>NC_137899.1:97864187-98504700 GCF_963455335.1 Martes martes
TGAAAAAAACTCAGTGTACCTTATTCATCCTCTATTGTTTGTTTTGTACTTCCAAGAACATCCTAAAGACATAATCACATTACTGAGCAAGCAAAATACTCCTGTGTCCTTAAGGGGGATGATGGAGTACAGAAGGAGTAAGTGCATTTTTTGACACTTTTATTTAGTGGCAGAATCATAGATGCAAAAACAAATATTCTGGATGATTCTATTATTTTTCCATTAACATCCACTACCTTGAAATACATTTTACACATTGACCACTTACATATAGAAAAAATTTCAACAGCAGGGTGAAGGAATTTAAAATGAAATACTTTATATTGCTCAATTCTTGGTCATTCATTTATTACTTACTGGGAGGAAATAACCACCACCAGTATTTTTCCCACTTTCACTATTAAGTTGCATAGAAAGAAGAGAGAGGCAGGTAACTTTTAAAAGATAAAAGTTTGGCAAATGTATCAGCTGATCTCACTAACCCACTTTACTCACTATCCCTGGACGGTCCGATGAATCATTTTTCCAATATGGCTACATCAGTGAGTCAACTCACTTCATAAAAACCACCCAAGTATTACATATATATTATTAACATGGCAGGAATTGAGGGTGAAGAAAGGTGAAGTAATTTCCTAATGTACATATTAAAAAGGGAATAACATATCTTAAACCTTTTTATCATAGAACCGTATGTCTGGGAGCACCTGGCTGGTCGAGTTGGTAGAATACGAAACTCCTGATCTTGAGGTTAAGAGTCTGGGCCCCGTATTGGTTGTACAGATTACTTAAAAATAAAATCTTAAAAAGAATTACATGTCTGTTAACAAGTCAGAAACACAAAACTGTAAAAACAAACAAAATAAAGCACGCACGGGAACAACATTTCTTTACAAACATATTTCTTTGTTTAAAAACTACTGTCCCCATCGGGTGCCTGGGTGGCTCAGTCATTAGGCATCTGCCTTTGGCTCAGGTCATGGTCCCGGGGTCCTGGGATTGAGCTCCACATCAGGCTCCCCACTCAGCGGGAGGTCTGCTTCTCCCTCTCTCACTCCCCCTGCTTGTGTTCCCTCTTCTGCTATGTCTTTGTCAAATAAATAAATAAAACTTAGGGGCACCTGGGTGGCTCAGTGGGTTAAAGCCGCTGCCTTCGGCTCAGGTCATGATCCTAGTGTCCTGGGATCGAGCCCCGCATCGGGCTCTCTGCTCAACAGGGAGCCTGCTTCCTCCCTTCTCTCTCTGCCTGCCTCTCTGCCTACTTGTGATCTGTCTGTCAAATAAATAAATTAAAAAAAAAAAAACTTAAAAAAACAAAAAACAAACAAAAACTACTGTCGCCCTTACCTAAAACATCCTTCCATCACTAGATAATCTTACCTAGTAGGTAACAGTATCACCATGAGTCCCGTGGTGAGATTTGTAATTCCTTATTTACTCCTCAATGAACAAATCTATTGTAAAAGCCTGGCCGCCACACTGCGAACAGGCCACATCATATAAGAACTACAGCCTATGAAGGAGGAGGGAAAAAATCCATCAAAGGTTGGCCTTGAGATTAAATGACCTACAAAATAACCAGACTGAGGTTTATAATGGTGCCGAAGTAATGCAAAGAAACTTTCTAATTGATGTTTTATAAGAAAAGCAAATACATATATACAGGGTAATAAATTAATGCCCAAAATAATTACCGATAATTGAGTTATTTAAATTTGGGTTTTGCTCTATTTGATCCATACTCTTTCCTGTGTCTAAGGTATACAAAATTTATTTCCCAAATCTATTTCTATCAAATTAATATCTAGTATACATGGTATTTCAACTGTTTTTCTGAAGTTACTGAAATGTCTTCTGTAAACAAGGAGAACCACTATCAGTCTAAGGCTATTCAGCATAGAATGTCAATGTGTACTGGTAATGGATTGAAGCTACAAGGTACTACAGTAAGATCAAGACTGCCTATAAGAACACCTGGCACCAGGCTTACAAATGAAAAGGACCTTTGAGATCAATGCTATTTTATAGAGAGCAGGGAGTTGAACAATCCTCCACTTGCCAAGACGCCTTGTATACAACTGCATTAAATTGCTAGGGCTTCCAGAGCAAAATACCATAGACTGGATAATGTAACAGAAATTTATTTTCTCACAGTTCTGGAGACTAGAGGTCTAAAGTCAAGGTGTGAACAGAGCTGGTTTCTCCTGAGGCCTCTCCCACAGCTTGCAGATGGGCACCTTTTCTCACTCTGTCCTCACATGGCCTTTCCCCAGAACACCAACCCTCGTGTCTCTTCTTCTTCTTGTAAGGACACCACTTCTACAGCACTAGGACCACACCCAAGACCTCATTTAATCTTAATTACCTCTTTAATGACACTATCTCCAAATATTATCACACCGGGGCTTCAACATATGATTCTGGAGAAAACAAATGAGTCCCTAACAATCAGTCCCTAACACCTTACAGCAACGATTTGGAATATATGTTGGGAATGGGTACATCAGACACTAGATTCTACACACTTTAAGAAAAGGGCCTGTGTCTTTCTCATTGGTATCCCAGTCCCTGTACATTGCTTGACAAAGACCATGCTCAAAAAAATATGGATTAAGGAACAAAGTAATGGAGGGGTATTTTTTGTCTTTGGGTAAACATACTAGAAAAAGTTATGCTGTGAAAGTTGATGTGAAAATGACCTTTCTTTAGTGTATCAAGTGCAGCAGTTTATGTAAAGTACCATGGAATTAGGAAGTACAGCACAAGATTTATAAATGTATTTCAAATATTTTCTTAAAGATTTATTTATTTTAGAGAGAGAGAGATCACAAGTGTGGGGAGGGAGAGAGGGAGGTAATCTCAAGCAGACTCCCTGCTGAGCGTAGAGCCCGGCCAAAATCGTCAAGTCAGACATTTAAGGGCCATCTAAGCCATCCAGGGCGCCCCAAATGTATTTCAAATATTAGGTACTGAAACTGTGGTACAAATTCCCTATACTCTCTATGATATTATAGTTACTAAAATTACACAAAAATATAAGAGGGAATCCTGGGAATGAAAATAACACAGAAGTCTTAAGTATCTGATATTTATATTATAATACACAGAATGATAAAAGATCTCATTTAATAGAAATGGACCATCATCTTGGGGATGGGAATGGTAAAATAGATGTCTGGTCTTATATCAAACAAAACTTGTTTTGTGCCACTAATACACTGAAATGTCTTCTATATTAATTAATCTTATTGTAGTCTCCCAAATGTTTCTGTATGACTGGAACAGATCTTTTCTGCCAGCCTTATTTACAGGGACCACAGCTCGTACGTAACTGTTTTACTTAATGGACCAGAACGAAGTATGCAAATTGCTCATTGGATCTTTGGCTCAATGTTCACTTAAATGTGCTCCAAGCATAAGTTCTGCGAAACACTAAGCACAGAAAATGACACAAATGGTGTCAATTTGGTGCTTCAATAAACTGTGATAAGCTTAACTATTATAGGATTCTTAAGTCTAATGACTAAGCTACTTATTACTAGAACAGATGCATCCCAAATCATCCTAACTAAAATCCGAGTTACCCTAAAGCCTAGCATTTTCCCAGATAACGTATCTGTTAGGTCTTAGCCTCAATATACTCAAATGTCAAAAATGTACATGCTATTATACCTATCCAGGTAGTCGTAACCAGCTTATTCCTAAAGGCTAAATTCATGGTAACTGTTTAGATTGCAAAGAAGCCTCACAAGAAGGTATCATGGTTTCATTTCCATCGAGATTCTGCCATTAGACGAATCAAACAATTCACACTGTTCAGTTCTACTAAACATGTTCAAAAGTAGAGTACTTCCTCCCAATACTGTTTCTCTTCTAGTAGCTTAAATAAGCGTTTTTCCCTAAGGTTTTCTCCTCTGGTACTCCACTCAGGTTGACTACACATACCAAGAATGTGGACCAGATTTTCTCTCAAACATCTGTCTCCTAGTGAGGTGGTAAAGAGCCCACTGCTTACACCCTCTTCCTTCCCTGCCTCCCAGTGGCAGCTTCTTTCCAAAGGCTCCAATCAAGTTTTACTCTTGTAAAACTAAAAGCTCAGAGAGGCTCAGCTTTCCCCAAAGACTAGTACTACATAAAAGTTCCAGTTATTTTTTAATCTATCATTGTACACAAATACTAACTGTGGAAATGTTTAACTCATCTATAGTCGATTAAATAAACTTCCAGATATAGCTGACTTTGAAACACCCTATTACAAGAGAGAAGCCACTAAACCAAGTGGGACAAAGGCTTAATACACACAGAAACACTAGTACTTATCTAACACCTAACAGTATACAGGGTTTAAAACAGGACTCAGGTAAAAATAAATACTTCCTGATTCTGAAGGGCACAACGGACAATACAATGTGGGAGAAAATGTGAACGTCCTCATGTTTCTCTGGTTGCTTCTCCAGCCTGTTCTTCAAGAAGTTTTTCATACTAAGTGGATTGGTATATACTGAACTGAAGCAGAGAAAAATCACCACAGAGAAACCTTCATTTCTCATTACAAATTGCTAGGAAGAACTGTTGAACATGACAAGGTCTGCATTTCAGGGAAGGCCATCTAACTCCTGAGTACTTTGATCTACAGAACACAAAGAAAAGAAATTCAAGACGTTGCATTCAGCCCTGGAGAGCGATCCAGAGGGGATGTCTTCTAGACTTTAAGTGGAAGTCCACCATATAGTTAGTGTAGAACTAGAATCCGTTGGGACCTTTTTTCTTTTTACTTTGTTTCACTACGGATACCACACCACAAAGGCTACCTCTCAGCCTCCTGGGCAAGGATAACCATCAATAAGCTGCTCATGCTCCTCTCATTACCACACAGCAGGATCACTCTATGAGGCTTAACATCAGGCAAAAAAGGTGTGTGTGTGTGTGTATTAGATTAAACATGGAGCATACATCAATAGCTCTATAAATACTCACGGTTTATGGGGCATAAACCATAAGCAACCATGCTCATCTGGAAGCCATCTTCTGGTCACATTACAAACTGACATACTAGGGGCACCTGGCTGGTTTAGTCAGTTAAGCGATCACCTCTTGGTTTTGGCTCAGGTTGTGATCTCAGGGTCTTGGGATGGAGGCCAGCATGGGGCTCCACGCTGAGCACAGAGTCTGCTTAAAGACTCTCTCTACTCCGACCTGCCCCTCCCCTCTGTGCATGCACACTCTCTTTCTCACTCTCTCAAGTAGATAAATCTTTGAAAAAAGAAAAAAACTGACCTATTAGGACACAGAACTAAATGGCATAAACAATAAAGAAAAACAGACACTTAAAATGCCTATTTTACCTGCCATGAAGCATACAGAGTCACATGGCCTGGCGCTCATCATTTCAGAGGCATTTTCCTATTTATTAGTAACACTTCATCTATTACCCTGATATTTAAAAATACTTATGAAAACCACTTCATAGGAAATAGTTAAAAAGGAAAAAATAAAAGCAAGAAACAATAAAGAGAATAGTAAACAGTTATAAGGACTGATTTTTTCATTACAAATTTGATGCTTTAAATTTGTACAATGCACACATAGTTCTATAATTAAGGATGGAAATCTAGAGAAAAACAATCATTTATAATTCACAACAATAAAGTTAATATACAGTTCTCACAACAAAATTATTTTAAAGGAGCTTTATGAGTATTACAATAAGACTATATGATGAATTTATTTAGACACTAATGTCAAAAGATAGGAGTACTGCTGAACTGCCTAATTTTCTATCCTTGTATATAATAGAAGATGTATCCTACCATAATAACTTAATGAACAAAGACAATATAGTACAATGATACATTTGTTAGCACCTCAACCATCAAAGGCATAAAATCATAGAGGCAAAAAAAGGAATACATTTGCACATAAGCTATGTGGAAAGAACGAGAGATTAATGAAAATATGAGTTCTAAGTCATTGTATGAGGAAATACCAAATAAGCATCTGGGAGCCAGAGAGCAGAGGGGGAAAAAAATGAACGATAGTCTTCGAGTTTAACAGAAGTAGAAAAGGGACCCAACCAAGGCTGAGGACCGAAGATGAATCAGAAGAGCGAATGAAAGATCCCACATGCATGCACCTGCTAATGGGCTCACCTCAGGGCAAGAGTATTTCCAGGATCTAGAAAGCACCAAAGACCAACACTGGTCTCCAGCAACTGCCAACATAACCTACAATCACTACCCTCAGGCTGGTCTCACAGGAGATAAGAGGAAACACCACAAGCAAAGCATTTTGTATCAATTGTCAAGGAGCTTATCCTCAAGGATGAATACGGTGACATTTAGAAGTAACAGAAAATCAATACAAATACTAAGATGATCTCTCTATGGAGGCTAGCTGAGGGAGCCTTCCTTCACAAGAGACAGCACTGGTGCTGGACTTCCAAGCATGAGAGAAAGTTTGCAAAATGAATAAATAAAAATCTATGTTATGCAAAAAGAAAGAAAATAACAAATGTCATTTTTTATCCTATCAATCATTAAACACGTAAGAAAAAATAGCTGTGACAGAGGAGGCCTGAGAGAGAGAGAGAGAAAAAATGTAGTGTATGCAGAACCACACTCTTTTTTAAAAAAGATGGACCAGAAGCCCTTCCAGAGTCAGCTGTCAGAATAGAATTAAGGTGATTTCAAAATTGTAAGGTAATTATCAGAAAATATGTTTTCCTGGAAATCCCTCTAACAGGGATAAAGTATACAAACAGATTTAATAAGATTAAAACAGTGATGGATACCAAGTTATATTAAAGCAAACCGATCAATTCAACCAATCTACCTAAAAATGGCATGTATTCAATTTCTCTTATTTTAAGAAGAATAATCACACTGGATACCAGAAATGAGGTAGAGGTCCCACCGAATAGAAAAATGGGGCTAGAAAAAAAAAGAAAAGAAAAGGAATCTTATATAAATTTGCTATTTTGGCTGAGCTTAACCTCAAATAAATAGGTATAAAGAAGCTTATTGAGTCCTAGAGTACACAATTTATAAAGGAAAGATATAACAAAACTACTACCAAAGTAGTGCCTCACACTACTTTGTAGTAGTGTGCCTCACAGCAGAATCCTACATCATTTAAAACTTAAATCTGATGACATTACTACTTACTAGCATAAGATCAGTTAATTAGTAGAGCAAGTCAGGATCTATTAAAAACTGATTTATGCAAGGTGTTTTTATTTAAAAAAGAAACCAAAAGGCATACAGACATGACCAAAGTATAGTCAATCAAATATATGGTAATTTCAGCTACTTAAGAAACAAGGACGAGCAAGTTCATTCTAAGGACTTGTGGCTCCGAGAGCCTCTGACCTGCCTTCTTGAGGAAGCACCTGTGTCTGTGCTCTCTTATCTCAACTGCAGTCACAACTAAGAACCAGCCATTAGATCCCCAGCTTTGGACCCAATGGCTGACCTAGAATGGCCTCAGCAAGCATCAGTTACAAATGAAACAGAAGGGAAAACACTGATGTCATAAAATCAAAGACCTTGTTTCTATTTTGATTCAGGTATGCTCTATGGGTGTCCTTTTAACCTCAAAGACCCACCCGATTTTATAACTTAAAGCCTCATCAGCAATGAACCCAAGTATAGTGCCTATACCCTGGCATGATCTGAAGGTTTGTTAGCTGAGAACTGAAAAAGAAAGAAAGAAAGAAAGAAAGACAGACAGACAGACAGACCAGGTGAAGAAAACTAACTCCTCTTAGAGGAAGAGTGTCACTGTGTACATAAGTACCTGGCATCACTGTAATTTGATTACTCATAATCTAATTCACCTGGTCACCATGTTCTATGGCTCAAATGGAAAAGACAGAGAAAAGCGAGAACTCACATTAAAAATGAAGATACACTTTAATAAGGCAAACTCCTAGGAATCTGATATATGGTCCATCTAAAACCTCATCCCAGGTAAGTCAATATCAGATTTCTTTTTAATGTAACTCAGATCTCTCTTACTACCTTTGGAGACCCTGACAAGTATGGTGCTCCCAAGTGGAGAATAACTGATCTACAAAAGAAATAAGCAGAATCCTTCAAACACAGACTTCCCCATTTTTCTTCACTTATCAGATATCTCAGGATGAGAAACACATTTATTGGAAGAGGAAGTCTGACTCAAAAAAATGAAAAAGAGGGGCGCCTGGGTGGCTCGGTGGGTAAAGCCTCTGCCTTCGGCTCAGGTCATGATCCCAGGGTCCTGGGATCGAGCCCCACATCGGGCTCTCTGCTCAGCGGGGAGCCTGTTTCTCCCTGTCTCTCTGCCTGCCTCTCTGCCTACTTGTGATCTCTCTCTGTCAAATAAATAAATAAAAATCTTTAAAAAATAAAAAAAATTAAAAAAAATGAAAAAGAAAAAGTTAAGAAATCTGAGGGCAATATCCATTCACAAATGCCAATAACCTCTGATAGTTACAGAAAAGTTAGATACTAACTACAGTTCCATCTGCCCTTTCATCTATCCACCTATCTCTGTACCTATATCTCCAGATTAAACCAAGTATACAAACTGCTGGGACAGGTAGGGATTAAAATGACCAAGACCTATAACCAAGAAAAACACTGAAACTTCATGAAGTATTAAAGAGCAAATACATTTAAAAACATCTCTACCTTTAATCTCCTTTGAATCCCTTCTTCAGTCATTTAAAATAAATTACATATGTCATAAAAACGTTGCAGGGCAAAATAAATAAACCTACAAAACAGTCTTTCCCCTTAAAGGAATCTCAGGAAATCCCTACTTGCCAAAAGTCCTTAGCATAGATGAAAGTTAAATTATTGATTTTATATAAAAGACAGACACTGTGCAACAGCCTCTAAATTTTGTCTTTGTTTTGATACAATAGTCTGGATTTCACCCTTTGATTTCTGTTCTTCACAAATCTTCAGACTTGCTACAGAAAGTTACAGAAAAAGTCACGCATACAAGACAGAGTAGCGGGCAAGCCTGCTCCCAGCCCTTAAGTGCTGAAATCCCAAACTGCCACAACTGCCTTCTCCCAGGCCCTCAAGGCTGCCCTATATTTTTTCTAGGTCTCTCTCTTCGTTAACATCAGCAGCTGAAGCTCCAATTCTCCCTGTTTTTCTTTTTTTACTTTTATTTGTTTGGTATTTGTTTTTGTTTTCTCTTTTCAAATCTTTATTTAAATTCTAGTTAGTTAACATACAGTACCATATTGGTTTCAGGAGTAGAATTCAGTGATTCATACAACACCCAGGGCTCATCATAACAAGTGCCCTCCTCAGCACCCAGTTTCTTTAAAAGATTTATTTTAGAGGGACAGTGTGCATGCATACACACGACGGGAGGGCCAGAGGGAGACAGAGAGAGAATCTCAAGCAGACTCCCCGCTGAGTGAGGAGCCCCACGCTGGCTCAATCTCACAACCCTGAGATCATGGCCCGAGTCAAAACCAACAGTTGGGTACTCAACCGAGTGAGCCACTCATGCACCCAATACCTTTTTTTTTTTTTTCTAAGTTTTATTTGGAAGAAGAGCAACACAAAACAGGATACTACAAACAAAAAAATCACAGCTTCTGTTGTGAGAATCACGAAAACCCTATTCTACCTTTCCTCAGTACTTATGAACAGATCCACTTTTTGTAATGGTTAATTGCTCCAGAGAGCCAAGAATCATCCTGGACATATATAGGAAAGTATATTTCAACAATCTAAAGAAAAGTTATTTTGGAAATGAACATTATCTAACCACTGTAGTCCATGTCACATTTAGATATCTTTAGTTCTCCCCATGTATACAGCCTGACCTAGCGTTCATTTTTCATGCAAATCAAATAGTTGGTGTAGGTCAGGCGTGAAACTTTTTCTAATCCAATTCACTGCAGGAAACTAATGTCATCGGAAGCGTCAGCTCAAAAGTCTAGACCGTTTCACCCCACAAACAAAACAGGATCCTTCACCCTCCAAAATGAGACTTCCTAGATGTAGTTTTCCCTACCCAAGGTTTCCAGCAGTTCCTATTAATGATTATTTTGCCTATTTTAAGGAAGTGTAATAAAACACAATTGTTGACCCTCTCCTAAAAATAGAAGAAAACCTGGTAAGTTCAAATCAAAAGAATGTGCCTGATCAGTTTACTTTGGTATTTATTAGCAATATGAACCAAATTAAATTCATTCTTTCACTGGTTGTAATTACTAAGCAATTTTTATGTGCCAGACACAGCACTAGGTGCTACCGTGACAACATAAAGGCCTTTCTGATGGCACCTGAATAACCACCTAATTATAAGCAAGTGAGAGGTTCTAGGAAAGTGAAGTTACTGGTTAAATAGCCTTCCAACTTTTAGTACAATAATAATGTGACATTTTCAGCCGGCTAACATAAAAATAGCTAAATTTAGAATAAAGCGTTTTCATGGTAATCACGTAAGACAAGAAAAATTCATTATACAAAATCATCCATAATGATCTATTCCCTCTAGTATCACAACTACCCCTGTCCACATGTGAGCTTATTGACATGACAGGATTCTAGGACACATAGCCTTGAAGCTGAGGATACAAAAGAATTCTGCAGTAAGAGAATCATCTGGAATACACACCAATACATCAAGAATCATAATCTTCTGCCAATCTAATTTGGCTCAAAATTTACATTGCTAACCTTCGCAGAAGTATCCCTTTGAAAAAAGCCCAAGATTTCATGGAAAAGCAGAGGTTCAAAACAGTAAATGATATTTAATACTATTCTCTCACCTATAGCTAATGCTATAAAAATCAAAGAATAATGCAAAAAATAGTTAATAAAGTCTGTTTCTTATAGGAAAACTCACGGAAGTATGAATTCTGCAAAACTCCTGCACGTTTATATTTTTCAGCATCCCTTGAGATCCTAATATACTGTTGGTCTTTTTTCTTCTCTTTTCTTTTCTTTTCTTTTCTTTTTCCTGCAAATCTGGTCCCTCAACAGATACCTTTTTGCTGAACGCTGGGATGAGTTAGGCTTGAGGATACTTTCTACCATTGCTGGTGCCAAAACTATTTACACTTAACAAACGTTTGGTGAGTATTCAGGATTAACATCCACACAATATATGAAACATGGCGTGGTGATGCTACATTGTCATTCTGTCCTTGGGGGTTCATCCTGTGGAAACTCCCCACAGAAACTACTAACAGAACAGATCCATTCTTAGTAATTATACCACTTAGTTATAAGTTCCACTTTTTGGTATTGTAGTTAGATTCTGGAATATTTAAGAGTCATATTCGTCCTAAACAGATTAAGAAAGTAGAGATATAAATGCTAATTAAGATTACCTTTGCTCCAAAGATGACGGACACATTTGTCCAGAGGCTGATTCAGAACCACAAGGCAGTATTTCAACTTCCCTATGGAAATAAAAGAAGTAAAATAAGTAGGTGAACAGAGTCCTCTGTTCCCCTCATTTGAGTCTGGAATCATACTCTACTAATCCAGATCTTCAATCTCCACAGAGCTAAATTTCAACCACAGCTAATTTCTCATACTTTAATTTTAAAAGACACCAGAGTTTAACCAGATTGACTTTATCCGATATGTCTATCCAACATTACCATATTGCTGCAGAATTGATTATAAAAACAATTTATTGGGGCGCCTGGGTGACTCAGTCGTTAAGCATCTGCCTTCGGCTCAGATCATGATCCTAGGGTCCTGCGATCGAGCGCCGCGTGGGGCTCTCTGATCACTGGGGAAGCCCGCTTCTCCCTCTCCCACTGCCCCTGCTTGTGTTCCCCTCTCGCTGTCAAATGAATAAATAAAAATCTTTAAAAAAATAATAAAGTGGTTTGTAATAAAAAAATTATCATAAAAACAATTGGGTAAGCTTCTTTTTGTAGGGGATGAGGAGCAAAAATGGTCTTAAAATGAATTCTCATCGTTATGGGACATCCCTCCCTTCGACACAACTAGTCTTCTATCCTGCTAGTCCAACATCATCCTGGCATTATTAACCAAGTAGTGGGGCCTGGAGGGCACGTGTTTTCACACTCATTTATTCATTTTCTCTCTCCTACCCGGTCTCTCTCTCCCCCTTACCCCATACAAAACTTTGTGTATGCACAGAATCCCGCTAGCTCTTTTCATGACTCTTTTACTCCAAGTTTTTAGATGACACTCAAGAGACGGAGACACTCAAAAGACAGAAAAGTTACTTCTCCAACAGTCATTCCAAGCCCTTTATAATGTACTAAAAATAGTGCAATGTAAAATGCAATCAGGCTGTTGAAAACCTGTCATTCAGCTCAGTCCAAGCATTCCATTTCATTTATGGAAGAGAAATGTTTGTTTGGTGATAAGAAAAATTAATTTTTTAAGCAATCTCAGTGTTAGAAATGGAACAAGATAAGGAAATGAAAAGGGGATGCCATCATCCACAGCACGCATTCTTAAAGGCTGATTATAAAGCAGTCACTGAGAGTACAAAGAGGAATAAGATTACAGAGTATCTGTGAGGTAAAACATTTATAATAAAGAGGATTTATTCTACAATACAATACGACAAAAGCATATGAAGAGGACCAGGTAATACACAGATGAGTATGGCAGGAATTCAAAGCCCAGAAAATCAGTAAGGTCTGGTGTCACCCTAGAAATCTTTGTGAAATGCAGATCCCTGAACTTGATCTTAACAGGAAAAAATTTTTTAAAAAGAAGAAGAAGAAGAAGAAGAAGAAGAAGAAGTTGGAAAGAATAAAGGAAGGGGCATTCCAGACAAGGAAAACACCACAGAGGAAACTGCTATTTGTTACCATTAGGGTAACCACCACGCAGTTTCGGAAGCAATGCCCTACAGACAGGAACCCAAGGCAAGGACCAGCATCCCAGATTTCAGACGTACTGCTTAAATAGAGGAGTTTGAGGCTCCCAGGAAGTATTTAAAAGGGATGCAGAAATGAGTACTAAAAGCAATTTGTGTCTATTTCGTAATCGTGCATTTAGAAATAATCGCCAAGGTCAAAGAGCAGCCTAGCACCTGAGATACTGCAAAGTGCAGAGACAAAAGAACAAAGGAGGAAAGCAACATCGTACTGTTTGGCTCACCAGTCACCACTACAGAGCTGAAGGACATCAACAAAGGAAATGCAGAAGGAAAAGCCAGAAAGGCAAAAGAACAAAGACCGTATTTCCCAGAATGCACCGTCAATAACACAGCGTGCTCTTAGAGATGTCACAGAGACTAAACAACCAGAAAAGGCTAATGAGGAGGGGAAATCTCAAAGCAAAATCTGAAAAATCACGGAGGGAGCCTCAACTCAGGGAAGAGAACAAGGCGTTAGTAAACCAGGAGGTTTACTTAATAAAAAGTCAGCTATGAGAAACGAAGAGGAAATGGCAGCAAAGTCGAGAGAAGATTCTTTAAATATAGAAACAATCTTCTACTCCGAAGAGAAGAGGAAGAGAGGCTGGGATTCATTCATTCGTTTAGCAGGCATTTATAGAGCATAAAACACTCCTGTTTGGGCACCACTGAGCTTGCAGCCCTCCTCAGACTTAGATCCCAGGGATGAAAACCAATACCTACTAAGATCGAGGTACACGAAGACATGCAGAGACACGGAGAACCGAGGCAGAGGCGGAGTATGGTTGATTTATTTGTAAAATCAAAACCAAAGTGAGGGTACGAAATTAGAGTACAATGTGAACCATTTTAAGACAAACTGTAAGAAGCGGATTACAAAGGTGACAGTCCATAATTTTAAAACTACAAATTCATTTGGAGTTCACTAGCAATGAGAGGACATCAGGTCCATCTCTGATTCAGGACTTTCTCACTACTTCTGGAAAGGGCAAGCAGGAGTAGGCGTAAACAAGACAGTGATGACAGGAGGCTTGAGAACTGGCAAAATCACTTGAGAGATAAAGGGACTCCAGGATGTTCCTTTAGACAGCATTACTGTGAATGAATGACTGTGGCAGAGACCAGTAACTGCCACAGGATACTTTCTCTTCTTTAACAACAGAATCCTGGGAGGATGGGGGGAGGGTCATTTTGCTTCATTTTTGGTTTTTACTTTGTTTTGCTTTCTGTTTTTTGTTTTACTAGGCACATTACTCTCCAGGTGAAAAACTGTATCCCCCGGACTCCTTTGTAGCAAAATGCAGTTTTAAGATTAAGTCTGGCCAAGGAGACATATATCAGACCCTTAAAAGTTACTTTTAGGGAGTCTCCTTACAATGGAATGGGCTCCATCCTCTCCTTATCTTGCTCCTTCCTGCCATCTGGATCAAGGATTGAGGAATTGCTCAATAAAATTTTAGCAGCCCCCCAGGACCATCGAAACAAGAGCAACAGCCAGAAGGAGCCGGGGTACCCCCTGACTCCATGAAGCAAACCTTCCATTCCACATGCACTTCATTGCCCCTTACAGACTTCTTTTAGGTGAAGAAAACTAAACTTCCATTTTACATCACTATTATTTGGGGTTTCCCTATCCTACAGAGAAACTAAATTTTAATTACTGCAATGATCAGGCTGTGCTGAGACAATCAAGATAGGAATTAGAAGAGAATTTTAAAGAGGAACAGGCATGCATCAAAATGTAGGAAGAAAAACTTTTGCCCATTCATTCATTCAACATGGATGGAACATCAACAAAAGAAATTCATAGCCTGGGGGGTGCTTGGGTGGCTCAGTCAGTTAAGGGTCCCACTCTCGATTTTGGCTCAGGTCATGATCTCAGGATGGTGATATTCAACCCTCCCCCGCCAAACCCACTGTGGGACTCCTCGCTGGGGAGAAGGGTGTCTGCTTGAGATTCCGTCCTTCTCCCCCTCCGCCCCCAACCTGCCTCTCTAATAAATCTTTTTTTTTTTTATTTTTTTTTTTAAGATTTTATTTATTTGTCAGAGAGAGAAAGAGAGAGAGAGAGCAAGCGAGCACAGGCAGGCAGAGTGGCAGGCAGAGGCAGAGGGAGAAGCAGGCTTCCCGCCGAGCAAGGAGCCCGATGTGGGACTCGATCCCAGGACGCTGGGATCATGACCTGAGCCGAAGGCAGCTGCTTAACCGAGCCACCCAGGTGTCCCATAAATCTTTTTTTTCTTAAAGTCACAACCTGACACATAACAAGGACTCAACAGGATGTTAATGGCAAGAAGTTAGTAATCTGGATAAACCAAATGTCCTTTAACATTTGACAAGGTCTGTGCCGCTAAAAAAGGTATTCAACAATATGATCTGTATATTTATATGAATGAATGAAACTACCTTCTGTCACAGATTCTTTGATAGGTAAACTCAGCAGCATTTTTGTGGCTCAAAGAGCAGTGTGATGAAAGGGAAAGATTTTATTATCCACATTACTGCTCCTCTAAACCAATACTTTCACTAAGGTGTTATCTTGTGAAGACATTTTTGAAAAGAATGATGCAGTATGAAAGCATATAATATAGTTTTGATTTGCATTTCCCTGATTATTGACATTCAGCATCTTTTCATGTACCTGTTGGCCATGCATGTGTCTTCTTTTGAAAAGGTCTATTCAGGGGCACCTGGCTGGCTCAGTTCGTAGAATATGTGACTCTTGTCTCAGGAGTCTAAGTTTTAGCTCCCTGTTGGGTACAGTTTATTTAAAAATAAACTCTAAAAGAAAAAAAAAATAGAAAAAGGTCTTCTGCCCATTTCTTCATTGGATTTTTTTTTTGTTATTGAATTGTACAAATTATTTGTATATTTTGATTAGTCTCTTATCAAATACATGATTTGCAATTGCTTTCTCCCATTCAGTAGGCTGTCTTTTCATTTTGGTGATGCAATCCTTTGCTGCACTGAAACTTTTGAGACTGATCTCCCAACTCATGCTTCTGGTATCAGATTCAAAAATCATCACCAAGACTTACGTCAAGGAGCTTACTGCCCAAGTTTTCTTCTAGGAGTTTCATGGTTTCAGGTCCTATGTTCAAGTCTCTAATCTATTTTGAGTTTATTTTTTGTGTATGGTGTATGATAAGTGGTCAAGTTTTATTGTTTTGTTTATGGATGTCCATTTTTCCCAACACCATTTATTAAAGAGACTGTCTTTTCCCCATCTGTATATTCATGGCTCCTTTGTCATCAATTAATGACGAGGTATGTATGGATTTATTTCTGAGTTCCCAAGTGTGTTCTGTTGACTTATGTGGCTGTTTTTATGCCAATACAATACTGTTTTAATTACCATAGCTCTATAATATATTTTGAAATCAGAGATTGTGATGCATCCAGCTTTGTTCTTTATCAAGATTGCTTTGGCTATGTGGGGTCTTTTGTGCTTCTGCAAAATTTAGGATTGTCCATTCTATTTCGGTGAAAAACACCTTCCCCCTTTGGAATTTTGATAGGGATTGAATTAAATCTGTATATTCCTTTGAATAGTATGGACATTTTAACAATATTAACTCTTCTAGTCCATAAGCATGGAATATCTTTTCATTTATTTGTCTTTTTTAATTTCTTTCATCAATGTCTTATAGTTCTCAATATATAGATCTTTTACTTTCTTGGTTAAATTTATTCCTAGGTACTTTATTCTTTTTAATGAAATTGTGAATGAGATTATTCTCTGAATTTCTGATAGTTCATTATTAGTGTATTTAAATGAAACAATTTTTGTGTACTGATTTTTTTATCCTGCAACTTTACTGAATTCATTTGTTAGTCCTAACAGTTTTTTGGTGGAGTCTTTATGATTTTCTATATATAATATCATGTCATTTGTAAATTTTGACAATTTTACTTCTTCCTTTCCAAACTGGAGGCCTTTGTTTCTTTTTCAAGAAGTTTAACTGCTGTGTCTAGAACTTTCAGTATTATGTTGAATGTTAAGTGTCAATAATGGGCACCCCTGTCTTGTTCCTGACCTTAGAGGAAAAGGTTTCAGCTTTTCACAGTTGAGGGTGGTGTTACTTGTCATATACTGCCTTTATTACACTGAAGTATATTTCCTTCATACCCACTTTGAGTTTTTATATAAATGGATGTTAAATTTTGTCAAATCATTTTTCTTCATCTTTTTGAGATGTTCTTAGGATTTTTATCCTTCATTTTGTTAATATGGTGTGTCATATTGACTGACCTATGGATGAACCACCCTTGTATTTCTGGAATAAATCCCACTTGATCACGTGTATGATCCTTTAATATATGGTTGAATTCAATGTGCTAATATTTTATTGAGGATTTTTATATCTGTGTTTGTTTATTAGGGATATTTAGACTGTAATTTTCCTTTCTTGTGGCATCCTTGTGTTTTTGGTATTAGGGTAATGCTGGCCTTGTAAAATGACTTTGGAAGAATTCCCTCCTCTTCTATTTTCACTAAGATTTTTAGAAGGATTGATATTAACTTTCTTTGATTGTTTTTGTAGAATTTAACCTGTGAAGCCATTCTGGTCCTGGACTTTTGTTTGCTGGAAGGTTTTTGATTACTGAGTCAATCTTCTTACTAGTAATTGATTGGTTCACATTTTGTATTTCATCATTACCCAATCTTAGGTAGGTTTTATGTTTCTAGGAATTTACCTATTCTTTTAGGTTGTTCAATTTCTTGGCATATATTAGTCTCTTATCCTTTGTATATCCTGTGTGTTTCTGTGGTACCAGCTGTAACATCTTCTCTTTCATTTCTGATTTTATTTGAATCTTTTTTTCCCTTGGTGAGTCTATCTAAAGGCTTATCGATTGTGTTTATCTTTTCAAAGAATGAGTTCTTTCATTCAGCTTTTCTGTTCTTTTTAGTCTCTATTTCATTTATTTCTGTTCTAGGCTTTAATTCCTTCCTTCTGCTAAATTTGGTTTCATCTTTTCTTCTTTTTCGAGTTTTTTGAGGTGTAATTAGGTTGTTTGAGACTTTGTTTCTTGAGGTAGGCATTCATCATTATGAACTTCCCTCTGTGAACTGCTTTTCCTGCATAGATTTTGGTATGTTACATTTCCATTTTCACATGTCTCAAGGTATTTCTCTTTTGATTTCTTTGACTCACTGGTTGTTCAGCAGCATGTAAATCTCTATACATTTGTGAATTTTTCAGTTTTCTTCATGTAATTAATTTCTCGTTTGATACCACTGTGGTCAGAAAAGTAACGTGATATAATTTCAAGCATTTTAAATTTATTAAGGCTGGTTTTATGACCTAAAACACGAATTATCTTGGAAAATGTTCCATATATATTTGAGGAAAATGTGTATTCTGTTGCTTTTGCATAAAACATTCTACACATATATGTTAAGTACAGCTAACATGCCCTTCAAAGCCAGTGTTTCCTTACTGATTTTCTGCTGGATGATCTATCCATTGATATAAGTGGGGTACTAAATTCCCCAGCTTTTATTGTATTGCTGCCTATTTCTAACTTTGGTTCTGTTAATATACATACAGACATAGAGCCTATGCACATCTCCAAATCAATGATTTCAAAAATGCAGTCTTACAGCTCAGGTGTAAAAGTTTGTTTTGTTTTGTTTTCATTGAAAAGGAAACTAAGACTTAACGATATTTAACATGTAGAAGAGCACACCAGCACCTCACCTGTCCCTGCAGGAAAGGATCATGAATTATCTATTATAAATGAAATTTCCTAACGAAAAAGTGTTAGCTCCACACAAAGGCATAAGCAGTGAGCTTACTTCTCTCTCAATGTATTATGAATGATGCACTTTACCTGTGCCCAATAAAGTAAAATGACACATTTTTACATGAACTCATCTTCACAAATCGCTGAGTAGCTTAAAAATATTCTTCAACACATACTGAAGATAATATGAATTCCACAAAGTCATAATTGTACATGAAAATGACAGAACTAATTCCTACTTCCTAAAACTAGCTCTTAAGCTTCAAATACAATCTTACCAGTTTAGGGAGGCCCTGGTGGGGGAAGGGAGGGAGGGAGACAAAAGGGGAAACAGGGAAAGAATGACAGGAAAAGGAAGGAAGGAGAGAAAGAAAAGAGGATGATAGTAAGATATAAACTTTGGATTTACACCAATTATCATAAATGAATTAAACTACCTTTAAGTACACAGAGAAGTAGTTACCAACCTGATGTGCACCAGCATCACAGATTTTTTTTTAAAAAGCTAATCTCCTTCCCTAGAAATTCTGATTCAACATGCTGGCAGTTGAGCCTGTACAACATGATTTTTTCAGAATCACCCTAACAGAGTCTAACAAATAATCAAAGTTGAGAACCATTTGTATGGTGCCTTGAAATATTAACTAATGGTAGTAGAAAGCCATTATTAATAGCACAATTTTTTTTTTAAGTAGGCTCCATGCTAGGAAAATATGGGGTTTAACTCATGACACTGAGATCAAGACCTGAGCTGAGATCAAGAGTTGGACACTAAAATGACAGCCTCCCAGGTGCCCCAACAGCATTATTATTTTAAAAAACTTTTTATTTCGTATTCATCATACCTTTGTTTTCTGAAATTTTTTTATTTCAGATATTGTTTATATCACAATTATTATTTGCAACTTATTCAAATACAAATTGGTTTTTTCTTTAACCACTATGGTATAAGATCAAAAAAGAATTGAAGACCAGAACCCTAAATAAAAATACACTGAAATAAAACAAAATGTGCAATGGATAAAATTAGTGAAATGCATTAGCAAGTTAGCAACTGTTTAATGATCGGTCTCGGTTTTTAAAAAGTTACTGGAATCAGATAAAATTGATTATTAGACAAAACACATGCCAGTCATTATATGTAACAGCTATGTTTCACAGGACTAAGGACCACTACTACAAATCTCATCCCTGAAAGTATTTCAGTTAAACAATAGAAACTCTAGGGGTGCCTGGGTGGCTCAGTTGTTGGGTGTCTGCCTTCAGCTCAGGTCATGATCCCAGGGTCCTGGGATCAAGCCCCGCATCGGGCTCCCTGCTCTGCAGGAAGCCTGCTTTTCCCTCTCGCACTCCCTCCACTTGTATTCTCTCTCTCGCTGTGTCTCTATCAAATAGTTAATTAAAATCTAAAATATATATATAATATAAAATATATATATAAGTTTGTGTGTGTGTGTGTGTGTATATATATATATATATAAAGACTCTAGGTACTGAATTTCATTTTCACATTGTACAAACTTCTATATTTAAGAGCAAGATTTTTTTTTTCAAGTGTCCACAGGGAAATCAAAACTGTCAAGCCAATTTGTTGAGGAAATAAACTGCTTGTGGAAAAAGCAGAACTATTAAAAAGCTCTGAGCAAATTTTTCATACCAGTCTATTAAATTCATCAAATTAGCAATAGACTAAGCACCGGTAAGTCATGTATAACAAGCTGCTTCCGAAAAAGTAAAGAGAAGACATAAACAGATACTTCCTGAGAAATCCCTTGCTCTACACACCAAGAGTGACCAGTCAATATACCCCAGTTGCACTAGTATAATAATAAATTGTGCCCCCTTCCATAAGCAAAGGGCCCTGGTTGGAGGGGTAAGTTAGATGGTCTTTCTGCCATCCACCTTCACTTCTACCCCATCTCTTTGTTTCAGTCTTCAGCAAAACTCACTTCAATGAGGTTTTCATCCCACCACCTCCTGGAAATAACTATTGTCTCAGTCATCAGTGACCTTCCATTCTAAAATTCAACAGCTAAATACAGTTATCCCATTGTGTATATACATACAATAATTCTTTATCCATTCATCCATCAATAGACACTAAGTTACTTGGTATATAATACTTGGGTATTATAAATAATGCTGCAACAAACGCGGAGGTGTTTATGCTTTTCTGAATTAGTATTTTTGTTTTTGAATAGATACCCAGAAATAGAATTACTGGGTCATATGGCAGTTCTAGTCTTAATTTTGTGAGGAACCTCCATACAACTTTCAATAGTGGCTGCACCAATGTATATTGCCACCAACAGTACACGAGGGTTTCCTTTTCTCCATATGATTTGCAGTTGTTCTCTCCCACTCTGTATGTTGTCTTTTCATTTTGGTGATGCTATTAATTCTAACAGACTGATGTCCCAACTAATGCTTTGGTATCAGATTCAAAAAAAAATCGTCACCAAGATCAATGTCAAGGAGCTTACTGCCTAGGTCTTCTTTAGGAGTTTTATGGTTTCAGGTCTTACATTTAAGTCTAATCCGTTCTGAGTTTATTTTTTCTATATGGTGTAAGATAGTGGCCCGATTTCATTCTTTTGCAGGTGGCTGTACAATTTTCCCAACACTATTTACTGAAGAGACTGTCCATCTCCCATTTTATATTTATGGCTTGTCATGAATTAATTGACTACATAAGCATAGGTTTATTTCTGGGTTCCTTATTCTTCCCATTGACCCTTGTGTCTGGTTTTATGCTAATACCATATCATTTTGATTACTAAAGCTTTCTAATATAATTTGAAATCAGGGAATGTGAGCCCTTGAGCTTTTTCTTTCTTAAGATTACTTTCATTATTCAGGGTCTTTCATGGTTCCATATAAGTTTTGGTTTGTTCTTTCTATTTCTGTGAAAAATGCCACTGGAATTTTGATAGGGATGATTGCATTAAATTTGTATGTTCTCCTGGGTAGTATAGGAATATTAACAAAATTAATTCTTCTAAACCATAAACATGGAGTATCTTTCCATTCATTTGTGTCTTCTCCACTTTCTTTCATCACAGTACTATAGTTTTCAGTGCACATGTCTTTTACCTCCTCAGTTAAATTTATTCCTGGGCATTTTATTCCTCTTGATGCAATTGTAAATGGAACTATTTTAATTTCTCTGATAGTTCATTATTAGGGGGAAAACAGATTTTTGTGTGTTGATTTTGTATCTTGCAAATTTATTGAATTTATTAATTCTAACAGTTTTTTGATGGAATGTTTAGGCTTTTATATACATAATATGTCATTTGGAAATTGTGACAGTTTCACAGTGGCCTTTCCAATTTGGATGCCTTTTATATATTTTTCTTGCCTAATTGCTCTGGCTAGCACTCCAATACCAAGAATAAATGGTATCTTGATAATTATAAATTAAGAAAAATCTGAAACAACTGGAAATGCTCTGCAGAAATGCAACTAAATAAATTGGAAATTTTTTTCATGTGATTATATTAAGGCTCTTCAAGTTAAATGGAGGTTTATATTTAATACCTATTTAGGGAATTAAAAATCCATGTATTACACTGAGAACCCTATAAACCTTATTCTATATCTAGTTATTATCTTTCAACCTTCAGGTTAAAAGTATATTTAGATCTGAAATGTTTAAATCAGTTTCTGTGAAGAGCATTGCCTCCCACAATGCAACCAAAATGGTTCTGTCCAAGTTTGATGATCCTCATTTTGTAAACTATGTCCCTAAAAACAAAATGCTCCTGATAAATTCTCCCTGGAATCCACTATGCCAGAAAAGCATTTTATACCTGGTAAGCTTCTATTGTGTAAGTAGGGGGAAGAGGAAAGGGAAATTAAGTCTAAAAATCTTGAAGTTTCTAGACATAAAAGAAGAGGCCATACCAAGAAATATTTTTTTTCACTCTTGCAAAGGTTAGTCATATACTTGTTCCCAAAAAACATTCTCACTGTAACCCAAATGAAGGAAAGAGAGTTCTTCAGGTTGGAATACTGATGGCTTTCAAGTTGCTGATAAAATTCAAAGCTGCTCCATCAACTGTCCTTTGCCCTGCTGACCTGGGCCACAATAAACTGTGTCTCCTGTCAATCAATAAATCAATCACTGCCTAGCACACTGTAGATGTAGTGTCATAACTTTAAGGGTTCATCATGAAATACTAAAAAATTATAGTCCCTCACATTGGTTTTGACACATTGACAGCTAGTCCAGGACAGTACTCACACCTGAAAAGTCAATTCATAACACTTTCTGAAGGCAGAATCCATTTAAGTTTGGCACATGCTTCCAAAACAGAAGGCCTTTTATCCCTAGGTACTCCTGCAAACTCAACTATTTCTTATTACCTCAAAAAGCACAGAATCCCTTTAACTGGCCATCAATGAAGGCCAACAAGGTTCAACATGCCAATAAATACTTCCTTTCTTAATATATTTTCTAGATTTTCTATTTGGGCCTGATTAGGTACCATGAGAACTGCTTGGGGGAAAGGGGGCTTCATATGTAGCAATATTATAAAAAATGGCAATTTAGAGAACTTTTAATATTCCTTTCACAGGATTTCTGACTAAAAAGAATACCGATATTTATAATCAAAATAAGTCCAAATTAAGCTAAATCCGTATGTATTCAAACACAGTCTGATATTCTCTGAGGCCTCTAGCTGCAGAGAGAACAAATGACATTTATTTGAAGTTTCAGAGTTTACTAGACACGTAATCAATGTCCCTCTCAAATTGACAGTGATTACATAGCACACAATTGAGCCACCAAAGCACTTCTGAATAAGTCTTTTTGTTCACTCTTTATTAAAAAAATAAATGGAAGAAATAGATTTTAATTTCAGAGAACCATGTACCATGAAGTGATTCTGATTACACACACACACAGTCCGCATCAGGAGGCAAAACCGCACTGGAAGAAATCTTACTAAACTCAAGGTAAATAAACACTTTTAACTCATAAGCACTGTGGGCTTTTAAAGAATTCAAGAGAACTTCTATCAGTAGGCAGAGCTTTGACAACAAATGACCTGCACTAGGACAAGGATAAACATTATCACATGTTAACAACTAACAACTTCAGTGGCCCTTATGCAGGGTCCAGGTAAACACGGCAGGTTTCTCAACTTCCGGCTTTGTCTTTTCATAGAAATGATCTATACACAAAATAGTCTATAAACAAGGCTATCCAAAGGTTTGCTTTTGTTTTTAATAAAAAAAGAATAGAAACAGTGCATTAGCATAGGTTTATGCTACGTCCCACACAGTGGGACAGCTCTGTATCCTTTAGTACCGAACAATTTCCAAAATAAAAGCAGAAAAAGCAAGGTGCTATGAATGAATGAATGAATGAATGAATGAATATGTGCTACAACTATTTATGTGAGAGTTTTATCAAGAAAATACATACATTTTTGGGGTACCTGGGTGGCTCAGTCATTAAGCATCTGCCTTCAGCTCAGGTCATGATCCCAGAGTCCTGGGATTGAGCCCCGCATCAGGCTCCCTGCTCAGCAGGAAGCCTGCTTCTCCCACTCCCACTCCCCCTGCTTGTTGTTCCCTCTCTCGCTGTGTCTCTCTCTGTCAAATAAATAAGTAAAATCTTAAAAAAAAAAAAAAGCATTTTTTGCTTTTTTTTTTTTAAGATTTTATTTATTTATTTGACAGAGAGAGAGAGATCACAAGTAGGCAGAGAGGCCAGGCAGAGAGAGAGGGGGAAGCAGGCTCCCCACCGAGCAGAGAGCCCGATGCGGAGCTTGATCCCAGGACCCCGAGATCATGACCCGAGCTGAAGGCAGAGGCCCAACCCATTGAGCCACCCAGGCACCCCGAAAATACATACATTTTTGCAAACGCCAAGTGTATCTATCAAAGAGGAAAGGTGTTACAAAACAAAAATAAAAGGGTACATTAATTTTATCTGTTAATCTTTTGTATCTTATATGATTCTAGCACCCTGTGCTTACGAGATTTAAAAAAAAGTGAAATAAAATTTTAACGAATGGAACAAAAAGAACATGCCAGGCAACATCCCCCCCTTTCCCAAAGATGTTGGCCAACAATCACTGACCACCACATTGGAATATAATGAAGAATTACTAAAATAGTACATTATTTGAATTTTAGAGTAAAAATGAAAAGCAGATTATTTGTGGACCACTATCTTGCAATCTTTCCTCCCAAAATTGCCAAGTAATTTATACTACTAAACTGAGAGTTTTTAAGTGCTTGTTAAGAAGCTGGAGAAGGTGACTTAGCAACCGGATTCTGAGGACAGCAAATAAAGATGCAACTTACTCTACTTTATAAAACAGAACATAGGGTGTTTTCCCCCTCAGCACTGAAATATGTCATAGAAAACTTGGGAAATATTTGTTCTTCAAAGCTTAGGGTAAGATTTTTATATATCAGTGTTACATTTAAGAATGTACCCAAGTCCTAATTCTGTTAGTATTTTCCTACTGTTCTCACAAAGAACTGTTCAAAAGTTCGACAGCAGTAAAGGAAACCTCACTGAAAATGGAGTGAGGAGCCCTGCAGGGGGCGCTCTCGTGCACGTGTGCTCGCCTTCCCCTCTCCCGGTTTCTCTCTCACTCTCTCTCTCTCACTCGGCCTGCAATTCCAGCAGAAAGACAGAAGGTTAAGAGTTATTTTACAAGAGAGGGCACTTTTCTCATAGGAATTTTATTTCCCGCCTTTAAGAAAGGTAAGGGAAGATCCCTTCCTGCCCCAGCAACAGGGCACTAACCACTTCCTGCAGCCAGTGAGAAACCACAACTTCGAGCTCTTGTTCTTCTCCAGTGAAATTCCATTCACAATACCTCTACCCAATTTCTTCCTTAAACCTAGTAAAAGCTGACCTTGCCTTTCCCTCTTCAGACTTGCCCACGGTTCACCACAGTTTACTTGTCCCCAATTGCAATTTCTCTGCCACTCCCTGATAAACTCATTCTGCTGGTAAAGTAACCGGCTATTTTATTTTTGAGGTTGACATTTGCCAGAAATGAAAATAGAAAAAGGTGTAATAAGGTAAAAACCAATTACCTTAGGAGAATGAGAACCAAAGGGGGAGAGAGAAATCATTAACTTTTCCTGTATTTGTCTTTACATCATATAAATGCTGAAATCAACTCTGCACTCCATTTAAAAGCTCTTCAAGGAGGAGGTTGGGAGGGGGGATTTGTGAGCAAAAATGGCAGAATAAATCAGGTTAAAAACTGAAAACAGGCTGGGATAGACCTCACCATGATAGTTCTGTTCTGTGAGAAAAGAAGTTGACAAAGGCAGCTGGGGTAGGGGGGGAGTAACACCAGCCATCATGTGGGTTAGAAAAAAGCAATCTTTGCATTTTGGTTCATTTACTCACAAACTCATTTAGTATTTGTTTACCAAACTTTATAAAGGATTTTAACAGCATGCACAATGCACTTGTTAAGTCAAGAGCTGCAGCACTTAAATTAGAGCAACCCAGTGGTTCAACAGGGAAAACAAAGAGGCCTACAACTTAGATGAAAACTGAAGATACAGATGGTATAAATGTCCTACCTCATACCATAGAATAAATTCCAGAAGAGTGTATACCATATACACAGTATACACACACACACACACACACACATATACTTATACATACTATAGTTATATATATAATTATATATGTATAACCCATATATATATATGGTATATGTGGTATATATGTGGTATATACGGTATATATGGTATAATGGTATCTGACTATATATGGTATATACATCTATATATATGATATATATACTTAAATATAGTTATGAAATTATAAAACTGAAGAAATTTATCTGAAGATCAAGTGAAGAAAAATTTTCTAGGCAAGTGTGCAAAGCAAGAAAGCATAACCAAGGGGTGTCTGGGTGGCACAGTTGAGTAAGTGTCCAACAGTTCAACTCTTGGTTTTGGCTCAGGTGGGATCTCAGGGTCATGAGATCGGGCCCATGTCAGGCTCTGTGCTCAGTGTGGAGTTTGCTTAGGACTCTCTCTTTCTCTCTCAAATAAATAAATGAGAAAGGAAGGAAGGAGGGAAAGAAAGAAAGAAAAGAAAGAAATTAACCAAAAATACTATCATTACTAGGCTCAGGTTTTGAAGGCAAGGCTCTGTGCTCATTTCCAGATCTCCTACATCAAGCAAAATGCCTGGCACACAGAGGTGTTCAGGAACACCGACCAAATATATGAGTGACTGAAGAGCATATCCTGTTTTGTCAGCAGCTGCATCAGGCCCTCAGTTTTCCAGTTACCATCTCGCCTCCTCCTGGGGTCTAGTCTACTGGCCTGGTAGACTGGTTCCCTATTCTGTGGACACACCAGGCACCTCCACAGATCTCACGCCTTTGTTCGTGGATTTCCTTTTGCCTTAAACACTCTTCAGAATAATGCAGTGATTAAGAACATTGACTCTGGGATCCCACAGACCTACTTCAAATGCCAGGTTTGTCATTTATTCTATGTGTGACTTTGAGATATTTGAGAAATTTAACATGTCTCAGTCCACAGAGTGTAGGCTGTAATAATGGGAGATTCAGTGAAAAAACACATATGAAGAGCATTGTATGGTGTCTGAAAAAAATAAATCGATACTCAAACATAGTTGTCTGCTCTAATACAGACCTAACTTACTTTTCAAAACCCAGAGCGAATATGTTACTCCTTTTCCCTACCTCTCACTCTCTTTTCCCCCAGTAATTATTCTCATCTTTAAACCATACCATTTAATTCTTTTCACTATTAATAGTTATACAATAAAAAAAATAGTTATACAATAACAGGTTATACACTTTAGGCATGTAGAAAAAAAAATTTACTTATCCCTTTTATTTCCAAAATTGAGCATAGATCCTGGCACAAAGAAATCTTGAAATTAACTGTTTTATAATATGAACTTAAAAAAACAATCATCGTGTTGTTTCCTGTATCCCTAAAGAGTCACCCCCAGAACTCAACACATGCACACATGTTCACAAACTTACTCAATTTTAAAGTGTTCTAATTTTCCATTACTCTCTAAGATTTTCTAGGTCTTTTAAAATTGCTTCTGGTAACATCATAACCTATATGAACAGAAATACAAATCTCAGAATTGTTTTTTAATGTAAAGAAATACCATTAAGAGGCTCAATATAGGTGTCCCTCACTTAATGAGCCTTATGTTCCAGTTCTAAATCAGCTATAAACTGAATTCTATTTTTTTCTTTGGCATTCACTATAAAATAAGACATTGGCACTCAAATCTCCAAAGATTTACTGGCCAGTTAATAATCAGTAACGTTCATACTCCAGCTGACAATGCCAAGAAGCTTCCACGTAAACCACACCCACCGCAACTGCTCCACCCACACTTATATCTGGAAATGATGTGGGCCAAAAGGAGGAAATGTACCCTTCCCCCTCTTTCCCCTGCCAGAACATAAAAAGAATGGTCTTAATATCCCGGGCACATGTCCAAGAAACCCGTTATAACTTTTCCTTTCTAGGCCTTTAAAAAAAGCCTATCGGAATCTAAGGGAATACCAGTGACTTTAGAAGTTGATAAGTATTAGCAAACTTACACCATGAACTACTAGCCCAAACAGCTAAAGAAGGAGGAAGCCCTGATTTCGAGCACTTGCCAGTTTCCATGCTGCAAACGGCCATGGCCATTTACAACCTAACAAGTGCCTTGCAAATTTCCTGAGTACTTAGTAAGCAGCTGCAGACCCTCTCTTGCAATCACTGTTCTTGAAAAAGAACGACGCTTTGAATCCCTAGATTTCTGGTAACCTTAAAAGACAAAGTATGTCGAGTCAGCTTTATATAAATTCAAAGAACTGCAGTCATCAACTGGTTTGTACTATTTTATCTCAGTCTCAGCATGAATAAAACCTTTAAAAAAGAAAAAAATAAAATTCCCTATTTCTTGACGGTAAATAAAATTTAATAATCATCTTAATTTTAAAATTCTAGTAGAAAAAAAAATTTAATGTCCTACATTTAACCTGGAAGGAATTTTAATACCTCGTGAGTTTAATAATTCTTCTATCATAGAGACACAGAATGAAATGTTTCAGTAAATAGAAAGGAATTTTGTACCAAAGAGGGGGAGGGAACAACCATAATCAAACTGGTTTTTGTTTTGTTTTACTTGCCGGAAAAATCTCTACTGACTGCATTCAGTTGTGACACCTAATTCCAGTGACTAATTTTTGTAGTATATCTGGAATCTTTCACTGTTTTATCTAATCAATGATTTAATTCAACCTCTCCTATATAAGAAAAATAACCACAAGTGGCACTGTAGTTTTAGTTACTCACCAGTTATGCCTAAACACTTTCTTCGTGCCTACAACTGTTCTAGCTATAAGGGATACAGCAGTGAAAATCCTGCCTCATGGACTTTACGCTCCTCACAAGAAGACAGAAAAATATACAAAATAAGTAAAATACATAGAATGTTAGACAATACTGAATACTAAGGAGACAAATAAGCCCACGAAGTAGAAAAGGAAAGGGCAGCTCACTACAGAAGATCTAGACTCTGAGGAGGGGAAATGAAAGTAGGAAGTGAGAGATGGGGCCCAAGACTCCCTGTGGGAAAAGGAACGCCCAGTGCAGAGACTCTCAGGCCACTAGCCCTGGATGCTCAGAGAAATGTCGGCAAAGCGAATTTGGCTAGAGCTAAATAGGAGGAGGAGGAGTGTAATTTGGGGTTTGAAACATAGGTTCCTAACCTCATTATTTACACACTTAATTTTTTTTTTCATTAAAAGCGATTAAATGGTTAAGCATCTACCTCCAGCTCAAGTCATGATCCCAAGGTCCTGCTCGGCAGGGAGTCTCTTCTCACTCTCCCTCCCCCAGCTTGTGTGCACCAGCTCACCCTCTCACTCTGTCTCTCACTCACTCTCTCAAATAAACAAAATCTTTAAAAATATAAATAAATAAAGCAGTTTAACGGAAGTGCAGAGGGAGAGACTCTCAAGCAGATTCTGTGCTGAACATGGAGCCCAATGCAGAGCTCGATTTTATCACCCTGAGCCAAAATCACGAGTTAGATACGTAGCTGACAGAGCCACCCAGGCACCCCTCAGGTGAGGTTCTACAGTCAACTAATACCTCAATATGCATCCAAGGTTCTTTTTCGTTCCAAATCGCTATACAGGGTGGCTTGTGCTATTTCCCATAAAACGTCCTATTATAAAAAGTTGGTCAAATGTGACAAAACACTTATCCATAATTTTAATGAGAAATATGATTTATCGATTATCCACTTATAATTCTCTTATTTTATCTGTAGGTTATGTTTAGCATCACAAAAGCAGATTATATAATCTGGTGGGTTCTCAGATTCTTCATCTAGTCTCCTGAAAAACTGACATGACTGGAGCCATTCTCAAAGGGAGCCAGAGTGGCCCCTGGAGAGAAACCACCTCACCCGCCTTTATTTACACTGGGCCGAAACCTGTGGACTGGGCAAAATGACAACTGTTTGAGAAGTCAGCAAAACAGACACATGATCACAATACTGACAGGGACTTTCTGAAGATAAAAATCAGCAGTCACTTAACCCATAACCCCAAGCAGCTTAGCTGGTTACACCACCCACAGAAAATTTCTGTTCAGACTTATTTCATGTAATTGCTCCCCCTTCCTTCTCCTCATAAAAAACCCCTTGCTTTCACTCTAAAGCAGGAACACCCTGATTCTATGCTCCCCGAATTGCAATTCTCCAAGCCCAAATAAACCCCCATTTGCCTCTCACTGCTGTTCCTCATTTTCGGGCTGACACCCCCATCTCCCAGCTCTGTGGCATTTGTGGATCTCACTGCTCACTTGCACATCTACCGAAAGGCAAATGAAGGAAAGGAGAGCAAATGGAAACCAATCTCTCATTCTGTCCCTTGACGAAGGTCTTGAATTTTTCCTTAGAAGGTATAGATGGCATTACCATATTTCACTGATTTCAAAATAAACATTTTTGCACATTTTAACATCTCTAAAACGCATTTTAGGAGGCAACAAAATGTACTGTAGAATCAGCGATATCTTAGCACCGTGTCAAGAGTGTAACTGGCATTTTTTTCCTTCTTTAGTTGTCAATAAAAAGATTTATCTCAAAGACATCATCAGTGCAATCAAAACCAGTATTTAAGCAAGTCTTGTTATTTCTTTATACCAATATTTGTGAATGAAATAAAGCTTCTAAATAAACCAAAGTTTGTGGAATTAAGATGTCAGAATAAAACATAGTAGGTATTAACCAGCAATGATCATAATATTCTCTGCTTTTCTAACTGAAACTAATCTTTATATTTAAAAGTTATTATTTCCCTGTGATGCCATGAGGGACCAATAATACTAAGAAGGACATTAGTGTTTTGCAGCTAATGAAGAAATTAAGTCTCAAAATAAACAGTCAAAAGAACAACAGATTAAATCAAACAAACCAACTTGCCAAGTACAAAGAGATCCCACATTTAAGGGGAATCATAACCCCTCTCTGCCCTGAGGTGGGGGTGTTAGTCACAAAACTTGTCCCAGTACTCATGAAGGTTAAGCAATAGTGCCCCAGTTGGAAGAGGTACAGCACTCCTTGCAGAAAAAAATACCATATGCAAAAAGGGTCAAACACACACACACACACCCCCAGCAATACTATGAACAGGAAAAAGCAGAGTTTAAGAAGATCATTAGACTGGGGTAGCTCTAATGACTTGGTAGTCTACATAAGGAAATGAAAACCTAAGCCAGACTCAACTGTAAATGCACTGGCACCTGAGTCAATGAAATTTAAGAACAACTAATCATAAACACCTAACCAAGCTTTCCCATATGAGGCAACCACTTAAGCTGTGGTGATTCAAATAATTTCCTTGCTTTGCTTCCATGGCTGCCCTCTAAAAGCTTTGCCCCTAGCCCCTGGCAGCTGAACACTGCTAACTACCTCACTCTGTGGCTGCCTGATTCAAGGAGATATTTGCTTCAATACACTTCTAAAATATTTTAATGTGCCTCAGTTTATCTTTTAACAAAGATAATGGCCATAGAAAAACCCAGAGATAGAGGTACTAGGCACACAGTAAAATATATTTTGACCATTCTAAGTAATGATCACCACCTTCCCCTTACCATTAATTTCAGCTGAAGATTCTGAAGACTCAAAAAATTGGTAGTTTTAAAAATCTCCATTCTGATATGGCTATTATTGGCCTTACTGCTTAGAGCAATGTCAAGGTGTTCCAGATAGCTGTAAGCCAATGAATGTCTTCTTTAGACTTGACACACTAAAATTAAAATGAAATAGCTCTTAACATTATTTGTGCTAATCAACTCGTGTTCCTCACCATTATGATTCAGCAGGTAGGGCTTCTGAAATTAGAGTGCTCAAAAAGCTAAAAAGAATGTGAATAAGATTATGAGTGAAATCTAAAGAAGACAGGTTAAATCTGCTCCCAAGTATATAAAAGCCCAAGAATTTATCCCATCAGCATGTGAATAATAGGTGCCAGCACAGCAAACTGTCATCTGGAAGTCTTGGCTGTTCCTCCCTTTGAGCACGGATATGGCAGGAGCCATAAGGTAGGGCTGTGTGAGGAGGTAATTAGAGCTCTCATTTCCCAAAGTATTGTCAGCCTCAAAAGACTAATACGGTGCTATTATTTTATTATACAGCAAGTTATACTGTTACACGGACTGTTATACAAGAAGGTAACATTTACTGAATGCTTACTATGTATCAAGTACTAGAGATTCTCCCCACCGAGGAAGAAGCTCTAGGAGGACGTGACTCTTCCTGTTCGGGGCTAGATCCATAGAGCCTGGCACAGAGGAGAGACTTCACACGTATCCACTGAACACGGAATGAAAAGGAAAATGCAAGTTGGAAATCAAAGCACTGCCTATGTACCACTTAATCCCTGTAAACTCTATCACTTTTCCTATTTTGTCAAAGGAAAAATTAAGAGCTGAAAAAGAAAGGAACTTGCCAAGTGGCAGAATAAGGTCTGCCCTTCACACGGAAGCCTCAGTGGTTAACCTCTAAGCTGCCCCTTCCATACCTATGTTGATTTCCTACTTATGACAAGACTTCATACAAATCCCAAGCGGTCTGAGGCCCGGAGTGTGATTTAGAAAAACAAAAACAAAACCAAAAAAAACTCAGGAAAGGCTAAGTGGGAGATACTCAAGTAACCCATCAACAACCACTGAGTTTCCAACAGAGCAAGAGGCTGCTTAAGAACTTTCAAAGAAGCCACAACAGATGAGAAAAATTAAGGGAATCCCAAGGATAAAGGACAGTTTTGGTGGAGATTTTAGCATTTAAAAGTCCTGTTGTTTTGGGGCGCCTGGGTGGCTCAGTGGGTTAAAGCCTCTGCCTTCAGCTCAGATCATGATCCCCAGAATCCTGGGATCAAGCCCCACATCGGGCTCTCTGCTCACCTGGGAGCCTGCTTCCCCCTCTCTCTCACTGCCTGCCTCTCTGCCTACTTGTGATCTCTGTCTGTCAAATAAATAAATAAAATCTTAAAAAAAAAAAAAAAAAGTCCTGTTGTTTGAATGTCTGAAATTTTCCTGAATACTGATGTAAGTAAAGTTTCTTTTTTTATACTACTATTCTTCCTTCTATCAGTAAAAACAAATGTTTCCCAGGAGTGCCTGGCTGGCTCATTTGGGAGAGAATGCAATGCTTGATCTCGGGGTCATTGTCTTTGAGCCCCACATTGGGCACAGAGATTACTTATTTAAAAGAAGTTTTTTTTTATTTGTTTCCCAAATTGTATAAAATGAATGTATTGATTTTTTTAAAGTAATATCTGTTTGTCAAATCTAAGCCAGAGCTTACCAGAATGTTTCCAAGAATGATTTTTCATACAACTAGGTCATGACTGTCACTTCGCTGGCCCTGAATGAAAGGTACCATTCCAATTTCAGGAAGGTTAAAATGTGACAGAAAAAATATACCTCTTTAGAACCCATCGAAAAGCAGAAACAGCTAGAGACCGTGCAAGTGTGAAAGTTTCTTAACAAAAGAATCTTATGCTTCCTCCAAAAAGCCTTAACACAAAATGAAACAAGAAGCAGCAGTTCAGTAAGTATCAACAAAAATACATAGAACAACTAGTGCTTTCCTTTGAAATTCTGTATATGCAGAGAACTTTTTACTTTTTTGTTTGTTTTTTTAAATTTATTTAATTGATGGAGAGAGACACAGTGAGGGAGGGAATACAAGCAGGGGGAGTGGGAGAGGGAGAAGCAGGCTTCCTGCCAAGCAGGGAGCCTGAGCAGGATCCCAGGACCCTGGGATCATAACCTGAGCAGAAGGCAACCGCTTAAGGACTGAGCTACCCAGGTGCCCCAACAGAGAACTTCTTTTAAAAAAAATAATCTAGGGCCACCACTGGGTGGCTCAGTCTGTTAAGCATCCGACTCAATTTTGGCTCTGGTCCTGATTTCAGCTCAGGTCATGATCTCAGTCAGGGCCGCGAGACTGTGCCCCGGTGGGCTCTGCACTCAGCATGAGTCTCCTTGGGATTTTCCCCACCCCTCACCCCTCCCCTGCCTCTAAATAAATAAATAAATAAATAAAACTTTAAAATAAATAATGTGAAATAATATCTAAGGTAAAACTTTCAACAGAGAGGTACTAAAACATCGCCTTAAAACAAAAGAACAGATAAACTGGAAAAATGGTTCATTTCCAAACCCCTGGGTTTGTTAACATTTCATGAGAGACTGCATATTTAAAGTTAAAAAAAAACTGGAAAGAATGCATGGGAGGTAAGGATTATATCACACGAAGATAGGACAGTACAGGAAGGCTCCTACAGACGCTGAAAGGTTTGCAAGAACAACAAAAATAATTTTTACTTTCAAGGAGTACTGAGCAGATACTCATTGTAGGTAACTAGAATTGTCATGGTTATTGTTGATTTTTCATATCATAGTTCATTTGTATACTGTATTATATACTGTATCACACACATGGCCCAATTATTCTTAATACACATTGGATCTAAAACCCGCAGTGAACAAAATACAGCTAATATAAAGCTTTAAGTCGAACTTGGTGTTCTTCAAATGCAAATTATATATAAATGGTATCAGATTAAACTGAAGGTGAGTTTATAAGAACTCTAAGTTGTCAAACAAGAAAATAAGAAGAGTCTCAGACGCAAATGGTATACTGCCTATGACAGAGATTCTCTCACTGCCCAAACTCTACTCAGACTAACTCAATTCTTTTTCTGACTTCACCAGACTTTTGGACTTCCATGCTCTTTCCACACTGCCCAATTTTAGCAAGAATCCTGCTGAGTCAGTTTAAACAGAACTGCCCCCCCCCCCAAGGCCAGCTCCACCTTACTCTCGATATCTGATCACCCTCCAGATCAGATCATATCCATTATCCCCCAGCATCCCCTGGGTGATCATCTTGGCTTGCCTTCAGCAAGAATCCTGTTAGACCATTTAAGCCAGAATCTTCCTACCCTGGATGTTTCCTCTCAGAAATTCTCCATCCACTGATCCCCATCCTGCTCCTTAGCTACAAATTCCTACCCACTCCTGCGGTATTCGGAGCTGCATCAGTCTCCCACACTAAGACCCCATTAAAGTGGTCCCTGCACCAACAGCCATGGCCCCTCCCTTCAATAAAGACTTACTGTGCTTTAATGAAGGTCACTGAATAATTTTTTCCTTAGAAAAAATTTAGAGTTAGAGTTAAAAAGTTAGAGTATTTTTCTTCAACATCTATTAGACATGAGGAAGAAAGTAAAAATAAAATATCCTAGAGGCACCTGGGTGGCTCAGTTGGTTAAGTGTCTGCCTGTGGCTCGGGACATGATCCCAGGATTCAGGAATTGAGCCCCCCATCAGGCTCCCTGCTCTTGGGGGTGGGGGGTCTGCTTCTCCCTCTCTCTCTGCTGCTCCCCCTGCTTGTGCTCTCTCTCTCTGTTGAATAATAAAATCTTTAAAAAATAAAATGTAAGAAGTAAAAAATCCTAAAATAGTGGTAGGGTTATAAATGGCAAGGTTTCCTCACTTTTCTATACAACTTTTTACTGACTGAAAAACAAAAAATAGAAAACCAAGAATCAAGCAGAAGACAACTACAGAAATTTGTGGTCAGATTTTTTTTTTTACCCTGAAAAAAAATGGGGAACACCTACAAAAGACTTTGATAAAACTATATGTAAAGAAAGTTCAAGTGCGTCAGAATAAATCTGGGGCAGTATATATGGGAGGAAGTCAGAAAGACTGACTAGGCTAAATGGCAAACAGACTAAATGGAACAAAAAGAAAAGCTATGTGCAGGCCTATCCCCAGGTTAAATATATTATTTCGCAGCACACGGGGGCAGGCTAGGGAGAGGAGGAAAACAGGAACTGATAAACATCAATATTAGGACCCAGGAAGCAACATAAAAGAAATTATAGACCTAATCTTTTCAAGATTTATTTATTGGGGAGCAGGGGAAAGGGACAGGAGGAGAAGGGGTAGAGGAAAGGGGAGAAAGTCTCAAGCAGACTCCACAGTGAGCTTGGAGCCTGACGTGGGCTTGACCTCATGACCTGAGCCAAAACCAAGAGTCAGGACATTTAACTGACTGCACCACCCAGGCACCCCAGTCATAGATCTAAACTTTGCTACCAAATAGGAAAGTCTCCTGAGCACAAATATACTCTGACCCCAAACAATATAATGGATTTACCTGTTATAACCCTCCTACACATTTTCATTAATTCTTGGTAGAGCAAGGTGAAGTAGACCAAGTAGTAATATTGGACTTGAGTTCCATTTCACCATCATTACCTGGACATGGATTCCATAAGGTCTGGAAGATAATTCTACCTGTAGCACGCAATAGAAAACTCAGTATGTACCTGTAGCTTTTTTAAAAAGTCAGTTTCTGGGCCTCAATTTTCTCATATCTATTTATATAACCATGTTTTCTTGTAGTTGGCATTTTTATGAGCTTGACATAGTTACTACAGATAGAAACATTATATCTGCTCTCAAATATACCAGAATTTAGCAGAAGACATATGATTAACATAAGGTTAACAGAGAAAAAAAGTAAAGTAAAAGTGTAAGAATAAACCTAGGATTAGCATTTGTGGACGCAGGGCCAAGGTTATTCTGAAAATTTTCATCAAAAGTATTAATCTGAAGAATTAAATAACTTGTATCCATTTCTCAAACTGGCTGGAATTAAAAATTATATCTGCATGGAATTATAAAACTGATCTCAAATTTAAAACTATATTGTCTCTGCGGAGGGCACGTATTGCATGGAGCACTGGGTGTGGTGCAAAAAACAATGAATTCTGTTACGCTGAAAAGAAAAAAAAAACTATATTGTCTGAAACAATTAGATAAAAATGGGAAAATCCCATATATTTGAATCACATCCTGGGCCCTAAAACCCCACTGTTAGCAATAAAAACTCATGTGTCCCCTAAAAAGTATTAATTTCTAATCACAAAACCTGAATTTCTGACAGTTTCCTTCCGGGAAGAACCCATATGGATATATAAGCCCATACAACCATAAAGGAAACCCACACCTGCCTAAACCAATCAAGATCTTTCATTGCTAAATGAAAAAGTTCAGAGATACCTAAGGATAAATAAGAATACTAAAGAAGAAGAGCAGGGAGTTAGAGAACTACCACCTTGAGGTGATCGCAGGGATCAAAGGAACTTCCTTAAGGATGATCTTCAGAGATCTGAGGATGTTATGAGGATGAATGTAACAATGGAAGGAAGGAAGGAAAGTCTTGCAGGAGGGAGGAGAGTGGAGGGACAAACAGAAATTATAATTATAATGAAAATCAACCCAAGCAGTGAATAGAATAGTCACTGGAAAAAAAAAAAAAGACTTTACTATAGATATAAAAGATATGTTAAGGAAACCTCCTAAAATAGAAGGAAATATTACAGAGAATACTTACAAGAGAAAAGAGTGTACAAGGAAATCCATTAATAATAAATAAAGAGAAAACACAACTCAAGGTTTTCCTATTGAGGAAAATATTACCAAAAATAATGAAATTTAATTCCTTAGGTAAAAATGAAGATACGGTTTTTTTCTTAGCATCTGGTAACGTGTCTCTAACACCTTCTTTGAAAGCAAGTATTTACTCAATTATGTAAGTTACTCTGTTCCAAATTTTTCAGTCGACTGTGAGACTTGGTTCGCTTTTATATTTCATTCATCCTTTTGTTCAAAATTCATTTAAGTAGTTGGCATTTAATACTGACACCTATAGTATTTGTTATTTTTGGTGAAGATACTAGAACAAATAAGATTTAGTTTTGTTCTCTGAAGACCAATTTACAATGTGAATCCATGAAATATTGTAAACTAGAGGGTCTAGTGCTAGTTTCTTCCACTGGCAGGTATAAAAAATTGTTTTCTTTTGCTAAATATTTATCATTTGCTATGTCTCATGGGGCAAACTTGTAAAAACCTGGAATAACAAATTTTAAATAGCAAGATATTTAAATATTCTGTAAATATAAACACTCGAGATTTTTCTAAGAACAATGTAAGGTTTGAAATATAGTAAATTTCTTGGCACTTTTACACTGAATCTTATGGCAAGTTCCCACTGTATAACCGTATGTGTGTTTTCCTTTCCTTTGTAGGAACAAATGACAAAAGATCATTAAGAACAGTTTAGAGAAACAAACTAGAATTATTTGCAATTGATCAAAATTGTAGGGATATTTTTCTGATTTTTTAACTGAATAATTAATGCACTTGGAATCAATGTCAAAAGTTATGATCTACTATAGAGTGAGAAAGAAGTCTTTCCAGTCTACTCCCAACCAGTTACCCCTCTCTAGGGTGAACAATTTTACTAATTTCTCAGAACTCCATTTTGAATATTAAATGTGGCTAGTAGGTTTTCTCTAATATTCCTATAACCAAAGAATGACATGCACTAATAACATTTAGATGACTATCTCAAGGGCACATATGTACAACCATTCATTGTTTACAGGTAACATGTGGTGTTTGAGTGGAGATCACCTCGTGCAACATTCTTGGCCTGGCCCAGAATCACTAGCACACTGCAGAATTCCTTCTGTAAGATTCCAGGAAGATGGTCACACTTTGTCTCAAATAAAATATGAATGTCTAACAAATGTGTTGGTTCAATTAGCAGAAGGGAGAAAAACATCTCTCTTACTCTAAGAAAAACTACCTAGCTGTAACTTTTATTCAGTTTTTACTTGATTGTGTGCTCCAAATAAGGTCATTGAGTCACTGATTTCTCAAGAACACTGTGGATTATGTCACCCCCCAAAAAATGCTCATACACGAAATATGCACACAAATTTGGGAAGAAACTTATTCTTTAAAATATATATGTATTTACTACCTCTTCCTCTTCTCCTCGTGAACAATTCAGGTAAGCCTGAACATGGCAAGTGAGCACGTATGCAAGAATGTGTTCGGCGGGGTGCGTTGCGGGGTCAGAGGTGAAGAGGGCAAGACATCATGAGATGTCGGAGCTCAAAGTGGGGGCGAGGGGGAGATAATGCCATTCCCATTAAGCTGGTGTGAGGACTATAATAATGAACACTCAGCACAAAGTCTACCAAAGTTGGGAATCTTACCTCTTTTGTTCATTGCTATGGCCTCAGGGTATAGAAGGTGACTGCCATGTAATCAATGTTCAGTCATGTTTGAGAACAGAATAATTATCAACAGAAAACTTTACTGAATAACTAATATTACAATAAGAAGCATTAAAAGGAGTGGGAAAAATCTAGAAGACACAGTGAGTAAAAAAGGGAAATCTGAAGCCAGGGGTTCCTGAAAGCGAAAGGGAAGGAAATCTGAGTATGTATCAATCAGAGCAAGCACACGAAACAGGCCGATCCTTTCTCACATCACTTTGAGGTAAACATACTGAAGTATAAAAATTTAAACAACATCGCTGAACCAAAACTTTGGAAAATTTGAAAAGACAGAAAAGATGTGATTGCATTCCAATAAAACAAACAGAACCCCAGACTATAAGCACAGTAGAAGGTGACATTGTGTCAAGGTAGTATTTACTGTTAGGAGACAATTCTCCACAAGTTATCCACCTTCAAGTGAAGCACTGATTGCCTTTGTTTTGGACCATCTTTTTAAGGGTATTTGTATCGTCAAGACACTTGGGAGATGGAATGTCTCCCTCTGGAGCACAGCAGGGGACCTTATAGAGGGCTCTCCTATATATGGTAGTTGTTGCTTCCAGATCTGAATGTATACTAGGAATTACATGTGAAAGGCTTGTACTTCCCTATCCTTAAGTGCTAGAGATTTATCCAGATGAGGAAAAACCTCATGTAAATAACTATTGAACATGCAAATTGCTCCTGCTCCCTCTTCCCTGTAGTGGACCAGCTGAAACAAAATAGTATCCCAGGCTGAGGCGCTTGGTGGCTCAGCTGGTTAAGCGCCCAACTCTTGATTTCAGCTCGAGCCACGATCTCAGGGGTCGTGGGAATGAGCCCCATGTTGCGGTCCATGCTCAGAATGGAGACTGCTTGAAATTCTCTCTGTCCCTCCCGCCCCACCCCGCCACGCTCTCATGTGTGTTTTCTCGCTCTCTCTCAAAATAAATAAAATCTTTAAAACTAGAGTCCCAGGAGGGAAAGCAAAATCATATTCGTAGTTAAGGACTTACAGGAAGCAGAAGCAGTAAGGGAAATAATATCTCAACACAACTAACAGCCACATGTGACCAACGCAAAGGCTAACAGGAGCTGGAGGTTTAGAGTGAAATAATCACTGACTAAACTCGGCTGTTGCTCTAGACTATTCCAATACTGTGACTGTAACTGATGCCACTTGGTCACTGTCTTGGGCATTACCAATGATTTCTTCCCCACAGTCACCTAAAGCCCAAGAGCAATCTGCAGTCAGGTACAAGGCCTCTAAATATAACTCTAGGGAAATCTAAACTCCTCACCCTATTTGCTACCAGTAGGTGGGTTGAGATTTAGTGTCCTCTGACACCCAAAGTTTCCACTAAAAGGAGATCCTGTTGGTTATAAGTTAAACCTCATTCTCAACAGTCCTGACTGTAGTGTTATCACACCTCTGCCTGCAAGGGTAGCTAAAAATTCTCACAAGATACAAGACCTTTCTCTAGTTACATTTCTTGGGATTAAGTGGACCAATCCATGTTCAATCCCTCTGGCAATCAAGGAAATCCACTGGCTCTTCAGTTCCCTCAACCACCACCAAAAGGGGGCCTAAATCTTACCAGATTCTGTGCACTATGTGCTGCACTTGACATTCTACTTGGTACTTTGAATCTGCTAATCTACGAATCAGCAGCCAACGACAGTGGCCTGAACAAAGAGGCTCTACGGGAAATCATCTGACAATCTGTGACATGCTCTCAACCCTTGGGGCTCCATAACCCAAACGACCTCTGAGTGACACGTCTCTGTGACTAATGATTTTACCAACTGGACCATTAAGCAACAAGGCAGGGAATAGCCTCCAACTAGAGACCTGCCCTGGGGTTTTCGATTCCTCATCTCTATGCCACATTTACCAACTGCATCCTTAAAAAAACAAACAAACAACAACAACAACAACAGAACAGCGATGAGTATGCTGCTGGGCTCTCACTGAAACTAACTGACACACTGAAGCCCTGAGACTCTTAAGGATGGCTCAACTTGAACTCAATTACTATCAAGTTGGGAAGGGCCCATAAGTGTCCTGTGACAAACAGAAATGATATACTTAAGAACGAGCTAGACTGGTTCCCACTTGACATCTCAGATTTCCATGAAAAGGCGGCAGTTCTCCTTCTGGGGGAAACTATTCCCAACCCTGCCACTTGAAGTCAAGTCACCAGCCCATGTGGCTCTTGGCTAAGCAGAAACCTAGCGTCCACCAGACTGCTGCAGCTGTTCAAGCTAAGCACCAACTGTGCAGAAGCGAAGTGGACAAGGTGTCTCTGCTCTACAGGACAAACTCAAGGCTACTCTTACAGCTCTGAGCAATATGGCCTTCATGAACTGTATTTTTACTGACTCTTGGGGTACTACCAGTGGGTCGAGCTCAGGTTGGCCTCCTCTGACCACTTGAAGCATTATTGACAGCGCTCTTGGTTAAATTATGTATGAGAAAAATTGAACAGATACAATCTAAGTGTTAATCTGATTAATAGGATTGTTTGACAGAGTGGGGTAATTCATGTGAAAGTTCATCAGAAGCCAAGACAGTACAGGAAGTAGATACTGTTGAGAGCACATCTCCACAGGCCTCTCATGTTTCCACCTGCCTTACAAGGGAGATGTCTCAACTGTTTTTATTCCAGACTAGACTATCATTTCAAGGATAGTTTGGAAGAGAGATGGTATCACCTCTGGAACAAAGTGCAAGAATACTTCTCTCCAGAAAATAAAGGTAGTACCTCTTTCCAGGGCATTTCTCATTATAAAAAACTTGAGATTCCTAAGTTCTCGGTTCCGGTCTGTGATGCAATCCATAGCCCAAACGGGTGTCCTCTGACCCTCTTCACATCATCTTGTGGGAAACGAGATCCAGGAAACTGACATAAAAATCACTAATCATCTGACTACTGCTACTGCTATGAGTAATAAAGTCTCATGTCTTTTACTAGTGTCCACAAAACTGGGGCTAGCTGACTTGTTAGCTTCAAGTGGGATAAAATCTGAGGTAATTCACAATTCTTGCTATTTACAGCATCAAAAAAAGTAAATTATCATAGTTTAAGGCACAAGAATTAGCTGTATATGCCCATTTATGAAGCCCCTAAAAAGTTAAATGTTATTAAATTTAACAAAAAATGCATATCCGCCTCTGCTCAGCCCTTCCCCCACCAAAAGTATCATCAATACTGGAAAGCGCTGAATTTCATTACCTATATCATGCCACTTGAACTTCATATATTTCCAATTCTTTACTTTTATCTATAAAATGATCAAGACTGAAATCATACAGGTCTGAGGAATACTAGAAAACTGACTATAAAAAAACGTTATTTCAAAATTTTTCAGGAATTAATAAAAACACTGATTGGTATCTAAAATATGGGCCCTGGGAATTTGTAGTTGTTTTAATATGAATTTTTCTCAGAATTTATAACTCTAGTTTATGCTGTAAATAATCTATCAGCAGAGGATAAATACTATGGAAGTCACACTTTTGAAATGTTTAAGAATACCATAGTTTATAGAAATAGTAAACATGTCAAAAGAATACATATTCGGGCTTATAGGTAGAAAACATATGTCTACACCAACCAAATTGCTGAAAGTGATCACTGACTTTCTTTCCTTCCCTAAGACAATATTAACTATCCTATAAAGCACAAGGCACTTTCGTTCCCATCATAAACTACCAAGTCAAAATACGTGCATTTGAATGTAACCATGGAATAGGACTCGGTAAATGACAGTTTTCTTCATCATAAATTTCTAACAGTTCATTATAAACAAAATCCAGGAACAAGATTCAAAATTACATTATTTTAAAGACAGGTCTTCATTCATGATCGATGACTTCTGTACATAGCTAAGGTAGGGGGCTACCGGAGAGTAATAACTTTTATACTATAAGAAAAAATGGTGTTTTCTTTCAGCTTTTTCAACACAACAGCAACAAAAACAATACTGAAGTAAACCCTAGACATAGTATCATTTCATCTGTAAATATTTCAGTGGGCATCTCTAAAAGAGGAGTTTTTCTCCCCCTGCAAGACATATCCACAATACCATTGTCACATCTGCAAAATGATTGCTTAGCATCAATTACACTGTATTCAAATTTCCACTTGAATCAAAAAAAAAAAATCTTTTATATTTGGTTCATTCAATTGACAATTTAAATAAGGTCCACACAAAAGTCTGTTTTGATCCAGGCTTCCATCTCTTTTTGTTTTCCTTGCAATTTATTTGCTGAAGAAACTAGTTTGTTCATCCCATATTCTGGATTTTGCTGATTTTATCTAATGGTATCACATAGAATGCTCTTCTATTGTTTAAATTTCTTGTAATCTGGTAGTTTTTATCGGTTAATTTTTTACCTCCTCCCCACATCCCTAGCTCCAAATCTACTTTTCTTGCCTGCTCTGTGACAGTGGAGCTGAACATGGTTATTTCTCCTTTGCCAACTGACCCAACATTAGGCTTTGCCAATAAACGTTACATATCCCATGTATGTTCTTTTTGTGCTTATCTTAACATTTCTAACTGGTATGTTTAACTTATAATATAAAGTTAATGTTTACCTACCTCCAAAGCAAATTCTAGGATCTAAGAATACCTGAACTATCCAATCCCGTTTATTTTTTTCAATTTAAATTCAATTAACAGGGGCGCCTGGGTGGCTCAGTGGGTTAAAGCCTCTGCCTTGGGCTCAGGTCATGATCTCAGGGTCCTGGGATCGATCGAGCCCCGCATTGGGCGCTCTGCTCAGCAGGGAGCCTGCTTCCTTTCCTCTCTCTCTGCCTGCCTCTCTGCCCACTTGTGATCTCTGTCAAATAAATAAAATCTTTAAAAATAAATAAATAAACAAATAAATTCAATTAACATATAGTGTATTATCAGTTTCAAGGTAGAGTTCCATGATTCAGGAGTCTTATATAATAGCCAGCGTTCATTACATCACATGCCTTCCTTAATGTTCATCACCCAATTCTTTAAAATTGACTACTCTTGGTTGCTATTTTGGTGAACCTTTTTAAAGGCAGAAATTCTATGTCAATACAGTACCAGCAGCTACCATTTCCCTTGAGATAGCCTCCCCCAAAGGTGATGGCATTAGTAGTAGGTGGGACCTTTGAGAGGTGATTAGGTCATGAGGTTAGAGCCCTCATAAATAAGATTAGCGCCTTATAGAAGAGATCCCACAGAGACCCTTCAGCCCTTCCACCAAGTGAGGACACAAAGAGAAAGCGCCTGCTATGAACTGAAAAGGGAGCCCTCACCAGAAGGTGACCATGTTGGCACCTTCATCTTGGACTTCTCAGCCTCTAGAACTGTGAGAAATAAAGTTTTATTGCCATAAGCTACCCCATCTGTAGCCAACTGGACTAAGATTTCTTTGGTTTTGGTATTGCCACAGTCTACATCCATTATTTTGTTAGGGGTTGAAATTCTAATTCTATTCCTGCTATTTAATTCTATCATTGCTTATTAGGGGTCAGTGAGATTCTAATTCTATCCTCACTCTTACTTATTACCTGGAATACTCCTGTAAAGAGAAACTGCCTCATATGAATTTTGGACTACCCTGATAGTCAATTTGTTTAAGAATGGCAGAACAAACATTTGACTTTTCCTTTATCTACCAGAAAATTAGAAAAACAACAAAATGCCTAGACAAGAAAGAACAAAGAAAGTCACATTTGACACCAAAAGCATGATGCCTGACAAGAAAAACTGGTAAGAATCTCATCAAAATTAAGAATTTTTGCTCCACAAAGGACCCTGTTGAGAGGAGGAAAAGACAAGCTGCAGACTGCAGTAAATATCTGAAAACCACATATCTCATTAAGGATTTGTATCTAAAATACAGAAAGAACTCTCAAAATTCAACAATTACCCCCCCAAAAAAGACAATCCAACTAGAAACTGGGCAAAAAAACATGAATAGACAGTTCACTCAAAGATACACAGACAGGGACACCTCAGTGGGTTAAGCCTCTGCCTTCGGCTCAGGTCATGATCCCAGGGTTCTGGGATCGAGCCCCACATCGGGCTCTCTGCTCAGTGGGGAGCCTGCTTCCTCCTCTCTCTCTCTGCCTGCCTCTCTGCCTACTTGTGATCTCTTTCTAATAAATAAAATACTAAAAAAAAATACACAGACAGGAAATAAGTACATAAATAGATGTTCCCCACTAGCTAGTAGGCAAATGCAAATTACCACCACAATGATTATCATTACACACCTACCAGAATACCTGGAGTACAAAGAGTGACAAACCAAACGTTTGGGAAGCTGCAGAGAAAGTAGATCACTCATACGCTGCTAGTGAGAACAAATACTCAGTTTTCAGTTTCTTAAACGACACCTGCAACTACCAAAATCCAGCAACTGCACTCCTGGGCAATTGTTATCCCAAAGAAATGAAGAGTTGTTCACATAAAAACCAGTACACGAGTGTTCATAGCAGTTTTATTTGAAATAGCTAAAAACTGGAAACAACCCAGTGGAATAAATGGCTAAAAAAGTTTCATTTCTACCATAGTACTGTTTTGCAGTAAAAGGGAATTAACTCTTGATGCACTCAAAAACTCAAACGGATCAAGGGAATTATACTGAGTGAAAAAAAGGAAATTTCAGAAAGTTACATATGGTATGTTCCACTTAAAAATTTTTTTTTTCTTTTAAAGATTTTATTTCTTTATTTGACAGAGGGAGAGATCACAAGTAGGCAGAGAGGCAGGCAGAGAGAGAGGGGGAAGCAGGCTCCCTCTTGAGCAGAGAGCCCGATGCGGGATTCAATCCCAGGACCCTGGGATCATGACCTGAGCTGAAGGCAGAGGCTTTAACCCCCTGAGCCACCCAGGCACCCCCCACTTAAAATTCTTAAGATAAAATTGGAGCAACAGAGAACAGATGAGTGGATACCACAAGTTAGGGCTAGAAAACAGGGAGAGAGAGAGAAGAAGGTGAGGCTAAAGGAGGTGGCACAAGAGAGCCTGTGGTGATGGAATAGTCCCGTATCTTGAATTTGGTGGCAGTTACAGAAACATACAGGAGAGAAAACTCTGTGGACTTAAGCACATGCTCATCTACACACACATGTACATACAAATACATGTAAGACTGGTGAAATGCAGGGCACCTGGGTGGCTCAGTCATTAAGTGTCTGCCTTCGGCTTGGGTGATGATCCCAGGGTCCTGGGACCGAGCCCCGCATCGGGCTCCCTGCTCAGCGGGAAGCCTGCTTCTCCCTCTCCCACTGCCCCTGCTTGTGTTCCCTCTCTCCTTGTCTCTCTCTGTCAAATAAATAAATAAAATCTTAAAAAAAAAAAAAAAAGACTGGTGAAATGTGCACAAGCTTTGTGGAAAGTACTAATGTCTATTTCCTAGTCTTGATATTGTTTTTTGTATCTGTTATATTTACATAAGATGCTACCATTATAGGGTAAACTGGATGAGGTGTACACAGGACCTCCATATATAAAGATTTTCTTTGCAACTTCCTGTAAATCTATACTTATTTCAAAGTTAAAAAAAAATTCACACAAAACTTTCATTCTAAAAAAAAAAAATTGGAGGAATAAGTACAAATTATCTGTAATTACAGTTAAGAAACAAAGTAATATTTCTAGCTTCTTATTTAAAGATAGACCGTATATAAAACTGAAAACCAGCTGTATGCTATTTATAAAGAGCCAAAATGTAAGGACCCATAAATCTAAAAGTATGAAAATAGAAAAAAAATACCATAGTAGGAAAGTATTAACCAAAAAGTAACTAATGCAGTTATATTAACAGACCTCATCTCAACTACCTTGCTAAAGTTACTAATTTCAGATATATTTTGTCAACTTAGTACCACTCCTCCAAAACAGATTACTAGGGAAATATATGCCCTATACTGATGACAAATCCATAATCCTTAAGATACCTAACAGGGTTTGGGATCAAGAGTAGGTAACTCAAACACTTTGATTGACAGAATGGGAAGTAGTAGAATTTCCTACAATGCCATTTTTAGGTCAACTTGCTAAAATACTCATCACTAGGTGATGCCTGGGTGGCTTAGTTGGTTGGGCATATGTCTTTGGCTCAGGTTATGATCACAGGGTTCTGGGAAAGAGCCCCTATACTGGGCTCCCTCCTTAATGGGGAGCCTTCTTCCTTTGCCTCTGTCCCTCCACCTGCTTGTGCTGAGAAATAAATAAAACCTTTAAAAAATAAAATAGTCATCACTAGGCCTCCAACAGAGCTCAAAGTATATAAGCGAAAAGTTTGATAGCAGCATATCCTTTACCTCAAAATATACAAACGCAAAGTAAATAATTCTCATCTTAAAAAAGAGTTCACTTACAAGACAATATTATTTGACACACAAACACAAAACATCAAAACCTTACACTGAGGGGCGCCTGGGTGGCCCAGTGGGTTAAAGCTTCTGCCTTCAGCTCAGGTCATGATACCAGGATCCTCAGGTCATGATCTCAGGGTCCTGGGATCAAGCCCCGCATTGGGCTCTCTGCTCAGCAAGCAGTCTGCTTCCCCCTCTCTCTGTCTCTGGCTGCCTCTCTGCCTACTTGTGATCTCTGTCAAATAAATAAATAAGATCTTTAAAAAAAAAAAAAAAAAAGTCTAGCTTTAAAGAAAAAAAAAAAACCTTACACTGAAATAAAAATTAACTCAATATTCCTAGTGATCACTGAATCAGATAATCAGTATTTTATTTTTACTGACTTTATTATTATTCATTTCCTTTAGGTATTAAATGTTATCCAAAAAATCCTTATTTTGACACCCTGTCATACTAAATGATATAATATTCTGGATATCATTTTAAGGGTAATTTTACAAATTATATTCACTTCGTAAGTGTACATTATCTTGAGTCATGCACTCACCCATTTTCTTACAGCCATTATAAAATTCATTTACAAATAAGTACAAAATAAAAGTCAATACTTGAAATTTTATATTATCAAAAATGAAATTATAGGGCGCCTGGGTGGCTCAGTTGGTTAAGCAACTGCTTTCGGCTCAGGTCATGATCCTGGAGTCCCAGGATGGAGTCCCACATTGGGCTCCCTGCTCACCGGGGAGTCTGCTTCTCCCTCTGACCTCTCCCCTCTCATGCTCTCTCTTTCAAATAAATAAATAAAAGTCTTTTTTAAAAAATGGAATTATAATCCATAAAAAGGCAATTATAAAAAGGATGACCAAATATTATTTTAGGAAGAAGAGCATCCAAAAAATTATATACAACCAATAAGGCATGTATAAAAATACTGGTTTAAGAAAAGATCAACTATTGAAGCCTGCTTGGTGGTAAATGGAAGTTTCTGAATTGGTCACGTCTCCTCCCCACGTACAACGTAAAACTCCTAAATTGATTAAATGTTCTGTAACTTGAAAATGTAACTATGTGGTAACTGCTGCATAATCAGTTGGTTAAAACGGCTAAGCACAGTGATCCTTTAACAAGTTACAGGCAGACGTGAGCCTCCTGCAATCCTACCTGTCTGCTGACAAATCACGGCATCAGTTAATGATCACCACAGAGTATGAAGCTGCATCTGCATACTCTGGCTGCATGGCTGGAAAACGAGGAGAACCGACTAAATCTGGCTCGCATAAATCCTAAAAATTTATACCATCTCCACCCCATACCTCAAGGGCAGAAAGCTTTGTCTCCCCTCTAGCACCCGAGACAGAGCTCTGCACTCAGCAGATGATCAACACTTCTTAACAAAAGAGGTAAGAACCGGGTTCAATATCCAGCGCTTTCCTGCTTTCATAAAATATTTCCATGAGCTCCCATGTCCGTCATGGCCCCATGGCTCACTGAGACTCAATTACCATGAACAATTTTACAAAAATGTTTCCTTTTAACAAGCACTTCTATTCTCAGTAAAACACGTTCTGCGTACAATGCAGTTTTACCCCTCTGGTGAAACACAAAAATGTTCTATATACTCTGATTATCTATAAATTCTTTGAGGTTTTTTTAAAATATAGAAAATCATCAGTTTAGGTGAGGTTTCCACTAGAAGGTAAATATTGAGAGAGAGTCTTTCCCCATCCCATCCCAAAATCAAGTAACAGTTCATAAGGTGTTTTAATCATGATATAAAGAATCATATTCATGCTTTGGTTCTCCTTTATTCAACCAGTTCTTGGTGTTTAGCTAATTTTACTGCAGACCACCAAGAAACATCCTGGAAGTATTTGTATCACCAGAACCTCTCCCACACCACGAGGAAGAGATCTTCACCGCAGTGCACCAGTCAACTCAGTCAGGAGAAAGGTGCCAGTTACTAGTAGAGCAGATTGGATCTGGACCCACCTTACTAAATGGGAAAAAGTAAACTTGAATTTGAGTTGCGCATTTGTACATATTGCAGATAAACTGGAGCAACCAAGAGAAAGAAATCTGACCCAAAAGATGCTATCTGCTTCCACAAAGAAAATTTTTAAAAAGCTCCTTCAGCTACAATGTGGAAGCAGAAAGGTGTGAATAATCGTTATTTATAACTGGCATTACCTGAGCCCTAACTGTTCCAAGCGCTGCAGGTAAGTACCCTCTCCCTTTCCAGTTGTTAAGATGAGAAAATTACACAGGATAGTTCAGATGGCCAGAATCCCAGAACTAACAGTGGGGAGTCTGGCCCCAGAGTTTCCCACTCCTAAGCACTGCCCTATATTAAATCCTGCACATTCTTGGACTGAATGCTTGGCAGACACTGACTGAAAGACCCTTTTCCAATATTTACAACGCAGAGCTACAGAGCTTGGGGGCATTTTAAATATCTTTGAATTATACATGGAGATCGGTTATTCCCATTAGTCACCAAATAACTCCATCTCAAGCCAAATGAAAAAATATTCAGTCATGATGTGCTTCTCAGGGACAGGGAGATGGCCCAAACTGAATGACTGGACACAGGTCCCATGCTCATCTAGACCGGTTATTTCACTCCTCTCCCCTCGAGCCCGCTTCTCACTCTTACCTTATAACCTTTAGCCATTCTTCAGCGATAAAAAGTCAGAAAACTTCCACAAAGTCACACAAACAGATCTGCCCACTTACATCATCACTGCCCTCCTTCCTACAGAAGTCACTGTTCAAGCTCCTCCACCAAACTCCTCGCATGCCCAGGATCCATTCCCTCTGGGACTAGAGTTCATCATGCGATTCCATCATTTCTGTGCTTCTTCCCTCTTTTCTCCTATATAACCATTCCTATTAGCTTACATAATGCTATTAATTCTCCATGCTCTCTCTCTCTCTTTCTCTCTCTCTCTCTCTCTCTCTCTCTCACACACACACACACACACACACACACACACACCCTAATGCTACCTCTCCATTTCTCTGGTTGACATTAATGCAAAATCCTTCAAAAATTTGAGAACTGTAATTTTTTCCCCCATCCCTTGATATCCCATTCTCTTTAAACCATGTACACTATCAGGTTTTCACTTCCACCCAATGAAAATGCTCACATTACAGCCAGCAGTGACTCCACACTGCTCAATCTAGAGACCTATGGAGGTCTCCCACAGTCCTTGCTACGGACAGAGCAAGAGGATTTGGGGGCTGAGGACAGGGGGTGCATCCAATATGTGAAAACTGACCAGGCTCAACACTTTCCTGGTTCTGGTTATTATACCTCAATCAAGTTTTCATTTATTTTTTTATGGCTAGTAGGTACAAATTCAAAATTTAATTAATATTTAAAATGTAAGAGGTTCATTTGGCTTATTTTAAGAAGACTGGCAAACTTTCTCTAGTTTTGAGCAAACATTAGGTTGAACAGGTCAATAATGGATTCCTAGAGTAATAGATACACTTTAAAACCTGAGCAATTTGTTCTTGCTGATAAATTAGACAGATGCTCTGAATTAAATTTCATGCTATTTTCACAAACAGCCCATTTCCTGCTGCCAGTACTAAGCTACTGGAACTACATAACATTAGCTTCATCACCTTTTATCTTTCAAAAAAGATCCAAATACTTGCTTGCAGTTAGCTTTTAGACATATCCACAAATATTCCTCCCTCTTCAAATAGGACTGGCTAGAGTATTAATTCCGCAACATTTACTCTAAAATTACTAAACAATGTGGAGCTGAAGAAAAAAATGCTCTTCTCCCTTCATTACAAGTTTTAACGTATTCTTCATTTTTTGTAGCTCATAATATATTTCTAAAGGGGAAGAAAACCATGTAGTTGTACCAGTCTTTTTGATCGGAAAAAAAAAAAAAGAAAAATCAATTTACTTTTTTTATTTCCAACCTCTACTAATCATGATGCAAATTTAACATAATTTGATGGAACATAAATTCTCAATTCTAATGAAAATCGGTGGAAAAAAAAGACTTTAAAGGTCATTTTTCAAGAATAAAATTATTCTATTTTAACTAACATATGAGATATTTCTGAAATAATCCAAAAACATACATGTTTATACACACTAAATGTCAGTAATCCCAACTCATCATGAAATTCAAGGACTACGTAACTACACAGATTCTTTTTCCTCAACAAGGGGATCAAGTCCATGTTCTGTATTCGTTGGTTAGTAAACAACTAATTAAATTTATGAAAGATGCTTTTTTTTAAGATTTTATTTATTTATTTGTCAGAGAGAGAGAGAGAGAGCGCGCGAGAGCGAGCACTGGCAGACGGAGGCAGAGGGAGGCAGAGGGAGAAGCAGGCTTCCTGCCGAGCAAGGAGCCCAATGCGGGACTTGATCCCAGGACGCTGGGATCATGACCTGAGCCGAAGGCAGCTGCTTAACCAACTGAGCCATCCAGGCGTCCCATGAAAGATGCTTTTAAAGGGAAGTTTTATAGTAATGAAGATTCTGAGTATAAAAGAAAAATGGCTAGCTGGTCTTCTGTCTTGTGGTTATGACAGACTATTAAAATAATTTATCCTTCTGCAATCTGAGCCTCATTTCTATGCTCCTTAGCTAAGTACATAACTAAACTTAAAATGGATTCCACACAAATACATATGAACATCACTGGAGGTCCAAATACAAATATTTTCATAGCAAATTATACTCACTCCTCTCTACCTACCCTGGAGGAGCAGTGGAAACATACTTACTTCTCCCCCAACCCGTATTATCATAAAGTTTCACATTATAAAGAATTTTCAAAAAAAAAATATTTTGAATCCTCGACTTACTGAAAAATTCCAGCCCTATGTGCAACTTCTATTAAGTCTTTTCCTTTAATGACTGATCTCTGTACAATTTCAGAGCCTAAGGGTGTTTTTCCGGTCCTCTATTTCAAAGATGGCACTTTTTACATTGTTACTGTTCTCCAGGAGGTCTATTCAAAGGTTCAATAATACATGCCAGTAATAAATACAACGTGTGTAATTACATCAAATGAAAAACCCATGACTTCTTCACCAAAAATACGTTATTCAACACATTAGCTACTTCTTCATGTTTAGTCAGAGCAGTAGCCCTGAGTGACCTAGGATCAATTCAGCCCATCAGGGATGAATCCCTTTAGGTAACAGCCACTCTCCACCACATACTTTGTCATATACTTCTCATTCTCATTGCCCTTTCATCAAAGGAAACAGATCTAATTTCTTCATCACCCGACCCAAGCTCTTCAGAATCCCCAAATGCCTCCTTTGACCAGAGACAAAGCAACGTGCCCTGCAAAGGTAGACCAGGGCCACAGGCTCCTGGGTTCAAAGTGAGCATATCTGATCCAACTCCCCAACCAGTATGACTATCTACTTTCTCCCAAGAGGCCATGAAGAAAATACTTGAACACCTCAAGAACAGTCAGAAGTGTAAAAGAAGAGAATAAACACAGAAGTATCCATCCTATAAGGATAAAGATGTACAGGGCAAAATCTAGACAACAGTAATGCCCATCTGAACTTAGGTAACCACTTCAATGCTGGTCATCCAGAACCTGGCCAAAAATTACAGCCCGAATAAGCTAGAACTGTAGCTGTATGATCACCGTTAAACTAAACTTTCCTGAATAGCATTCACATCCCAAGATTGTCATTTCTCTCTATAGCAAAGAAATCTTGTACTCTCAAGGCCTACCCACAGAATTACTGAAAGAGTCTTAGAGGAAAGTCTGAAGAAAGAGATTTTGGAGGTTAAATCTTTGGAAGAAATTCCACTCTGCTGTTCTTATGGAGAGGAGAAACCTACGAGAGAAAAATCACCAAACCTTTAACTGCAGAGTAACTCAGCTTATTCTGTCATCCCTTAGAAACTTGACATGGGAACTTTCAATAGAAACACAATAAACTTTAAAACCTTGGCATGTGCAAACTACCAGATCAGCTGCCTAGGTTTCAAGCTTGCATAAAGACTGAATACACCTGAAATTACATGTGTAGGACAGTAATAGCTACAGCCCACAAAAATTATTTCCATCATTCCACCACTAGTTTGACAGTGTTGCCATTAAAAAAAGACAATTACTTTTCAACTTTCAGTGGAAATTTAGCCTGCTATCACTATGTGGGATTCTGACGTTAAGGGAAAGAACAGTTCTCCTGAAAATTAGTTCTTATTTTAAAAGCTTAAGTTAAGATACTGAACAAAGATAAAAGAAATTAAAGTAATTTTCAAAGAAAAAGCTGTCAATATATTCCAAGCTACAAGAACATTCAGCTTTCAGTTTCATATTATAATTAGTTTTCACAACTGAAAGTTACAATTGCTCATGCGCAGGAACTATGTGAAAGAAAACTAAATTATAATGTAGCCTATGAGTTATTTGGCAAGTGAAGCTTAAATACATAAAATGAGCCCAGTGAAGAAAAATAAGCTGGAACATACGACCCAGGCAGTAAGTACTCATCAACAGGATTTAGGGCCGGGATATGGAAAAGCCACCACTTCTAGTGTTGAATGCCACCACAGCAGGGAACCCTCCAAACCTCCCACCACAGCCCTGTCCAGAGTCCCCATCTCACATTTCCTGCCTGCATTTCAGAAGCCAGAAACATCTCGCTACTACAATTATGACAATCTTGCTACATTAATGCATTAAGTGGGTTTTTAAAGACTAGTCTGAGACCTTGACCAACATTACAACTTTTCCAGGAAAAAATACATTCTGAGTTTAAAACTATAAAGTAAATTTAGTTGTCTAAATGAATTTAAAGTTATTATTACTAAAAGCTAACCAGGAAAACAATATTCTTTCACAGAGTAAAATCTGACACTCCAATAGATCAACCCTTCACCATTAATTTGTTTTTATAAAACCAAGCCAAATATCCTTAGCTATGCATTAAACCCAAACACTAAAATTCACAGTAAGTAAAAATAAATAAATAAATAAAATTCACAGCAAGTAAGTCCAGTAACTTACAAAATGCTCACAGCCCATAGCCCTTGCTTGCCCTTATGCTATTCCATGGCAGAACAAAGCAGCTAACAACCAATTACCATGCAATCCTATTTGATAACTTTACAGTAATTAGTTTTGGATGGGGTTTCTATGTTTCCAAATACTGTCTAGTTTTATCAAAAACAGAGGGAACATATTGGGATACATAATTTATTGGCAGAATTCTACATAGAAATCCTGTCTATTCATAAAAGACTGATGAGGCAGGACTAAAACAGAGCAGATGGTTGTTTAGACAAAAGGACAATTTATATTACTACCGATTTTCAGACCTTGTTATATACCTACATTTTATATGTATGTGCTATATGTATTTACATATACAGGTTTGTTATGCTTATCTTATACATACAACAAATTCTCAAAATCACATATATAATAAATTATATACATGCATGACACATGACCTTTCTGTCCACTTCAACAATCTGTTTTGAGTTCTCCTTTACTTCCCTATTATTCCTCAAGCTCTTTAAAATTCAAGAACAGATTGGAAAGAGGCTTGAAAGGGAAAAAAAGGAAAAAAAAATGTTTAAAGCTAAGAAGGAAAAGGGAAAAGGCCAGGAAGCTATAATCAATCATATTTTTGTTTTAATAATATTACTACTTGCTGTAACTTATAAGATACAGGTGGCAGTTGTACTTCTAATTTTAAGTCATGTCATTAAAAACAATGAAATAATTTTCAAAGCTTTTCCGAACTCCTACTTTGTACTCTACATTTTAACTGAACTCTTTAACAGAGGTAACTCTGATTAACTCTAAGCAGCAATTATACCTTATAGAACCCACTGAATTTTGTTACCTGGCAATCCTCCCAAGATATACATCAAAACTTGATTGTTTCTGGTAGGCATAGTACCAACACATAGTAATGAATATACTTACAATTTTATTATACTTGGACAGCATTTGTTTTCTCTAATACAGTATTTATTTAACATAAAATGTAACATACTCCAGATTTTTTTTTTCAATAAACTGGCTATTTTTATGGCATTACCCAGATGCTACCTATTGAAGCTGTTTACGTTGACTAGAATGACAGTGTACAGAGACATTTTTAAGTTAACTACTATTGTTTTAAAAACTCAAATATATAATCATTATTTCTCTTCTTGCAAGACTTTTCAGTTCAAGTACATTTCTATTTACAATACTACTCAAATTAGATGTCCCATTAAAGATAAGAAATCTGTTGGGCTCCAATATTCCTTTTTTTCTTTTAATTCACCTATCTGTATGTAACCAAGAGACAATTGTTCCCAATTTTTCTAAATTTGTCTCTTCTAGAAAACAACAATAATTTTACCACTCAAAGACACTTAATGCATTATACTACTGACATTCTGCAAGCATACTACAGCATTCTAGTAAAACTATCTTTGTAGTAAAAAAAAGTAGGTTACCTTATTTTAAAACAATTTGTGAATGGGATCAGGCTGAAAATGTATCATGTGCCATTTTTATACATACTATAATAAAAATTTTTGCATGTATATCAAAGGGGAATTTAAAATTCTTACTTATGTTTAACAGTTTTAATATATCAGTAAAATATATAAAGAAACTGAAATATTGTATTACTATATTACTTTACCTCTGACAAATTGATCAAGTTGAATCAAAACTATGTAGAATACCTCTTACCAACTGCATCAGAAGTCAGAAAAACCAGAAACACACACACACTTCCCTCAAAAAACAGCCCTAATTCCTTCATCTTTTCCCTATTTTCCTATTTTTCTTCATTTTCTCCTACATTTGACAAACTAACAACTATTTGTTAAATAGCACATTAAAAGTCAAACAACATTTTGGAAAACAGTATTTTGACCAGATACTGTAAGGCTCAAGACAACAAGAATGATGTATAAATTTTGTGCTCCAGTTAGCGACACTGTTTCTCACAGGTAATGGGTTAGCAATTCTGAAGCACATTATACATACACTAGGGTTAAACAAACAAGTAAACATACTGTGGATAATGAGAAGCAGGTTTCTCACTGTCATAGAAACTGCAAATAAGGAACACAGGGAATGAGTCCTATGATACTGAGCTTAATTTGAGGTTATCACGTTAACTTGTAAAATTTTAGTGTGCACACAAATAGACACATGGAAGTGAACAGAGCTGTATGCAGGGCATGCGTTAGTGTACATACTTCCCTGGCTCTTTCCACAGACAGGGTCTTTAAGAAGTTGATAGACCTGTAGCAGTAAGCACAGGCAGTTCCAAGATCTTGGCTTCCAAATACAATTCTCCAATAAGAGGAGTCAGGGCTCCTTGAAGTGGTTGATTCCAGGGCTGGGACAAGGAAAATACAAGATAAGCCTATGGTGCCAGAAATTAAATATACTCAAAAAGGATGGATACAGATCAAAAGGACTCGAGAATGAATCTGAGCTCTCTGTGGTCAAAGCTGTAACAATTTAAGCAAATAAATTTAACAAAATAAATGATACTGTTGGATTCTAATGCATTAAATAAAACAGACAATTTCATACTGATATAAATAAATGTAGAAAGGAAGAGAGAAACAGAAAATTACCACTGGAACACCACAGTGTTAACGGCTGCAGACAAAAACTCACCAATGCATACAAAAATAATGAGCCAAAATCTCAACAATATTTCCATCAAAGTATTTACCTGAAGATATTAATTGAAAAAGGAAAGCTACAATTTTAGTAGAAAAACTTGGGAAAAGTTGCTTTAATTAAGTGTGAAGAAGGTTCTCAGCATCAGTAATTACGATATACTGACATCATATGCCCCTGATAGGAGACCCTGAGAAGGGTCTATCCTTTTTGGCCTATCTGTCAAAAAATGCATTGCCTAAACCTAGTTATGAGAAAAGACCAGACAAGCACAAATCAAAGGATATTCTACAAAATAACTAACTATTGCTCTTTTAAAGTATCCAGGTTATGAAAGACTTGGAAAGATGGAGACATGACCACTAAATGCAATGTGGGATCCAGGATTAGATTCTGTAACAGAAAATGGGCATTAGTAGAAAAACTGGTAAACACCGAGTGAAGTTTGTAGTTTAGTAAATAGAATTATATTGTGCCAATGTTAGTTTTTGGTTTTGTGGTCAAGGAAGTACGGTAGCATCAGTGGAAGCTGAGTGAAAGGCGCGTGGGAACCCAAGGCTTGCAACTTGTGGGTAAATCTGTCACCTCAAAATGTGGTTGTAATTTAAAAGGAAGAGGAGACTTAATAGCAAAATTAACTGCATACAAAACAAAATGAAATAAAATGCAGCCACTACAAAATTTATTGTATGAGATTACATATAATGTATAGGTACCCAGTAGCCCACTCTGTTACACTGACAGTCCCCGATGAAACACAACCCTGATAGTCTGAGCTAGTGAAGTGATTGCTTCAGCCAAAGGAATATTAACAAGCACAACACAAGCAGGATGTTGATGCCTGCTTCTGTGGAGGTGCTTACTCTCCTGGTAGGTTCTTTCCTGGAGCTCTTGGAAAACAGGTCCAGGGCCCACATTAGAGAAATTATGTGGAAACAGACACTCAGCCAGGCCTATTCCAGCCATTTCGCTATCTGCATTCCATTACATGCACACACATGTAAGTGAAAAAGTGATCTCAGGCACTCTGGTCCAAGAGGTGGCAATTTAAGTGAAAGAATAACCCCCTCATATAGCCCAGGTTGCAGAACTGTCAGGAATAAAGTGATTATTGTCTTTAGACATTATTGTCTTAAGACACTAAGTTGATGGTTAATAAACACAATGGTAGATAAAATAGTGAGTTATCCACAAAAGGTTTAAGTGTGTGTAAGATACTCTCCTTAAGATAAGGAAGACCTAGAAACATGGCAGACTAAACTTATACCAAGCCTCTTACTATAAACACCTCAAAACGCTGGATGAAAAAGAATAAGTAAATAAAATCTCTCTCTAAAAACACAGCTGGCCTTACACGAGAAGAAAATTCCCAAATGTGTGTGTTGGTGGGGCGGGGAGTGAGCGTTGGTGGATAACATGAGGAAACTGAAGGCCAGAGTAGTAAATTCATGAGCAGATGTTGTTAGCCAAGGGTCAAGACAAGGAGTAGAGCAAGTCTAGCTAGAGGCCGGGCCTTATTAGGCTCTTCTTAGTTTGGGTTTTGCCACTAATCAAGGATGAGAAAAGAAACCATGGTACATGAAAAGCAGGGATTTGGAGCCTACCTCCTTCTCTGATACATGCAGAACACTTAGTGCAGGAGACATAACGATGAGTAATTTACATCACTGCCCTCCAAGAACTCAGACAGTGTACACATCAGTTACAGTACCACTCATTAAGTGATACAGCCTTGTGATCCTTGACCTACTTCCTTTTTTTTTTTTTTTAAAGATTTTATTTATCCATTTGACAGACAGAGATCACAAGTAGGCAGAGAGGCAGGCAGAGAGAGAGGAAGGGAAGCAGGCTCCCCGCTGAGCAGAGAACCCGATGCGGGGCTTGATCCCAGGACCCTGAGATCATGACCCAAGCCGAAGGCTGAGGCTTTAACCCACTGAGCCACCCAGGCGCCCCGACTTACTTCCTTTATGTGAAGACCCTTGCCCCTCCTCAACTTTAGAATGAGACAACCCTTTGAAACAAAAAGATATCAGAGAAAATTGTCAACAAATACCAAGGTCTCATTCCTGGACTGGAATTCAGTAGGATTCTCATATTTAAGATGCTTTGGAATGGGCAGAAACAAAGATAAAGGTAAATTCCCAGTTTAAAAAAAAAAAAAAACTAGACTCTGAGTGTTACAAAAAAAACCTTTTAAGGAAAAGCAGCTATTAAGTCCCTTCATCCGAGATAAAAGATATACCCTAGAAATTTTCATGAGGACTAGAGCACTTAGAACTTAACTATAAGCAAAATGACAATGATTCCAAATCCCGAGTACAGCACCAGAGCTCCTGGATGTCATCCTACGGTCAGCTTCGTCAGCTGTCTTCCCAATACCCACCCCCCACCCAACCTTTCTTCTATCGACTCAACCTTAACTTATGCGGTGGTGGTACGGCCCTGCAGTTCCAGGTGACACACTGTGACTGGTCTGAACCAGTCATGAAAACCTGATTCCATGTAGCTGGTCTCTAGGACTGGCCATGTGACCTAGTTCTGGCCAAAAGGACATAAAACAAAAATGTCAATTGCATGAATCTTTTGGAAAAGCTTCCTTTTCTTTTTCTTTCTTTTTTTTTTTTTTTAATATAAAAGGATGAACAAGGCTGGCTGTCCCCTTTTAAAATCCCTCCATCCTTTTCTTTCTACTTGGAATGCATCTTTAATACCTAGAGTTCCAGGGGGCACCTGGGTGGCTCAGTGGGTTAAAGCCTCTGCCTTCAGCTCAGGTCATGGTCTCAGGGTCCTGGGATCGAGCCCCGCATCGGGCTCTCTGCTCAGCAGGGAGCCTGCTTCCCCTCCTCTCTGTCTCTGTCTGCCTCTCTGCTTACTTGTGATCTCTGTCAAATAAAAAATTAAAAATCTTAAAAAAAAAAATACCTAGAGTTCCAAAAATCATTTTGCCTCCATGAGACTAACAAGCATGAAGTCAACAGCCAGCAGGTAAGAATGGAAGAGCACAGAGAACAGCTCTGAGTCCTTACCAAGAGGATTCAGCAGCTGCATCAACTTTCAACCACCTACATAACAAGATCTCTTGTTATTTAAGAAAAATAAAGCCCTAATCATTGAATGTACTATGGGATTAGCATTTCTATGATTTATACCCAAATAGGCATTCCTAACTGATACACTATTTTTCCAACTAAGAACAGGGTGGTCTCACAGATGGGGATGAGAGCAAGTTTAAAGTGGTCCTAGAGAGAAGAGAGAGGCTGGAAAAGCCTTCAAAAGACAGATATTAAACGCTATAAGACATTCCACATGCACACATACAGAATCACTATCAAATAGGGCCTATGTAGCAAGCTCTGCAGACAGGCAGCCTCAAGTCTAAACCATGATTCTGCCAGTAACTAAGTATGTGATCTCGGGCAAGATATCCAAGGTACCTCTGTACTTCAGGATTCTCAACTCTTAAAATGAGAGTAACCTTTTAAGAAAGGTTTTAAGAACAAACAAGGTAATACATATTAAACTCTTGGAACAGTTCCTCTTATACAGTAAGCTCTCAGCAAATATGTGTAATCACCATCATCTTTACACTGACGATACAAACATAAACAGCTATTATGCAAACACAAACAGATAAAAATGAGTACAGTTTATGCAGCTCACACACAGCTCAAATAGTGTGGTACAAGTGAGCAGAACACTCCCCCCTGAACTCGACCATCTTTAAAGTGCTCCTCTCAACTGAGTAGTTCTTCTGTGTCAGTTAATAGCTGCATCAGCAGTTCTAGCTTAGATTCCATAAAAATGATTCAATTTTGTAACAAGGAGATTGGTTAAACATAGGCCATTTACACTTCACAAAGCAGTTGAAGGGCAAAAGTGTAATGTTAGATTTTACCTCAGGTATTGTTCTTACCTGGTGAGTGGAAACAGTAACTCATCTCCTAACAGTAATAGAAAGGGTGAATTTATAATCGATTTCAAGTATACAATACTTCAATATGCATAATCCTTTCACAGTATCAGATATCAGAGCCCAATGCACATTTCAGCTGAATTGTTTCTATGAATGACATTAGTATGAGCTGGCATGCGTATGGGCTCCCTTCACATGAGACTTATTCATCAGCAGGAATTACTGAAGGCAAATCCTAACAGAGCCAGTGAAGCAGGTAACACTAATTCAGGTGAGTCATTAATAAGCAAAGTATTACTTTCAAAAACTAATTGTTCCTATGATAATAATAATCTGAATCAATTAAGGGAAAGCAGAAATTCAAAATGTAAACTATTTTATAGTTCTGAATGAAAAGTAATCACAGTTTCCATCAGGACTCTACCCCCAAGCTAGTCTGATTATAAAATTTACTTAAAAGCCTCAGGCACTAGATACCTGTAAACTCCCATCATCATTTCACTTTTCCCCGGTCATGTTCTATTCCTGATGTCCCTCTATCAATGGTCCTAGCCTTTCCACACTCATCCGTATCACAGATACACCAGCTTTTACTTTCCATTCCTTGGACACCTCAGTCCCACATGCATCTCATCCTAATTCCACATTTCAGTTATAATTTTTAAAAAACTTAAATTTGGGGGGAAAGGACACTTTCAGAATTGACTGCAACACTCTAGTTTAAGAAATAAAAAGCCATCTTCTATAGTCAACAGATAAAACCTAACACACAGAGATCAAGCCTACAGAGCTTAAAATGTGTAAAATCATGGATTTCTGGGACAAGGGCAGAATAGGAGAATCCTAAGGTTATCTTGTCCCACAATAGCCACATCTGTGCATTCAACCCAGAAAAGAACTCGAAGACTGGCAGAACAGACTTTCCACTCAACTGTAGAGAGGAAGGAACATGGCAAACCAAAAGTAGGGGTAGAGTCATGGTCAGGAACCAAACTCCTGGCCAGACTCACTACAAAAGGGAGGACCGCCACAAGCTCAGGGGAGAGGAGCAGACCCCACAGCAAGTACTCAAGACATGGGGGACCTGCACTGGGAGGACAAGTCCCCATAACGTTTGGCTTTGAAAACCATCAGGCCTGAACTTTCGGAGTTTTTAATAACTGGCGGGACTGAACTCTAGGTATTTCAGAAATGAGCAGGCTCAGCTAGAGAGCTGGAGGGCAAGAGGAAACTAAATTCCCACCTCTAAAGAGACAGTGTAACAATCCCAGCAAGACAGAGCACAGAAGTAGCGGTTTGAAAAGTACCTATAGTGGACTTACTACTAATCCCAGAATTTATACTGGAGGGGCAGGGACTTTAAGAGACTTCTCCAAGAACAAAAAAGGTAGACACCATTTCTCTCACACCACTGCCCCCCAGCCTAGGTCGAGAGACACCTGCGGGAAACCACACTTTCCACCTCCCTTGCTTACAAAGTGCATCCCTGCCCCATGTTTGCTTACTTATCTGTCCCATCCAGCATGCCTCAGTCAGCAGGAGTCCATCCCAAAGTGGCTCCTGCCCTGTTTCCTCCCTCAAACAGCTCCAGCAAGAAACGAGCACCACTTCAGAATGACTCTTGTCCTGGGGAGAGGGAAAAATAACCACACACACCAGTAATTCCCAGTCTTGGCAACTGAATCTTATAAGTGGCACACAGAGAGTGCCTTGCCAATCAGATTGTCTCTAGCCCCAACAGGCATCTGGGCTGACTACCATCCTCTGCCCACCAACAAAAGCCTCTCAGGAGACAATCTAGGGAGAGAACCCTATAGTTCAGTGCAATCACAGCCCCAGTAAATAGACTAAAGGCAGACATCTGGTTTGACTACTGACACCAACACACCCACTACGGTCCCAGACTGGTCATAACTGCACAGGGATCAAACCTGGCCCACAACAGGCAAAGTGGGTCACTACAGTTAAATGAAGTCAGAGTGTATGCAACACACAAAGGACACAATGCGGAAGCACCAGACTCTGGTGAACAAGGGACATTGGGCTACAGGGCACCACAGGATCTCTTTTTCAATCAGACCAGTACTTTAAGATCAGGCAATGTAACGGACATTCCTAATACATGCAAACTGACAGAATGAGACAGAACTAAATGAAATGGACATAAGCAATAGGCATGATAAAAAAAGTCAAAGTAATGGTCATAAAGATACTTACTAAGAGGATCTCAGACCTTCCACACAGATAGAAAATACAAAAACAAAACAAAACAAAAACCCAGAGATGAACACAATAATTGAAATTAAAAATAAACTACAAAGAATCAATAGTGGATTACAGGAAGCAGAAGAATGTATCAGTGAGCTGAAGAGTAATGGAAAGCAACCAAGCTAAGAAGAAAAAAAAAAGGAAAACATGGTAACAGGTTAAGGGAGCTCACCAACATCACCAAGCACTTCAACATCCTCAGTATAGTGATTTCAGAAGGAAAAGAGAGAAAAGGGGAAAAAAACTTATTTGAAGGAATAACAGCTAAAGACTTTCCAAATCTGGGGGGGAAAAAAAACACAAATCCAGATCCAAGAGGCACACACAGAGAGCCTCCAACAAAATTAGCTCAAGAAGGTCCATGTCAAGACACATAATAATTCAGGGGCGCCTGGGTGGCTCAGTGGGTTAAAGCCTCTGCTTTCGGCTCAGGTCATGATCTCAGGGTCCTGGATCGAGCCCCACAACGGGCTCTCTGCTCAGCAGGGAGCCTGCTTTCCCTCCTCTCTCTCTGCCTGCCTCTCTGCCTACTTGTGATCTCTGTCAAATAAATAAATAAAATCTTAAAAAAAAAAAAAGAGACACATAATAATTCGAATGGCAAAAAGTAATGACAAAGAATTTTAAAAGCAGCAGTAGAAAACAATAACATATAAAGGCTGTCTGTGATTTTTTAGCAGAAACTTCACAGGCCAGAAGAGAGTGGCAAGATATAATTGAAATGCTGAAAGGAAAAAACATGCAAGCAAGACACTATCCAGTAAGACCACCACTCAGAACAGGAGATAAAGAGTTTCCCAAAAAAACAAGAGTTAATGGAGTTCATTTCATCACCACTAAACCAGCCTCACAAAAAGTTGAAGGGACTTCTTTGAGTAGAAAGAAAAGGCCATAGTCAGGATTAAGAAACTTATGGAAGGGGGGTGCCTGGGTGGCTCAGCAGGGTCCTGGGATCCAGCCCCACATCGGGCTCCCTGCGGGAAGCCTGCTTTCCCCCTCCCACTCCGCCTGCTCCTGTTCCTGCTCTCGCTCCCTCTCTCTTGCTGTCAAATAAATAAATAAAATTTTAAAGAAAGAAAAAAGAAAATTATGGAAAGGAAAAATTTCAAAGGTAATACAAACATAATAAAAGTAACAGACTAATCATTTATAAAAGAAATATGGAGGGTAAAGCACAAAAGCAGGAAAGTCAACTACACCTGTAAGGACTAGTCAGGAATTTACAGAGTAACCGGATGTAAAATGTGACATCATATACATAAAATGTGGTAGGGGGTTAAAATTTAGTGCTTTTGGATGGGTTCAAATAGAAGCAATCATCAACTTAATACAGACTGCTATGTAAGATCTTACATATGAGCCTAGTGGTAATCACAAATGCAAAAACTATAATAAATAGTTAAAAATAAAGAGAAAGGAATCCAAACAAAGCCATCAAACCGAAAGCGAAGAGGGCAAGAGGAGAATAAAAACAGGAAAACCACAAATGCAAAAACTATAATAAATAGTTAAAAATAAAGAGAAAGGAATCCAAACAAAGCCATCAAACCGAAAGAGAAGAGGGCAAGAGGAGAATAAAAACAGGAAAACCCCTAACAAAATGACAGTAAGTAGATCCCATCAGTAGGTGCTCTGAATGTAAATGAACTAAATGCTTCAGTCAAAAGTCACCCGGTGATTCAATGGATTAAAAAGAAAGATCCTTCGATATATGGCCTAAAAGAAACTCACTTCAGACTTAAAAACATCTGCTGATTAAAAGTGAAGGGAAGGGGCGCCTGGGTGGCTCAGTTGGTTAAAGCCTCTGCCTTCAGCTTGGGTCATGATCCCGGGGTCCTGGGATCGAGCCCCGCAACCGGCTCTCTGCTCGGCAGGGAGCCTGCTTCCCCCTCTCCCTCTGCCTGCCTCTCTGCCTACTTGTGATCTCTGTCAGATAAATAAATAAATAAATAATCTTTTAAAAAATAAAAAAATAAAAATAAAGGGAAGGGAAAACATTTACCATGCAAATGAAAAGGGAAAAAAAGCTGGGGTAGCAATATGGATATCAGACAAAATAGACTATAAAACAAAGACTAACAAGAGACAAAGAAGGGCACTATATAATGATAAAGGGAAAAATCCAACAGGAGAACTTAACAATTTTAAGTATTTATGCACACAACAGGGGAGCACCTAAATATATAAAGCAACTATTAACAGACATAAAGGGAGAAACTGACAGTAATAAAACAACAGTAAGGGACTTTAACACCTCATATCAATAGATCATCCAAACAGAAAAGTCAACAAGAAAACAGTGACTCTGAATGACACCTTGGACCAGACAGACCTAACATATATGCAGAACATTCCACCCCAAACCAGTGGAAATACATATTCTTTTCAAGCGTGCATGGAACGTTCTCCAGAACAGATCACGTATTTGGCCACAAAGCAAATCTCAACAAATTTAAGAAGATTAAAGTCATTCCACACATCTTTCTTGACCACAGTGCTATGAAACTAGAAATTAACCACAAGAAAAAAATCTGGCAAGAGCACAAATACATGGAGGCTGAATAACATGCTACTAAATGATGCACCAACCAAGAAATCAGAAAGTTAAAAAAAAAAAAAAAGGAGACAAATGAAAAGGAAAACACAATGGTCCAAAATCTTAGGAATGTAGCTGATGCGAGAACAGAAGGCAAACTGAGGACAAAGCAGAAGCTGACACCCCACAAACCCTCCCCGCATGGGATGTATGGGACATTCCTCATGCACTCCTGGTAGCCCTAAAGCTAAGGAAAGGAGAAACAAGTAGTTAAACTTATAGAGATCACAATCCTGCAAGACAGGAGTCTCCCTCAGTTTACAAGTGTCTTAACAATCTAAGAAAGCATTTCTATCAATAACCTAGCTTCCAGAAGAAAATGCAGATCCAGTTAAATATCCTTATAATCTGCAGCCCATTGACAGACCCGTGAAATGGGCAGAATGTAATGCTCCTCCAGGAAGTTCCCACCCATCTTAATGTTAATGCCTGCCTATGGCAAGGCCACAGGTATTCTGTGGTCTTCTTTAGCATAGGAAAGTTCTTTCTGAAACCTCCCTTCTTCCTTACCTCCCCCAACCCCATAGTATATAATCACCCACCCCCTCATACCCAACCAACCCCCCCCCCCGGAGAGCAGCTCTTTCTGCCCACGGGTCCTGTTCCATACTTTTAATAAGCCACCATTTTGTACCAAAGATGTCTCAAGAATTCTTTCTTGGTTGTTGGGGCTCTGGACTCGACCCTACTGAACCTCACCTATACTCCAAAACCCCATTACAGCAAAAGCTGTTCCAAGATGGAAAATTAAAGCAATACATTCCTACCTCAAAAAGCAAGAAAAATAACCTAACCTCACACTGAAAGCACACAGACTGCCAGCAAGGGGACATGCACCTCTGTCTCTCTCTCTCTCTCTCTCTCTCTCTCTCTCTCTCTCACACACACACAGGAATATTACTCGGCTATAAAAAGAACGAAAACTTGCCATTTGCAACAGCGTGGATGGACCTAGAGGTGATAATGCTAAGTGAAGCCAGTTGGAGAAAGGCAAATACTGAATGATTTCACTCACATGTGATATTTAAGAAATAAAACAGAGACAAACAAAAAACAGACTTAACTATAGGAACTTAGAGTTACCAGAGGGGAGGTGGGTGGCTGCATGGGTGAAATAGATAAAGGGGATTAAGAATACATCTATCTTGATAGCACTGAGAAATGTTTAGAATTGTTGAATCACATTGTACACCTGAAATATAGTGTATGTGAGTTACACTTGAATAAATAAAATGTGTAAAATTATGTAACTGTAAAGTTACTAACTACTACATCCATTTAGAAAACGAATACGCACAAATACAAATCCAGTTGGCCTGGGAGGTTCATTCCCCTTTATTTCCCTATCTTTGCAAGGGGCTAATTCAAAAGGCCAGAGTTAACAATGAATGAACTGGCTGAAAGTAGCTGCCATGCAAGAGAGGCTACCCTTGCTAACAACTTGAAGTTCTGTGGTGTTACACAATAACCTAGAGGTTCCAGAAGATAGGTGGAAAATTATGGGGTGAAATTCCTCTTCTAAAGCCATTTCCATGGCACATCCCAAACTAGCTGTGCCCTGCCTAAGACACTTCTCCGTGGAGAAGAGCCTGGATAATCCTGTGTGATCTGCTACTTCTCTGCTTATATGCACTTTCCCCCGCCAAGAAACACTAGTTAACAATTGCATTGTCTAGTATGTTGTGTCCCCTGTCCACTTTGCCCATTCTCCTGCAAGTCTCTATGCTAGGTCTTTCCAGATGCATTTTCACTCATGACTCACATTCTGTGACAGATCACTTAGAGCTAAACAGTTCAAAAAAATTCTTATCTACTTAATTCACCTTTTAAATTAACAAAATAAGAATTTAACTGGTGAAGTGTAATTTTCAAAACTTTAAAACCCTGACTTTCATGAAAATATAAAACGAACAAATGCAAAAGCTATTATTCAACTCATTAATTACTGAGAGTATCAATAAAAATTTGAATAAAGGCAAACAGGATTACCTAAATGAATTTACTAATGGATGCAAAAATTGTGAATCTACTATGAAAAAGTTTTACAAAATGGGCACCAGAGCACACAAACCACTACCGAGTTGCCTGGACATAACTTTTTTTTTTTTTTTTTAAAGATTTTATTTATTTATTTGACGGACACAGCAAGAGAGGGAACACAAGTGGGGGGAGTGGGAGAGGGAAAGGCATGATTAAGAATCATTTGCACAACTATTTTGCAACTTCTTCCCCTGTAGAGTTGCCCAATAACCTAATCAAAACAAAATGAGTAAAAGGCTTATACTCCAAGTATAGTTACAGAGGATCTACTAGACAAGCCCAGCATTTCACTGAAAAGTCACCCAGTAATCTCTTTGGCTCATTTACAAGTCTTGGGCAATCTCTCCCTTTTAGATTATGGTTGGTTCTAACAGGAGCAAAGCAAAAATCACAACAGGTGGGAGGAAGGATGCCGTGGCAGCTACAGCCTTGAGTATTTCCATCAAGAATGGGAGAGCTTGGGGCACCTGGGTGGCTCAGTGGTTAAGCCGCTGCCTTCCGCTCAGGTCATGATCTCAGGGTCCTGGGATCCAGTCCCGCATCAGGCTCTCTGCTCAGCGGGGAGCCTGCTTCCCCCTCCCCTTCTCTCTGCCTGCCTCTCTGTCTACTTGTGATCTCTCTCTGTCAAATAAATAAATAAAATCTTTAAAAAAAAAAAAAAAAAAAGAATGGGAGAGCTTGCATTGCCAGCAAACGTACACTAAAAGGGACAGGAGAATACACTGCTAGTGGCCATACAACTTGCTATAACATTGCAGAAAAGCCACCTAGTAACATATTCTAGAAACTGTTGAGGCTTGGATATTTGATTCCATAATTCCACTCCTAGAAATTTTCATTCAACATATAATCAGATATGGACTAAGATATAAACCTATCACAGCAGTAACTATAGAAATTTTAACATGTAAAATAACTTATGTAGATTTCCCAGCTTAAAATAGGTTTTCCAAAAGCCCTCACTGAGTCTCTACACCGTTTCTATGTAATCCACTTAATACCCAGGATTTCCCCTATGACGTCTCTTACAGTGCACTCTAATTTCCAATTTGTTTATCCCTCTGCCCTCTTAGGCTCTAACCTCTACAAAGGCTTGTGCCAGAGAATTCAGTTGCATGAATTTAGCACGATGTCACATGTACAGTAGGCACTCAAATGCTGGCTCACTGAATAAAATGTTACACAATCTCAAAATACATATAGGAGTATGTTTCCTCTATAGAGAGGGGTAATAAGTATTGAACAATAAGTACTGAACATCAAAACAAAAACATGAGAAAAGCCTCAAGTTACCATCCCAATGCTATTGAATATCAAGATCACATGCAGGTATTTTGAAAAGCACACGGACTGCCATAAAGGGCCATGCACTTCAGCTACCGCTAGTGCACAGGCAGGCACCACAGTCTCTTGTCACGTGAGCCATTCTTTGCCACGGTGTGTGTCCTGGACACATTATGCATCTAAGGATGCAAAAATAAGCTCAAAAGAAAATTTCTGTTATGCAACTACTTGAAGAAACTTTTGAATAAGGATAAACATCCTTAATTGTGATGGAGATTTTTTTTTCTACATTATTTTAAAAAAATCTGATGTTTCTTAGGCCAGGCTTCTCAAGCCTTAGAGCATGAGACTCACGTAGGGGTTTTATTAAAACATGGGTTCTTATTCTTCAGTCAGTCTAAAGTGAGCCCGAGACTGCACTTCTTACAAGCTCTCAGGTAAAACCAAGGATGCTGATCTGGGGACTTCAATCCGAGTAGCAGGTTCTTAGAAATTACTAGATGCAAAGAAAGGTATACAGAGCTCCACTTTCCTGTTTTGTTGTTGTTTTTAGGAATCCTAAAGCACCTATCTCCTCTGATGATTTTTCAAACCATTCCTGGTTTAGGATTCTCAATATCCTACAGATCTACAATTTAAAATAATGGGAAAGAGAAATAAAGGATCACTATAGAGCCAATGAAAATTTGAAGTATATAAAAGAAATACTATGAATAACATTATGCCCCAAAATGTGATAATCTAGATAAAATAGATCAACTCCTTGAAAAGACACAATCTGCCAAAACTCACATGAAAAGAAATGGGTAGGGTGCCTGGGTGGCTCACTTAGTTAAGTAACTGCCTTCGGCTCGGGTCATGATCCCAGAGTCCTGGGATTGAGTCCCGCGTCGGGCTCCCAGCTCCATGGGGAGTCTGCTTCTCCCTCTGACCTTCTACCCTCTCGTGCTCTCTCTCACTGTCTCTCTCTCAAATAAATAAAATCTTAAAAAAAAAAAAAAAGAAAAGAAATGGGTAATCTGAATAGGACTACATCTATTAAAGAAATGAAGTCCATAGTTAGCATCCTTCCAAAATAGAAGGTACAAGACCCAGATGGGTTCACTGGTGAATTCTGCCAAACATGTGAAAAGAACAGGATGCCAATTCTACACAATCTCTTTCAGGGGATCAAAGCAGAGGGAAAGCTTCCTAAATCAATATGAGGCCAGCATTGCCCCAATGTCAAAATTGGACAAAAACATCTTAAGAAAACTACAGACCGATCTCGCTCATGAACAGATGCAAAAATCCTTAACAAAATACAACCAAAATGAATCCAAGAAAAGTATAAAAAGAATTATAACAAAGTTAGATTTCAGGTATGCAGGGCTGAGTCAACATTCGAAAAAAATGCAATGTAATCCATTATATCAACTAAGTAAAAAAGAAAAATAGTTTTATAGGACTATGTGCAGAAAAAACATTTGAAAAAAATCCAACACCCATACACCATAAAAACTCTCAGTAAACTAGAAACAGAGGGGAACTTTCTCAACTTGATTAAGACTACCTACAAAGTACTTACAGCAAGCATGGTAAGAAACTTGAAGCTTTCCCAGTGTGATAATGGCAAAAGATTAGACAAGTAAGTCAGTGGAAAATAATAAGACAGCCCAGAAATAGACTCTCAAATACAGTCAACCAATCTTCTGACACAGGAGCATAAGCAATACAATGGATCAAAGATGGCCTCTTCAACAAATGGTGCTGGAACAACAGGATATTCGCAGGCAAAAAGTAATTTAGATGCAGATCTTCCTTACACCCTTCACCAAAATCAACTCAAAATAGATGTAAAAAACAAAATAAGATTCCTACAAGGCAACATAGGAGTAAACCTCCACATCCTTAGGTATGGTGAGGTCTTCTCAGACACAAAAACAAAGAAAGGTACAATCCATGGAAGAAATTGATACACTGGTCTTCATTAACATTAAAATTTTCTGCTCTGCAAAGGAATGTCACGAGAATGAGAAGACAAGCACAGACTGGGAGAAAATATCTGCCAAAGACACATCTCATAAAGGGTTGTTTTTCAAATATACAAGAAGCACTTAAAGCTCAAAAATAAGAAAACAACCCAATTATAAAATGAGCCAGTGACTTTAACAACTCACCAGCCTAGGCTGCTTCCCCCTCGCTCTCTGCCTGCCTCTCTGCCTACTTGTGATCTCGCTGTCAAATAAATAAAAAATCTAAAATAAAATAAAATAAATTTTTAAAAAACACCTCATCTAGGATGATATACAGAAGGCAAATAAGCATATGAAAAGATGTTCTACTTCACAATTCATCAGAAAACCGCAATTTAAAATAACACTATCACAAATGTTATAACACACTTATCATAATGGACAAAATCTTGAACACTGATGCCGTCAAATGCTGGTGAGGATGTGGACTAATAGAAATCTCACATTGCTGGTGGGAATGCTCAACAGTACAGCCACTTTGGACTCCAGACAATGGAATATTATTCAGTGCTAAAAAAGGAATGCACTATCAAGCCATGAGAGGACACAGAGAACCTTAAATCCATAATGAGTTCAAGAAGTCCATCCAAAAAAGCCATGTGCTGTATTATTCTAAGTTATGACATTCTGGAAAAGGCACAACTATGATGAAAATAAAAAGCTAAGTGGTTGCTGGAGGTGGGAAGATTTAGGTAAATAGGCAGAGCACAGAGGACTTTTAGGACAGTAAAAATACTCTGTATGATACTATAATGATGGATAGATTTTACACATTTGTCTAAATCCATAGAATATGTAATGTAAACTATGAACTTGGGAGTGATTATGTAGTATCAATGTGGTTTTGTCAGGTTTTTTTTTTTTTTTTAAGATTTATTTATTTGACAGAGAGAGATCAAGTAGGCAGAGAGGCAGGCAGAGAGGGGGAAGCAGGCTCCCTGCTGAGCAGAGCCCGATGCGGGGCTCAATCCCAGGACCCTAAGATCATGACCTGGGCCGAAGGCAAATGCTTAACCCATTGAGCCACCCAGGCACCCCAAGTTTTGTCAGTTGTTAACAAATGTCCCACTGTGATTGGTGGGTGGTGATAATGGGGGAGGCTGTGCATGTTCAGGGAGCACACGGGAAACCTATATAACACTTCTCTCAATTTTGTTGTAAACCTACAACTACTGTAAAGAAGTCTTAAAAAAAAAAAAAAAGAAAAAAGAAAATGGGCACCCAATAAGCATTCTTGACAAGAACACCTGATTTTCCAGGAATGGATTCTGATACCTCTACTGGGCTAGTGGATCTGCAAAGTATGAAACTAAAGAAAGTTGCTGGTAGATCTTCCAGCACCTAGAAGAGCTCCTAGCACAGGGACTCAAATAATCACTGCACATATGACTATGGCATTTAGCCTAGGAGAAGAGAAAAAAAAAGAGAAAGCCTGATTAAGGCTTTTCAGTATTTGAAGGTAGCTACGTAGAAATCAACTAAGTCTTCCATACCATTATAGTAGGAAAATAAGAAAATGAAAAGTCTATTTCAGCCTATTTTAAATACACATTTTTATCAGTTGTTCAACATATATGTTCTTTCAAATAGAACTACCTGAATGCGTTCAAGCAAAGAAGCCAAATGGCTGTCTCAGAGGGACACTAAAGAAAACACAACGGCCCTGCAAACACTAGGTTTCCTAAAGTTGCCCCCCACCCCCACACATGGGATTCACTACTCACAACATCTTCACTAGATTAGGAATAAATTTCAACAACAGTTTTCCTACTTTGAAAATAAAAAATAAAGTTGCCTCAAAACAGCAGCCATTGGGCCACAACCCACAACCTTACACATGACCTCAAAGTAAATCAAAGGCTTAAATTCTCTGGAAGTCATAAAAACAAAAGAAACTATTCCATTGTGATAAAGGAGTACCTTCAAAGACAATGGTATGATAAAAATATAGGACTACTCAGAATTAAATCCATTTGTTTAAGCATCTGTTTGCCACCTACAAAGAGTAACTCTTTCTGATGGATTTAACCAAGAAAAAAGATAATAAAATTCATTTGATGGCACGTTAGTGCACAAACACCTCATTTTCCTAGAAAACCTCAAAAGACATCTGGTGTTAATGTATCAAAACCCAGATTTTTTTTTTTTGTGGTGTGATCAAGCCATAATATTTTAGCATTGTGAATATTAAAACTGCCCTCATAACATTACTTGGTGTTTTCAATGATTTCATCTAGAAGAATACCATAAATTCTAATAATGCTACAATGTATCAATTTACAAGATTTTTTTTAAAGAATTAAGATTATTTTTACACTTACTTTAGAAACTTTAGCTTCTAGAAGCATGTAGCTATTAAAATGCTAATATGGAAAGATGAGGTGGGGATGCAACAGAGACTTAATACCAGTAAAACACAGGAAATTGATTCTCTAGATGATGTGGAAAAGCTGGCTTATAAAGTTAATGAGATATTACTTAAGGCAAAAGAAACAATTTGCCCATTAACAATGAGGATAAACCAAACATTTTTGTCATCAACTATAATGACACTAATTAAAGGAACGACAAAAACTAAAGGAGATATGAAAATCAACTAAAGTACAGGAAAAAAACTACACAAACCACATGAAATGAAGTATAGTTATAGCAGCAAGTCCTGACAAGTTAAAAATAAATGTAAGAATAAACAGAATTCCAACAATTAAATAGGTAATACACTAAGGAAAGTGTGACTAGTCAAAAGTAAATTTCCCATTGAACATTTAAGAGACCTGACAACTACCTGGGATGGATTTCTAATACAACAGTAGAGTAAAGTAAGAGGATTAAACCCTGAAACTTGAAAATCCACTACTTTGTCTCTCAGATATCTTAGCTAGCCTCAGATAACAAAAATATCACAATCCTTAAGCAGCAGCTTTAGCCAGAGATTTCTTGGCCATTCACAAAGTTTAAAAAAAAAAAAGAAAGAAAAGAAACTGCAAGTTTTCCAAGTTTCAAAGTAGGTCTAGTGCTTTAATTTAAATACAAAAATGCCATGCTGATTTTTAGGAAAAATATGTAGTCAGAAAACCCAGGTTTTGGTCTCAGTTCTACCTCCAATATCCATTTCCAAAAGCTTTTCCTTTGGAAAGGAGTATTTTATTCTCTGTATATGAAGTATATTCCAAAATTATGAGTCTATCTGTTGCTCCTTGCTTATATGAATAAAAGGACAAATTTTTAATATATAGGTATCACAAATTATCATTAAATACAGACCAAGTATTTCTGAAGAAAATTTAACATCTGAATTCAGATGTGCTGCAAGTGTAAACTACACACTGGTGTTTGAAAATTTAGTTAAAAAAAAAAGTCAACTCCTGGGGCTCCTGGGTGGCTCAGTCAGTTAAGTGTCTGCCTTCAGCTCAGTCTGTGACACCAGGGTCCTGAGACTGAGCCCCTGTCGCTCTGGGAATCCCTGCTCAGCAGGGAGTCGGCTTGCCCCTCCCCTTTTGTTCCTCCCCCTAGCTCAGGCTCACTCATGCCCTCTCTCAAATAAAAATCTTTTAAAAAAAAAAGTCAACTATTGCATTAGTAATTGCTTATTCTGATTACACACTGAAATAACATTTTAGATATTAAGTTAAATGTATAAAACCAAGTTCATTTGTTGTATCTTTTTAACGAGGTTACTGGGAAAGTCTGTTACATATAAAATTACATTTCTATTGTATTGAATGGCCTGCTGCAGGCTGAACTCTTCACAGTCAGGACTGTAAATTATTTTCTACAGCATCTACTGAAGTATGGCACATAACAAATACTCAAAAACCATTAAATGAACTTTATATAGAAGCACAAAGCAGCAACTAAGTAAGATCAAAATTGACTTTTTGATTCATATACCAGCTATCTTCTGTTTGAGTGACAGTAATAACCTCTTATTTAGTAGTCATAACAATTCCAAACTATGGACCAAGACAACCAAAAAAATTTTCAGCTGAAAAAGTAAACTGACATACCTAATTTGTATGGGGCTACATTATGTCCTCCCAAAATTCCTGTTGAAGTCCTATACCTGTACCTCAGAATGTCACTATATTTGGAGATAGGGTCTTTAAAAGGATAAAGAAAAATAAGTCATATGGGTGGACCTAATCCAATAGGACTGGTATCTTCATAAGAGTAAGAGATTAGAGACTGTCTTTTTTCCACTGTATATTTTTTCCTGCTTTGTCAAAGATTATTTGGCCATAGAGTTGTGGGTGATACCTGGGCTCTCTACTCTGTTCCACTGGTCTATGTGTCTGTTTTTGTGCCAGTACCATGCTGTCTTGGTGATCACAGCTTTGTAGTAAAGCTTGAAATGAAGCTTGACCATTCTCTTATACCATACACAAAGATAAACTTGAAATGGATAAAAGACCTCAACATGAGGCAGAAATCTATCAAAATCCTAGAGGAGAACATAGGTAGTAACCTCTTCCACATCGGCCACAACAACTTCTTTCAAGACATGTCTCCAAAGGCAAAGGAAACAAAACGAAAATGAACTTTTGGGACTTCATCAAGATCAAAAGCTTCTGCACAGCAAAGGAAACAGTCAACAAAACAAAGAGGCAACCCACGGAATGGGAGAAGATATTTGCAAATGGCAGTACAGACAAAAGGTTGATATCCAGGATCTATAAAGAACTCCTCAATCTCAACACACACAAAACAGAGAATCATATCAAAAAATGGGCAGAAGATATGAACAGACACTTCTCCAATGAAGACATACAAATGGCTACCAGACACATGAAAAAATGTTCATCATCACTAGCCATCAGGGAGATTCAAATCAAAACCACATTGAGATACCACCTTACACCAGTTAGAATGGCCAAAATTAACAAGACAGTAAACAACAAGTGTTGGAGGAGATGGGGAGAAAGGGGAACCCTCTTACACTGTTGGTGGGAATGCAAATTGGTGCAGGCACTTTGGGAAACAGTGTGGAGATTCCTTAAGAAATTAAAAATAGAGCTTCCCTATGACCCTGCAATTGCACTACTGCGTATTTACCCCAATGATACAGATGTAGTGAAAAGGGCCATCTGTACCCTAATGTTCACAGCAGCAATGGCCACAGTCGCCAAACTGTGGAAAGAGCCAAGATGCCCTTCAAAATACGAATGCATAAAGATGTGCTCCATATATACAATGGAATATTACTCAGCCATCAGAAAGGATGAATACCCAACTTTTGTATCAACATGGATAGGACTGGAGGAGGTTACACTGAGTGAAATAAGTCAAGCAGAGAAAGTCAATTATCATATGATTTCACTTACTTGTGGAGCATAAGGCATAACACGGAGGACATTGGGAGACAGAGAGAACTGAATTGGGGGGAATCAGAAGGGGAGACAAACCATGAGACTGTGGACTCTGAGAAACAAACTGAGGGTTTTGGAGGGAGAGGGTGGGGGGTTGGTGAGCCTGGTGGTGGGTATTAAGGAGGGCACATGTTGCATAAAGCACACAGGGTGTGATGCATAAACAATGAATCTTGGAACACTGAAAAAATAAATTTAAAAAAGAAAAAAAAAAGAATAGGAGATTAGAACATAATTAACATACAGATGAACCGGCAATCCATGAGGACACAGAGAGAAGACAAGCATCTATCCGCAAGTCAAGGAGAGAGGCTTCAGAAGAAACCAAAGCTGCCAACACCTTGATCTTGGACTTACAGCTTGAGAATTAGGACAAAATAAATTTCTATCACTTAAGCCACCCAGTCTATGGTACTCTGTGGCAGCCCTAGTACACTAATACATTGCCCTAAACACTTAAAAACTTTTCCAGTTTCTTAGTGGAGTTTTGGCCTTTACACAAGTTACAAATTACGTTCCTCACTCACACTAGCCATATTCCAAGTGCTCAATAGCCATATGCAGCTAATGGCCAGGCTACTGTACAGTACAGACCTAGAGAGAACACCAAACCAAAAATTTCCAAAAAGATTGCTTAAGTAGTTGACAGATGTAACCAAAAAATGTGTTCTTACTATACAGTGAGGCATGTTTCATCTTTAATTTTAAAACAAAATGCAAATGCAGAGGATTTAAATCCACCCTTGAGTTACTCTTACTATGATTTGCTGAGTAGATTAAGGAAGGGAGTTCATAGTTTATAGCTATGTTTGGTACATCTGAATGTCATCACCAAGATTCCCTGACGTGTGTCCACTGCTGCACAATACAGAGAATTACTGACATAGGTGACCAGGATACATTTATCAGTACAAAAAAGTCAGAATTCTAGGTATGATTTCCCAGAAATTCCTAAGTCATCCACTAAAAAGTTGGAGAACGCTAATAGTCAGCTGTAGATTTTATCATGCCTCTTGTCAACTTAATCAAGCATTTTCGATAGAAATTAAATTCCAGAAACATAAGAGATGGCATGAATACTATACTGAACAGGATATTCCTGGATTCATTACCATTTAACCATGAGGCATCAAAAAAGTATGTCTACTATTAAGAACTTCATGCATCTATAAATAATTAAGTTAAGCAGCATGGAAAAAAATACAGAATTCAGGAAACAAATAGCTCTGCTAGACTGGCCCAATAGGACTGAACACATCTACTAAAATTAGTGATCTCCTTTAAGAATTAGAAAAATGAAAGTAGGGGGACTCCTGGGTCGCTCAGTCAGTTAAGTGGCTGACTCCATCTCAGCTCAGGTCATGATCTCAGGGTCACGGGATGGAATCCTGAGTTGGGCTCACCACTGGGCACAGAGCCTGCTTAAGATACACTCACTTCCTCTGTGCCCCCCACCACTCTTCCATCCTTAAAAAAAAAAAAGAAAGAACACGGAGTCCAAAATGCAATCCTCAGTATAATAAAGTTCATCTACTGGAAAGTATTTTACATTGCATAGAACTTTAAAGCTTTTTTTTTTAAAAATGATTTAACTTATTTATTTGTCAGAGAGAGAGAGAGCGCGTGCCCATGCACGCATAAGCAGGGGGAGCATCAGACAGAGGGAGGGATAAGCAGGCTCCCCACTGAGCAAGGAGCCCCACACGGGACTGGATCCCATGAGCCTGGGTCATGACCTGGGCTGAAAGCAGATGCCCATCCGAATGAGCCACCCAGGCGCTCCAGAACTTTACTTCTTTAACTGGCTTATTATACGTTATCTTAAATTTGCCCAAGGACTTCACGTTTGGATATATTCTTAGTTTACATAAAGAAACTAAGGCTAGAAGAAATTATGTGACACACCCAATGTCACATAATTTGTAAAGGACTAAAAGTCAAACCTTAGTTCTCTAGTTCCAAAACTTTGTATAGGCTTCACCCTGTTAAAGCATTAAAACTATGCCTAGTGCAGTGTTATGTAAATGTTAGTTATAACAAAAATTTTTAATGCAATTACAGTGACTTGGTCAAGTGTGTACTAACAATACTTAAAATGGTAATTAAATTCAGAATAAATCTCAACCATAGTAATTCAGTTTAGAAGAAATAACTCCCAAGAGCATTATGTTCACAGGAATCTTTTTAAAATTTAAATGTATATAATATTTTTGCAAAGAAATACCAAGTGATAGATAAAGGGCTTTCTAGCATAAAATTTATTTATGATAATCAAATTAGGTGAGGAAAATAAAATGGAACTTTTAAAACTAGAGTTTTTTTATATATCGTTTAAGTGAATGTTTTATATCTAACTGCTATATTCTTTATTCCATCAGATCCACTTAAGAGTGATATAAAAGTGATTTAGAAGGTCAATATTCAACGTTAAGGGGGATTTAAAAAGTGAGGAACTGAGCTAGATTTAAAAAGACTGAAGAACGAACAGGTGGGAAACAAGCAACAGGAAAAGTTATTTTTGAAACAATGGGAAAATTTAAATATGGACCCGCACTACAAAATTTTAGGTAGAAAAAGTGGAGTTTCATTTGAATGAAACAACTTACAGTACGTTCTCATTTAGGTTTAAAAATACTTCATTGTGTGGTTATACACAACAAATATCTGGAGGGATATAGATATAAACACACCACTTACCCACATACATGGCAGTAACAGTGGTAATTTCGGAGACACTAGAATACAGCATTGTGATTTCATTTTTGTTTACCTTCTAAAGTTTTATAACGCATATGTACTACGTTGTAAATATATGAAAATTTTAAAATATCAATATTTTTATTAAGCCAAAAGAAAAACCTCTCCATCTGCTGTGTCTTACCTTTGTGAAATAAGTAGATGTGAAATGATTCTGAAGATGATTTGACTCTTCACTTTTATTTTAGCTCTCAGGTGTTTAAAATCAACTTTATTTTCAAACACACAGCGTTCTGAATATAAGCTTCATGATAAAAAAATGAAATGATCACAGACAAGAACAAAGCCCAAAAAAGTCCCTATTTATAAAACTATTTTGAAAAGTCACCTATATTTAGAGAGTTTAAAATAGCAATTGTATGCTCGTACCAGTTAAATATTGTTCACCATGAATTAAAACAAAAATCTTAAGATAAAAAGGAAATGAGAAAAATAAAAATGTATTCTTGCTATTTATCAATGTTAAAATGCGAGTCTTAAATCTTCCCAACAACTGTCCTTGGAAAGTCTCATTCTCTGTATATCATGATGAGAAAAAAAAGCTTAGGAAATGCATCCAGAATATATAAGAAACTCCTGCTTGGCAATCATTTTCCAGTACTGTTTACACATATATCAAATCATTAAGCTGTACCTCTGAAACTAACACAATGTTATGTCAGTTATACCTCAATTTTTAGAATTAAAAACCACAAATCGATTTTTAAAAAGATTTTCTTTAACTAATCTCTACATCCAGCATGGGGTTTAAACCTACAACCCCGAGATCAAGGGTCACTGGCTTCACCAGACCGGCGTCCCTAAAAATTTATTTTGAAAAAAGGAAAGATGGAGCACCCGGCTGGCTCAATCAGTAGAGCACCGACTCTCAGGGTCATGAGTTCAAGTCCCATATTAGGTGTGGAGATCGCTTAAAAATAATAAAAGAATAAAAACCCTCCCCCATAGAAAAATGGCAAGAGTAAAACATTTCACAAATGATCTACAAAAGGCCAATGAACACTCGAAAAACAAGTATCCTGCCATAAAGGAAATGTAAATTAACATCACAGAAATACCTCTAGACATCCACCAAATGGCTAAAACTTAAAACTAATTCTAAGGTTTAGAAAAGAACATTCTAGGGGATGAATTTAGCATGAGCTAAGGCAAGAGTATTAAAGCTGGAACAAATGTTCATATAAGTAAAACATGGGTAGTTCATGTGGTTTGGTCACAGACAGGGAAAGATAAAATGTATTCTGGAAAAGGAGTTAGGAATCAGAACTCCGGGTATCTTCAAGTCCAACAGAAGGACTTTAACCCATATATGATTAGCAACCCCATGACACGGATGACAGCTTTGTACAGAATGTTCCAAGGACCGGGGGGTGGGGGGGGATACAGAAACTTTCAGAAGAATTTCTTATCTCCTATCCTGAATTAAATTTCTCTGTTCTCCACAATCTGATGTTACCTTCACTCCTTAACCAAAATCTCCATCTGCACTCTTCAGCCTACTCAGACCTCCTTTCTCTTTACTCACCTACTCACCACCAGGTGAACTCACACCTGGTCAGAGGCAGCACGGAGCTTTCACTCAGGACACATCACCTCCGTTACTCTCCCACTCCCCCGAGCCTGCTCTCCATTTAAGTCCAGTGCTTTTGCAGAGGCACAGCTGAGATCTACACATTCCATGATTTCCTGCCTACTCCAAACTGCCCTCATCTCCTCCTAGTCCTTCCCTTCCCTTGCCTATACTAGGTAATTCAACATTGAACTAGAATCCGTATTATTTTGTTCTCAACTCTCTAACCAGACTATTAACTCGTGGCTAAAGGGATCACACCTTTCACTTCTGTATCCCTGTAGCACCTACTACCAAAGAAAATACATAGCCAGCTGCCAGTCCCTCTTGATAACAGAAACATACCCTGTCATCCAACAGTTCCATTTCTAGGAATTTATGCTACTGATATATACGCATAGACACAAAAACATATGATCAAAGATATGCATTATAGAAAGTAACAATAAAATTACAAATAACCTAAATGTCTATTAAGAAAGACTAGTTAATTTAAGTCCATACCGCCTATCAAAAAACAAAACTTGGGGTGTTGTATGAAAGCAGAGAAGGTCGATACTTCCCTTGACAAGGATGGATGAGGCCCTCCGGCCTGACAACAGCCATATATAAAGTCACTGCCACCTACTTTGTGGCATCTCACCATCACTTTCTTTGTTTTTTGAACCACTATATTGTACACCTGAAACTAATTATGTTAGCTACACTGGAATTAAAGTTAAAAAAACTTGGGATGCCTATACATATGGATCATAACATCAGTGAAAAAAGTTGCAGGAAGAGGGTAAATAGGTCTTATTTATATACACACACATAATTTATAACAAAATTTTAGAATGATAATCTCTGGTAAATCGGATGGACTTAAAAAAAAAATTTCACTCACTGCCCCAACAGAGTGAATTACAAAAGATTTTATAATATGAATCCATTTTCTTTAAGACAAGGATCATAATATGCTGAGGTACATGTACCAAAATGAGTATTTAGAACATATGCCAACTGTTAATAGTTATTCCTAGAAGAGGGACTACAGGAAACTCTACATTATTGTTTCTTTTAATAAGCACTTACTTTAGTTACCCTCCCCCCACACACACAAAAAAAAGATTAAAAATATATATATATTTGAGCTAGCGATCCCAGAGAGAGAAGCCTTTTGGTCCACCTGGCAATTAGTTTAAAACCAGCTTAACTGTTGGACAGCCCACTATATTAAATCTGAGTAAGCATTACAGGTAAATCACATCTGCAAATCAGATTCACAGAAATTACTGACTGAAAAGCTACCTCCCTACTAGCCAAGTATTAAATATCTGCCTGATGAAGGCAATACTGCTAACGTAAAGTGACGCTTAAATATTTGCTGAATCACTGCAAAAGGCAGGCATTGCACTGGTCTCTCCTAATACACGGTTCTGTTTTTAAGTATCTCTTGGGTATCTGAAGTCTACCGCAAACTTGCCTCAGGCCTTTGTTTCAAGGCCAACACCTGAGAGGAGGCAGAAATCCCTACATACTTTCACCATTAGTAGAGGAAGGAACTCTGAGAACCACTAAATCACAGAGAATCCCAAGGGAGCACTGGATTCTGTCTCCATGGATCTGTGCTTCATAAAGGATATTATAGTTCTTACAGTTACTCTACATGCCCCGCTCCACAGAAGGGCTTACCAATGTCTGACTTAACACGTCCCGACCTTCTCCACTAAACCTTTGATAAAAACAGAGCAAGGAACTGCCCGGTTTTCGCTACTGCTCCAAATATTTTCCCATCTCAGCACTGACCCAGAGGTCCAACTACCATTTTGTTTTCCCCTTGGACTTACTGCTGAACAGCTTATCACTACTGATGCTAAGTGCTTTATATGTATTACAACCAATTTATACTAACAATCCTGTTAATTATTCATATTTTATCAGTAAAAAACCTGAAATAGAAGGTTTGATAATTCGTGCTAAAAAGAAAACCACAGGCTCAAAAATGGAGTCACTTATGCTAGGCCAAACTAACTGCAGTTTCAACCCCACCCAGAAATGGTCTTCAGTTAGGAATTATCTGGTTGGCACCAATGAGGTTATCTGTTACATGGGCCCAGAGGAAGTTGACCTCATCCCAAACAATCCTTTTCTCTGTTGATTTCCTTTTTCCACCTTTAAAAAAACAAAAACAAAAACAAAAAAAACCTCTCCCTTTCTGTAGCCCTTTGGAGCTCCCCTCTACTTGCGAGCTGGGATACTGCCGGATTTCACGAATCAAATAAAGCCAATTACATCTTGAAAATTCACTCAGCTGAATGTTGGTTAACATAGTAAACAGTCGAAAAACTAGGGTTTAAACCCAGAGATTGATTCCTCAATCTAAGCTTTATTATACCACACTATCTCTGGGGTATATTCTCTTCAACCTAGAAAACACCAGAAATCTTCAGTCAGATGTTGCCAGAAAATGGAAAAATCTTTTAGAATTTCTAAGGGAAAAAAAAAGTTTTATTCAAGCTCAAGTCTTGGACAGCTGCCCTGGATACACAATCTTTGTAAAGACAGTGCTCCAGCAAAGGAATATTTGATGTAAGGTTATACACCTTTTTTTATGTAAAAAGTTACAAATAATTAGACAAAGAACATTTCAGAAAGTTGCAGACCTTATCTTAAATTTCTAGAATAGGCTGTAGGACTTTAATCTTATGGGAAACAGGGAAGTTTCTTTTTCTTATCTTTTGTAAAAGTTCAGAAGGCGCCTCTTTGGTGTATGTGTTTGTTTTTTGTTTGTTTAACAAAGCAGATGTACAGTATGTGCTCTGGGCACAAAGAGAGCCTCTACTCTGAGATTCTGCCTGACCTTAGTAAATGTTAAAGTATAGCTAGCTTCCTGAGGGGCCCATGAGCAGGGCCCACAAATACTAAAAGCTGAAAATTTCCTTTATCACAGTAAGGTGCTTAGGTTTTCACAAAACTGAACATCAACATGCCACATGGATCAAATGTTTACTCACAGAAATGCAAGTCTGGCTACCACTGGGTTACTATGAACTTGCTTCACAGTAGAAAAGCCATAGAAAAGCCACTGCTTTTCTCAACTTCTGAAAAGCCATTTACAATAATAATAAATACTCAACCTCTCAACCAAGTCAAACAGATTTGTGTTCAGATTCTCGTTCTGTTACTTCTTTCCTTTACTTGCAAATAAGACATAAAGGTATATGTGAAAAACTTAGCATACTGAATGACTGAAGAGTAAGAAGTCAAGGTCCCCTACTTCTACTCTTTGTTTTACCACCAATATTCCCAGGATATGAAACAACTGGACAAGTCCAAATCAAATTCAATACTCTAACCAGACCCAATCATTCACGTGTCTATAGGAAACTATCTATCTATCTATCTATCTACTGTTTTATCCGTGCATAAATTTAAAAGGAACTATGCGTTCCTTTTAAATTTATGCACGGATAAAACAGGACTTCTACACAACCAAAAAAAACTGGTAAAGAAATATATTTCTTATTAAGAAATTATCACCTAAGTCAATTACAACACATGAGAATGCGATCACCCTAACTCATACCTCCCATCTATAACTCTGTGATTGACGATCATTTGGTAAAACGATAAAAATCCAAGTGAGTGTTAGAGCTTTGAAACTTCCTGTACTGGATAAACTGTGGGGCTTCCGATTGATTAAAAATCAATGGATTAAAAATGCAAGACAGGGGCGCCTGGGTGGCTCAGTGGGTTAAGCCTCTGCCTTCGGCTCAGGTCATGATCTCAGGGTCCTGGGATCGAGCCCCGCATCGGGCTCTCTGCTCAGCAGGGAGCCGGCTTCCTCCTCTCACTCTGCCTGCCTCTCCGCCTACTGGTGATCTCTCTCTGTCAAATAAATAAATAAAATCTTTAAAAAAAAAAATGCAAGACAGGCAATAATGCCTGATCTTAACCCCCTTGGCGGCTAAGATCTGCGATGTCAGAGACTAGTTAAGAGCTGCTCTCGAGACCGAAGGGCTAATGTCGCACGTGGCGCTCACTCTTCTCCAGGTGGCGCTCACCCGGTAAAACTCTGTGGCAAGGACTGACATCTATCCCTGTTATTTCAGGGGAGGAAACTGAGGCAGAAGAGAGGCTGAGGAGTATGCCTAACGGCTCAGAACTCGGGAGTCTGAGGCCGACTGGAAATCTTTCTGGGGCTAGAGTTCGGCCCTTTTAACCTTTCAGGGCTCCAAGGAGGGGGCAGGTGACAGCGAAAGGTGGAAGAAGTACAGTACCGGTGGGAAGAAGGGGCTCCAGCGGGGTAAAGGCATGCTCCATATCAGACTACGGGCCTCTGCATTTAAACAAAAACAACAGAAACGCCACGTTAGGATGCCTCCCAGCTAATTCAACAGTCCGCGAACTCCCCCAGAACGCCGGCCGCGTCCATCCCGCGCTCCCGCGGCGGCTTCCAGGCGGAGCTCCAGGGAGCCGCGGCGCTGGGGGCCCCGCCGCCCGGCTCCGCGGGGAGGAGCCAAGAGGGAGGCCGGCCTGCGGGGCGGGCAGACGCCACGCGTGCCTCCGGGAGCCGCTCCCCCCTCCCTGTCCCCGCGCACTGCCACCATCCGGGGACTGCAGAGCCGGACGCGGCTGCCCCCACCCGCCTCCTCGCGCTGCCCGCCCCATCCCGCGGCCCGCGCGCCCACATGGCGGGCGGCGCGCTGAGCGGCGGCCGCACTTACACAATGGCGGGTGGAGCCCGCGGCGAGAGAAGCCGGGGCTGCGGGAGCGAGGGCGATCGACCGCTCGGAGCTCAGCTGAGGAGCCTCGACGGCGCGCGGCAGGCGCTCGCAGGCTTAAGTAACGGGCGCGCGAGGCGGCCCCGCCCCCTTCCGGAGCCGTGGGCCGGTGCGGGCCGCGCGTTCCCGCGGGGCCGCGCGCCCCCGACGTCGCCGACGCCGGGCGGTCCGCCAGCTTCCTTCCTCCCGCTGCTTTCTTCTATGCCAGCTCCGCGCTCCCGCTGCCGCTGGCGTCTCTGCCCAGCGCTCTGCGCTGCCGTCAGTGAGGAGGCCGCGCTTTGCTCAAAACCAAGCAGCAGCCGCTCCGTCACCCTTCCTCAGCCTGGCCTCACAGCCGGGCAACCTTCCCCGTTTTCCGGAGCCCGTCGTCCCGGTCCCCCTTCTCTCTGATGCCTGCTTGCCGCCTGCATCCTGAGCGCACCCGCGTCTGTCCTTCCTCCCTTCCTGGTGACCCTAACCAGAGGAAGGTGTCGAAACTCATAAAGGGAACCCTCGTTCGAGTGGAGCGCTCAGGCCGTGCCCTCGCCTGCCAGTTATAAGAAAAATTGCCAGTTACAGGAAGAATCGTCAATTACAGACCCCAACAGGAGAATCTTCAACGGGAAGGACGTAACAATAACAGGCCCCACCTGGAAAAAGATGTTTGTCGCATCTGCTCGCAAGCCCAGCACGCTCGACCAAGGAGATCCCTCCTCATCCTGAACTCTTCCTTTTCGCCAGGAACTTTCAGGTCAAAGCAACCCTCCCACCCTCCTCCTCCTCCCTGAAATAACGGTCCTCTCCTTTGTGGGGCCTACCTGGGGCTTTGCCATAGCTTGCAGGTCCTGAATTGCAGTTCTTTCCTATTCTGGAATAAACGCATTTTGCTGACAAAACTTACTGTTTCATCTTTCAGGTCAATAAAATTGTGTGTGTGTGTGTTTGGGGTTTTTTGTTTGTTTTTAAAGATTTTATTTATTTATTTGACAGAGAGAGAGAGATCACAAGTAGGCAGAGAGATAGACAGCGAGAAAGAGGAAACAGGCTCCCCGCTGAGCAGAGAGCCCGATGCGGGGCTCAATCCCAGGACCCTGAGATCATGACCCGAGCCGAAGGCAGAGGCCCAACCCCCTGAGCCACCCAGGCGCCCCTGTTTGTTTGTTTTTAAAGATTCATTTATTTGAGAGAGAGCACAGCCTGTGAGCAGGGTGAGGGGCAGAGGGAGAGAGAAAAATCCCCAAGCAGAACTCTCTGATAAACTTGAGCAGGACTTGGGGCTCATCCCAGGACCTCTGACATTATGACCTGAGCTGAAATCAAGAATTGGACTCTTAACCCGCTGAGCCACCCAGGCGGACGACGGTCAATAAATTTTTAGTTCGAAAAAATTTTAAGCCACCTACTAGCAGTTCCATTTCCACTCCTAGGATGGAGAGCTCACTCTTTTTGCCATGGAGCTTTTCCAAAACTAAGCAACCCTAATCACCGGAAAAATTCTTACTTTAGGCAAAAATCCCCTCACTGTACCTGTCACTGTTCCCAACTCCCAGCACCACCACATGTTGGAGGCATCCCTGATCCTCATGATCATCTTAAATGTATTGAGTAGAAAGCAAGATGGAGTCACTCATATCCAACAGTGACCTAGGTTAAGCCGTGATTTATGCAGCCAAATATGTTGTAGCTAAGACTAGATATCACTGAAAACAACACAAGCTGAGGATACCCAGAACTGATAACCAGGGAAGCCAAAGGAGGTCTGAAAAGGCACAAAGTCCGATTAAACGCCTTTAAAGAGTGAGGATCTTTGCAGGAAATGACCAGACTTTCTAGATAATGATCTTTTCACAGCTGACCACATCAAAAAGGTAATTGCCACCAAAGGCTCTGCCCTGTTGATCTCTGAACATTCTCCATGGCTTGAACATAATAAGCAGCACGTGCCAACAGCTCTCCCTGACTGGACTGAGGCTTTATCTCAACTGCACACTCCCAGACTGACTTTGACTTTGGTTTGTTAACTTCCTACCCCTTGTATTTTGCTTGGCAGTTGACTTTGTCTTACACTTTGCTTCGTGTGATGTGTGAGAAGCCAAGTGAAACACACAGCAAAATGCCATTGAGTTTGAAATCTTTAAGCTGCTTTACAATTATGTTAATCTTGCTTCATGACAGAATAAAGCTGACATTGTGGAAAGACACAACTCACGTGTGTACCTCCATAGTGTGCTCGTGACAACTACCCAGACTTCACCTTTTCTAGGTTAAGCTCAATTTTCTCAAGGTTCTAATGTGATGTGACTTTTAGACTCTACCATCCTGGTTCCTATTCTCTGTATTTAATGTTGCTCGTAAATTGTGGTTCCAAAACCAGCGAGAACTGCACATTTCTCAGCACACAGCAACTCCTGCAGACCTCTGCAAGACTAAGACCCCTGAGCAACTTCTAATATGACTTCTAGTTGCAAAAGCCCTGTCCCTAGATTGACCCCAGTGCTGCTCCTCCCACCCCCATAAAATGCCTGCCTGAGAATACTTGTCATCAAAAAATCTGGTCAGAGACAAGGAAAAATTGTATTATCATGCAGTTTGCAAATAGGGAAATGCAGTCTTGAGTTACAAGCTAAGATTATGCTCTGAAGAGGGAGGATTAGGCGTAGGTTAAATAGGCAAAACACGCAAATTCTGTGCCTTTTATGGAACCTGGTTAGACTCAAGTCCCAAACTACTAGTTTCAGGAGCAGAATACAGCTCGATATTGGTGGTGGTGGTCTCAAGATGTGGCAGCCATTGGAGAGCATGACACCAAGGGTTACAGGAGTCTTTTTGCAAATTTTGCTGAATTTTGTGCAAGTCTGTCACCTTAGGCTGTGTGACTGCTTTTTTCCCTCATGGTCATTCGGCTTGTTTAAAATGTTAGTGTTTCCTCCCGTGGCATCAGGGAACTCATCATGTCTGTCAGTTATTACTTTCTAATTTGAGGGCCTCTTTTGTTCCCAACATTATGGCTGCCAGATTTACTGTTTGTTCTAGCCAAAATTTGATGATAGCCTCTTACCTCTCAAAGGGCTTAAAATTGTGACATATTATCTCTAGCAACTCAGAAGTGCCTCTTTCTCTCCTCTCTCTGTCGCCACCTGCCTCTCTCTCCAGGACCTGAGAGCCATTTCTTTGGAATATAATCATCAGGAGGGACTGGGCCTCTGTTTCCTCCTTTCTGTTGGGGGACAGAATCCTAACTTCAAGCTAGCAAACAATGTGTGTCCTAATCACATTGACACTGACCATCCCTTTATAATTTTTCACTTCTCTGACTCTACTAGGTCCTCATCTTCTTCCTCCCTTATTCTCCCTTTAAAACACTCAAATCACTTCTGCGCAAATCAGAATGGAGCTCAGCTTTTTCTCCTACTATTGGTAGTTACTAAATAAAATCTGTTTTAACTGCTTTATCTAATATCTGACTGTTTATCTCACAATGTTCCAGGTGTAATCCAGTCATAGAAGAGTACAACATTGTCTATGTTCCTTCACTTTTTTAGCTACCAGATCAAATAGAACTTTCAGGTGTTTTTCACATTTACCTCTCTTAAGCCAAATGTACACCTATGTCATACACAATTTTAAACCAAATTGCTAATTAGTATTATGAGTTTGCACTCACAGTTGGGGCCCACAGGCCATTTCAACTATGTCACCTACTAGCTATGGGACATTAAAACTTCAGTTTCCTCAAGTATAAGACAGAAACAACACTGCCTACTTTGGAAGGGTTCTGTAAGGATCAAAGGATTTGGTACAGATAAACACCTGGGCTGGTGCTAGCACATACAGATTGGCAGCAAATGTTTGTCCTGCTCCATGAACATGGTACTCCACATATATCTTGAAGACTTCACTGTTAATAGCTGTAGCCTACATCTTTGCAAAGTTTTTATGGGTACTCTAGACCAAGTATTTCCCAAAATTGTTTAAAAGAAAGCTGAAATACTTAACTACAATAAATTTCAAAAGTCCACCTGTTTAAAGATGCCACCAGTGAAACTAAGAAGACAACAAACCGGAGATGGAGTGAGAATATTTGCACATCTAACAGACAAGTGGTTGCTCTATCCAGATGACATGAAGAACTACAAATCCATCAGTAAGTCAAGCAAAACAATGAGAGAATGACAAAGGTTATAAACAGGCAAATTACAGAAAATATTCACATGGCAAATAAACATGTGAAAAACACAACCATTGATGGAAAATGAACAAACCTTCCAGATTTTCTAAAAGAAAGGAGTTTTATTTGAGCCCAAGTCAGGATAGCTGCCCTGGATACACAGTCTTAGCAAGAGAGTGCTCTGGCAAAGGAACATTTGCTATAGGGTCATACACACTTTTACCATAAAAAGTTATAAATCATTAGACAAAGGACATTTCAGAAAGTTGTAGACCTTAAGTTTCTAGTGTATGCAGGGCTGTAGGACTTTGACATCATGGGAACCAGGGAAGTTTCTTCCTTCTTCTTAACCTCTGTGTTCAGAATGCTCCTTTTAGGCGTGAACAAAGCAGATGTACAATGTATGCCTGAAGCACAAATAATGCCCATGCTTTGGGGTTCTTTGAGGTCATTTTGACCTTAGTAAATGTTAAAATATAGCTTTCCTGGAAGCCCAGGAGCAAGGCCCACAAACATTAAAGGTTGAAATTTCCCTTATCATTACAAATTTCAACAGTGAGATAAGTTTATTTGTCAGATTGCAAAACTATTAAGTAAAGCAAATTTACATTTATTGAGCAATTATTTTGTTGCAGTCACTGGTTTAAGGTCTTTTATATTTTATTTCATTACCTTAAAATGGAGGCCCTAACATAACAAGGACCAAATTTTAATAGTTCACTTATTCTAACCTGTTGAGGGCAATTTGGATCAGATTCTATCATGCTTGTCATTTTCACTCATCCATCAATAAAAATGCTTATTTTAGGACCTACATGAAAGATCATATCTGAAAAGTCTTCCCTGAGATTTGCTCAAACCCCTCACAATTAATCTCATTTTGCTTATAACTTCATTACATTCTTTTATGCTTCTTTTATAGCCCTTTCCATAGTCTGATACAGTAGGATTCATTTTAAATGTATGCCACCTTGTGGCACAAGAAGGCTGCCTGAAGTCCAGCCTTCACCTTATACATTTCAAGCATTAGGAAGGAAGAAGAGCAAGGAAGATACTATCTGCCATATAAAGAGACCTGAGAGACAAAATGCACCAGACAATTAAGGAGAACATTTTCAGGCTATTGCAACAAGGAGCACACCCTAGATCCTAAGATCCACATGTCATCACAGTGTAATAATTTTGCCTTAGATTTTATGGGGAGGCATAGATAAATTGAAATTGGGATGATTTAGAGCTGGGACCGTTTTGCACACAGGGGGATATCTCAGTCAACTGAACAGGAAACATCTCTGTGTTTAGCTCTTTTCAGGCAAACATTTTTAATATCATCTAATCATTCATGAGACAAAGAATGAGGTGCTGGATATACCTGGAGCACAGTCAATTCTATTTCAAAAAAAAAAAGAGAGAGAGAGAGAGAGAGAGAGAGAGAGAGAGAGTTGGAGTATCTCTTAATAAATAGATAAATAAAGAGGTCTTTTTATCAGTTAAACACAAGGGAATCATCTGAGAGTCTTATGGGAGTCTTATCAAAGTCATATGGGGAGGGTATTTCATTGAAGTAACCCTTTTCCTGGAACACAAAAAGATGGGGAGGAGGTGTTCAGCAAACAAGAAGGTGGGGGAATTTCTTAGCCATCACTCTCTCGCTGGAGCTCAGGCTCAGGTGAAACTCTAACTAACATCGTTAGTCTTCTCAGTTAAGTCTCACACAATACTTTAGTCAAACCTAATTGGCTAGCACTCAATCACGTGGCCCATCTGGTTTAATGGAGGCTGGGAAATGCAGTCTTTTAGATGGGATGCAGTAGAGCTCACAAAAATGGGTATTATTGCTAAATAGAAAAAGATCCAATGTTAATAGCAGGCTAGCCAACCCCGGGTTGCCGTATCCAGACTCCATAACAACCACGGTCTCTTTTCCTCTTTCATCTGCCTGCCTTTCTCCTCTAGTGCCCACAGAGTAGCCAAAGTTCTTCTAAACTGTGAAAGAGATCGTGTCCCTGCTTGCTTAAACTCATCAGCTGATTTAAGAAGAAAATCTAAACTGAAAAGGCCCTGAATAATCTGGCCTTTGCCTATCTGCAATTTTATCTTATAGCATTTCTTCTCCTTACTTATGAAGATCCCACCTAACTTGCTTCTGTCATGCTTTTTAAACAGAACAAGTCCTAGCTGTTCCATTTTCTTTCTAGAATGTTTGTCTCCCTGTCCCAACAAGTTCTTCACATCATTGGCTCATTTTGAGCTCAAATGTCACCTCTTCAGAGTCTTTAATTTTCCGTCAAAAAATTACCTCCCTCAGTCACTCTCTATCTTAGACACTGTTTTTCTTCTTTAGAACATTTGTTCATCGCTTCTTGGCCTTTTGGCTAAGATCAAGTGTAGAACATTTATTCATTTATTTATTGACCCTGTTTTCCATGACGAGGCAAGAACTTGGCCTAATCTGTTCACTGCTATATTCTCAGGGCCATAGTATACAGCGCATAGTAAGCTCTATTTTTCTGCCTCTCTCTCCTTCCGCCCTATATAATTGCGTGTATGTGTGTATATATATGTATATATAAGTGTGTATATATACATATATGTGTGTATACATGCATGTGTGTATACATATATGTGTGTGCATATATACATATATGTGTGTATATATGTACACATATATGTATGCACACATGTATATATATATATGTATATATACATGTATATATAGGTATATATGTATACACACATATATTATATATGTATAATTATATATATTATATAATATATGTATGCATATTTGTACAGGATTTATTTATTAACCACAGGATTTATTTATTAACCACAAAAAGATTGGCATATCACTAAAAAGATCCATTATGCCATAGGATAAATATGAGCTAGACATATTATTTATTTAACCTACAGATAATACTTTCTTTTTTCATTTTATTTTATTTTGTTTCTTTTCAGTGTTAACCTATGGATAATACTTGATGAATGAGAGGCTTTAGGAACACCTGGACACTCCATGAACTCCCAGACATTGACACCTTCTATGTTAGAAGCCACTTACATAATAGAAAACTTTCTTGCTTTAGCAGTCAATAACCTGGCTTTTAGTAGCAAAAGGGAACAAACTCTTATCTTGTTTCAAACACTGTTATATTTGTGAAAGAATAATAAGTATCTATCTATCTATCTTGGTTAAGCCATTCTTATCTAATCTAATCCCCCCCACCCCGCCAAGCTTTGGTTATACACAATCCAACCTTAGTCTGAACTGACACATCAGCTAAGAAATGATGCCTGGAGTAGAGAAGCACAAAAGTGAAAGGATTTGGGGTATATTCTGGTGTCAGAATCAGCTCTTCTTGGTCATGCATCAAATATGGGGTATGAGAGATTTGACTCCTACATTTTTTGCTTTTACAGTGAGGTATAGTAATTTTATTTACTGAAATGGGAGAGGACAAGTGAAAGGGGAGGGAAATGAATTTAAGAGGAATAATATAAATGGAGGGAATATATGTGTAAATGTGGGCAGGGTCCAAACCTCACCTGTTTCCTCTTATGGTCGTCAGCTGGGCCTGAGAATTAAATTAGTGTAACAGATTAACTGGCAAAACCATACAAATGTATTTAATATAAGTTTCATGTAACGTGCGAGCCCTCATAAGTAAATGAAGACCCAAAGAAGTAGTAAAACCCAAATGCCTTCAAAGTGGGTTGAACAAATAAAGGCAATTGTGGAAAAGTAAGTAAAATCTATGGGGAGGCTAACAGAAGATGAGCTATTTTTACAAGGTCTGTTTGTACCGAATTCTCTCTGCCTCCACTCTGGGTCTCTGGTGGTAAGAATGTTTCTCTTCTCCTGGTACAGAGAAGGTAGCTTTCACATGGGCGTTTGAGCCCCTGCTTTCAGAAAGAGGTCAGAGTGCTCTTCTCGAACGTGCTGTTTTTCAAGTGCCTTTAATTCAAATATTCCTTATGCCACAATGGTATATTTGGGGGTGTCGTATAGCCTGCCACTCTTCAGGATTTAAAAGCCTTATTAGCTTATCTACCATAGTCTTGACTATGTGCTTTTCAATCAATAAATTATAGAATTTGGGAGACCTGCCGAATGTTAAATGTTAAAAAATCATCTTGTTTTCTATAAAAGATTTTTATAAATAGTAAGACATACATGTTTTTAATCAAGAAGACTCATTATCACTAAAAAAAAAAAAAAAAAAACACTCCAGATAAATCTAATAAATTAAATGCTCTTTTTCTGAGCATTTGGGATTTTCTGAGCAGTTGGGATGATTTTTAAGGAATTTTACAAACTGATTTGTAAGTATACCAGGAGAAGAATAACTCTTTTTTTTCCTTAGCGAGAGTGTGCATAGAGGTGGAGGGGGAGGGGCAGAGAGAACAGGAAAGAATCTTAAGCAGGCTCCACACCTAGTGCAGAGCCCATAGAAAGGCTTGATCTCTCTACCCTGTGATCCTGACTTGAGCCGAAATCAAGAGTTGGAAGCTTAACCAACTCAGCCACCCAGGTACCCCAATAACTTTTTTTTTAAAAAAGAAAGTCAATAAAATGAGATTTTCCTAGTAGGTAAAGAAAAATACATGTCATGACAGTAATTTTTAAAAGGTAGCATGAGGTGGGGCACCTGGGTGGCTTAGTTAAGCCCCCAACTCTTGCTCTCAGCTCAGGTCTTGATCTCAGAGTCATGAGTTTAAGCCCCGTTTTGGGCTCCAGGCTAGGTGTGGAGCCTACTTAAAAAATAATAATAATAAAAAAATTTAAAAATAGAAAATAAAAAGGTAGCATGAGCATAGGAACAGGTATTTTGATAGAGTAAAATAGAGTTCAGAAGCACACTTACATGTGTGGGAATTTAGTTTATGATAAAGGTGACATTTTACATTACACAAAAAATATAGTGATATAGTTAATAAATATCTTTAAAAAGTGTATCTTGATATAATTATCCATGGAAATAAATAAAAATAAATTTCTACTTCATACCACATAAAGATAAATTTCTAATGTATTAAAAGCTAAATATAAATAAAAGCTAAATATTAAAAGCTAAATATAAAATATAAATCCTTTTTGAGTAAGGATTTTAAAAAGTAATATTTAGATGAGGAAGGTCTTCCTCAGTAACTCAACTCAGAAGTCAACTCAGATTTGACTAAGAAATTTCAAACTTTTATAAAGAGAAAACCAACTAAAGAGACAAGCAGCACATAGGGAAGAAATCTATGCACCATGAATATCAAGCAAAAACTTACTAACCAGTACATAAAAAGAGCCTCTGCCACTTAAAAAGACAAAGCAGTTCAGAGAAAAGCAGTTCAGGGAAGGAAAAAAAAAATGCCAATAAGTACATCAAAGATATCCAACTCTAATAATTGCAGAAATAGAAACGAAAACAATAAACCTTATAAAATTAAAGAATGGAAAAGATGAATAATATCTAGTGTTTAAGAGGACTTAGGGAAATGGGCATTTTCATACACATTCATGTATTCTAAGTGGGTAATTCCCTTTCTGGTAGTGAATTTTATCATTTCTATCATTATTTTAAATGCACATTCCTTGTGATCCAGCTCTTCTACTTCTAAGACTCTGCCTGAAAATAGGACTTGCACACTTTCTAATGATGTGTGCACACAGGTGTTAGCTGTTGGATGGTTTAAAATGGCAAAAAGTTTAAAATGTCCAAAATAGAGGAATGGTTGATAAATTAATTTAAAGAATACAATATAATCTGATGCAATGATTAAATGAAATGAAGCAGCTCTATATACTCTAGAAAATGACAAACTGATTTTACAATTCATACAGAATTACAAAGAAAACAGAAGAGCCAAAAGAATCTTTACAAAGAAGAATAAAGTAGGAGGAAAATATCTCTAAAAAAGTCAAGATACAGGATAATATGTGGAACAATTTTTAAACTGTAATGTTCTTAAGATTCACCTGATGAGCTTGTTTATTTTATTTTATTTTATTTTTTAAAGATTTTATTTATTCATTTGACAGACAGAGAGATCACAAGTAGGCAGAGAGGCAGGCAGAGAGAGAGGAGGAAGCAGGCTCCCTGCTGAGCAGAGAGCCCGATGCAGGGCTCATTCCCAGGACCCTGAGATCATGACCCGAACCAAAGGCAGAGGCTTAACCCACTGAGCCACCCAGGTGCCCTGAGCTTGTTTAAAAATGAACATTTCTGAGGCCACACTCCCAGAAATCCTGACAATCCAGGTGATTTGGATGGATTGACAACCATCCTTCAGAAACACCATCCCAAATTCATGCTCCATTTTTTCGGTGGTTAAATATATATGCATGCTCCAGGAAACAGACACAGCTCACTTAAGCAGCATTTAAATTATATTTTGTTATATACTCATATGTATTTCTATGTACGATGTTTATTTTTCAATGACTACCACCAGGTATGCTCTGTTTAAAAAACCACAGACCCCACACCTTACCCATCTCTATCTTCTGGTAAATATGAGACTCATTTAGGACATCACCCTAATTCATCATTTTTGGTCACTTCTAGTATTGAGTATTTAGTATGAACATAAGTATATTTTAATTAAATATTAAATTAGTGTATTTTAATTATATTAGAGCATATAGTAAGCTAGTATATTTTTGTATGTTTTAATTAAGTATCGAAGTCTATTTTAATACTAAAATTCACTGTAAGTCTAAAAACTAGATATTAAAATAGGCTCAGTTATTAAAATTCTGGACTATTCACTGTGAAACTTAGATCTCATATTTGATTAAAGACTTTCTTCCTCTCCCATCTCCCAAATGAGACTTGTGGGGTTAACGATATTGAGTGTGGGAGAAAAGCATTCTGCTCTCCCACAACTTTCTCTTTCCCACCCTTTTTTGGGATTAACACTCAACTTTGGAGCCTGAAGAGGGAAAAAGTAGACAGACTGTCAAGATGATATTGCTGTCTCTTTTTCATTGGTTATCATGCGCTTTTGACTGCTTGCAGACATCAGCATGAACTGAAAGTGATACCATCACACTTCATTGATAATGAAATCATGAATGTATTTATAAAGGAATCAATTCAAAACAGCTCCTACGGGCATAGCCTGGTACCACACACTGCACAGACACCCCCAACCCCCTCCAAGCCTGTAGTCCGTAACTTCACCTACCTAAAATCTGGGCCTATTTGTAAGCAGAAGATCCATTTTCTGTACTTCTCAGGAAGTAGGCACCAAAGGGCTTGGTCATGATGTCCTCAACTCCAGGTCATACCATATTGCCACATGGTTTGGTTTGAGTTTCTCAGGAACAGAACCTAAAATGGGGATTTGGGGTATAAGCACAGATGACCTTTTGACAACAATGAGTTCGAACTGCATGCATCACTTATATGTGGGTTTTGTTTTTATAAATATCAGTACAGTCTTGAGCATGCATTTTCTCTTTCTTAGGATTTTCTTAATGTTTTCTTTTCTCTGGCTTACTTTATTGTAAGAATGTAGTATTTAATATATATAACATACACAATGTGTTAATCAACCATTTATGTTATCTGTAAGGCTTCCAGTCAACAGTAGGCTAAGATTTTAGGGAGTCAGAAGTTATATCTGGATTTTCAACTATACAGGAGGTTGGCATCCGTAACCCACACACTGTTTGGTGGTCAACTGTTGTTTATTTGGAGGTTCAAAAGCACTTGTCAAGAGTGGAGTTATTAAAGAAGGGCTGCAGAAGGGTGCACAAGCCAGGTATATCTATGGGACACTGGAGCTACATCCCATGTTAAATGCTGGGAAACACATACTTCAGGATTGTGCCACTTATGAGATATTTATACATCAATTACTATACATCAATTGTTTGTTAGTATATAGAATTTAATTTATTTTTTACATTGGTCTTGTATCCTGTGATCTTGTTAAATTTACTTTAAGTCATTTAACTTGTTTGTAGATTTTATTTTTTAAAGATTTTATTTTTATTTATTTGACAGACAGAGATCACAAGTAGGCAGAGAGGCAGGCTGGGGGTGGGGGGGAGCAGGCTTGCCACTGAGCAGAGAGCCCGATGTGGGGCTTGATCCCAGGACCCTGGGATCATGACCTGAGCCAAAGGCAGAAGCTTTAACCCACTGAGCCACCCATGTGCCCCATGTTTGTAGATTTCTTAGAATTTACAGATTATATTGTGTGAAAATCTGATTATTTTATTTGCAATACAGTTTTGTTTCTTCCTCTCTAATCTGTATGTCTTTTATGTATTTACTTATCTTTATTCTTGGCCTTATTGTACTGGATAGGACCTCCAATATAATTTCAAAAGGAAGACACATCCTTGCCTTGTTTCAAATCTTAGGCATAGGTCATTCAGTCTTTCACCATTAACTACAAGGTTATGTGTAGGTTTTTCATAATGTGCTTTCTTCAGGTGAGGAATTTCCTTCTATTCCTTAGTTTGCTGAGATTTTCACCCTAAATGAGCTAATTTTGTGAAATGTCTATTTTCCCCCCACTGGTTAAGGTTATATGACTTAAGATTATATGATTGTATGATTTAAGATTACAATTATATGGTTTTCCTGCTTAATTCAGTTAATATGACAGTCATACGGCTTGTTATTAAAATGTTTAACATTTTAAACTCCATTAATCAGTCGTGATGTATTATCCTTTTTATATATTACTAGATTTGATTTGCTTGTATTTTGTTAGAGATTTTGCATCTATGATCATGAGGAATTATTAATGTTATTCTTTTCCTATAAAATCTTTGGTTTTGGGTGAGGGCCCTCAGCTGTGCTGCCTTGCGGGAAGGGTGAGGTGGGTAAAGTCAAGCTGTTCCTCTTACCCATCTAAATTCATGTGTCCAAATTCGTGTTTTTTTGCTCTAATGGTGTGCAGCACTGTGAACTCTAGAAACCTGTACTTCCACAAATGCTCTCTCAGATTGGGTGATTATCTAAGACAGTGTTTTCCAGGGGCTTCCAGATCATAGCTGAGTGAGGCTAGAGCTGGTTCATGAATGGCTGCAGAGTCCACACCTGCTACTGCAGTCTGCCTGCCTGTTACCCTGCATGGGTAGGCAAGATTCCTCCTGGATCCCATGACGTTTGGTGCTGGAATCCCACAGCTCCCCCAGGGGCACTTTTGTCTGTCTGGATGGTGGATTTTTGTTTAGGAAAGGGGACAAATATGAGGGACATCTTACGCCACCATGATGCTGGCATCGCTGTGAATTTTTCATTTCAGATACTGTATTTTTCAGTGCTAGAAGTTCTGTTTTATTATTTAAAAAACATCTTTCATTTTCCTATAAAGTCTTGAGCATAATTAGAACAGCTTTTAAGAGTCTTTATCTGCTAATTCTACCATCTCTGCCATGGGGGATCTTTTTGTAGTTTTTTCTTTTCCTAGTATGAGTCAGCTAATTCTGCTTCTTTGCATGTCTAGCAATTTTTGGTTAGGTGCTGGACATTATGATTTGTGGAGTTAAGTGAATTCTGTTTTTTTCCTTTAACGATCTTGAACTATATTTTGGCAGACAGTTAAGTTACTTGAGGATCTGCTTCATCCTCTTGATGTTTGTTTTCAGGCTTTGTTAGAATGGGTGTATAGTTCTGTAGCCTTTCTTCTAGGACTATTGAGTCCCAGTACTATGGCATGATTCTTCTGAAGTCTCTAATGAATGTCCTGTGTATTTAACAGATTTGTCCCTCTCTGGCTGTTAGGAATTCCAATATCTTCCAAACCTGTGTGAAATCTGGGAATTTTTTAGTGTATAGTTTTCTAGATGTTGTTTTTGGCTGGTCTTTGTAGAGTCCTTACTTAATGCATGACCAGAACTGAATTCAGCCAAAGATTTGAAGTGATCTCTATGCAAATCTCTGGAGCTCTTTTCTGCATGGTTCCCTGGTACTTGGCCCAGAAAATCTCAGCCACCTTAGCCTCCCCAAATTTTATGTCTGTCTTTTCATCTCAGTAAGGCAGTTGGTTTTACTTGTTTTGGTTTGTTTTATATCTAGCCTGTAATGTGGCGATTACTTCCAGATAGAAAGCTGAAATGATGATAGATTCATCTTGTTTGTTTCTCTTCTCTCAGGCATCACATTTCTGCTCTGTTTCATATATTTTATACAGTTTTCTGGTTGTTTATGCAGAAAAGCAGATCTTTGTGCCACATTCTTCTATATGGGAGGAACTTCTTTTCATAAAGTTGAAAGTTAAACCTTAAATCCCAGAAATATCTTCAAAAGTTCTGTGCTTATGATGAAGACTTTTTGGCTGTTGATCCACAGGATAGAATGGGTGATTGATTTCATTATCTTTCCTCATTCAAGCCATTATCCGCAGAACCATTCTTTTGGAGATCTCACTTTGAAATTCAATTATTTCTGAGTCAGATCTTTTTTGGTTAGATGTCTCTAGAAAATAAATCTTTTATTTTCTATTTGTGGTCTAACAATTCTATTTGGGTGGTCTAATAATTCTCTTTTAAATTTTACTTCTTCTGCTACTTAACAATATTCTGAAGATATTTTCCCTTAATTTTTTGATATTTTCAGAATCTCTTTTTAAATTTTCAAATCTAACTGATATTTTATTCATCCCATTTTATACTGTTATGATATCCATTCTTTCTTTCACCTTTTCAGTTATTTTAAGCTTATTTTATAGTCCTTTTCAGATTGTTAAGTCATCTGTGATTTTTAAGTCTTAATTTTCCTATTGCTTCTACTGACTCTTTCACATTGTTATTTGCTTCTTTTATGGTTTAAAAGTTTTGATTATATGTAAACAGCAGTTGTGTTTGCTTATGAAAACATCTTTTGGATTTCAACTTTTCTGAATTAGATTTTACTTTAAATTTTCAGTTCACATTTTTTTGCACTGCTGTGTGACAGAAATTTCAGACTAGTTTATTCATGGCTGGTTTTTAATTGCCTTTCTGTTTAACACACTGAATAAAGTACAAGGAAGCTACCTTATGGTTTTCCTGCCTGAGTTCCTGAGTGGAAGGTGCAGGCCCACCACATGAGTCCCAAATGTGCTTTAGTGTTCTGGTCCCTGACTGTAAGGTTCATAGCAGGATCTGAATCCTTATTAGCAGCACCTGAATCATCATGCACAGATGTGTGTGTGTGTGTGTGTATACACATCTATACACAATATACATATACATACACAAAACAAGTACATTTATGTATACATATTTACACACTTTTGTATTTAAATTATCTAACATGTCAGTATATATATGGTGGGAGGATGAGTCTTCTGTATCAGTTTAGCTGATGTAGAACTAAAATGTGCCTAAAATTACTGTAAAATGTGGGGATTTTTACATGTTTGCATATGTGCTGCTGTGTGAGCAGAGAAGATAAAGAAGGGGCAGTTTTCTTTTGAATAACAGAGAAAACTTAGCACACCTAGTGATGAATTTACAAGCCTCCTATACTTCAGAAATACTCTTTGCTTTTAGTCCAACTCCACAACTTTTCCTTTGTACACTCTCCTCCAACTACACACCAAATCCTTTCCTTCCTGTTTTCTAAAATTTTCTCTAACTCATCCACTGCCTCCTATTTATTGCAGGCCTCCATCCTATTTCACTGGACTTGGGTGATATCCCCCGAAAAAAATCTGCATCCACCCAGATGACATCGTTATCTCTCTCTTTTTTCTTTTTTTTTTTTTAAGATTTTATTTATTTATTTGACAGGCAGAGATCACAAGCAGGCAGAGAGGCAGGCAGAGAGAGAGGAGGAAGCAGGCTCCCCACCGAGCAGTGAGCCCGATGCAGGGCTCAATCCCAGGACCCTGGGACCATGACCTGAGCTGAAGGCAGAGGCTTTAACCCACTGAGCCAACCAGGCGCCCCATCGTTATCTCTCTTAAACGCAGTCTAAATTATATCATTCCTCTGCCTAAAATGACTGACTGTTTCCAACTACTCTAGAGATAAAGGCCAAAATCTATAACATGTCCTGGAAGACCCAGAATGTTCTACTCCTGCCTCATTCTCCAGCCTCACCTACCACATTTCTTTAGCATGCTGACCTTTCAGGTCCCTTTCAGTTTCTTGAGTTCCTCCCAGTTCAGGGCCTTTACCTATACTACTTGCTCACTCTGTAATGTTGTTCTAGAAATTATAATGAAATACTTATTCTTGCAATTGCTTGTTACATGTCTATTTTCTCCTCATAGACTGTAAGTTCCACGGGGACAGGAACCAATCTTGTTCCAGCTCTCAACAAGGTACAAGTTGCTCAAAAAATATTTGTTGAAGGAAGAAAGGAAGGCAGAACAGAAAGAAGAAAACAAAATATCAAGAGCCTTAATATGAATCAACTTTTGTTAAAGTGCAATTGATCCAAGTATAAAAAAGAGTAGGGGCACCTGGGTGGCTCAGTCGTTAAGCGTCTTCCTTCGGCTCAGGTCATGATCCCCAGGGTCCTGGGATCAAGTCCCAGTTGGGCTCCTTGCTCAGCAGGGAGCCTGCTTCTCCCACTGCTTGTGCTCTCTCTCTGCCTCTCTCTCTCTCTCTGACAAATCAATCAATAAATAAGATCTTAAAAAAAAAAAAACAAGAGTAAATAGCCAACCATATATTACACTCCAGTTTCAATAAAAGAGGAAAAATGAATACCTTTCCTCAGTAAAGAAAGGAGACATTTAGAAAAAGGAAATTGGGAGAAGTCAGTTTATGGACTTTACTACACTTCATGTTTTAACTCATTTACTTACCATGGAGTGAATCAAAAAGTTCGAACATGCAATTCTAAAATAATTCCCTCCTGCTGCTACAAATATAGCCAACTCTCTTAAGCATGATGTGTCATGTTTTTGGAACACTGTTCTAGTAATGGTGACTTAAAATAGAACCTTTTTGTGGTAACTTATAATGAAAAATTACCACTTTCAAAAGGTCATCTTTGTGGTTTTTCTCTTTCCAAAGTAGAGCTTTTTCTTGATATTCTGCTTTTCAATTAGTAACAGTACACATTCTGGAAGCCTTGCAGAAATTACTGATACTTACAGTAGAGGGCAGTAGAGGAGCACATCTCAGGATGAAAATCAGGGGCGGGACTCAAAGTCCCTTTGTTAGGGCTCCCCTTGGAATAATGCGAGGCTAGGTCACTTAAAGGAAGACTTAATCAATTTGAGAAGCTACAAGTTGAGAAGAGATAGTAAGTATAAAGTCACTAAATGTCTCAAAATTTGTAACACCCACAGAATTTTAAACGTGTTGCTTTTAAAAGGAGATGTTTTACATTTTATTCTCATGAACAGAAATACAAGCACTATTCCTGGCAACAGCAGACCCTAGCTTTTCTTATTTTTCCTTAATAATTCACTCATGCTTTGATTGAAAACACCAAAGCGATGCATTAAAACAGATTGGGTTTGTGTTCATTACATAGGCAAAGGAAGTTTAAGTATGAACTACAAACATTTCCAGTCTTTTCACAGATCACACCTACGGGATTTATTTTTATATTATGTGGTTTAATGTCTTCCTCATTTGGTTGAGTGAACCAGGAAGGTTACTGAATTTAGAGAGATAAAGTCTGCAGTACTGTATACCTTGCATTATGAGCCAGGGAAAGTGAATCATGGAGGCATGTGCCGGACGATTCCAAAGATACTTCTACTGAGTGAACATTTCAGTGCAGTCTTCAGCGAGGATGAGGCCATCAAGTTAGAATATGGAGGTTCAATGGGATTTATATAAAGCCCTAAAGTCTGTAAAACTTGACAGAATGGAGCTATCATTTTTTTAAAGGTTTGCTGTCACAGGAGGAGGTAGAAGTTGAAAGACAGCAAGTCGGATAGCCTGGCTTATACACTTGGGTGCCTTCTGGGTCAGTCTCACAGGGAGTTACTGTTAAAAGCCACTCATATCTGTGTACTTAATTAGAGGGAAGTTTATTGGAGCGTGGTGCTGTCCACAGTACCTGGAAGACTTTGATAGCTCCAAGTACCAAGGCAAACCACAAAATAATTATATATCAGATTATTGATCATAATATAATTCCATACTCCACAGAGTCTAAGACACATTTTTTTTTCCTTCACAAAGCTATTCCTTTGACCATGAGAATATCTATAATTAATGGTAGATTATAACTGTAGTAGGCAGGAGAACAGTTTTCACTGCCTGTGAATTCGCAGATTGGATATAGCTTTTTTTTTTTTTAAGTGTATTGAGAATTATTGCGCACACAGAAAATCATAGAAACAAATGTGTGACATATGATTAAATATGTCTACATCAGGTTTAAAAAAGACCTTTCAGTAAGTATCAAATAACAATCCCAAGGGAGAAGAAAGTACCGTGCTACAGTTTAAGTAGTAGCGACACTGTGTACATCATAATCAACAGTGTCTCACATTTGATAAAATGTGACATTTTTATATCCATTTTATGAATGGGGAATCTGAGGCCAAGAAAGTCTTGGTACACACAGAACATAGTTCCCCATATATCACAAGTCACCAAAACGACTACCTCACTTCTTCATTCTTACCTTCTCTGGCAACGAAAACTTTGTTAGCAACTGTTCATATGCTTATGAGTATCAGTAGAAAAAGAAAGTTATGCCTTCACAAAAAAGAACCCAGAATTCCTATTTAGAACACAAGGAGCAATTAATACTGTGATAGGGTCATGTCACCAAAAATAAATTCTTAAAAACCCTAAGGATTAAAAATAGGTAATTTGATTAGTCATTCAATTAACACATTGTTATAACAAATCTATGCAGATATAGGAAGTTCAGAGTGAAGTTGTTTAAAACTCCCAGCAGAGTTTAAATGTTAAGCCTGTCCAAAGCTTGACTGCGTGAACAACACCCTTAAGTGTCTTGTAATTTAAAAAAAAAAAAAAAAAGCATAGGTATAAAAGAGACAAACACAGTATTTTATTACAAACATTATGTCCTGTTGCATCAACAGTTTCACGTTTCTTGGCGCTCAGGTAGAGTCTCAGATGAAACTTGGAAGTCAGTACACTTAAAAGGCCAGTTGGCCCAGTGAAACAAGCACTAGGCATGTTTTATAAGACCCCTCAGCAGTTTTAATGTCCAACTAAGCATCAGGCTCTGGATCCAGTTCAAATTCACACTTAGCCTTTACCTCTGGCAACAAAGTTCCAGAAGCAATCTTCATTTATCACATCCCCCAGAAGGAGGACTTCTCAGGTGCCCTGGGCGTACATTATTATGTAAGCTGAGATTTTGTTTGATTCTGCACAGTGCAAACAAAGGCGGAATTCAACTTTTAATACTGGCATTTGAAAGAGAAAGGCATTTTACTATGTGACCTTGAGCATAAATTCCTGCCAGAGAGGTAGAGGCTACCCCACATCAGGGTTTAGTGTTAAAGGCACTATTCCCTGCAAAGCGGTTCGCAAATAACGTGTGGCTGTGCTTTCATATACAGTGGGCGTAGTCCTGTGTATTTTACCCCCTGGTGGCTCACCTGGAACACTTGGAGAAGGAAGTGGTTTCTTGGAGTGCTACAAAGCCCCAAAACATTCTACTCTCTCCATTTCACCAATTAGATATTCACTCATTCTAACAAACACCTCTTTGGAATAAAAATGGTTTTTGCTTTAATCAGAGAGGAAAAATCATCCCCAGTGGAAAGGAGTTTCAATTTAAAGGGAAAAATGAAGAAAACAGAGGAAAGGCCACAAAAGTGAAAGGAAAGGTATTCACAAATATATCTTTGATCTCTCTGATGCCAATAATATCCTTTTCTTCATATAAGGGCTTCCCTTGCTCCCTGATATGCCTTGGGAAGTTCTGGTACATATATTAGGCTATTTAATTAAGGATTCAAGAAACCCAAGTTTGAAATGCACTTTTTTTGTTGTTATCTACAGTTTTATTTACTCCTTGAATTTGGACTGATTTATGTTTCTTCAAGAGGTAGAATGAACAGAACTTACTGAGAACTGCTTTTGATTAAACAGAAGGAAGAATTTTTAAATCTTGGACTCTCCCAATAAGGAAGCATTTGGTTCTCTGTGACTCAACATTTTTCAGCAGAGGCTGAGAAGCTAGTTGTCAGAGATGGGATAGAAGGGTTAGATGTTAAGACGACTTAACTTCTAAGACTCGGTATTTTCCCATTATTTTATAAAACGAACAAAAAATGATGAATCTTCTGAACAGCATTTCATTCAGCAGCATTTAAAACAGGTAATATTCCGTTTGTAAAGAACCAAACCTTTGGATGTGCTGATCATACAAAATCAACTGTTTAATAGTGTCTTGGCTCAGTTAGAAACATGAAAGCTCTTTGTGACTTAAATTTTAATGTATACACTTCATGGGTTTTCAAATTATCCTGTTTAGAATAACTTTCTGGGCAAGGATTATATAGGTCAGCCCTAGAGAGAGATGTGCTTCGCTAACCTGGAAGGATGAAGGAGCATCAGCGCTCCGAGGATATAGAAACCTATTCCTTGCTTAAGTTTTCATTTTCCGACAGGCTATAAATAGCTTCGCTTAAGCAAAAGGGAGCATCCTAACTCATCTGTAGCAGATGAAGTCTTTTTAGCACATTGCATCTGCTTTATTGGTCTGGTTATTTTGATTCTGTTGTAGGCTGACATATGACAGAGTTCCCATTTAAATCTTAGAAGTAAAGAGCTTCAAAAGCAACCTTATTAAGGTTAATAGAATGAACTCACATGTCTGTGGTTGGGGAAAAGGTAATGAGACACTCACTAAATTGTTCACTAAATAGCTTGTCATCTGTGGGTCTGCCGTCGGGAGTTTCACCAATGGATCATTCTGTTGTCTGTAATGAGCACAATTTTAAGAATATTAAGGTACTCAAATATGTATCATTCCATTGCTTGTTGACTAGCATTCTGAAGGTCTCTTGAATAAACATATTATTGAATATGTTTTCTCAAACTAATGTGTTTAGATAGATGAGGTTATAGAAGTTATGTTTAAGCTCAGATGTCAATCACTAAACTTTTCTAATAAGTATACAAAAATCTGGAATTAATCTGGGATGTTTCCACTCTTTCGAAAAGGAAATAGATTGGCAAGTTTTAATTTGTTCTATTTGCCGTATTACATTAGGTTAAAGCCCAGGGCTGAAAAGAAATCTTGAAATGAAATGTGGAATTAGTCACTGTCCTCTGGAAAGAAGAAATGAAACATTTAACCATATCATTATTTTAACCACAGTACACACAAATAAACACATACAGAACCAAGGTGAAGTTCTACAACTGAAAAAATTTAAATAAATCAGTTGGGTATTTCAATTGTTACTTTCTATACTGTTAGGTGTTCCCTTGTTTGTTTTTAACATCTTACCATTCAAACACTAATAAACTCAGACTGCTCATTCACCCAACTCACTAATTAAGGAGCTTTATTAGTTTCACTGCAAGCATTTTGTCCAGGCAAATTAGCACAGTGCCGCCATCAGTAGTACCCAGGAAAGATAAAGACTGGGGGATCTTGGAGAACCAGGTTCAATCGCATAACAGTACTATTACTTAATAATGCAAGATGAATCCATCACACTTTTGTGTTTGTGATCTTCAAGGGAGTATCTGCCTCGTTCCTAATTAGTGAAGCAGAGTGGAAACAGAGCACAAAAGTTAAGATTGTCATTCAATGTCATGAAACGTGTAGAAATAAGAAAGGAAGTAAATATAATGATGACTAATTCCAAAAAGTCAAAGAATGTATCTAGAAAAAAGTGTGATAAGAAGGTGTGAAAAGAAGACAAACCCTTATAAAAGTTACTTAAAGAGAAACATTATTTTTCTCAATACCAAGAATCAAATACTAACAGGGATATGAATAGAGCAATTGTTTCATTGTTATCTTCATTGTTAGGTTTTGAGCTACAAGAAAATCTTTCCTGTGTTAGAAATGAACTTGTAATCTAGTAGAATACCCCACTGACCTCAAGACAAAGTACTGCTTAAGCTTGTCTAATTGTAACATTTTATGAGCACAGTTATTTGACCATGAATTTCCATGTGGGGAGTATGGTTTACTCTCAGCTAGTTTGCAATATTATCAGAAGAGCAATACTGAGTTTGGTGATTCTCAATGGAAGTTAGTATGCTCTCCTCTGCATTTATGAAAACATTCCAGAAAATATTTCCTCCATATACTTCTATCCCAGTCCTACCTCTTTTGCCTTGTTAAGGTCTCTACTGTCAGCAGAGAGCCAAGATTTTTTTTTTTTTTTTTTGAGTAGTTTCCTCTAATCTTGCCATCAACAAATATTTACTGGGATATCTACAATGTAGAAAGTCCTGGATTTTTGGTGCTATTAGTGAAAAAAAAAAGAAGTGTGCAATTGTACTTTTAGTGGGCAACTTAACTTTTATGAACATGAACTCATGATTAATAATAAAAATAGTCCATCTTAGGTGCTGAGTGAGTGCAATATGCCAATAGGTTGGGTACAGAGTCATAGCAAACATCCTTGGGAAGATACACAGGAAAATTGGCAACTGGTTGCCAGTAAGGAAGGAACCTAGGAATGTGAAATAGGTAGGAGATTCACACTTTTCACCGTATCCCTTTTTGAATGGTTTTAATTATTTATTCGTGCTCATATCACTTTTTAAATTGATATTGAAAAATTTAATTTTTTTTTCTGATGGTAGTACAAAGCTGATTATGAAGATCACTGAATTCCAAACTGAGGAGTTACAGTTTTTCTCTGCAAGCTCTGGGGACACAAGGATGATATTGATGCGTTTAATATTAGAAAAAATAATTGTGCTGCAATTCTGGAAATACTGGAGCAATGAAAAATTAAATGAAAATGCATAATGTATCAGGCATTTTATGGTATAATTTCATTTACTTTTCAGATTACTGATACAGTGCACTGAAAATTTTTTGGAAACAGCTTTATTGAGATATAATTCACACACCATACAAATCACCCCTTTACGGTGGACAATTTCAATGGTTTCCCATACAGTCACAGATATGTACAACTATCACTACGGTCAATTTTAGAACATTGCATTGCCACAGGGTGCCTGGCTGGTTTGGTGGGTAGAGCATGCAACTCATGCTCTTGGAGTCGTGGGTTCAAACCCCACACTGGGGATAGAGATTACTGAAAAAAATAAAATTAAAAAATAAAATACATTGCATCACCTCAAAAAGAAACCATATCCCCTTTTATTACCACCTTTCTTTCTCCCACAACCCCTACCCCGAGCAACCACTGAACCGGAAAAAAACTGCCTGTCTTACAAATTCCCCTTTTCTGAAACTCCATATGAATGGAATCATGTAGTATGCAGACATCTACAACTGGATTATTTTACTTCTCATAATGTTTTCAAGGTTCACTGGTGTTGCAGCATGTATCAGTCCATTTTTCCCTTTTATGGCCAAATAATACTCTGTTGTACACATATACTACATTTTGTTTTGTTTATTTGTCAGTTGATGGATATTTGTGTCAGTCCCACTTTTTGGCTTTATGAATAATGCTGTTATAGTAATTCATGCACAAGTTTTTATGGAGATGTATTTTAATTTCTCTTGGATATATACCTAGCAGTAGAAATGTTGGGCCATATGGTAATTCTATGTTAAATTGGTCGAGGAACTGTCAAATTGTTTTCTAAAGCAGCTGTACCATTTTACATTCCCATCCGGAAGTGTTTAAAGGTTTTGATTTCTCTACATGTTTACCATCACCTGTTAGTGTTTGTCTTTTTGCTTCTAAATCATGCATGTGGGTATGATATAGTATTTCATTGTAGTTTTGATTTGAGGATTCTTGATGACCAAAGATTTTGAGTATCTTTTCATGTGTTTGTTGGTCATTTGTATATCTTCCTTGGAGAAATGTCTATTCAAGTCCTTTGCCCATTTTGAAAACTGGATTGTTTTCTCTTTTTGTTGAGTTGTAAGTTCTTTACATACTATGGATAGGAGTCCCTATAGTATATGAAATGCAAATGTTTTCTCCCATTCTGTGGGCTATCACTCTCTTCATGGTGTCCTTTAGAACACAAAACTTTTTAGTTTGAAGACCCCCAAAGTATCTATTTGCCAAATCTGAGGTCATGAAGATATACCATTCTGTTTTTTTTTTTTTTTTAAGATTTTATTTATTTATTTGACAGAGAGAGACACAACGAGAGAGGGAACACAAACAGGGGGAGTGGGAGAGGGAGAAGCAGGCTTCCCACTGAGAGGGGAGCTTGATGTGGGGATCAATACGGGGCTGGATGCAGGGCTCCATCCCAGGACCCTGGGATCATGACCTGAGCGAAGGCAGATGCTTAACGACTGAGCCACCCAGACGCCCCACCTTCTGTTTTATTCTTAAGAGTTTTATACCTTAGGCACCTACATTTAGGTCTTGGATCTATTTTGAGTTAATTTTTGTTTATGGTATGAGATAAGCATCCAATTTCTTCTTTTTTCCCTTTGCATGTGATTACCACTCATACCAACATAATTTTGTTGAAAAGACTGAATATTTCTTCATTAAATGGTCTATGCAGTCGTTGAAAATCAGTTGACCCCAGACACATGACTTTATTTCGGGACTTTTAATTCTATTTCCTTGGTCTGTGTGTCTATCCTTGAGTCAGCACCATACTGTCTCGGTTACTGTTGCTTTGTCGTAAGTTTTGAAATTAGGAAGTCTGAGTTCTCCTACTTTATTCTTCTTTTTAATGATTGTTTTGGCTTTTCTGTATCCTTTGTATTTCCACAGGTATTATAGAATCAGTTTTTCAATTTCTATGAAAAAATCAGCTGGGATTCTGACAGGGATTGTGTTGAATCTGTAGATCAGTTTAGGGAGTATTGATATTTTTATGTATTTATATCTTCCTTAATTTCAATCATGCTTTATAGTTTTCAGAGTATAAGTTCAGCACTTCTTTTGTTAAATTTATTACCGAGCATTTTATTCTTTTTGATGTTATTGTAAATGGAATTGCTTTCTTAATTTAATTTTTGGATTGTTCATTGCAACTATATAGTAACACAATTGATTTCTGCATATTGATCTTATATCCCATAACCTTGCTGAATTTATTTATTATTCTAATAATTTACAGCTTACTCATGGCGTAAAAGAACAAAGCCAAGAAGTATTTAACTGCTTGAAGATGCTTGTATGGAAAGAAGGAGTCATGGCCACCACAGTTATTGCAAAATCTGTCTTTCTGGTTTGTGTCTTTCCCCCATCTGTCCAGAGGAGGTGTCTAAATTGTCAGTTCCCTAATATATAACCAAACACTTAAGGGTTAACTCAGCTCACAGCAGTTACCTGACTCTTCTGATATAGATTAAGGACACTTGGTTGTGACATCAAAATATCAAAGAAACAAGGAAGGAAAAAGAAATCCTAAATATAAACTCCCATTTCAAACATTACTGTGTCCTTTGCTTCTCTGTTAGAAATGGAGAAAACCCTGAAGTGAGTTATGCTTTCCACCCAGGACTTATTTCCGGAGAGAAAAATGCTGGCTAATTTTAGTTAGCTTACTACTTGTTACTTGCTTCATAATATTGGATTGGCCACTATTCCTTAGTAGGAAGATGGAGAATGAAAAATTAGATCGCCTCTAAGGTTACTTGTGCATGAGTTTCTCAACAGCATTTCTATTCTCCCAGTTTCTTCACGTGCAAATATCTGCCAATAGGATATACAGGTCATTGGACTCTACCCCAGGTATTTACTTTTAGTTTTAAATTGTTTTTTTCTTCCATTTGACTCTCTTTTCATTTTTTTTTCTTCATATTGCAACACTGTGGCTTACCAAAATGATTTTTGCTTCAGTGTCTTATTTTTGTGTTTGGTTATAATTTCTTGGTGCAAGTGTTTATCTGTTTTTCTTTCTTCCCTAATTAAGGCTTAGAAATCAACTCTAATCCTTTAAAAATATTCTTTATCAAATTTACAAACAGATATATAATTCCACTTGTTGTAGTTAGAATCATTTTTTTTCGGGACAGACAGGTTTGACTGTAAAAAGACCATTTTTCTTCTGGATTCTTAAAAGTTTTACTAAACTGGTGATATTCAAAAGAAGTAAGTACTGAACAGAATCCCAAACTATCACCTCTATTCTCACTTTTTTTTAAATGGAAGAAGGTCTGGGGTGCCTGGGTGGCTCAGTGGTTAAGCGTCTGCCTTCAGCTCAGATCATGATCCCAGGGTCCTGGCTCCCTGCTCAGGGGAAGCCTGCATCTCCCTCTCCCACTCCCCCTGCTTGTATTCCCTCTCTCTGTCAAATAAATAAGTTGAATCTTAAAAAAAAGGGGCGGGGGGAGAAGGTCTGAGCGTGGGCTGAGCCATCAGAAGCTGTAGAAAGCAAGTATTCAAAAAAGAATTCTGAAAAAACAAAAAAACAAACAAACAAACTATCTTTTAAAAATGGGCAAAATTGGAGCACCTGGGTGGCTCAGTGGGTTAAGCCTCTGCCTTTGGCTCAGGTCATGATCCCAGGGTCCTGGTATCGAGCCCCATCGGGCTCTCTGCTCAGCGGGGAGCCTGCTTCCTTCTCTCTCTGCCTGCCTCTCTGCCTACTTGTGATCTCTGTCTGTCAAATAAATAAAATCTTTAAAAAAAAAGGGGGGGGGAATTAACCTAGGAAAAGCCCATTACAGGAGAAATGGCAGGTGTCATCATGTCTTCCCTCCTCCCTCCTCCAATATTCAGGAAATGGAAACTAGAGAGTGATGCACACTTGCTATCAAGGTGCTTTTTTGTTTGTTTCACTGTTGAACTTTAATGCAAAAAAAAAAAAAAAAAAAGCTCATCTCGAGTTTCCACAATGCATGACAATGCAATGAGTGACACTGTTATTTGGGTTTCTTTATTCAGTAAACAGATAAAGAAAACAACTAATTAATCAAGGTAAATCTCCAGAAAGGTGAAGTATTAGAAAAGTTATGAAGACATTCATCATGACTGGTATTCCCTCAGTCTTCTAACGCAAAGCTTTCGGAAGAAAGTGAGTTTTCTGTGTTTTTTAGAAAAGCAAATAGGCAGGTGGGCCAGATCCTATTCCTTTTTATTTTTCTGTTCCTTGACTTAAGCAGAATTGGAGACTGCCTGGTCTTCCTGGCTGCTTCGTCAGCGCAGTCAGCAGCAGACTTAATGGCCTCGGGGTGGGGGGGGGGGGGCTGGGGGGTACAAGCACATGGCAACCCCCTCCACGCATCAGCTAATTCCATGCTCCAGCTATAGCCTTGGGAACAGGAGAAGTCCCAAACAGATGCTTCTTCTAAAGGTAAGGGAGAAAGTAAAAACTGAACCCGCTAAAAAAGAGATAAAAATAAAAAGTACATCTGTGTATTTGAAGCCAGCATTATTAGGAAGGTAATGCTGAAAACTTCATTAGCAAATTTAAACACTTCAGGGCAGGCTCCTGATTGTTTTATTTTTCGGTGACTTTATGCAAATGTATCCTCTAGTTGTTTTTCTTTTTTAGCGTTATTGTTCCTCCTGTCCGATAACTGCCACAAACTAAAGCCAATGTATGTATCTATGTATAGTCAACTCGTGTGAATAAGACGAGTTGACACACTATTCAATTTTCAGTTAAGCGTTCAGCCGAACTTTAGGACCACCTCGTATGGGTCAGGCTGGGGAAATTCTGGGAGGAGTCTGTTCTAGAAGAAGTTCAGACATCAGAGTCGGTATCTTTGGATAGGAACCACGGCCTCACGTCTGCTCTTCCTGCATCCTTAGAAAGTTTTTTTTTTTTTTTTTTAACAGATAAAAAGAAACTGCCATAAATATTCGCTGCCAGATAAGCACTGAGAAGGCCTTTGATGTGAGAGCTTCCCCTCGGGCCCCCAGTAGAAGGAAAAGTCGTGCGTGTGCCAGAGGCATCCACTGAGAATGAAGGACCGGGCTGTACGGTCTCCCAATTCCTGCTTCTAGAAAGAGAGAAATCTGTGTGGGGAACTGAAGAGTAATCACTCAGTGTCTTAATTCCTTCAGGCTGCCATTACAACATACCACAGACTGGGTGGCTTAAATAACAGAAATTTATTGTCTCACTGTTCCGCAGGCTGGAGGTCCCAGATCATGGTGGGGGCAGGGGCAGCTTCTGGTGAGGTCTCCCTCGTGGGCCGCAGACCGCTGTCTTCTCACTGTGACCTCACGCGGCCTTTTTTTTTTTTTGGTCTGTGTGCCTGACTTCCGGGTATCTCTTTTCCTTCTTAAAAGGATCTCAATCCTCTTGGATGAGAGAGCCCAACACATAGGACTGCATTTAACTTTAATTTTCTCCTTAAAGACACCATCCCGAAATACAGAGCACATGTGGGGTTAGGGCTCCAATCTGTGAATGTTATGGGAACACAGTTCAGTCTACAAGGTTCAGGAAAGCCCTCTGTTCTATTCTAACAGGTGCATGATGAACTGTAACTTGGCAATCAGTGCTTACCCATAGCTTCCCCCCACCAATCTCCCCCATGCATGTAGACATCCCTGCAGACCACAGACACACAGATAGCCTTGGCTTAGTATGTAGTCTCTACTTTTCAGTTGTTTTTTTTTTTTTAAGATTTTATTTACCTATTTGACAGAGAGAGAGAGAGCACGAGCAAAGGGAGCGGCAGGCAGAAGGAGAGGGACAAGCAGACTCCCGCTGAGCAGGGAGCCCGATGTGGGGCTTGATCCCAGCACCCAGGGATCAGGACCTGAGCCGAAGGCAGATGCTTCACCCACTCAGCCACCACACGCCCCTCTAATTCTCAGTTTTATATGAGATTTTTGGACATTCATAATACATGGCTAGTGACTGACAATTTTATGTTTCTAAGACAGTATTTTCCTTTCTTGTACCAATGACGTTGGATTATAACAACAACAACAACAACAATATTTATTGCGTACCAAGGACTGTACTTATTTCATTGCCTTAACTTCCCCCGCCTACAGACCAGGAGATAAGCTTTGAGAGGTAGTGACTTGCCTAAGGCCTCAGACCTAGTAAATTCCACGCTGTCTGACTCCAAATCCAGAGCTCTGACCCTCCATCCAGTGGAAATTTAACACACGGACAAGATTCTGAGAGTCGTGACAAATCTCCTCTACCTTTATCTCACCACTGGATTTTCAGTCTATTTAATCTCAGAGCTAGATTTTCAGCCTGTCCCAGAGTAGGGTCTCATGTCTCTACATCATTAAAATATTTTATGGAAATATTTATTTCCAGTTGCCTACCGCTGCTCATTTGTAAGCCTTCCCCTCCCTGTCTGCCACCACATTGCCCCTGAAGGAGTAGGAAGGTGAATAAAACACAGTTCCCGGGAGAAACTCAACACGTAATCGAGAGATAGATGAAGCCAATTATTCAAAATACATCATGATGAACAGGGTAGTTTATAGAGTCAGTTCAAACTGGTGTGGGAGCATAGAAAAAAACAGAAATGCCCAGAGAGACCACAAAATAGCTTATTACAGAGTGGCTTTGAGGCATAAGTGGAAGGTAAATAAAAGTTTTTCAGGCAGGGCAGAAGGGCTTTCAGGATGGGGCACAGCATGTTTCTATGTTGTGGTATTTATGTTGAGCTCTGGTTTTTGTTCTGTGACATTTTTAAAAAGCAATAATGCCTCTTAGCCCCAGCCCTGCTCTATCCCTGCCGCCCCCTCCCCTCCCAGCCAGTCCCAGTGTTTCCTGTCCTGCCGAGATGGCCTCCAAGTGAAAAGAAGGTGTCAGGTGCTTGAAAACTCAACAGCCTGGCCAACTCAGAATTACATAAATTGGGAATGCGGCGCTATCCGTCCACTGAGCGTTTCCACTTTATTTGAAACACATACGAACTGATAAACATCTGAAATTGAAGCATTAGAGTTCTAATATGGAATCAACAATGGGATTTGAAGTCAAATCAGAAGGCCTCCTGCCGTGGCCACTCATGGGGGCGGGTGGGGGTGTGGGGGATGTGGGGGGTGGGGAAGGGGAACAAAATGCCCACCCAGCATGAAAGGCCTCTCTTTAGGTTACTCCCTACTCCTCACATCCCATCAGTCTCAGCTTTATCAGGACCCGGCTTATATTCCAAATGAGGAATTTTAGTCCAAACACCGAATTCTGCATCACTTGTAGCAGAGCAAATAACCCCACTTTCCAGGTCATGGAACTTGACCCAGGTCAATAGATCTCTCTCTCTCTCCATCTATTTTTGTCAGTCCTTTCTCTAGTCTTGAAGTACAAGGTATCAATCTTCTGATAATGACATCTTTTCCACCTGTGCTCTGGTCCTCTCCCCACTCCTGCTCTCTCAGAACTTTCCTGCCATTCTCTGCAATTTGCTGGCTTCCCGCTGAGAAAGCAGAGCCAGGAAGCCAGCAGCAAGGGGATCAGCTAACTGGGTCTCACATTCTCCTCATCCCCCTCCCCCCCCATAAACATGTGTCTATGGCCATTTGGTGGCCGTGTCCTCTGCAAGGGTCCCGGACATGCGAGGAGATAAGGCAACTTAAGGGGAGCCAAAGGGCTGAGGTAAAGGTCTGGGCGAAGCGAACAGTAGAAAATGAGAACTGGTGGGGGGGCGCCTGGGTGGCTCAGTGGGTTAAAGCCTCTGCCTTCAGCTCAGGTCATGATCCCGGGGTCCTGGGATCGAGCCCCGCATCGGGCTCTCTGCTCAGCGGGGAGCCTGCTTCCTCCTCTCTCTCTCTGCCTGCCTCTCTGCCTACTTGTGATCTCTCTCTGTCAAATAAATAAATAAAATCTTTAAAAAAAAAAAAAGAAAAGAAAATGAGAACTGGGGATCGTTCCATGGGAATTAATATGGAAAACTGACGGAAGGAAAAAGAGCTAATGAAAAAAAAAATCAATTTAAAAGGCAAATACCACAGGTCAATGTAATGCCTGCTGAGAAACAAACTTGTGGTTTTAGCTCAGTGATGATCTAAGTAGAAAATATATAGGTTAACAGTCGGACAGGCATCCTAAGAGGCAAAGAAAGACGCGGGGATACGACCCGCTGACGGCGGAGCTGCAGGGGAGAAGCAGCAAAGCAGGGCAGAGCGGACGTGTCCTGCGAGGATGGCGCCAGGAGCCTCGAGCAGGGCTCCCCACCCCCGGCTGATCAGCACAGTCATCTGAGGAGCTTTTAAAAACCGTGTTAAGGTGTCCTTTCCCGGGACCTCCGGAGTGTGAATCTCTAGATGGGAGGCCCAGCAATACAGATGAGTGCGTATGTTATAAGTTTGCTTGTCCCCTCCATCATGGAGATGCTCCGCGAGGGACTCAGACGGCTGGTAATCTGGGGACTCACACTCACGCAATCTTTTCTTTTCTTTTTTTTAAGATTTTATTTATTTACTTATTTGACAGAGAGATCACAGGAAGGCAGAGAGGCAGGCAGAGAGAGAGGAAGGGAAACAGGCTCCCCGCTGAGCAGAGAGCCTGATGGGGGACTCGATCCCAGGACCCTGGGATCCTGACCTGAGCCGAAGGCAGAGGCTTAACCCCCTGAGCCCTACCCAGGTGCCCTCACGCAATCTTTTCAATAAACCACGAAGCAGTAGGTTAAGGAGGATAGGCTTGCTTCTTGGTCATAAGAGACCTGGGGAGGGGGTTGCCGTTCGGGGGATTCCGGAGGTGTGACTCGAACCTTCCGCCCGCCGCGTGGGGGCGGTGAAGGGAATGACGGGGGCGAGAAGGCTCCCGGCAGCTCTAGCCTGTGGGGCCTGCAGCGGGTGTGTGGAACGAGCTCAGTCCGCCTTGCTGCCTTCGGGCTCTGTCTAGAGACTAGTTACAGCAGATCAGGTGTTTGGTTTTATTTTTATTTTTTTTTTTTTTTTTTGTTTTTTGTTTTTTTGTTTTTCAACAGAATGTTCCATTAGGTTGACCAGCCTTTACAGATAAATCCTGGGACATGTAGTGCTTATGAGAAGCCGTAGGGTTTATTTTCATGGGGAGCTGTTTGTGGAGACGCACCTTCGCACTAAGGGGGAGAGTCTGTGGCAGGAACTCAGCCTCCTGAGCGCGAGTCCCGGCCCCCTCCTTGCTGCTGGGTGACCTGAGGCCCAGTCCTTAAACTCCATTTGGCTCAGATTGCTTAGATGTAAAATGAGGGTTATGCTACTATCTACTTCATGAATTGGTATGAGGATGAAATGAGAAAATGCATGTAAAGAGCATAGAATAGTGCCCAGGGACACGCTACGTGCTCAATAAGGAAATGCCTATTTCTTGAAGAATTCGCTAATACATTTCTTAATGCACAGTGGCAATTGAAGGGCCAGGGTGATTACATAGCCTAAGATCACATATTTGGTAAGTGCTAGATTTAAGCACATTAAGCCTGAGCTCTAACCTCCGTCACGGGACGTGAATGATCATGAGTCAGAGGTGGTCAAATCATGGTGGCCCGATTGCCCTAAAGAAGCAAAGACGATGCCTGGACAGAACTGAAAAGGATGAATCACAAAACTTAGTGCAGTGGCTTCTACCTTCTGGAACAATTCAGAAATCCACGGAAATGAAAATGCAAGGCAATGCTACAGTTAAAATATAAACTACTGTGAGTTTCTGCTTCTTGGAAGAATATATGCTGTGACCCAGAACTTGGAAACACTTTCAAATACAGAAAGGACAAACAGTGGAAGAACGGATAAAGAATCCATCTGAAATTCCAGGGGAACAAATGACTTTTTAAGAATGGAAAAAGAGGGGTGGCTGGGTGGCTGTGGGTTAAGTGTCCTACTCTTGATTTCGGCTCCAGGTCACCATCTCAGGGTCATGTGATGGAGTCCCTCCAGGGCTCTGTGCTCAGTTGGGAGTCTATTTAAGTTTCCCTCCCTGTCCCTCTGCCTCCCCCCATCTCACCCCCCCACCACCTGTCAGACAAGGGCGTGCACTCTCTTAAAAAAAAAAATGGAAAAAGAATCATAGTATACTACTTTGCTTTGTAGTAAACTATAATACATATTTGTAGTAATATAACCATGGTTTACTGACTTCACCTAAAGAGCGATACCACTGTGCTAGGGCAGATGGGGAGAGGGAGATGGACTTGGTGTATATGAACTACGTCCTCACTCACAGCACAAAAGCATATAATGGAAAAAATAAGATATTCATATAAGCATATTATATAGAGTAGGAAGATAATGACAAGAAGAAAGATATTAGGAGTCAAAAACGTTTGTCTCTTGGGAAAGAACTTAGAGGATTAGCATGTTGGGGCAAAGGGTTTGGTTTTCATTAAAAACCTCTGAGTTGTATTTTATTTTTTCCCTAAATCACATTATTGTATTTTTAAAATATTCATCAAAATATAGTACCCATTAAAACTAGTGTTTCTGGTTTTCCAAGGTTCCAGAACAACTGGCTTGCTTCACTGATGGGAAGAGTCAGGTTTGTCCCACCCTTTTTGTAAGATTATATTGGATTATTTAGTATTTTACAGTATGGCATTGGTTTAATCTAGAGAAATAGGAAAGAATTATGTGGTGGGGAGAGAGCAAGTATGGGTTCAAAGGAGCAGATGGAGGGAGGAAACCTTAGGAGGAGAGCATGAGGGGGTGAGGGTTGGCAGGTTGGCAGATCCCATATTCCCCAGAACTCCAACCATCAAGAAAATGTGCTAGTGATGGCTAACAACGGTAGCCTTTACTATGTACCAGGAACCGTTCCAAGCTCTTTACATAAAATCTTGAATCTAACAACTCTGTGAGGTCTTGTGTAGTGAGTATCTCTGTTTCACTAACGGCAAAACCAAGCTGGAGGGAGACGAGGTGATTTTCTCAAGATTACATGGCTAGCAAGTGGCAGAGTCAAAATCGGAACCCACACCCTCTGGCTCCAAGTCTGAGCTCGTAGGCTCTATACCAGGGCACCTCCGAGCGCACACACATACATCTCAGTTTTGGGGAATAGACGGACAATGCAGGGGACTCACTGGAGAGAGTGTGGGTGCTGGGCGGATGGGTTGTGGAAGCTTCTTGCTTCTCCGTGTTGGTCTTCGCTGGCTGGAATGCCACATGCTTACCTCAGTTTCTAAAACGGTGTGGGAAAGCTACAAGGGGAGTGAACACAGATTTCATTTTAAGGTAGTGAGAAAGAACCGCTCCCTGACCACACTTTAGTCAGGCCCCTCTGTGTGAGCCCGACCCTGGGCTTCCGTCTCTACCCTGTGGAATCCATTTTTTGTGAGAACCCACCCCCCACATTTGTTTCTTCACTGGACTCCCACCTGTCCATGCCGTATTTGGAACTGAGCCCCGTTCGATACTGAGGTCTCTTCTCCCCTGTCGCAATAGTTCCTGAAGAAAATCTGTTTTTACTGCTGTTACCAGTGCCCAGCTCTGGTTTCCTCTCATAGTGATCAAACCCCTGGCGTCTGTGGGTGGCCATGTTATTGGGGGATTGTTGCAGAAATTTCTACACAATATCACCAGAGATGGCTTTACTCATTTGATCAGATGGCTCTTAGCCCCCACCCCACACCTCTGTAGCCTCAACCCATACTGTGCTCCCCTCCATTCCTCCCTCCTTTCCCCCAAGGCCGCTCATGGAAGCACAGCACAGAGCTGGAAATGGGAGTTCCCAATGAGCAGCACAGAAGGCTTCTTAAAGCACTGAGAACCGAATGGGTTGAAGTGGATAAAGCAGGAGTAGGGTGTGTGTGTGTGTGTGTGTGTGTGTGTGTGTGTGTGTATACACACACAAGAAGACTATGCTCATATGGTTAAGTTGCCACTTGACTATTTTAAACATTTAAAACCTTCTGTTCTCAATAAAAAGAGTTGATAACCCAATTTGGAGCAAGCCTAATGTAAACATATATGATGTGAATGGGAAATATCCAAGTTGCTACTTGGGGAAATTTCCCTTTTATAATTAAAATAGATCAATTCTATATAAGTCTCACTAGGGAAATCTACTTTCTAAAGTATTTTCTCTCCTATTCCTATTTCCTATTAATATGTCTTTTGATCCTGCTTTTTGGGAGTTATTTCCTCTTTTCAACTCCCAACCTTTCATTGATTTAAAAAATATTTTCCTACTCTATCATTTCCAATTTGATTGATTTTTAAAATGTTCTTCATTTTTTTTTTCTGGTAACCTGATTTTGTTTAAGGAAAGCAATTATCTTCTATCTCTTGGAAATCATTCAATAAAATCTTACTTAGGTTTTTCTAGTTCCTTATCTCTCAATTTCAAATTATTTTTATGTTAATTTTTGTCACTCTTCTTTATGCTAAAGCTCCCCTTAATATGTCTGGTGATCGTTTGCCCATGTATATATGAAACAGAATTATTGCAAAGCCAGTCTGAGGGCAGGAGGCACTTTTGCGTGGGGGGGATTGGTCTGCTCCAAGTGAACTGACTGGGAAGACCGTGCATCTGGTTAGGATACTGGTGTGTCAGTACTTGCAGGTTCTTTCTTCGGTCCTGGTTACTTTCCTCAGAAAGGAATCCCTTCATTGCCTGCTTAGGCTATCTTGGGAGTAAGGGCAGTGAGGAAGGGGGTCTCCCCTGACCTCTAGGCTCACTTTTATTTAATCCCGTCATTTAAGCATGGCTGTCAGCTATGCCTGGTGTCCCAAGTCCAGGGACTTGCTGATTTAATTACCCAAGAAGGGCGAGTTGTCTGGCTATGTGGACTGGCAAGCAGATAGCAGGGTCTAATTGCCCCTTATGCAGACCCTCAACTGATCCTTCGACTTCCATTTTCCACACCCTCAATGCAGGTGTGCTGGGAGCCCTCAATTTTTGCTTTTGGTTTTTCCATGTCCTGGCTTGTTGGCACTTCAATACTAGCTATGTCTCTACTCTGCTAATTCAGTATCTGTTTAGCCCCTTATTTTCTTTGTCACAAAATTCCATTGCTACCTGCTATTTACTGTTGCCTCCTTTCATTTTTCTTTTGGGGGGAGGGCTACTTTTTTTTTTTTTTTTAATAATCTTTTGTGGTTATTTTGCTAGAGTTTTCATGACAGAGCAGAAACAAACACATCTTGTGTTTGGCATGTTTATTTAGAAAGGCCATTATTCACTCTTTTATCTTCGGGCATTAGCCTAACGGTGGTATTGAGTGAAATTAGAAATCTCATTAGTGTTTTTTAAAATTATTAATGTCATTACTGAAGAATAGGGCATCTTGAATGCATTTTTTTCCCCAAGCAAGTTTCTAGATGACTCATGCTAAAATTGGAGATCTATAAATTTATTTATCAGAGTCATTAAGTATTGAAAGCTAAATCTAATGCCACAGAGCACCGGAAAGAACATTAGATTAGAAGTTGTAAGTTCTCAATTCAAGATTTATCTTTGCCATCTTGGGCAAAATACTTTCTCCCTAGGTCTCAGTAAAATGTAGGCAATTAGATTACATGGCTTCTAAGATTCCTTCTAGACTAAACATTCTGTGATTTTATTAGGTAATTTCAAATCCCTGGTTGAATTCACCAGTCCTCCAAATGCTGTTACCCAAAATAATAAATGTTTCCCAAAGTGAAATGCACATCACTGGTGGTCAAGGAAATAATGTTTAATGGGATAAGAATTAACATTTTAAAACTTATTGCTATTTTTTTTATTTCTATAATCACAAATTAAAAAAAAAAAGAAAAAAAATCACAGATTTGTTTTAATTTTTGTATCTGAGAAAACTGTAACTGGTTCAACAAAACTGAGGTTTTCTTTGTAAATAAATTTACTCAAACTTAAAACTATGTGTTGATTTAAATAGAAATCATGAATAACAGAACATGGTATGTAGACATGATAAAAGTTAAAAAGATTGTGTGCAAATGAATGCCATTTCTGAAACATGGTCCTCTTGCGACATGTTCTTTCATGACTGTACACACATCTTCTCTCTATTTAGCAAAATCTTTGCATGTCCAGCTCAAAGATTGCTTGTTTAATGAACCATTCAAGGTAGACGAGTTTCATATTCTCAAACAGTATAGTTCATGTAACTGGTCTTTTCACATGGACTAGGGGCTTCATCTTATTCCTCTTTGTAGCTCAAGGACGTTGGCATGCTTAGCTTTATAATAGGTGCCCAATCAATATTTGTTGAAAGAAGGAACCAAATAAAATCAGGATATTGCTAACTATGATGGGCAAATGTTTCCTGTAATTTATTTCTTTTCACCATGTATCACTAACTCCATGTCAATGGTCACTGTCTTTACTTTATTAGTTCTAGAATACATCCCACAAGAACCCAGGGTAGGAAGAACAGGCTTGACAGGAAAGATCAAAAATAAACTATTGGAAACTTTGAGACTAGTCATGGATCCCATAAATTTTAGGAAGGAAACACTTCAAACATCATTGAATTCCGAGTTTCTGAAACAGTGGAACACCGGGATCCATGGCTCTTCAATAGGAATGGATGACATCTTCCATTTCAGCAATTTACATTTTGTAGACTTTACACTATAAAATCTAAAGTTTATAGTAGTTTGAACTTACAAAGCATTTCTGCGCACTGCATTTAATTTTATCCTCACAATGTTTTCATGTTGAAATAACAGAAGGGGAAAGTGAAGTCAGAAAAGTGAGTTATATGATTTTCAAAATGGCACCCAGATGGTAGTTGGCTAGACCAGGGGTCGGCAAACTATGATGGGGGGAGGAGGAGGTGAGGGGGGAGGGCAAGTCCAGCCATTGTTTGTTTTGATAAACAAAGTTTTACTGTAACACAGACTTACCCTTATGAAGGAGTAAGTGTATTTTCCACGTTAAGAAGAAATTGGGACCATGAAAAGGTCATTACTTGACAATGTCACTCAGCTAGAAAGTGGTGGAATCAGGAGGATTCATATGTAGGCATCTGACTCCAGAACCTTCCCAGTCACAACTTTCCTAGTACTGGTTTGGTATCCAAATCCTGGCTCTAGCTATGACCTTGGGGAATCTACTTCCACTCTCTTGGAAATTAATACTTGTCAAATGCTTAAAACAGAGTTTGGCACATTGTAAGCCCTCAACAACATTATTTTTATTAGCATTCACAGCTTTCCAATAGTAAAAATCACATCAGAGCTATGGGCCAGATGTTCTACATGGCATTTAAGTTTTGTAGTAACCAATTATTACTCTCATTTTAGAGGACAAAATGATAGAGGTTCTCAAGGGTTAAGTAACCTGCTCTGATACTGATCTCTGGACTGTTTGGTTTTGAAACCTATCTTCTCTACACAACTCCTTCTAATCTCAACATTTCCCTTACTTGAACTCAGTGTTTGAAAAACCAATGAAAGGCCCATCTTTTTCTCCCCTCTCTCAACTAACCAACCAATTAAACAATTGTCAACAAAAGACAGGTGAATTCACTCTACTCAAATGCATCACAGGCTTGCCTGTCTTGTTCCCTTGAAGTAACCCATTTTTGGAATAGGAAATAGTCTGTTCTTGCAGTCCCCTTTATTTGAAATCTTATTTGGGCATTAAGGAGGGCATGTAATGTGATGAGCACTGGGTGTTATACACCAAGTGATAAATTATTGAACACTACATCTGAAACTAATGATGTACTATACGTCGGCTAATTGAATTTAAACAAAAAAAAATCTTATTTGTCCTTTGAAGCCAGATTCAAATAGCGCTACATCATTAAAGATATCTCTTGGATCATCAAAGACCGAAGTAGTTTGTTCTCTTCAAAATCGAATAGTATTTTTGTTTGTATGATGCTTATGGAGTTTATATGATATATACTGATTTATGGTATTGTTTTCATACATCCCTTTTAGTCCCCTCAAATACTGGTAACTTTAAACCCTTTTGCAGAGCAAGGTGGGATAAACAGAAATATGAAATAAAAAATGCATTCCTCCAATGGAATATACTAGAAAGTTTCTTTTAAAAATGTCTCAAATTATTATCTTGAATGTATAAAGACATTCCCAATGCCTTGTCTTGCATCATTAAATAGTAGACACTCAATAAATATTTACTGACTCTAGATCTCAAGTTTTTTTTAATAAGGCTAATTTCATAGTTCCATTAGCTCAGTACAATTAATTTAAAAGCATCAAGATAAAGCCGAATAATATAGACAGAATAGATAATTTATTCTAACACCTTATCTCTATGTTCCTCATTTGAAAGTATCTACCTCCAGTTCATTTTACATTCTGTGTTAGTAGTTTAAACATATTTTAGGTAATTTTAAAAATTAAAAATGACTTTTGGTAGATGTTAGCCCTTCTTTGCAATACTCTTGATATGAGTGATCTATCATTTAAAGTAAGTCCTTTTAAAAAGCCACAACGTGGTAATCTATTTATTTGTGTTCCTACCTTATCAGCAATCTTATACATCTTAACTCAGTTTTGCAGCCTCTGCTTTACTTTTAATTTGATTTGCCTAATATCATTCTTAATTGGAAATGGAGAAGCCTACAACATTAAAATAGCACCTACTTAATTAACATCACAGGGGTAGGAGGGGCAGTTTGAAAGACAGAGTCAGCCTGAATTAGTGAAAAAGTACATTATGGAAAAATTTCTAAACAAAGAAATACATGTTTTCAAGCACATTGGTGACTAACTCCTAACAGAGTGTTTATCAAGTAGAGGTTTCAGTGCCAATATCTTAATTAAAATTTCACAATCGCATGAGAATAATTTAATCTAAAAGTTATTCACAAGTTAAATTAATCTTAGAAAACTTAAATTTGTTTAAAGTTTGCTATATAAATTGTGTCTCTTTGATAGACAAATCTAATTTAACTCACGGTAAATTATAGATTCTGGGTTTAGAGTTAGTTTATTGTAACATATTCTATACGGAATGTATTCTGTACAGTCTGTATTAAATGAATCTAATCAACACAGTGAAGTCACATCATCTAATCAAATTAGCTTGAATTATGGTTATAGAGGCTTAAACTTAAAACAGATTTTGATAACCCCTGGAGGCAAGCAGTCAGAGAATTGTTCCCTATCCTCCAGATTTTATAGTCATCTTAAAAGTAGAAAGATTTGAATGACCGGATAATCTGCATGTCAATTTCACTTGGTCCTTCCTATAGGAAATTTAGTAGGTTCTCAAGTCTTACTGTGCACAAGAACACCACATAGGACTATATTTTTAAGAAATGAATACTGTACTCTATGGGCAATATAAGTGATTTTCAAGGTCAATTTTAACTAAATGTAATTCTCACCTTTTTAAATTGTCTTTAGAACTTCATCTTCCATACATATTCTTATCATCAGCCTTACCCAATACCTTTCATGGTTGAGTTTCAACTTAACTTTGTTTCCATCGAAAGCATATTAGGTCATACTGATGTGATCTTAGATCTCCTCGCATTAACATGCCACACTTCTGAATTCTTCCACACTTTTACACATGACAATTGAAATGTCATTATTCAATTAATGAACTTTCTTTTGAGACTCAGCTTAATCCTTACCCATTCTTCTTGGGCATGGCCTTTACCAATTATTTGTATATAGTTCTAGGATTGTATTACCAAGCTCAGTTTTGATTGTATTTTTTTTTTCTGTCTCCTACAATATACTGTGGTTTGGCAATGATTTAAATGTAATAAACATAGTGCTTATTGATAAATCATAGAATTAATGAGGTTAAATAGTTGTCATAATGAATGACTTTTTGGTGCCATACATAATCCTTTATATTTTATTTGTCTAGACTGATCCCAAAGATAATTGGGAAAATGTAGTATACATAGGTCCAAATAAATCTCCAATTGTTCAAACATACAATTTTAAAAGGTGAACTATCTGAAAAAGCTAAATGAAAGATGATTAACATGTTTTAGATCACTTATGCTTAAAAATTCAAACCTCAATACATGGACAGCTGCAGAAGTATGTAAGTTAGGAGCCATACTGCTCCTCCCTACACTGGGGTAACCATGTGACCCAGGATCCTCAGGCTATGTTTATGTCTGTTAGGACCTCCTTTCTTCTCAAAAGTGTCCTGGTTTGGATGATACATCATATGGTCACTCTACATACGAGTCGTCAAAAACGGATATAAGACTAACGGGGAAAATAAAAATCCTATGGAAAAATCAACTTAAGAAAACTAACATGTCTTTGGAAGCAATATATGTGGATATCTATGTATTACCTATATTAACATATTTTGGCACAAGAGGAATTCACAAGTGATTAGGTTGTAAATTCAATCTAAGTCCCTAGGTTTAGGGGATCTAGGAATACCTTGACATTATTTTATTGTTACTGAATTGTAATTGCTTCTGCAAAGAGATGAAATTATTCCTTGGGATTAAGATTTGACCCTTTATTTCACTTCATGAAATTTATAATACTTTACAGTGTACAGAACATGTTTATATACATTTTACATTTATATTAATAGAAGCATTACATTTAAGAGCTGTGAGTTTAGTATTTATTATGTTGGAAAAGACGTATTTACTTTGCAAAGATATCTGATGTTTCCCTGGCTTCTAAAGTGGATATTTGTCATTACTTCAACAAAGTAGAAAGGTTAACATGGCTAAATCTGTCAACTTTAGTGACTGTTTTTAGCTATTATGGGCCCAATGCAGGTTAAAGTTTTAGAACTATTCTAACATTATGTTGTCTGATATGTCCCAGCAGAACAGCATATCTCTCATCACTGAATCAGTCCTGAAACTGAAAAGTCCTGAATTTGCTTCTATTCCTATCAGAGTATGTTATGTAAACTGATTGAAGAAAAGTTTCTATGTGGTATGAGGTAGTGAATTCTGGGCTAACAAAAGTACAAATGCTGAAATTACTGCAGATGAAAAGGCAGTGGTATTAAGGTGTTTTATCACTGTCTAAACTTAGGGCACTACAAAGATAAGTGCTGGGAAAACCAAAACATGTAATTTAAAAAAAAATTAGCATTTAACTTTAATTTGTTAAGTACAGCATAATCATATTGCTATTATTTTGAACATATTTAAATATTTTCACTATAAAATTATCATTTCTCTTAATTATATGATTATAAGATTTTAAAAATTTTGTTAAATTTAAAAGTATGATTTTATCATATTATTTTAATATGTAATTAAATGTACATATTTAGTATATATATAAACTAATTATATATGTAAATATATAAATTACACTTAATATACAAGTATATCTAAACCCTAGGAAGTTTCCTTTCTGGTTTAACTGTTTTCTAAATGATGACAATATTGTGTAAGTTAGAAAAATTTCCTTGACTGGATCACATCAGCTTATCGTTAACAGCTTACTAAAGAGAAAGCAAAGTCTTTTACTTCACAATTTTCAGAAAGGCTTAAAATGATAACAGCACATTCATTTATAGTGATGAATGATTAAGTTTGGAAGCTTCTATTAAAGTTCATTTTGTTAGGGGAGAGATTAAAGTAAAAATCCCAGACTCTAGGTGGTAGATCCAGTCACTGAAGAAAAGGACACAAAAAATGTCATGAAAGAGGACACCTGATTATTTCAAATTTTTCCTCTCTTGGCTTTGGCCATCTGAATATAGGTTGGTATGGAATCAAATTAGGGAAACGACCCAAGTGTCCATCAACTGGTGAACAGATAAAGACAAAGTGGAATACATATAGACAGTGGAATATTACTCAGCCGTAAAAAGGAATGGAATCTTGCCATGTGCAACAATACAGAGGGTATAATGCTAAGTGAAATAGTCAGAGAAAGACAAATACCCTATGATCTCACTCATATGTGGAATTTAAGAAACAAAATAAATAAACAAAGGAAAAAAGAGACAAACAAAAAAACAGACTCTTAACTATAGAGAACAAATTGATGGTTACCAGAGGGGAGGTGGTTGGAAGGGCGGGAGAAATCGGTGAAGGGGATTAAGAATACACTCATTATGACAAGCACTGAGTAATATACAAAATTGTTGAATCACCATATTGTACACCTGAAGCTAATATAACAGTGTATGTTAACTGTATTGGTATTAAAATTAAACAAATACACGTGCACGTACATACACACACACACACACACACACACACACACACACACACACACACAGAATCCTGCTGAAAAAACTCAAAGAGATTGAAAAGAGAGATAGGAGTATGGTGTGTGTGGGGGTCTGACTGTCATTCTCCGGTGAGCAGGAGGGCGGTGGTCTGGGAAAACAGCATATCTCCTGTGAATGTCATAACTTCCCTGAGTGATCCTGCTCTGCTCACTTCTCCAGACTCATCTCTTGTCACCTCTGACTTCTGAAATATTGTAAGTTCCCTGAACACAGGACACTTTTTCACGTCTCTGTCATTTTCCCCATCTTCTCTGGAATGCCCTCTCTTTCCAGTCATACTACTTGCTAGATGTTGTTTCCCCTTTTCTATTGATATTGGAGCTCTTTGCCTCCTGTGCTAATATTAACTGGCTGCTCCCCAGGCCTGTGCATGCCTATGGCCCAAGACCTTCCTTTAATGGCTGTTACTGGGAAGTTCTGTCCTCTCTGTCTTTGTTTTCTCCTTCATTCTGCTGGGGTACAGCTCCAGGCATCTTTCGAAGAATGGACATATGACAGTAATCTTTAAGGTCCTTGTATATCCAAATTTATTTTAATTCTGCCACCATACGGATTCATAATTTAGCCAAATATATAATAAATTCATGTTCCGTAATTTTTCCCTCAGAATTTTAAAGATATGGTTCTAGTGCTGCATTGCATTTAAAGTCATCTTTGTCTCTTTGTAACAGGTATACGTTGCTTTACAATACTTGAAATAAAAAAAGATATATTTCTTCATTTTTCTTTCAGTGGCTGTATTTTTCACATCTAGAATCTGTCTGATTCATTTTTAAAACTGTAGCCTTCACTCAAGTTTTACAACCCTAACCCTAAATCACATATTTGGTTATTCCCATGGACCATGTTGCTTCAAATCATCACTGCAAGGGTTCTGTAGGTGTTACCTGGAGACGTCTTTTTTTCATTCAGACATTGTTTTGAAAGCTCAGCGCTAATGAACCACTCTTAAATGAAATATTTGCACTTGCACTTTCTTATATTTGGAGCTGGGGTGAAAAGAAGTGGTCTCCATGAATTGGCTTACTTTGTCATTTTGATTAGAATCTCTATTTTTGTAAATCAAATAAATAAAATAATTAGAACTCTATTCCCCAAGAGTGGTGACAAATTGCAGCTGACTTCGCTGGTGTCCTGCATACACCCCCTGGGCCCACCTGGGCAGGCACTCATAGATGGTTTCAACTTTCTATGCCTCTCTATGTCAGAGCATCCTCTGGCCCCGTGAACAAGCTTGTGGGCTAGTTGAATGTGTGGAGGAAGTTAATGCTGAGGACTGACCCTCAATTAAAGAGGGAGAAGAGTTGGCAGATAAACATCCAGATCCCTTGCTGTCTGCTGTGTTGGACGTGGTCTCTCAGAAGGTGCTGGTAAGATTGGGGCCCCCTGTCCATAGCAGCAACTTGATCTTTATTGGCACTTTTCATCTTTTTTTCCAGTCTTACTTCCCACTTCTTTACTTTACTTCCTGAAATCACTTGTACAATAAACCACTTTTACCAAAATCCTGATTTGGGATGTACCTACAAACTCAAGGCCAACCAAGTGGTTATTTTTGAGGACACTCAGTCTCTTCTCAGAGTTGTATGGGAGCTGCAGAAACTTCTAGATATCCTCAGACAGGGTTCTTAGTCCATGTTCATCGCTCTGCTGAGCTCTGGATGCCACCGTTTGGAGCTGGTCCTCCCCTGGATGTGGCTTCATCTTGAATATGACTTTCTTGTTCTGCTTCCTATTTAGGGACTATGACAACTTTATCACTGGCATCAGAAGGTCTACCAGCAGCCTTTCTTCTTCCATGTTCAGCTCCTGTGTGAGAGGCCTTGCCCAGGGCTCCCAAAGCTTCAGCACCCAGAGCCCACCAGTGCCTCCCAGAATGAAGATCACCCCCTGCAGAGGGGACTGGACCTGCTTGAGTCCAGCACCCATCTCTGGACAAGGGTCTGCAGAATCCTTTGGGCCAGTGAGCATCACTTCTCTTGCATGTTACTAGGGTTTGTAACTGTCCAGATCATTGGATTGGGGACAGGCAGTGAGAGAAAGGAAGAGAGGTTTTGTTTTGTTTTGTTTTTTTAAAGATTTTACTTATTTGACAGAGAAAGGCACAGCAAGAGAAAGAACACAAGCAGGGGGAGTGGGAGAGGGAGAAGCAGGCTTCCTGCAGAGCAAGGAGCCCAATGTAGGGCTCCACTGGAATCATGACCTGAGCCGAAGGCAGATGCTTAATGACTGAGCCACCCAGGTGTCCCAAGAGGTATTTATACTAGAATAAAGAAGGAATGAAGAAAGGGGAGACAATGGATGCCTGCTAGATTTCACCTCTTAGATTCCTGCAATATTGTGATTTGTAAGAAATATATGTTGGGTCATCTGGTCCCAAACATATTCCTCATATATATTTGGTTTTCATCTACAGTTCCTGGCTCACAGCTCCCCAAACCCTCGTGATTCCCTGAGTGATAAGAGCAGTGCGATCATCTTTTGTTCTTTATTTGGTCTCTTGTCCTCCGTTCCTGAACCATATAGGTGAGGTCGGTAAGTGACTTTGGAAAGCACCTATGGACGGCTGGGGAGGAGAGAGGGGCTGGAAGTCAACTCAGTCACCAATGGCCGATGATTTAATCAGTCATGTCTTTGCAATGAAGCCTCCATACAAACCCCCCAAATCAGCATCGGGAGAGCTTCTGGGTTGGCGGACGCATGGAGCTGCTGGGAGAGTGTCCTGCCTAGAGAGGGAAGCTCTGTGCCTCTTCCCCATACCTCTGTCTGACTGTTTCTGAGTTAGATACTTCTACGATAAACAGGTAATCTAAGGAAAATGTTTCTCTGAGTTATGTGAGCCACAGTGGCAAATTAACGAAACCCTAGAAAAGGGTGTTGAAACACCTAATCTGTAGCCAGTCAGTCAGAAGCACAGCAGACAGCCGGATCCTGTGACTGGTGTCTGAAGTCAGGCGGGGGTGAGGGGGAGTCTTGTAGGACTGACCCTTTAAGCTGTGCGATCACACGTCACCTCTGGGTGGATACTGTCAGAATTGAGTTGAATCGTAGGACATCCAGTTGGTAGCTGAGAATCGCATGGTGGTATGGGAAACCCCCACCCCACCCCACACAACCTGGAATTGGGTGTGAACCCTTTAATTCCCAGCATAGGTAACACACACCCTTATATTCTCAATTTCAGACAGTTCCATTAACATAAGGTAACTATCTGTTGTACGTCCACTAAGAAACGCATGTTCTCTCTCCTAAAACAGACAGATACCAAAAGCTCATTCAGTTTGAGCTCCTGGATTTCTGGGCGATGCTATGGGCTTCATGGCTATGTGCAGGTAGGTGTTCTAGTCAGGTAGCACCTAGAATGATAGCTACCTGAACACGCCCAGAAAACAGGGTACAAAGGGAAAAAGGATGACTGACTGCGGAAATATTTCCTCGTGGAAATAAGAAAGGGGAAAACAACATGCTCAGTCACCGCCCCCAGTGTATGTGGCCTGTCTCCCGGCCAGGGCAGTGGGTTTCCAGTTAGGCAGCTAATTCTCCAAGCTCTCCCCCTCAGGAGTCTCCCATAGCATCATCTTCGGTGGCTACATCCAACAGAAGCTGATGCGAATATTTCCCCAGGGGTACCTGACAACAGTTCTAAGGGATCCTAAATGTTTGCCTAAGTATTTGCAGAGTGAATGTTAAATACAGAAATATCAAAGCATGGCAGAGCCTGGGAGATTTATCTGCCCGAATTACTGAGCTTGCTAAGTTATCACTCCCACTTCGGAGTCACAGAATTACCCCCGGGGAAGAAGTATAACATGGCACTTTAGGATTTTTAAAAAATTTTTTTCTATTTAATAGATCCTTTTAAAACCAAACTGAGCTAAAAGTACTGTACTTGTTCTATTGATTGTCAAATATTCTTCTGTTTTTTCAATATATTGAGTGAGTTCACAGAATGCTCACCAAGCTGCTGGGGCTTGCCAATTAAAGCCCACATTGAAATGTTATAAAAAAGAACAGTTTATCGTAATCACAGATACTGTACATAACATAGCAATTTGCTTCTTGAAGGCTAATTACAAAAGTTGTTTGAAATAATCAGGCCCTTATTCAGCAGCTCAGGGATGAGAACAGCTGTATAAATACTCACTACCCCAGCTACGGCAAGAGAGGAGGATGGAAAAAAATAGGTTAGTTAGAAGTTCAAACAAAGACTGAAAAAACAAAACAGAAATGAATTCCCTTAGCCCTTTTCAGCGACTGTAATGAACATTCAAGGACAGAATGTTCCAGGTTTTCAGCATAATATTGGAAGACACTTTTGACATGACAATGGATTCTAATAGAATTATAAAGCTCTGAGTATCTATTTAATTAATTGCGTCTCAACTGCCTGGAACTCTTCCCTCCGCCCAGTGAACTCCTGTAGCATGCTGAATCATGTTAATTGTCTCCAGAGAAAGGGTGTGAAATATGTCCCAGCAAAACAGATGGCAGTTGAAGTCCAACAAATCACTCGATGGAAAACACTGGCATCTGTAGTATAATGTTGGTAAACCTGTCCTACGATTCCTCACAGCCATTTATAAAAGTAAGATGGGTTGTTCCTCCCGGAAGTGACACTCTGTTCCAGGGACTTGACCGTTCACGGTCTAGAGAAGCCTGTGTTTTGACTGAGTGAGCAGCTGTATTCCCAGAATATAATGTAGTCACTTTATCTTACCATGAGATACGGGCCAGTACGGTTGTCCCCAAAAGGAGTAATGACAATTTCACAAGTTAGTGGAGCCCTGACAGTCCAGATCATGTGACTTCTAGGATTAAAGGCAGCAGCAGCACAACTGTTTCAAGAGGACAAGCTTCTCAACCCACCAGATTGTGAGTCATAGATTTCAAATAAACAATAAGGATGCCTTGATTTATGGCCTCTTTTGACCAACGATAAAGCCAGTTCCTACACTTAAAAATAAGTGTTCCTATTGTTCCAGGAAATTTATTTTTTCTAGAAGAGAAAGTTATTTGGGCAAGAGAAAAATAAGGTTATTTGTGGAGTTAAAAGAGCCCAGTGGAGTTATAAATACATATGCACACTGCATAGATAATCTCCATTGGGCTTCACTTCTTTAAACTTGCTCGACGGTCTCTCTACACTCATAATAAATCCTGGCCAAGCCTAATTAAATTGGGGTTCAGGATCACTACTATTTTATCTTTTACTGAACTTTTAACAGCCGCTTCATTATCCACTAGAGTGGGTGGAATACACATATAAATAGAAGAGAATAATGAGATATTTATTATCTTCTTCCTGGTGGAATATTTTTACATGGTTATCACTTTTTTTTTTAATCTAAAATTAGAGCTGTATTTCATATGTAGTATAATACTGAGCAAATAGGATATCATGACTATTTGCTGATGGATTAAAAGTTATATAAAATATTTTGAAGGATTTGAATAAGTATTTTAAACAGAACATGGCAGTTTGGTCTACAATCTCTTTTAAAACAAATCTGAAGGACTATATACAGACTCATCACAGCACAAGAATTAAGTATATACCTTTTTAAAGAAGACAAAGCTTAAACATGATTAATGAATCATCAATGATTAAGAAGATTACAAATCTTAAATTTACTAATTTACTAATTACTAATAGAATTTACTAATTTTTTAACTTAAATTTACTAATTTACTAATTCCATGCCAAGCATATATGTAACGTGTTTCATATACTTGATTCTTCTTGCCTTCTCTATAACACTTGGTAACATCGACAATTTCACATGGCTATATGTTTATCTAGAAATGATCACATTTGCTTAGAAGGATTTGTGACTCTCCCCCATTAGAGGGAGCATCTTTCTCAGGGATCAGTAGCTTTTTTCTTTCAATCTCCATATAACATGGTGTCAGAAATATAACAGACAGCTCTATAAATTTATTGAGTGTTTGGTTAATTACTGAATAGGCATATTAATGAATAAATTTCCTGTTTTCTGTGTTTTGGTTTCTATGAAAATGTATTTCCATTCCTTCAATAAAGACAGCAATTATTAGGTGTCTTCTATGTGCCAAGTACTGGTCGGTATCACTAATAAACCACAGAACAAGAAAGATGAGCTCCTCGCTTCATCGTTGAGGGAAATGCAAATATCAATAAATAATGAGTAGTGTAATAAGCACCATAAATGTGGAAATATGGAGTGCAATGGACATTTATTATGGGAAGTCATAAATCTACTCTGGGGGTCTGGAAAAGGCTTTCCTGAGGGAATGAGACATTAGCTGGGAGTGGAGTGAGGACGAGTTAGCCAGGGGAAATATGGGGAGAAGACGGAAGGGAGGAAGGAATTTGGAAGAGGGATCAGAAAGTGTGAAGGACTCAACTACAACTCTCTTTTTTCATGGATTTTTTTCTCTTTTTAAAAAGATTTTATTTATGTATTTATTTGAGAGAGAGAGAGCATGCACATGAGCAGGGAGAGGAACAGAGGGAGGAGAGAGAGAATCTCAAGCAGATACCATGCTGAGTGTGAGCCTGATGCAGGGCTTGATCTCATGACCCTGAGACTGTGACCTGAGTTGACATTAAGAATTGGACTTAACCGACTAAGCCACCCAGGTGCCCCAGATTCTTTCTTATCCCATTTAAGCCTTCTAATTACGGGTATTTCCAAAAATGTTGGTCCTTCAGAAAAATAATTCATATGGAGCACTTCAGGTATCACCAGCAACCTGATGACTATCCAGCAGGCAATCTCAGTTTTGATGTATTGTGCTTGGAGCTACAGGGGATACAAAAGACAGGTAAATAAATAGACCTTGTGGAACGCACAACCACCTGGCTGGGGGAAAAACTCAGGGAGAAGGTAAAAATATTAGACAGATAGATAAAAGATGGAGAGACAGAGACAGAAAGATGGAGAGAAAACGGAAACCCTGTCAATGAGAGATAAAAGTGATGTCCAACCTGCTTTGTAGGATATCATAAATTATGTGCACAGTGATTTCCTCAGTGACTAGCACAGTGTGTTACTCTCAGTAGTCATTTAGTATACTCCTGGACAGCGCTACCATATTTGCATGGAAGGAAACATTTCACCTGGACTCTGGTAACGTGATTCCATTCTTGACAGAACTGGGCTTGACATTTATTTATTTATTTATTTATTTTAAAAATTTTTAACGATTTTATTTATTTATTTGACAGAGAGATCACAAGTATGCAGAGAGGCAGATTGAGAGGGAGCGGGGGAAGCAGGCTCTGCCCTGAGCATCCGATGTGAGGCCCAGGACCCTGGGATCACGACCTGAGCTGAAGGCAGAGGCTTTAACCCACTGAGCCACCCAGGCGCCCCTGGGCTTGACATATAAAGGCTCTGGGCCTCTGTGTCCTCCGATGTAAAAAGCTCAAGGGCAGTGTTCAAATATTGCCTTGGAATAATTTCCAAGTATCCTTCCAGAAGCAGAATTCAGTTGTTCTTTGTGAAATAAAGTCAGGTGAGGAATAGGTCTTGTTAAGAAATATTAAAATTTATTTTCGTACCTTTTACTTTTCCTTATAGGACTATGGTGAATTGAATCCCTTCCCTACTTTTGCTACTAAAATGATGTGTGGATCTTTGTATCAGTTGAGGCTTTTGATTGGAAGCCACAAACCCAACTTGACTTAGCTTAAGCAAAAAAAGCATAAAATGAAAATACCAGAAACAAACAAACTCAACCCCCAGAATGTTGGCTTTTAGAAATAAAGGAAGAGCAGAAACCAAATTTCAGAAAGAGCAGAAGCAGCTTTCCCAAGGGATCTCAGGAACCTCTAAAACAGAGACTTGAGAGCAAGTCAGCTTCCATTTCCCTCCTTCTCCCTACCTGTTGGCTTCATCATCTCTCCACTCAGGACGAGGTGGAGGGTAACTTATCCTTACTGTTAGCTTCCCAACAATTAACTTTCAGCCTTTAACTTCCAAGTGGAGACTTATTTTGATTTCCTCCATGTCAAAGCATTGCTTTGTTTTCTTTTCTTGGGAATAGTAGAGTGGAAAAAATGTTAGACCCGAAGAAAGAGCATTTAGTTTAGTATCTGCATCATATACTATTCTGTTGGGATATGGGGGCAAATTTCTTAATTGTTCTGAGACAATTTTAACAGCTTTGAAATGAAACAAAGTTCTTTATGTCTTAGAGTTCTGACAATTCAAGAGAGCGCTCTTTGGGAGCAGGAAGTAGCTAGGTAGATTTAAAGGATATTAGTATGAGTGCGGCACATGGGATGAGCAGAGAAACACCTCCTGGACCCCCATCCCCCTCATCAGGCTCTTTCAAGGCTCTTTTCAGAAGCTTTGAAAACAACCATTAAAACTAACGTTCGCAATTTTTTTTCTTTAACATATAACTGAAATAGGCTACTAGGTCAGAGATAAAAATCTCCCAACAAAAGAAAACAAAGCACTGCTTTTGAGGAATAAAGGAGAACATTTAGCACAAAGGCTATGGCAGTCCCACGTGAATTGAGAAAAAAAAATTTTTTTCTCACTATGGGATTGGACTATTGTCTTATTCCATTCAGGTTGCCATAATAAAATGCCATAGGGAAATGCGAGGTCCAAGATCAACGTGCAGGCCAACGTGGCTTCTGGCGAGGGCTCTCTTTCTGGTTTGCAGATGGCTACCTTCTTGATGTGACCTCACCTGGCAAAGAGAGAGTGAGATTTCTGGTGTCTCCTATTAGTTTTGGGCCCTAGCTCTACCCAGATGATTTCATGTAACCTGAATAACTTCCTTACTCCAAATACAGTCTCACTGAGGGTTAGGCTTCAACATATGAGTCTTCGAGGGGCACAATTCAGTTCTCAGCAACTATGCAGTGTGAAAATGGTTAATGAGAGTTAACCATTTAGTTTTAATCTACTTAAAACTAGATGTTCTTACTTTAAGGAATATGTAATAAAATTTAAAAATTGGGAGACCTATAGATCACATTGGTAAGAATATTAAAAAGAAGTTCAGACTACAGGATCCCACCCTTGCTTTCCAGTAGTATTGGAGGCCACTCTCACCCTGGCTGCTTAAAAACGCTGGGTATAGTTATCCATTGGGCTAATCCTCCTCGGGAGCCTTCAAGCCTGCTCGGTTCACTCTTGGGCATGGCATCGGGCAAAGGGAAGAATGATTCACAAGAAGAGGTTTCTTTTGGTAGTTGGAGGCAAAGGCTGCTCCAAGGGAAAATGTTTGGAAATTCAAAAAGAAAGATTAAGGAGCTACTTGGGAAAGGTGACGCAATCCCGAGGATGGGAGGAGGTGGGCATTTGGAACCTGAAGATTAGGATTTACATTGTACCTGCCTTTAGTATGGAGCTGCGAGGAGAAGTCCAATTCCCTAGAGCTTTAACCTTTTCCTTCCTATTGTAATTCACTCTTGAAATTGTCTGAACTCTTTAGTAGAGCAATCACATATACTCAAGGCTGATACTCCATCAGCATACTATGTAATGGTTACACTAATTGTTAAAATATTTAAGTTCTTCCTGCTTATTATACTTCCCTGAGGTCCTCTAAATGTTCCTTTGCCTATCAATCCAGCCAGACTCGTCTGGAACATTGACCTCCTCAAGCAAGTAAATGGTTAACTGCTGGCCTATCAGGGAACCTCCAGGACCCTACATAGCAATAAATACTATCATCCTTTCTTACAGATTCATGCTTCTGCAGAACCAGTTGCTAAATATCTTGACTATCACTATATTGTCCATATACATACCAATGACCTAATCTTGGGGATTCTGACGCAACAGAAAGGAAAAGACAGAAGGACAGCTTGAGGGAAGAGACCCCCATCTCTTTGGAAGGTCTGCTGGGGATGGACAATACCTTACCGAATAGATGGCTGCTATTAGGTCATGGTTACATCTCTTTCCACGGATCAGTGCCCACGAAAGTGGGAGTAGAAAGGAAAATCTACAAAGCTAAACAACACTTCAGAGAGGACGGATGCAAGCAAGAAAGATAACTTTCTGCTTACTTCTTAGAGGGTGCAATGACGTGTACTCCTGGTTTATGTTAGATGATACTGGATGGAGACATAGGCACCCAATTATCTATGTGGACAGTTTGCTCTTATGGGTCAATAAGGAGTTGAACGGTGGGGTGGATAGATTTATGGTTCTGCTTTCCAAAAGCTCTATTTTCCAGTGTCTAAATTGTCAACACAGCAGACAAAGGAATCCTTGCTCAGGTTCAAGGAGCCTCCATCCACGGGAAACAACATGGACAAGTTGCCCGAGTTCTCACTTGACACCAGAGTGATTAGGACCAGTATCTTCAATGTTGATTTGAATAGTTAATTAAGACTTGGTGGGTATAAATACATTGCCCAGAACACTCTGGTGACCAGAAGCTATTACACTGCTTTAAATCACTAAAAACTCCTCACCATTTTAATTATTATCTTTTACTATTTTCTCCTTAAGTAATACATATTTAAAAATCAATAATGGTATATCTGGAAGGAAACTAGAGTTCATTTATTCCAACTTTCTTAGTTTGGAGATGGGCAAACCAAAATCAAAGTGCTTTAGAAGTCACATTTTCCAAAACCTGACCCAGTGTTGTTTCTACATTGGCACCTATGCAAAGAGCAACATATTGACGTTCCTATGGCTGTTTAGGTTAAAAAGTAATAGACTCTATGAACAGTCCCATTACAGTTTACAAAAAGTCAGGGGCACCCTTCACATTGGTACATGAAGAAGGCTGACTTATACTGGTTTATCAAAAGCATCTGTTGAAGGGCGCCTGGGTGGCTCAGTGGGTTAAGCCTCTGCCTTCAGCTCAGGTCATGATCTCAGGGTCCTGGGATCGAGGGCTGCATCGGGCTCTTTACTCAGCAGGGAGCCTGCTCCCCTCTCTCTCTGTGTGCTGCCCTGCCTACTTGGGATCTCTCTCTCCGTCAAATAAATAAATAAAATCTAGAAAAAAAAAAGGTATCTGTTGAATACCTTTTATGTGTTGGGCCCGTGGTAGGCACCAAGCTTACGTACCTTGGTAAGTCATATGTAGAGTATAAACCATGTGAAGGGGGCAGGGCAAAGATGTCATCTCAGAAGGGGCTGGAACCCACATTCCTGTGTTTAGCAGCCCAGATTAACTGGGTCTGGTAGAACACGAAGCTCTTACTCTCAGAATTACAGTTATGTAATTCATAACTCGGGTACCAACCCAGCCATAGGATTCTCTTCTCTCCATGTCTCTTTATCTATTTGCATGATTTCCCAAGGATTGGAGTGTACTGGAGAAGAAAACAGATGGGCCCCTGACTTCGTGAAGTTTACAGAAAGTGTTATAGAGAAAAAGCGTGGCAGGGGAAAGCAGCATTTAGCCAGGGATGAAACAAACAATTATTTAATTACTGTTGTAATTATGCTACAAAGTACAGGCACAAATAAAATTTTTACTCTCCTCCGGGTAAAAGTAGGTCCAGAAGTTGAGTAAGTCCTAAGCTAACTTCCAAAAGGAAAGTAATAATAGGGTTCATTTAATGATGTCAGACACGTCATGTAAATTACCTTGAATCCTCATGGCAATTCTGAGGAGTAAGTATTTCCCCATCTGACAGGTCAGAAAGACATTCAAAGAGTCTAACTAACTTTTTCTTCTTTTTTTTTTTTTTAAAGATTGTATTTATTTATTTGACAGACGGAGATCACAAGCAGGCAGAGAGGCAAGCAGAGGGAGAGGGGGAGGGAGGCTCCCCTCTGGGCAGGGAGCCCTATGCAGGGCTTGATCCCAGGACCCTGGGATCATGACCTGAGCCAAAGGGAGAGGCTTTAACCCACTGAGTCACCCAGGCGCCCCCTAGTCTAACTAACTTCTTCTTCTTTTTTTTTTTTTCTAACTAACTTCTTAGTGGTTTACAGGTAATGATGCCGGTGCTGGGGCTTGACCACAGGCCTCTCTAACAGCTGAACATAGGCTTTCCAGCATCACAGCTCTCCTGTGGGCAGGACGCACGCAGTGACAGGGAACCTGGGAACTTGCTCTCTCATAATGGAAGGTTGCTTTTCGCTTTGATTTTCAAGATGAGGTTATCCTAAAGCTCAGTACTTATGTACTAGTTAATTGACTTTTAAGTTAGAAAAATGCACCCTTCTTTTCCACGTCAAATACCCACACTTCCTGACAGGCTGAGTACAGACCTGGTGGGAGTCATTATGGAAGAAAAAAAGAAAGAAAGAAAGAAAAACCTGGCAATTCTTTTTGTCCGTTTACTAATTATAAAGCACTTCTTATGTCTCATCAAAAGCCAGAATTTCACGTATTGTATTTTTAAAATAACAGCTCTTCTATTGAACTGAACTGCTTTCCTCCTTTCAAGCACACTCGTCTCCGTAGCAGGAGTCCAGTTTTCTAGCACTGTGTTTGAGCCTCAGTTGGCCCCAGCGTCCCTGATTGCAACTGAAAGTTGAACCCACTCATTGTTGCATAATCCACCCAATACTCCACCATATAGAAAAAAAGGTGTAATTTTGCAATTAATAATATAATTGAACACTTCCTAAACTATGATCATCAAACAACACAGAGAAGCTAATCTTCCCAAAGTAGATAACTTCAGAGCTGAAAGGCTGAATATTATTATTATTGTTCTTAAAAATTTTATTTATTTATTTGTCAGAGAGAGAGAGAAGCAGCAGGGGGAGTGGCAGGCAGAAGGAGAAGCAGGCTCCCCGCTGAGCAAGAAGCCCCAAGATCCCAGGACCTTGGGATCATGACCTGAGCTGAAGGCAGACACTTAACCGACTGAGCCACCCAGCTGTCCTAAAAGGCTGAATATTATCAACAGGGAGTTATAGCAGTGAATTTTCTTTTTTTTTGTATTGTGGTAAATATTTTATAATAAATAAATAAATAAATATAAATATAAATATATATTTATATATAAATAAATAAAATAATTTATTTATTGTGGTAAAATATACATAACATAACATCTATTGTTTTAACCATTTTTAAGTGTATAATCAGTGGCATTAAGTAATTCACAATCTTATGCAATCACCATCACCATTCATTTCCAGAATTTTCCCATAACCCCAAACTAAACTCTGTACCTATTAATAAACAACTCCCCATTCCTCAGTCCTAAACCCATGGCAACCACCATTCTACTTTCTATGTCTATGAATTTCTCTGCTCTAGATACTTCATGTATATGGAATCATACAATATTTGTCCTTTCCTGTTTGGCCCAAAAAGAATGTGAAATAACGCATTACTATTTTCTTCGTGTTTAAATGATAATACTCTGACTGTGCTGGGTTAAATAAAATATATTATTAAAATTAATTTTACCTGCTTCTGTTTAATTTTACTTCTTTAACGTGGTTCATAGAGAAGTTAAAACTACATATATGACTCATGCTGTGTTTTTACTAGACAGCACTGATACAGAATCTGCTTTTAGAAAAACTATCTTCAGTTCTTCTTTACTGATTTAGCCATTCTGACATAATATATTCAGTTAACAGGAGACAGGGAGACTTATCCAAAGGAATTACTTTCTCATTGTGAAACATCAGGCAGGCCCGGATGGGCAACATTCTGAATGCTGAGAAGCCCTTAAAGTTCTACAATTTCGGAGATTATAGCCTCTTTACCTAAGCATGAGGCTGTCGTGATAACATTCCTTGTCTTATAAATGGACTGTCATTAAGAAGAACGTGGAAGCCTTCCTCGTTCACATTTCCCTCCTGTGTTTGCATTGGCTCTCTTCACTGGGAACTTTCTGTTCACAGGGACTCACTTTAAATATTAGGAAATGTTTTTAAAGTCCTGTTAGGCATTTGCTGAAAAGGTCTGGAGGTAAAAAGTCCCTGGCATGCACACGGGCTCTACTGTTTTGGTTGATTAGCCTCTTGGAAAAAATACCAGTTCTTGAAAGAGCGAAAAGAAACACCTGGTCCATCTATTCAAATCAACACCATTGTAAGAGTCAGGCCTCCTGCTGTCTCTCCCCAGCCCACACAGGGCTCTTTTGGCCTCTAGAACAGAAGTTCCAAGGGTAAACAAGGTCAGGCCTTGAAGCTACAGCAGCAAGAGAAATTGTAAGTCATAATTACTTAGGTAGGCGGAATATTACATATACTTTTTTCTACTTCAGCTATTTTAATACAGAATCTTATTACACTAAGGTGTTATGGTTTTTACCTCACCAGATATTTTATCGGAATATGTCTCCGTTTTAATCAGTCCCAAAGAACCCTTTCTGTTACCAGTGACCATGTCTGTTTTGTTTTGTTTTACCTGAAAGATAAGCTATTAAAAAAAGTTTACGTAGATAATGTTAGGCACTTTCGACTGAAATATCAAGTTTCCTCCACAGACAGAAGCAGATTTCAGAACCATGGTCCAGAATGTAAGACGCTCCAGTGCTAACACTGGAAACTTCCGGCTCTTGATGGTTTGAGGTGAGTTTTCCCTCGTGGATGAAAGGAGGGAATATAGATCTACAGCACCGATTCTATTTAAAGAAAATTCTATTTTGAAGAAGTCAGTGCAAGGTGGGGAGGAGGAGTGGGACTAATGGCAAGAGTAGGCAAGTACAACGCAGGGAGGAGGAGGTGAGTGGAAGGGAGGAAGCAGGGGTCACGGGGAAGGGGGTGGGAAGGGATGCATGGTAAAATGGGAAACGGAGAGAGGGGAGAGAACAAGAAACATCTAGAATGTGGAGGAAAAGAAAGGAAAGAGAACGAGGAACTGAACAGGTGAAGGAGAGACAGAAACAGAGAGAGAGAAAGGGGAAAGGCAAGGACGGGGGGTGACAGATCAGGAGAGCCAGGCTCCCTATGGTTTTACGCCTGTTTTTGAAAGCACGGGGTTTTAGTTGAGAAAAGGACTCAAAAGGCAAAATAATAAAATACCATATAGGCATCTATTTCTTTCTTTCTTCCTTTTTGTTTTTTTTTTTTTAAAGATTTTATTTATTTGGCAGAGAGAGAGAGAGAGGCCGAGGAAGAAGTAGGCTCCCCGCTGAGCAGGGAGCCCGATGTAAGACTCGATCCCAGGACCCCAGGATCATGACCTGAGCTGAAGGCAGATGCTTAACCAACTGAGCCACCCAGGCATCCCAGCATTTGTTATTTATTTTCTTTCTTCTTCTTCGTCTTTTTTTTTTTTTTTTAAAGATCTTATTTATTTATTTGACAGAGAGAGACAGCGAGAGAGGGACCACAAGCAGGGGGAGTGGGAGAGGGAGAAGCAGGCTTCCTGCCGAGCAGGGAGCCCGATGTGGGGCTCCATCACAGGACCCCGGGATCATGACCTGAACCAAAGGCAGAGGCTTAACGACTGAGCCACCCAGGAGCCCTGAGCATTTATTATTTCAATGTTGTTGCCAAAATAACATAGGGGCTTTTCTCATTATCAAGTGATTGATACTTAGTCCTTTTGTAGATACATGCAGTGCCTAGGAACTGCCTCCCATCACTCAGAGCGTAAATAATGCCACATTTTTCTTTTTCCGCTTTAGTTGCAAAAAGCCCAGAATGCTCCCATCCCGTCCTCCAGTACAAACAAACACGCACACAATTGGCGGGATGTCCCTTAGTAGTTTTGGTGGCGATCTTTTGTCCTCTTTGGAATTTTTCAAGAATTCCCAGATACTTAAAGAGCTCTGTTACCTTTCAACTTCTCAGTAGGGAGGAGCTCTCAGTTGCCACCACTGCTACGATGCTTTCAGAGCTACTGTGAACGGGGAGTGGTTGGTCACCTCCGTCACCTCCTGACTGCTGCTGGGGACCACTGTCAAGCTCTGCACCCAGCAGGTCAGCAGCTTCTGTCCACACAGTGAAGCAGAGGGTGGGGGCAGCCACAGCCTCCCTAAGCAGGCCCCCACACTCAGGGGCCCCCCCAGCGTCATTTGGGGAACCCTTCTGGCTCCAAAGTGCTCATCACAGCAGGCTCCAGGCACCACCCCCTACGTTGCTACAGCCCTCCTTTAGACTTCAGGGACCCCAGTGAGGACTGGCTGACTTTACCTCTCAAATTCCCTTCCTCCCATAACATAAAACAGGACACTGCATTTCATCATACCCATTTCTCCCTCACCAATATTGCCAATCAGCTGGGGTTTGATTTCTTTTTTTTTAAAGATTTTATTTATTTATTTGACACAGAGAGAGAGATCACAAGCAGGCAGAGAGGCAGGCAGAGAGAGAAGGGGGGGAGGCAGACTCCCCACTGAGCAGAGAGCCCGATGCAGGACTTGATCCCAGGACCTCGAGATCATGATCTGAGCCAAAGGCAGAGGCTTAACCCACTGAGTCATCCAGGCACCCCTGGGGTTTGATTTCTGAAGAAGCCAGGTTTCAGAGCCTAGTAACCCAAAGAGCTTGCTTACCTTTCTCCTTGGTCAAAAGCAATTAGCATGTGGAAACGAAATGCTCTGTAACTCTCCTGGCAGGAAGGAAGGAAGCTCTCCTCCATTCCAGATGAATCTACAGCAGAGGAAAATACAAAACAATGTAATTATTCAATAGGTTACTCTTCTATAATATTTTTTTTTTTGCCAAATGTACAACACATTTTATATAAATTCTATTGTTAAATGTTTAAAACCCTGCAGAGGTATTCCATTTTTTTTTTTTTTCATGAAAACACTGAGGTTCAGAGAGGTCCCACAGGCCATTGAAGATCACACCTGCAGTAGATAAGAGAGTCTGGACTCAGGCTCAGATCTGACCTCAGAGCCTACCTCAGCTGAACAGCATCAGGCATTAAGATGTAGGAAAGCCAGGGGAAATCCAGATAAAGTCCACTTGTTTGGAATCCCAGTCCTCCAAAGAACAGTGTCAAAACAACAGGGAATAATAGATATGTAGATTAGAGGTCTAGTTCAGCATTTTTTTTTTAATATAAAGATTTGCCTTATTTATTTGACACAGAGAGAGAGAGCGCAAGCAGGCAGGGGCAGAGGGAGAAGCAGACTCCTCACCAAACAAGGAGCCCAACGTGGGGCTCAACTCCAGGATCCTTGGATCATGACCTGAGCCAAAGGCAGATGCTTAACCAACTGAGCCACCCAAGCACCCCTAGTTCAGCTTTGATAGAAACTTATAGAAGATCAAGGCCATTTCTCCTTATACCAATTAGAAATCTCTGAGAAAGTGTCTTATTTTGAAAATAAACTTCAATCCATTTGTAGATAAAACAGCAGATAAAACTTCAAATGCTCAAAAAAGGAGCCATTATGTGAAATAAACATTTAATAGTAAAACAAATACTGAAATAACAAACATCTGAAAGAACAAGTAGAATTTAAAACAAAGGAAAAGAAATAAAAATAAACAAACATAAGGAAAATAGATTTTGTGTGATCAGGTCCATGGAAATATATTTGAATTTTTAAGGTAGCTTAGTAGTGAGACTAATATACATGTTTATCATAACTTGAGTTTTTGGGGTACCTATGTGGCTCAGTCACTGATGCATCTGCCTTTGGCTCAGGTCATGATCCCAGGGTCCTGGGATCAAGCCCCGTGTCAGGGTCCTTGTGTCTCCCTCTCCTGTTCCCCCTGCTTGTGTGCACTCTCTCTCTGACAAATAAATAAATAAAATCTTAAGGAAAAAAAAAAAAGAACAGGAGCTTTCATATTAGTAACATAATGTTTGTTTACTGTATGGAAAAAAATACCTTTTGTTTTAATCTGAGCTCCCAGAAGCCTCACTAGAAGCTATTTATTAGTGTGGTTTTGAGAAAAATTGAAATCAAGTGACACTATTAACACACTGCCATAAATTCAACATCTCACTGTCACAAACGTTCCCTGCAAATAAAGTTGCTCTGCCAACCTGATTCCCCACATCCCCTGCACAAATTAAGTACCTGTCCCTGTGGCACTTAGCACAGGTGGGGACTTATATTAATTTGTGTGATTATTTGATTGATAACTTCTTCCTCACTATACAGTAAGTCTCAAAGTAGCAAGGATTTTATTTGGTTTATATTCACAACTGGGGCTCAAACACCGTCTATAGTCAGGGTATGGCTATAGGAGATGCTCCGTAAATGTATTCATGTGGAATAAATTGCCTAGTAACCCTGAAAAGTACGTAGCACGAGATTTTAGAGAATTGATGTTCTTAAATCCACAGGTGACTTTGGGTGAAGGGGTAGGATATGAAGGGGGGGGCGGGTGGAGGTAAAGAGGCATAACTACCCTTTTGCAACTGAAATAAGTTCATAAGGTTCATAGTGATAAATAATGATGTGTGGATACGTGGACTGTGTAAGTATTCCTTATTCTTGAGCCTTATGTGTCTGACAAACACAAAATGCAGTTTTGAGTTGCCTTGCTTTTGATTTTTTCCTTGGCTTTGAGCTTTTTCTGTGATTGGTCAGATCTGCTTTATCCCCAAAGGTGGAGTTGAGAGACAGTGACATAAGTCTTTACATCCATCTGAATATAGTTCTGGCCAGAAGAACATGAAGTCAAAAACACCCACTAGAATGGTTAGAATAAAAAAGCCAGATTATAAGAAGTGTCGGTCAGGATGTGGAGAAATTAAAACCCTCGCACACTGCTGGTAGAAATGTAAAATGATACAGCCACTTTGAAAAGTCTGGTACCTCCTCAAATATTTAATCAGAATTACCATATGACCTTGCAATTCCATTCTCAGATATATAGCCAAGAAAAATAACGACATAGGCCCTCATAAAAACTTGTATTTAAATGTTTGTTGCAGCCCATTCATAATAGCCAAAGGGTAGAAATAACCCAAATGTCCATCAGTGGACCACTATACAACCCAAATGTGGCATATCCATGCAATGGAATATTACTCAGCCATGAAAAGGAAAGAAGTACTGATACATACTACAACTTGAATGAAACTTGAAGATGTTATGCTAAGTGAGAGAAGCCAGCAACACAAAAGTCTATGTGTTGTGTGAGTCCAACGATAGGCAAGTTCAGATGGGGAGATCCACAAGGACAGAAAGTGGATTAATTATTGCTTAGGGTTGGGTGTCGGAGGATTAGAAAGGGTGATAGCTGAAGGGTATGGGGTTTCTCTTTGAGGTGATGAAAATGTTCCAAAATAGATGGTGTGTGGTTGGACGTATCTGTGAATCTATAAGACTGATGAGTCACTGACCTGTACCCCTGAAACAAATAATACATTATATGTTAATAAAAAAATTGAAATGCACACTTGAACGGAATAAATCATATAGCATGTGGATTACATCTCAACAAATCTGTGCAAATAAAACAACTGGGTATCGTCCCTCTCATCTCTGCTCAGCTGGGATGTGACACGAGAGAGTCCAATGTCAAGAATGTGGGCTCGAAGTCAACTGCCGGGCAGTCGGCTCCTGCCGTCGCTAAAGCTTTTTGAGCCTCGGGTTCCTCATCTGTAAATTTATAAAACAGAGTAACAGCACCTGCCTTATAGAGTTTCTGGGAAGGTTCTAGATAACATAGATTAAGGACTTGGCCAATAGTATGTATAAAATAGTATCATTTATAACTGCCTATCCTTGTCTAAATTGAAGAAAAGGGGACTATTTACCCATCCAGAGCCTACAGTTCAATAAAGAAGTCCACCACCCAAGAAAAACATTTGTTTCGAAGAGAAGTTCATTCTATCCCCAGCCCCGTCATGGCAAAGCAAACACATTCTGTGTCAAAGCAACGATCGATATTTGGATGTTGTTCTTCACAGAAGGTAAATCTGAACCAGAATTTTCACTTGGCGTGAGGATATTTGTCCCTGTGTGCTGTGCTTTTACTCGCATAAATGTGTTCTCTCCTGCATTTACTCACAACGGCAACAAACCAGAAATACCCCACGTGTCCAAGAATAGGGGAAAGGTTATGTTAATTATCCTCTTGCATCATGATCAGGCAGTCATTTTGTAGGAATGTTTGTACTGTTTTGTAGCAGAATAGAAAAAGGAACAAGACAATGTTAAGAGAAAAAAGAGAACAATAATACACATAAATTCACATATAACCAATACTCTACAGTCTTCTAAAAAGTACATATTGCTACATTAAAAAAAAAGTTTGGGGGGTAGGGAGAGGGTGGTGGTGTTATTGACACTGGGGAAGGTATGTGCTATGGTGAGTGCTATGAAGTGTGTAAACCTGGCGATTCACAGACCTGTATCCCTGGGGCTAATAATACATTATATATATATTTTTTTTATAAGACTTCATTTATTTATTTGTCAGAAAGAGAGAGAACGAGAGAGCAAGCACAGGCAGGCAGAGGCAGAGGGAGAAGCAGGCTCCCCGCTGAGCAAGGAGCCCGATGTGGGACTCAATCCCAGGACGCTGGGATCATGACCTGAGCCAAAGGCAGCTGCTTAACCAACTGAGCCACCCAGGCGTCCCAATACATTATATGTTAATAAAAAAATAAAAAAAGTTAATTAAAAAAAAGTACAGATGCCAATGTTCATTCATTTTAATGTAATTTCTTCAGATCAAGAAGATCTTCAATGTTTGCAAGAGAGTCCATTAAAATTAAAATACATTTGAAAGGAAAAGAAAAAAAAAGTTTGGGAAGGAGCCTCATATCAATTACTTGTAGTATTACGATGTTGGGGAGACTATGGCTGCTTTTTCTTTTCTTTTTTTTAAAAAGGTTTTATTTATCTATTTGAAAGAGATCGAGAGCAGAGGGAAGGAACAGAGGGAAAGGGAGTAGCAGGCTCCCTGCTGGGCAGGGAGCCCAATGTGGGGTTTGATCCCAGGACCCCGAGATCATGACCTGAGCCGAAGGCAGATGCTTAACTGACTGAGCCAGCCAGGTGCCTCTATGGCTGCTTCTTAAATATTTTATGTTGTTTTAAAGTTGGTCTAATAACATACAGAAACTATAACAGGTTAAAAATACCTACTGCTGTTTGTCCTCTATTTTATGGACTCTATTAAGAGAGATAAAACAAAAGTTAATTACAAAGGAAGGTGGGAAGTATTGATGGAACTCCTAGCTCGTAGGAAAGGAGCTTTCTTAACATAATAGGTTATACTTGGTAACGTACTGAAAGGACATTTTAAGGTTGATGAATGATGTCTGCAAGTCTGCTAATTAGCTGTGTCCCCATGAACAAGCCATTTAACCTCTAAAGATCTCGATTCCCTCATTTGTAAAATAAGAGATTAAAAAAAGAAGAGATGCATTTTTGACATACAGAGATGTGAAAGTTGGTGGCTTGAGCAGAAAGCTGTCATCTTAAATTCTCAGGGGAAATGTGTGTCTTATAAAACTATGTGATCTGCATTGCATACTGGAGAAACGAAACTCATTCTGTGACCAGGGACACATCCAGAGATGAGGCGACCCTGCGTGTTCTTTTTTTACCATGTTTTTTAAGGACCGTTGCTTCTTGTCCTCTATGCCGGGAACACTATTAAGAGAGATTTTGAAAAGTTCAGTGTAAAGGCAGGTGAACAGTAGACCCCCTAAAAGATACTGTGAAGAAATAATTCTGTGAACATAATATTGCATGTATATTTTTTTATTACTTATTTTTTTTTAGAGACATGAGTGAGTGAGCAGGGTAAGAGGCAAAGGGAGAGGGAGAGAGAATCTTAAGCAGGTTCCACGCCTAGGAGGGAGCCCGACACGGGACTTGGTCTCACAATGACCCTGAGATGACGACCTGAGCTGAAACCAAGAGTTCGACGCTTAACTGACTAAGGCACCCAGGTGCCCCTGCATTTTTTTTTTTGAATTATAAAAAGCATTTACTAAATACATTTACCCAAATATGATGCTGTATTAGGTAGAATTAGGCAGATACCCTCTCCTCTGGTAAGCTATAATTTAAAAAATTCAGTGCATCACTGAGGCACGTGGATTTCAAATGCAGAAAGACCAATAATCAAACATCAAATAGGCTCGTAGGTATAAAATTAACATGCGGCCACTTAAGGAGAAAATATGAAGGATTCTGGGAGGGTTGGTGGGGAGAAGACACCCTGTACATCATACAATGGGCAGCCATGGTTTATGTGGGGGATACTGAAAGGCTATTCTTTTGAAATCCCCTGATAATACTTTCTGATTAAATAATAAAGGGTTCTGTTAAAACTTTATATGTATATATCTAGAAAAATTATTAAAATGTTTTTGGTTACTAACATACATAACTCCAAATAATCCACCAACTTGGCCAGTCTGTCAAAACACAGAAGGCTGCTTACATTCTCTGGTTAGAGGATGGGGGCACTCACCAAAGTTAGAGACACTGAGGAAGGACGAGAGATGTGGTTCACTCTCAGGGCAAAAACAGGAGAAAATTCCACACGAGACACACAGGCTTTAGCCTCAGCAGAACTTCTTTGCACAGCATCAGGGATATCTTGACATCTCCTGGAACCTAGATGTGAAGGTGGCCATGTAAGACTGGCATCTCTGCTAGGATGAGATGCCAAGTACTTTCTGTCACAGACGAGAAGGAAAATGTAGTGGCCCCATTATGACTGACTCTGAGCCCAAACAAAACAACTGGGAAGTGAGACAGAGTTATGTAATAATCTATGTCTCAGAGTTAATTAAGAGGACGAAAGGGGACTGGGTGTTTAATTTACAACTTTGTGCTGCTGTTCATCCACTAGCAGCAATCCTCCTACGGACACGACCATATATGAGTTCCAAAGTTTCCAAACTGAGTTTGTAGGGATTAGCTCGTGGGGCTGGACCCTGGTAGAAGGGGGTGGTTGGCATCAGTCAAGCAAAACCGTACGCATGCGAGGTCCCAGATTGGGACGCACAAAGGCAAAACCCTTATTCGGCTCCCTGCTGAGGGTGCTCCCCTGGGGCTCCAGGGGGCTCTCTCAGGGACCCCTCATGAGCCCTTCCTTCCCTTCCAGTGCACACCCAAGTTCTCTCCTGCATCCCCTCCCCCCCAAGCTATGTTCTCTCTTTCTGTACTTCTTCTCTCACAGGGCTGTTAGCACTTATCTTTTTGGGTTCTGATGCCTCGGCTAGCCCTCCCGCTCTTCCTCCTCCTCCTTTTCTTCTTCTTTTTTAAAAGATTATTTGAGAGAGAGAGGAAAATGAGTGGGAGGGGTGAGGGAGAGAGAGTTCCAAGCAGACTCTATGCTGAGCTTGTAGCCCGACGTGGGGCTTGATCCCACACCATGAGATAGCAACCTGAGCCAAAATCAAGAGTCGGACACTTAAAGCAACTGCGCCATCCAGGCTCCCCTCCTTCTCTTCTTGAGAGGGATTTCTTAGGATGCTTATGCTTATCCTTCCGGGCTTCTTTCATCTCTATTTTCCTGTCTAAAATGGCTTTACCCGTTCCTGTGGTCTCTCATTCCATCCTGAACAGTGGCGCTAGGGGGCAGTAAAGAAGCTCGTGTCTCTTCTAATTTGAATCCTCTAACCAATCAGGTTTCCTATAGCAGATATTTTATAACGTGTCACAACAAATCCTAACAGAGAGCTGCAAAATTTTTGGAAATTCATGGGATAACCGCATACTTAGGTTATGGTCCAGGCACAGAAAATGTGACTTTATAAAACATAAGCAAGTCTTGGTATTTTAAGAGAAACCCTGTGAATCTTGGCGATAGATTCTAGTAACGCTCCTCATGTTGAGAAAGAGGCCATTCTTCACAGTTAATACATAATTCTAGTTGAATAGTGATGAAAAAAATCGCCATTTTGATTGAATTTTTAATGTCATTTTGTCATTATTTAAAAACACCATCAGCAGGAGAGGGGACAGGCAAGACATAATGCTGGGGAAAGAATAATTACTGTTTAAATTAAATTTAAAGTAAACTATGAAAGAAAACATAGAGGGTGATTTAAATAAATGAGTGCTGTTATCTTAGGCAGTCACTGGTTTCATAAAATCTTCCAAATTTTTAAAATGAAAATATTTGCTTCCTTCCCCATCTATTTACAACAATCTCACAATAATCTGGATGTTTTCTGCTTTGTCAAAATTTGCCACCATAGAGGGACCTGAGTACATAGGATGTGGGAACCACGGACATGAAGGCAGGAAGGGGACCCAGATTCACTGCCAGTTTGTCCTGCAGGTGTCTCCAGTGTGATTGTATGAAGAACCCATTTTTGCCAACTCCTGCCATGATCTGCCAAGAAAATCATTAACATGTTTATCTCCCCAAGCAGAGGGTTGGGTTCCCCATAGTCAGTAACCATGTCATACTCATCTTTATAACTTGCACATTCCCTTCATCTCATTCCAAATCTTCCCCCGGCCCAGCACCTAGTACAGTGCCCGGCATATTCTATGTAAACAATAAATGTTTGGGGTCACTGAAGTGGTATGAAATAAGATATTTTTTGGATGCTTTCCCAGAACGCAGCCTTCTTTGCTCCTTTCCTAACAATATCCCACATTTTCCAGCCCTATGAGTCAGATGAGAGGAAACCCACTGTCAATTCCCAAGGTAAAAACCCAACTGGCTAAGCCAATCAATAGATCCCACCCCCTCGGTCACAATGGTTGAAGACATTTGTCTCAAGTTGGCCAAAAAAAGTCCAATGAGATTCAAAGGCAGGACTTTTGTTTGAACACGCCATGTCACAGACTTTCTTGAAAGTTACTCCTTGAACTGTGTAGCTCAGTGAGATGTGGAAGCTACTTCAGGATCTCAAGATCACAGCCTATCAAAAACAGAACCTACACTAAGAAGGCAGAACACAGAAACTGAGAGTAAGGAAATGGGTCCAGTTCATGTTTTTTAAGTGACCGAGGCTTACCTGAAGCCTCGTTATCCCCACAAAGAAGCTCTGCTTAGGCCCTCCCTGTTCCCTAGATCCTGGAATTGGATTCTTCCCTCAGTGTCCTGTGTTGATCCACACGTCCTCCATTCCCAGAAGGATCCTCTCCTCATGAAATGGAATAACAACATGCCCCTTCATCTGGTTGGGACCTTTCTAATAAGTGGGTCCCAAGCTGTTTGCTTTCCCTGGCTACAGGCTGAGAAGCTATTTGGCTATGAGTATTGAGCTTTCACCATTTTCTCGGTTATAGACATACCATAAGTCCATTGACAGAAACATATGAAACTGATCTCCCGAACACTGCAGAACTTAAAAAAAAAAAAAAAAGGAAGAAATACCCTAAGTTTATTTTACGTTAGCACATTTCAGTAATTTAACTATTTAGTTTTAGAGACAATTCTAGGACAGCTCCATGCCACTCTCCAGAATGACACCTGTTTGAGTAATGCTGTCTATGGAAGAAGTGATGATGCTTACGTAAGCCTTTTATAGCTATTTTAGCCCTGCTCTGTCCTTACATGTCAGCTGATTTCCAAAGACAGCAAGATGGAAGAGAAGATCCAATGGCTCTTCAGAGATTTACATGAACAAGTCCAGTGAGATACATTAAGTATTTATTGAACTAAATATGTGATATCTTAAGAAATAATCAACTCATTAGGATGGGAACATTATTTGAACAAATGTCTTAGTTGTTCAGGAAGCACGTTGCACCAGCCCGTATTGTTGTGTGGATTCTGGGTGGTGGTTCAAGCCCGCCAGGAGTTCAGTGGGAGCTAGGGAACCGAACAAAAGATTGCTCAGGAGCGGCAAAGAGTCAAGAGTCTTCGGCAATAACTTAGGTAACTGAAATCCCGCTCTTCAAAGGAGTGTCTGAATGAAAAGAATTGGATTTAGCTGCGATGTGGGTGGTGCCTTGGCCAGTCCCTTTGATACAAACTTGTGAACGTTCTCTTTAACCAGCTCAGCGGTTTCTGTGCCTTTGCTCTCTAGACTCCATACCACGTGCCCTCTGGCTGGGCGAGCTTTCCTTCTTGGGGTTTACAGGTGCCTGGCACGCTCTTAAACTGCTCTCTTCTTCCTTTTTTCTCTCTCACTCGGACTTTATTCTCACCAGTTCTGGTCTGCATTTCCTTGCACATGTTGAGAGCCAACATGCCAAGCGGTAGAACATTATTCAAGACTGACATATTCACCCCCTGAGGTCTTGCCGTGGAGGGGACCCTACGGGATGGGAGCCAGCCTGCACTGTGGGGTCAGAAACCTTTAATCCGACATCTGGAGAATGAGAAGACCTGACCCTGGACAAAGTACAGGAGAAGACTGTGTTGAAGGTGGAAAGCACACAAGCAGGGAAGCCCCCAAATGATGTTTGATCTGAGGAATTAGAGGAGACTCAGTATTGCTAGGATAGAGTATGAGAAGGTCTGGGAACAAGAAAGATCTCTGGTGGGGTAAACAATGACCAGGTGACCCAGTGTCTTATTAGGAAAAAGATGTTGGACTTTTTCTAAGAACAATGGAAACACTTTGAAAAGTTTCAAAGAGAAAATGTCAAAAGTAAATTCCTATCTAAGAAGATAGGAAGTCCTATCTTTCTTCATTCTCAGGACTAAGTCCCTAGTCCTGAGAATGGACAAGAGCGGAACAATGAAGAGGCTGATGCACTATTACAGGGGAAAAGGCTGAGAAAATAAGTTGAGTTTGACATGACGACTAGGAAGTGCTTCTGGAACTTTTAAAGGTACATTTCTGGCCAGTTGCTAGACAGATGGTTTCTAGACTGAAGATGGCAGGTTCGGGAGTCCCGGCATCAAAGTTATGAATGGGACAAAAGCACTCTAACAGGATATTCAGGAGAGGAAGGGATGAGGACCCTCTAGAGAAATCTGAAGGATACCAGCATTTGAGGGGTGGACGGAGGAAGAGAAGCCAACACATGACAAGACACTCTCCATCTACCTGTGCTCTCCTGCCCCACCTCTCCTTCCTTCACCTCAGCTGGATGCTCCCTCCATGGTGAAGCTTTGACTCCCTCAGGTAGAGTTAATCCTTCCTCCAGATCTGCTATTACGATAGTTATTACATTTATTACATTTATTTGTTTGCCTTTCTTTCCTTTTAGATGGCACATGCCTCCACTTTGGTGATCCTCTCCTAATTTTCTTGTATCTTCACCAGGCCGATAATACCCAGCAGAGGGTTCTCTATGTTTACTGAAAGAGAGAATGAGACCTAATGCATCTATTCTTATTTAAAAGACTATATTTATACTGTTTCCCAGGATAAATGTGTAGCAAGATATTTGAAGTCAGAAACCCATCTCTCTTAACTCTACTTTCCCAAAGATCTAACACAAGCTATGCATACTATGAATGCTAAGAAAGTGTTTATTGATTGATTAACATTGATCAGAGATCCTGGGATCTCATTTAACATTCAGGAAGTGGGCAGAGCAGGGAGGCACGCTAGACACATACTCACCCAAGGGTAGGATATAGGGCAGCCAAAGGAAATGAGGTGGTGTTTGGTTCAATGTCCCAGAAAGGAAAATCACTAATAGGTTGGCTCCTTGTGACCCTGAAATATCGTTCACTGACAAACGAAATCTTTTAATTTCAATAAACCCAAGGATGATTCTTTTAGATTAGGGTAAAGAGAGTTTTTTGTTTTTCTTTTATAAACCAATCACCCATTGAGACTAAAAATTAATTTTGGGTTGCAAACAAGTAAAAATAACAGTTTAGTTGATTTTTAAGAGGGAAATACAAATACACATATACCATGTGGTTAGTCAGAATAACATGCTATGGATAGTTATGTCCCTGACAGAGAAGGGCGAGAGGAAAGAAAAGGGTAGGGGCGCCTGCGTGACTCGGTCGGTGGAACGTGTGACCTTGATCTCAGGGTTGTGAGTTGCAGTGTCACGATGGGTGGAGAGAGTATTTAAAAAATAAAATCTTAAAAAAGAAAAAAAAAAAAAACCAAGAAAGAAAAACGTAAAGATAAGGAGGAAAGAGGAAAAGAGGGGGAGGAAAAATTGTAAAGGGGGAAGAAAACAAGGAGGCACAAGGCAAAGGAGAAAGAGACCTCAGAAGGTTTTAAAATAATAACTACAAAGGCAAGTTGTAAGTTACTTCCTGCGGGAGAATTTTCACCTCCATCATCTGTTTCTCAAGAGAGCATGCGTGCTTGTTCCCATTTTACAGAGGAGAAAATTCAGTCTGGGGCAACCGGGAGTGAGACCCCCTGCCTCCTTATTCTAGTTTTCTCTGCTCATCTTGTGCGTAATGGAGGTAAATGACACTTGTTCTGCGGTTCACTTGGTTGGAGTGTCTCTGAGTAAGTTGTCACCTGTTATTTCCGCTCCTCGAAATTCTGATTACAGTACCTCTGGTAGCGCAGAGCCACATTTTCTTACAGACGAAAATGGCTTGTCTGTTTTTATTTCCAAACTTTAGAGTTTATTTTTGAAATAAATGTTTACTTCCCCATGGGCTTCTGAATCTTTCGCAGGTGTGTGAAGGAATGATTCCGGCGTTAGAAAATTGCTTTGGAACATTAGAGATATCTCTCAATTTACTAGCTATCACCTGTAGTCCCTTTGGCGTAGAAAACTGTCAGATTGCTTTATTTTATTCTTTCAGCGATCAAAGTTTTTTCATTACAGAAAATTTAAAGTTTAAATTTGTAATTAGTGTCTATTTGCTTTGACATGAAGGGTTTCTTTCCCCTTTTATTAAAAAAACAAAACAAAACAAAACAAAACTAAGCCAGAGGTCATTTTCAAGCTATTTAATAAGAATCTGGAATGGCCAACACCAATCAGAATAAGTGCTTACCCTGCCTGTTAGAGGCTAAAAATATCAGCTCTGTTCTAATCCCTACCGGGAATAAAACCAACAAGAGAACTTCAAATCCTGTACATTTTCCATTAAGAAAACCCTTTAGGAATAAATGATATTAACCACACTATTAACTACTCTTACTACTTCATTTGTCTTACTCTGACAACGGACTTGAGAGGACGGAAAGAGAGAGAGAGGTAGAGGAATGGTGAGAAGCAGGGAGGAGAGGCAGAGAAAGGGAACACTGGGGTTATGTCACTTTCTTGCCTCTGTTTTAGCACTTCCAGAGGCCAGAATGTCTGCTGACCTTAAATTCTGCCAGAACTGCTGAGCCCTTATGAAAAATGCCCCCCTTTTAAATTTTGACTATAACATATGTATTGAAAAGTACAAATCATAACTGAACAGCCTGAGTTTTGTGAAATAAACACACCTGTGTAACCACTACTCAATCCACACAAAGAATATTACTCAGAAGTCCCCGTTTTACTTCCCTCCCACATGCTGTCCCCATTTTTTTTTTTATTTTTTTTGCCAGAGGTAAGCATTATCCCGACTTCTAACATCATAGATCAGTTTTGCTTATTTTCAAATTTTATTTCAGCGGAATCATAGAGCATGAATTCTTTTATGTCATCCTCATTTGCTTAAAGCTATGTGTATGAGAATCATCTGTGTTGCTGTATATAGCAAATGTTCATTTATTTAAGGGTTTTTTTTGTTTTGTTTTTTCATTTGAGAGAGACAGAGCACACGGACAAGGGGAGGAGCAGAAGGGGAATGCGAGGGAGTGGAAGAGAATCTCAAGTCGACTCTTCCCTGAACGTGCAGCCAGACACGGCACTTGATCCCGTGACCCTGCAATCATGACCTGAGCTGAAACCAAGAGTTGGTTGCTTAACCAACTGAGCCATCCAGGCACCCCAAGTTTCATTCATTTTTAAAGGTTTTTTTTTTTAAATTTTATTTATTTATTTGACAGAGAGAGAGAGAGCACAAGTAGGCAGAGAGGCAGGCATAGAGAGTGGGGGGAGCAGGCTCCCCACTGAGCAGTGAGCCCCATGTGGGGCTTGATCCCAGGACCCTGGGATCATGACCTGAGCTGAAGGCAGGGCCTTTAACCCACTGAGCCACCCAGGTGCCCCTCATTTTTAATTGCTATGTTGAATTCTATGGTATAAATAAACTGTGATAGGTAATTATTCATTCTACCATTGATAGATATTTGAGTGGTTTCTGGATTGGAGGTCTTGAGAATAATGCTGCAATGAACATTCTTGAATGTGTCTTCAGTAAACATGCACACAGATTTCTGTTGGATATATAAGAGTGGGGAAATAAAACATTCCCAGATTTTTCAGTGTTCAGGGTAAAAATCCTAGCTATGGGAAAAATACGCTATAAATTTAGAGACATTCTGCTTTCATTTCTCTCTCTGTCAAATAAATAAATAAAATCTTTAAAAAAAAAGAAAGAAAATCCATAAGATAAATAACAGAAATAGAATTAGGGGTAGAAATACCTTACCACCTTACTTTTTATTATGAATAAAGGAAGCATATGGGCAGCTCTACTCATTTAATATATACAAACCAAATTTCCCAGCTGGTTGTGATCAGGCAGACCATGTCATAACCACTGACAAATGAGAATTTTAATCCTACTTTCCTTGGATAAATCTAGTTAAGACATGGACAGATAAGCAGAAGTATGGAGTGAGAGATTAATGTTTGTCCTTTCAAACTCTTAATACTTGCTTTGGTTTGTGTCATTCTCCTACCTTTTTAGCTCAATAGCCCCTCACGAGATGAAAAAAAGAAATACCTAGGCCTCTTAAGTTTAAGGGTTATATTGTTTAGACTATGAGAAAAAAAAAAACAAAAACGAGATAGATAGCAAAGAACCTGGAGATAGTACAAAGTTTCCTAAAAAGTCTAACAAAGTTTATATATTCATTTTCCCTCGTGGGTATTTTTTTTCTCATGCTAAGATGTTAATTAAAATTCCCATCAGAATTCCTGCCTCTGTGTTTATGCCTGAGGTTGCGGAGTGCTTATTTGTTGGGTCCATCCCTAGCATCCGTTTTACTTTTTATCCTTTCCTAAACAACTCTGAATTTCCCAACTGCGCAGTTTGGGCAGGACTGACCCCTAGCCTGAAGCTCTCAAATACAGGTGGTGATCCCTGACTGCCTTAAGTCATTCAGCTCGTCTTAACACTTGGCAACAGCGATTGGTTTAGAGATGAAACTGGGATGCAATTAAGGCTAATGAGAGGTATTTGTTAGCCTCTTTTGGGAAAGAAACTTCCTTTTCATTCCAGGAGAGCAACCAAAAAAAAAAAAAAAAAAAAGGGAAGAAAAAAAAGAAAAGGACACATTCTCTTTCACTGGCTGGTCTTAAAGTAGGCAATTTAAGCACAGAGCTCTCCATTATCATTTGGCAACCATCATACTGCCACAAGGGGCTCTTGTTAGGATGAATCCGATTTTGCATACAGAAGGACATTGGATTTTTGTGACATTGTTGAATTGGGGAATTATGGCATCAGAAGTTACCTGGACTGCCTGTGCACTTCTGAGTTCCATAGAATAATACATTCTGTTTATTACTTAATATAGTTGGAATTGAATTTTCTGCTTGCAATCAGAAGCAGTCTCAGTAATATTGATGGATCCAATCAAACATTCGCACAGCAGAAGGTGCCTCGCCCATAGCTTTCGGGTCCACTATACGGGCCCCTGTAGCTTTGTAGACACCCTTCTCAGGAATCTGCAATCCTTTGCCTAGGGGCTTTCTTTAGTTCAGGATCATGCTTAATTAATGACTTAGTCACATAAAAACAGGCCAAGTTAATTTAACAATATGCTATTTAACTCAATGTAGCTAAATACTATAATCTAAACATGTAATCAATATAACAATTATTAGTGATATATTTTGCGTTCTTTTTTATACTAAATTTTTCAAATCCAGAGTATATCTTATGTTTATAGCATGTCTCAGTTTGGACTAGTCACTTTTTAAGGGCTCAATAGTTACATGTGCCTCTAGAGTCTGAAAATAATTCCCTTTTTGCCATTTTTTAAAAAACGGAGAGAAAATCCACAGGTAATATTTTGTTATTTTTGATAAATAAGGCTCTAGCTTTCTCTTAAATCTCTGTGTCAGAGCAAGATTTTGGATTTTTACTGACGGTTGCAATTATAGTGAACATTTATTATGTGATATTGTCATTTCACGTTGGATACTAAATAAGTTTTATGAGACTATTCTTTTCACCAGCATTATTTTAAATAATTGATATATGAACATTCTTATGATTCAATATCTATTTACTGCTTTCCAAGAAAACTTGTAACAATACAGGAGTGTATCAGTTTTACACACCTTCGACAAAGGTAAATTTAAAATTAGAATTTCTTTTGCTAATGTAGTAAGTAAGGTAAAAGTGATGAGATCTCAAGTTTGCTGAGATCTCAAGTTTGCTGAGATCTGTATGTCTTTTATTATTGTCTAGGATAAGATCATTTCATGTTTTGTTAACAGCTTTTATAAACTATTTTTTTTTCAGTCAGTGGAGAAGGCATTCAGTGTTATTTTTTTTTTAAAAGATTTTATTTATTTATTTGCCAGAGAGAGAGAGAGAGAGTGAGCACAGGCAGACAGAGTGGCAGAGGGAGAAGCAGGCTCCCTGCGGAGCAAGGAGCCCGATGTGGGACTCGATCCCAGGACGCCGGGATCATGACCTGAGCTGAAGGTAGCCGCTTAACCAACTGAGCCACCCAGGCGTCCCGTGTTATTTTTTTTTTTAATCATTTGGAATTGTATCTACACAACTGACAAGAATCTTGTTTTTGTTTGAATATATACTTTCTATGTTTTTAAAACATGTATTAGAGAAAGAGGAAATTTATTTACATACATTTCATTAACTCATTAGGTATAAAAGGAAAGGTTTCATTTACCTAGAAAACCATCCATGGAATTAGGCAGATTTTTCAGAGTTGTGTTTATACTATGGAAACCAAAAAAATAAATCCATAGTATCTAGGTTTCCAAATGGCAATTTGGATCAAGACAGGGTTTATTAAATTGGCTTTAAATTCAAGAAAGCAGGAAAAAAAAATCCATTTGGTGGCTACATCTATACAAATGAAATTATATAAAAACAAGTGAAAATCAGATCATTTCCTTGAAATCCAATATGGTGCAGAAAAATGATCGAGAATGCCCTACTTGCTATGATCTCACTCCAATAATGTTAGACATAATTAATGGCATAAATAAAAAAGATGGGGGAATGAAAAAAACCAGTTTTCATATGGGTGAGTAAATCAGAATTTCCGCAATTCTTGTCCACATCTCTTCTGAAAGGAATTCACAAGAACCTTATAGCATTACAATTTGGCTTCATAGTACTATAGTCAAATTAACCAAAAAAATTCTAGCTCTGTCCTTTCTCTTCTCTCTCTACCATGTTTCTCTTGTGTTGTCTGTGAAACAGGCTGACCCAATAAGAAAGTTAGAAAAGTGGAAGGGAATTGCTCATAGACTTACAAACCCCACCCCCAAACCCCACTTTTCTTCTTTTTTTTTTTTTAATATTTTATTTATTTATTTGTCAGAGAGAGCACACAAGCAGGCAGAGGGAGAAGCGGGTTACCCACTGAGCAGGGAGCCCGATGTGGGACTCAATCCCAGCACCCTGGGATCATGACCTGAGCTGAAGGCAGACACTTAACTGACTGAGCCACCCAGGTGTCCCCCAAAACTCACTTCTAGTAACAACATAATTACTTTTAAGATATAGTAAATACAAACATGTCTAAATTCGCATATTATTATTTGATATGATAAGTCAAATTTTGACTTACGGTGTCTTTTTTTTTATTATTATTATTTTCACTAACTCACATGCATTGAACATAACATTTTGGAATGCTAGTGGAGTGTTCTGGCTAGCCTAATTCTAGAAGTCAAGTCCCAGGATGGCATTGTTTGGCCTTTCTCCAGGAGAACAACAGTGCTGAAGACTGAAACTTCAGCATTATGTGGGAATTTTGATGAGGTCCCATTTTCTTAACAGTCTATTGTTTTGAAGAACGAAACGGAAAATATGTATGACTTGCGTGGGCAGAACATCTGATAAGCATACTCTGGAAAATGATCTCCATGTTTCACGGTTGGTGGCTTGTCTGGCAAACTGATCAATGGTATGCTTACAAAAAATTTTTTTTTGTAGTCAGAACTCTTTAATCAACCCACAGCTATGTACTTACTCCCTTCTGAAAAGACTTCCCTGTTTTCAGTGGTTCTTGTCATCACTGTCACCATAAAGTTTAAGCATCTTGTCTTCACCTCCCTCTAAATTATCGATGGTGGCAGCTGCCACACTATTTTCTTCAGGAAGATGCTTTATAGTTGCCCATTAACTCCATTTTCGGCACTGCTGATAATGACAGATGCTTCCTTTTCTCTTCAATGTCACCCAAATGCTAACTCTCTTGGCATTTTCATTGTTCAGTTAAACCAAAATTTATAACAAAAATCAATAATCATTACCAGTGCATGTGGCTGGGACACGGACACGTAGCTGACTACCCGTGCCACTTCTGGTCTGGTTTGGCTACCCAATGAGTTTTGGCACAAAATTGGGGAAAAAATTGAGTTTTGGTGGTTTTCAGAATTGTGGACAAAGGATTGTGTATCTGCATCCAGAGACTGTTACCTCTGGTCATTTTATTCTTATTCTCAAGAGAAATCCAAAACAAAATCATCTTTGTTCAGAGGAAATAAGGAAAACAGGACTGGAAAAACCTTTGAGCCATCCATCATATGTAAATTGTTGGTCCCTTTAGTTTCATTCAATGTACATCTCACTGGGCCCTCAGTCTATATCATAGGCAAATATGTAAGTCCAGCCCTTGGGTCGCTCAGGCCCTAGTGTGGGAGGAGAAGGAAAAAAGACCTAAGAGTTACAGGGCTATGAAGAGAGGAGAACAGACTTCCAGTCCTGCCCATGAAAGCATGAAGATCACGAACAACTACAGCCCAGCAAAAGATACTCAAAGCAACTGTTTCTGCAACTCGACAACAGAAGCGCAGGTGTGACTTGGGAGAGAAAGCAAGCACACAAAGTCAGCTTTCTCCCTGGGGCTCCTTCCCAAACTAGGACTTAAGGAAATGATGCCCCAGCAGAGCACAGTGGCCTTGCTAGGCTGCTGAATGGTTCGATGGCTGGCGCTGGGCTCTGCGGGCAGGTATGGGAGATGAGCTGACTCCTGTCTTTGGTAATTGGGCTACAGTAGGAGCTGATACAGCTTTCTTCCCAGTTAGATCTTGTGTCTTCACGCCTCCTGTAATGCTTAGGATGTGTCCTTCACATGAGCCCACATTATAAATTCTTTGGGATGTTTCACAGGTTCCTGTGGCTAGACCCTAAACAAATCAGAAACTGTCTTTTTAAGGACTGCCCAGTGAAATTTCATGTGATCATTGATTTTAACCCAAGTAAATCTCTCTGCATTTCTGGTGGGAAAAAAAAGGTGGGTTCAGCTTAAAATTACTGAGAGCATAATGATTTGAGGAATGAAAAAATTTCACGACATCAAAACGAATTTTTGAAGGTTTCTGTTGAAATATGCAATTTTGATAAAAGCTTTAAAAAGCTCAGTAAATTAAACTCAAAACTACCCAATACTGAAATAATGAAAAATAATTTTTATCTCCATTATTACTCTTTGGCACAGCAGTCTTTCTCAGCATCTCATTCATCCATGCACTATTTTATAGAAATTCACAAGACCATTTCCCAGATAGCAAATTATACCTCTCAGAAATCAATTACATTTCAGGACAACACTAACACTACACATCTTTTTATTAGGAAATAAAACCACAGGATATGGATAGCAATAAAACTGGAATTATTTTACTGGCAAAGTCCATAAAAGTATCCAATAATTTCAAAATCAAAGAGAAAAACAAATCTAAGATCTGCTACTGAACAATCTTAGCTGTATTATTTCCCCCAAGTTCACATTAATGTCCTCTGTCCACTTCTGATATATTGCACACATTTAAAAAAAAACAAAACAAAACATGTATTGCTTACTCCCCAGTTATGGAATGCTGGAAAACTTTTTTGCATTATGCTACAGTTGGTATTTTAATTCTACTCCTTCTTAATTGATTAACGAGGGAGGAGTGGAGGAAACAATGTTAGAGAAAATTTCATTAGGTGTAAATTGCAAGACATTTGTTTGAATGAACATAATATCTCAGCTCTATTCTGATGGGTCTTGGGGGAATGCTTTAAGTATTACTGTAAGTACCAGACCAAGCACTGAACAATTTAATGGTGCCGTTAGAGCATGGCCTTGTGTCTGGTTTTTGCTTCAAAATGTTCTTAGGGAAAACTTCACTGCCTGAGAACAGGGAACAAAAGAATTCTTCCAAGCTTATGTGCTACCAACAAATATTTCAGATGGGAGTTATTTCAGGTAAACTAACAAAAAGTTTCTTTTTGTAGCTTAAGCCATTCTAATTTACCTCTTTGATAAAAAAAGAAAACCTAGAGATCTCAAAGCCCTGACAAGCAAGACAAGATTCCCCCAAATGACTTGTGACAGTATTTGCAATGACCCTAGATTTTCTCAATTATTTTTCACCACCACCAATTTCTGTCAACTGTTATACAAATGATGACTTTCTTTAAGTTTCAGGATATTTTTAAAAAAATAGAGGATCAAGATAATACACAATTACTAACCCCCCTGACATGTTAGTATTTTATCACAAATTTTAGTATTTTTTTCTTAGGTAAAACATAAGGGATTTAGCTAAGCCACTCATAATTCTGAACTTGGGAGTGAATTCTATGATGGTTGCTCTACCAATCCTTAAAAACAAACAAGCAAAATACATACATAAACATATACTCTATATTGTGTTTTATGTATATGTCTGTGTGTGTATATATGTGCATATATATATGTATCTTATTCTGTATTTGCCTTCTATAACCTGCCATTATGCTGCTCTCAAACCATATTAATATATATAAATATAGTTCATTCTTTTTAAATGCTACAAAGTATTTTATCACAAGGATACTGCTATTTGTTCAATCTCATGTTTACCTACAATTACATTAATCTCCCCCCTGTTATTAAAAATACACCACAAAAGACATCTTTGAATGTGTTTCCTTGTGCATGGAAATCCTTGCCCCCCCCCCCACCAAGGATTCTGTGGGAAGAGGTTATATGTCCAGAAATGAAATGGCAGGGTTCAAAGTTATGAGTGTTGCCAATGATATTACAGTCTCCTTATTTATCCTCTGAAGGGGCCCTACTTGATTTTACTCCCTCCTACAGTGTATGAGAATTTCTTTTCCTCATATCTTCACTAGCACTTTACACGAGGAGACTTATTTACGTTTGACTTGAGGGAAGAAGAACGGTATCTCATGTTCCAGTCAGTGGTTCCTTGATTATTGTTGAGGTTGAGCAACTTTTTGTATTAACTTTCCATTAGTATTCCCTCTTCTACCCATTGTCTTTTTCTAACATTTCCTACTTTAACCATTTTACTATCTTTTACATATTCTGGATGATACTTTTTCTGGTTTTTCCTTGATTTATATTATTGTTTATAGCTCCTTAAGCCTTACAGAAATTTTGAATTGTGATAGAGTCAAACTCATCTAATTTTGCTTTATGTTTTTGATGGGTGTGTCTTAATATCTTCTCTACCCCAAGGTTCACATCCCCTCTTGGTTTCATTTCTAAAAACGTTGTCTTGGGTTTGTATACACCTTTATTTTTTCCATGTTTAATTTTAGGAGAAATTTTTATTGAAATGAAATTGAATTTATGGATTAATTAGAAGAGAATAAATGTATTTAGCATGTTCTCCTGGCAAACATGGTAAATGTCTTAATATATTCATAATTGTTTTCTTTCTTTTAGTAAAGTTACATAATTCTTCCACAAAGGCCTTATTCACAGAATCTCTGCTTAGCTCAGAGCCGCATCCTCATTTCCAGTAGCTGTTTACAACCAGGCCTAGGGACCTTTGCTTTGTGAATGCACAGCACAGGGTTGGGTTAAGAACAAAATGGAACCTTCTAGTGATGTCCAGGACTTCTGCTCTCCTGTTCCCCTGCCCACAAATTCCAGCTCCCTCAAAACCCAACTTCCAGTCGGTTTTTGTAGTCCAACAAGGCCATTGCATTCTGTTTGGTTTCATGTGCTCTGTCACAGCTTGGAAAATAGGGCTTAATTTGTTATTTCTTTCTTTCAAGGACTACTCCATTCACATCTGTTGTCCAATTCTTGGAAACACTTGCTTTATCCAGCGTTTGTCCAGTGTTACAATTTCATAAAGTGACAGGGCAAGATCCATACTATTTTCACTTCCTATCCCTTAATTGCCATAATTCTCTTATTTCCTTTTTTCTCACTTTATTGTATTGATTATTATTTCCTAAAGAATACTGACTAAGTAATAGGAGGCTTTACTGTCCTGTTTCCAGCAGTAATAACACTTTCTAAAGTTTCTAAAGTTTCTAAAGTGTGAAATTTGTTTTAGGTTTTTGCCAGATTCAACCTTATTATGTAAAGTAACTCTCCTTACATTCATAGTTTATTAATCATTTTAAAAACAATAAATGATTACTGATTTCTTTAAATAATTTTTCTCTGTTTAGATGACTATTCATTTTTTCCTCTCATCTTTAATATGTTAGAAACAGTAACAATTTTTAATGTCAAAACATCTTTGTATTCCTGGGAAAAATTCTTCTTCATCATGACATACTTTTTTAGGTACCTTTGGATTTAATTTACTGCTATTTTGTAAGGAAATTTTACTGTGAAAATATAAATAAAATAGGTTATAGTTTTCTTCCCCAGTAATGGTTTTCTTTGGTTGGAGTATCATGTTAATAATTGATTCATAAGATGCAATGGGTAGCTTTCCTTTGTTTTTTACTCCCTGAAGTTTTTAAATGACAGAGATTTGATAGGGCACTTGGCTGCCAACTGAGCTAGGCAGAAACATATTTAGTAGTTCTGTGGCCTGTGAATTTCTATTACCTTGCATTTCTGCAATGTCTTTTTTATACTTTCTCTAAAATAATAATTTGGTTACTTAAAAATTTCAGATTCAAAATCACTTAACTTTAGTACTTTGAAAATGTTTCTCCCCTACGGTCTGGTGTCTATTTTCATTGATATGGTATCTACTTGTCTGATTTTAGTTCTTTGATAGGAAAATTGTTCTCTTGTCTCCAGTGGCTTTAAATAGTTTTGATTCCATCTCTGATGATCTGACTTTCTCTAAGTAAAATTTAAAAATTTTACTTAGTTCTGTTTGGACCAAGGGCTTATCTCTTGACTTATTTCCAGAAAACTGGCAACCATTGTTGTATTATATATCTTCTCTCAGTCATATTCTCTCCTCTTTTTCTGGAACTTCCCTTACACAGATGCTGGAGTTTCTCATTCTAATTGTTCTCTAAGCCTTTCAAGTTTATTTCTTTGTGCTATATTCAGGGAGATGTACTTTGTTTTTCCAATGTACTAATTCCCTTTTCAACTGTATCTATTCTACTCTTACTAGTATACTACATATTTTACTTTTATTTCAGTGACTTTATGTTTCAAACCCAGGATTCCTACCTTGGCTCTTTTACATTTTCTCCTTTCCTTGTTTTATAACTGCTTGTTTCGGCTGAAAGGTACTCTTCTGCATGGCATCTGTTTGCACTCTTTAATAATCCTGTTGTAAAGTTTTTCTTTTCCAGTTTGTTTTATTCTATTTGAATACCTTCCTATGAGTTATTCCATTTGTTTTTTTTTTTTTTTTTTTTTTGCCTTCCCCAATTAGGCTTTGTATTTCTTCACATGTTTTGTAATCCTTATCCATACTCATTACCTGAAAGTATCATCTTTAGAGGTTCACAGGTAAGAACAGCCATGAAGTTGCACTAAAGGATTGACTCATGTAGTTTTCCTCCTTTAAGTCAATTTTACATTACTGTTTTGGGAGGATGTATTCTATATGGAGAGCCTGAATTCAGACCATATAGGCATATGTAGCACAAACTTGGCATTTCAATCTTTCATGTTAACTGTTTTTTTGTTTTTCCTTTTCTCCAGGACCTGAGGCTACTGGCTCATTCATGACCATAACCCCAGGGTAGTGAAGAGATATTCAGGTTTATATTCAGAGAAGGGCAACATGTTCCTGGATATCGGCTTTCTAAGTGAAAACATGCATAAAATCTGAACCTGTAAGACCTATATCCAGGTCTCTCTTTGCTCTTGTCCTCACCTCTTCAGTGTCTCCCTCAGATAACCCTGAGTATGATTTATTCCTAACTGCCTGACCCTGTAACCTGACCCAGTAGGTTTTCAAATGGTTCTTGCCTTAATTAAGTTGCTTTGTTTTAAAGATTGCTTTATCATTTATTTTATCTGATGACAAGGAAATATATAATCATTAAAAATTTGAGATGCAGAGAAAAATAAAGAAAGAAAAATGAACATGCCTTCGAATCCCATTTCCCTAAGATAACATTTTTGGGTGTGTATTTCAATCTCGTAATCTATTCAACAATAGCTATTGTGTGCCTCCTATTTGCCAACATTGGTCTAGAAGCAGGCTATCAAACTGCCAAATATTCCAATTTTTAATGTATATATACTTTTTTTTTTTTTTTTTTTGCTTTTTAACAAATTCTTTTTCTTTCTTAAAAGGGAACAAGTTGCAAGGCATCCAACTGGAAGAGTTCAATGTAATTTAGAGGTACTGATGAGGCACACATTGTTCCCATTGGTGATACTCTCTTAAGCATAATGACATTTGGCTTATAAATGTCATCTGCATCATATTTTAATAGCCAATCACAGAACTACATGTTTTTGTTTTGTCATTTCTTTATAAAACTACAGGGTGCAATCAATATTTTTCTGCAACTAATTGTACTTTTAGTTTTCCATTTATACTCTTTAAAAATTGCTGCTTTAATAATCCCATATGGAACATCATTCCATTGTTGAGCTTATTATGCCATTTCTTTACCACTAATAAGCTCGACTGCAGCCCACTGGTTTTGTGTAATTTATAGATTCATTACACATAATTATTCTCTTTCCTGTAGTACATGTGGCACTTAAATGTGTTATATTATTAGTTTGACTAAACATCATAGAGTAAATCTTATTAGTGCCTTATATGTTATTTCTAGGGAGAAGAAATTAATGTAAGGAGTTCATGGCATAACTAAGTTTGTTTTGTTCTACTTAAATTATGGTTTTAAATATTCAAGAGTACAGAGGACAAAGATTCTTTATGAAATCAATCTCATTAAAGTCACTCGGATAGAGTCTAAACATATAGACGGCCTCAATGGAAGCATCTTTTCTATAGAGAGAAAATACTCACGAAGAAGATGGGTGACAATTAAAACATCAAGAACTTGGTTTCCAAGAATTTTTTGGTGGGTATCGTCTTTAAAAGATACATGCAAGTGACACTTGGATATGTTTTTAAAAACTAAATAAAATAAGTGGAGTTAATGTTTCTCCCCACAGTTATGACTATCAGGAGTTTGGTATATATCTTTTCAGACTATCTTCTAGGCATTGAATGTGTGTATGTACAAAATATTTTTTAACTTTTTCTGTATTGGTACATATTTAGTCACCAATTTAAACAATTATCAGGAGTTAGTCATTTTTTTTTTTTCTGTTTTACCTTGGAAAGAAAAAGATAGTAGGAAGAAATCAGAAGAAAGTTAGTTCCCCATGACCCAAACATCCAGATTTTATTCCCCTGAGATTAGCGAAAGTAGATACTATTCTAGCATAGGTGGTTAGCTTTCTTGTAAGTAAGAGTGGCCACATGATAGAATTCTGGCCAGGGAGGGATACAGTCAAGCGGATGTTTGCAGGTGTCCAACTTCACATTGTCTTGAAAGGCCTGGGAGGACTGCAGTGCAGATGCAAGCATATGGACCCGCCAAAGGCCAGAAAGATCATGGAGCTACCATAGCTGCTATCACAGAGCCACTGGACCAAGAACAGTGACCACCTCACATTGTCTATTTCTTTTAAATAGACTCCTAGTTGATAACAATAGATCCTTCCAGCTCAAAGTATTCCTGGCTGCAAAGGAGTGAGTGAGCTCCTGGAGGTGGAGTTTCCAGAGTCAATGAACTATGAGAGTCTGCAGCCCTAGGGGGAGAGACATCCCTCGCTGGCCCAGGGAGACCATAACACTACTGTGGTGGATCAGCACCTCCAGCTCCCGGGACCCATCCTGTTGACTGACAGCCTGCTGGGGTAGCAGGAGAGGGGAGTAATAACAACAGTCAGGCAGGCTCCACTGTCACAGACGTGGCCATCTCCGTCTTTCTCGGAGAGAAATGCTGAGGATAACCCCTGATTTCTGGGGCTCTAATACCTCAGATAATGCCTCAGGGACCTTCCGGTATAGTGACGTGCAAAATATACTGGTATATATATATATATACACATTTTTTTTTAAATTCAGGATCATGTCCGAACTGGGAGATAGAGTTTTCTCTGAGAATTCAAGATAAAATAGTTTTTGAAATCAAGAGTCAGATTTATCCCTTTGCTTTTTTTATTTAAAAAACAGTTTTTGAGAACTGACCATATATAAATTTAGCTCCTTACTCTGATTAAAAAAAAAAAAATGAAGTAATGACTTCTCCCAAACTCAGTTTTCTAACATATACAATGATGACAATGATGTCTGCTCTTCCTTCTCCACGAAGTTGTGCTCATCAAACAGTGTAATGTGTATTGGAGGCTTCGGAAATGCAAAGTGTGATGCAGTGGTTTGCACATGGTCGTGAAATGAGAGGGATTTTTCCAGCACTACCTGCCTCGGGGGGTGATAGCCAATGAGATAAGATGTGCACATGTGGTTTGATAACTGCAGAGGACTGTGTGAATGTGAAACACTGTATTGCTCAGGAGGCTGGTCATTTAAGAGATGTCTGTGGTAGAGTATCTCGCTACCACAATGCAGTCCTTGAGCACGGAAAAATACTTTCTTCCGTATCTGTGTGAGGAAGGGTGAGGGGCATTATGTAGCATTTACTATGTGTCTAGTTCCATGGTAAGTGAGTTTATTTACATTATGTGACCTCCTTTTTAAAAAAATTTTTTTTGCTCATTTAAGGGAGACTGCCAGCTCCTGAGTGGGGGGAGGGGCAGAGGGTGAAACTCTTCCAGCCGACTCCCTGCTGAGCACAGAGCAGGAAGAGGGGTTCAAACACCAGAAGCCAGGATCATGACCTGAGCCAAAACCAAGAGCTGAGTGCTTAACCCACTGAGCCACCCAGGCACTCCTGCATTATGTGATTTCATACCAACTTCTCCATGAAATAAGAATTATCTCATTTTTATAAGGATGCAACATTATGTCGTTTGCTCAAGAAAGAAATGCTTGCTTCCTCTAAAGCCACTGATCTTTCCATCGTACTCAAGTAGTGGCTGCTTTGTGTTGGAGGTGATGGAAGAGACATGTTGCTGAAGCTGGTAAGTGTGGGATTAATGCCAACCCCGGCTGGCTGTCTTCTGGATCTGACCACATCCGGATCTGACTGGATCTAGCCCTGACTGGATCAATCACTTCTTCTCCATGTATTTCTTTTCACTGAAAACTGAGGTTTTGAAACCAGAACTTTTTTTATTAAGGAAATTTTCAACTCCCAAATTGGGATGAGGATAATACCCTGCCTCCAGGGTATTATGGTATTATAGAGTACCATAAGGGAAAGAAATTGGATGCCAGAATGATCTCATGAAAAAGAGCTGTCCTCCCCACCGCCTCAGGTCCCCTGGAATGGTATATGAAAGAGAAATAAACTTCTCTCTTATTTAGGCCATTGTATTCTGGGGCCTCCTTATTACAGAAGCTTAACCTTTTCCTTAAATAATATAGCTGTCCCAAATCACAGAACAGTAACTTAGGCTAGGAAGTAAGTTTATTCATTTTAATGGAGACACAGCAGTTCCTGGCAGGCCAGAATTCTCACGTTAAAGATCAGCACATAACCAAGGAGAAACTCACTCACTTCGCGTATCACGGAAATGAGATTTCGGTTCTCTTGATTATAAACATGACAGCACATATAATTAAAGAATTAAAGAATATTGAAGCTTGAAAGGATTTGAGAGATAGAGGGAGAACACGGAAGCCCAGATAATTTAAGTAATCTCTCCAGAGTCACATTATTAATTAGACGAAGATCAGGGGCTCGCTCTGACTAGTGCTGTTTCTACTCCCTGCCCTGGGTTTTTTGTTGTTGTTGTTGTTTTTAGGGAATCTTTTAAATTAATCTCCATTGTGATAATCACAGGATGTTCCATTTGCTATTATTTTAGTGAAAGATATCTTTATTTATGATGCAAACTGCTTCATCTCCAAAGGTACTGTATTTTGAAAAATTTATCAAGATATGACATCAAGGTTTTTGCTGATTGATAGTGATATATTTAGCTATGCCAATTTAATTCAAGATGTGCTAGAGAAGGCAGAGTCTAGGAACCCCAAAAGCAAATCTGCAAGTTAATTCCTAAAGAGTATCACCTGTTTTGCAGAGAAGTGATAATATTATTTAGTACCATGTGTCATTTCTAAATATAGATAATGATATACGGAAGTTCAATATTTTGAGCAGTGGCCATTTCACGGGAAAAATGGTGTAGTCATCTTATCTCTCCATCAGAGCAGGAGTGGCTCATGATGCCTGAAAGTATGTTGGCCTACAAAAGTCATCACCAAAATATTAGTATGCTTTCAAAACTGAAATGGAAATAGTCACGTGAAGAGTTAACATTTTTAACTTTATTTTTTCTAATTTAGTTATGGGGCCCTTATTACACCTAAAATTTGATTTATTTTTTTTAAAGATTCTTTTATTTTTAAGTAATCACGACACCTAACATGGGGCTGGAACTTACAACCCTGAGATCAAGAATTGCATGCTGTAACGATGGAGCCAGCCAGGCAGCCCCCCCAAAATCTATTTTTAAAAACAAAACTTCAAAGTGCAAAATATCTTTATCAAATTGGGAAAAAAAAAACATTTTATACTGAGAATAAAAAACTTGAAAGCTTTTTTCTCTCTCTAGGTTACTCCATCCCATTACCAGATCACATACTAGTGCACCAGCATATATGCGAAAACTGACCAGTACGATTTGTGATATTAATCTTGCCATCATGTATCATTCAGGTCCGCTTTCTGCTTTTAGGTCTGAGCTAGATGACAGACAACTGATTCCAAACTCCATATTTAGACATTCATTAGCATATTTGAAAAGGAAATTCTCCCAGAATATACAGAATATAGAAGAATTCCAGGTTTGGGGGAAAATCACTGCTTTTCCACAGGGGATTTTCACTGTATAAAACAGAGCATGAGTTCACCTATAAACTAGTCCAGGTCTATAAATTTCAGGTATTTATGGGAGGATGCAACCCAATTAGATTTGAGTCTCTAAGTTTAAATTATGTCTAGATCTTGAGATCTGAGGGCTCTCAAACTGAGGAGCCCATTTTTCCAGCCCATCGCCTCCTCACCTAAGTGAGCCGGATATTCTGATTTACTGTGTGGGGCTGGACTTGGGAATTGGTAGTTTTGAAAACTTCCCAGTGTTTCCACCATGAAGTCAGTATTGAGAACCACTTAATTAGACAACAGCAAATGTCAGCAGGTAACTTTTTTCGGGCCGGACACTTTTTAAGGGGAAGCTGCCATATTAAAATCCACTCCTTTTTGGGAGTCGATATTTTGTTTTACATGTTTTACATTGTCATACCATTCTGTTTTACTGAACTCTTATTATATGTCAAGACTTTATTTACATTATCTTATTAAATCCTCATAAAACATCACTTTATAAATGTGGAAACTGGGGCTTAGGGAAATTAACTAACTTGATCAGAGTAACATAGTAAGTGGTAGTGACAATAGTCAAACACATGTGTTTTCTAGTCCTAATCTCTATATTATTGATCACCATGTTTATTTCTGCCAAGATTAGTATTAAAAGTAGACTGAAAAGAATAGAATGGAATTAGATATTTGTTCGTTTGCTTTCTAATCTGTGCCGCAGAATGATGCTGGAGCACCCCTAGGCTGTGCCCAGGTAGCTCAGCTGTATTTTACTTAAAGGTATATGGAAACAAGGCAAATTCCTGAGGTCTGTATGTTAAACTGAATATAGAAAGAGCTACTTTGGCTTAACGTACTTATAATTTTGTCCTGATCGTTGATCTCTTAACACCTGTTTTCAAGAACTTTCTGTGTTGCACCACAGGATGATGTGGCTCTGGAAACGCCAGGGTAGCTTATTAAAGGAACGTCTTCGAGACACGAAAAGTCAGACCTTGAGGAAACTGCGAGGTCATCCCAGGTCAAGTCCTTTACCTTGCAGGGAAAGATAATGAAGCTCAGTGTGGGGAAGGCAGTTACCCAGGTTACAAAGCTCTAGAGTGGCCGAGTTGAGAAGTGAACTCTGTCCTCTGTTTCAGGCTTCTTCCCACTACAACCCCAGCTGTCTTGGTTCAGCAGAAGAGAGGAAGAGCCCTTAGCAGGAGGTGACAGCTGCAGACAGAAATCCCAAGCCCTTGGAAGGTTGCACCGAAGGCAGAGTTGCTGCTGGGTTGGAGCTGAGTCAAAAAGCGGGATAGATTCTGAGCAGTAAATTTATTGCACTTGCTGGGGGAGACAGACAATTCTCCAACCAAGGCCCTTATGAGGATTCTGTTTTTGCTAGTGTGGTATTTTCCTAGGACTTGTGAAAGTACAAAATTACATCATTGGATCCTATCTTTTAGGGCATAATTTCTAATATTTTTTTCTAAAGCATCTTGGATTTTGAGGGGTTCCTTTTTTAAAAAAAATCAATGTTTGCTTATTAAACAGACAAAAATTTTAGGCCATTCAATGATTTTTCTAATAGCATCCTTACTATGCAGATTGGTTTTCAAGATTCCTTGAAGTCTGACACACGCCTACTTTTCCACTTCATCTTCTCATATTTCCCTACATAAAACCTATGATCAAGCCAAACAGGTTGCCCTTTGACTTCTGATCGTGTCTTATATTTTCCTTTTTTCATTAACTGTCTCAGAAGGTTCCTATTCCTCTGACCCATGCTCTACACCCATTAAAATCTTATTCATCATTTAAGGCTCAGATCAGAAAACATTTCCCGCTCTCCCTAGCCAACAGTATTTGCTGTGAAATCTAAACTTTTAATTTAATTTTCCAGCACTTTTACATATAATTGGATGGGCTTGTCTGCCCTACCCCGTGTCAAAATAACCGTGGTGTCTGGTGTTGCCCTGAAGTTTGTGAGAACCTGATGTTCTCCCTGGTTGTGACCCTAAGAAGGGTTGCTTTCCTATTACTACAGATATGTTAAATGTATATTTTATCATGGATGAATTTTCAGAATTTCCTGGAGCTAACTATAATTAAATTACTTAATCACTTTTTATACAGCAAGGGTAAAAGTCATTAAAAATTTTCTTCTGTTCTATTTTTATTTTAATGAAAGTATGTTGAAAACAATTTTCTGCATAAATTTTAAAACAAAGATTAAATCCATCCATTAGTCCAACACTAGAGATTAAAATTTCCACTACTGCCATTTTCTTTTGTGTCTACTATTTCCCGTGTACAAAAGGTGCCCAATTTTCTTGAGCCAAATTTTGAGATCTATTTTTGCAAGATATGTTTGATATTTCCAACACTTTGTAGTCACTAATAAATATTAAGTTTATAACTTTAGTCATCAGTTTAATTTTGTAGTGATTATTGCTACCAGAAAGATTAATTATGAATCAGATGTAAGATTAATACCTACTATTTAATTCTTGACAGAAAGAACAAAGAATTAATGGGTCAAAGGTATAGAATCTGAGGCATATGGTGACAAAATTTTGGGGTCAAACTATCCTGCCTTATATAAGATTGAAACTATAAAACCCCTAGAAGAAAACAAAGGGGAAAAACTGCCTAACATGGGTCTTGGCATGGAGTTTTTGGATTTAACACCAAAAGCAAACACAAAAGCAAAAATCAACAAGTGAGACGACATCAAACTAAAAAGCTTCTGTACAGTAAGCGAAACCATCAACCAAACGGAAAGGCAACATACTAAATGGGAGAAAATATTTGCAAATCATACATATGACAAGGAACTAATATCCAAAATACATAAAGAATGCACGTAACTCAAAAGAAAAAAATCAAAACCAAACAATTTGGTTAAAAATGAACAGAGTAACTGCATAGACATTTTCCCGAAAAAGACAGACAGGTACTTGAAAAGATGCTCAACATCCCTCATCATCAGGGAAATACAAATCAAAACCACAGTTAGATATCATCTCACATTTGTTAGAATGACTTTTATCAAAAGACAAGAAATAATAAGTGTTGTTGAGGCTGTGGATAAAAGGGAACCCTCGTGCACTGTTGGAGGAAATATAAATTGATGTAGGCACTATGGAAAATTATACAGAGACTACTTCCAAAATTAAAAATAGATCTGCCCTATGACACAACAATTGCAGTTCTGGGTATTTATCCAAAGGAAGTGAAATCACGGTCTTGAAAAGCTATATACACCCCATGCTCATTGCAGCATTATTCACAAGAGCCAAGACATGGAAACAACCCAAGTGTCCATCAACAGATGAATGGATAATGGAGATGTGGTATATATATACAAGGGGATATTACTCAGCTATAAAAAGGAAGAAAATCCTGCCATTTGCAACAGCATGGACGGAACCTGAGGGCATTAAGCCAAGTGAAATAAGTCAGACAGAAAAAGACAAATACTCTATGATCTCACTTGTATGTGGAACTACAAAAGAGAAAAAGAAAAAGAGAAAAAGAAAAAAAACAAAAAATACCCAGAAACCCCCAAACTCAGAGATACAGAGAACAGACTGGTGGTTACCAGAGGAGGAAGATGGGGAGGTGGGGTGGGCAAAGGGTGAATGAAGGTGGTCACGACATCCAAACTTCTAGTTTTAAGACAAGTTCTGCGGATGTAATGGACGGGATGGTGGCTAAGTTAACAGTAGTCTAGTGTCCAACTGGAAGTTGCTAAGAGAGCAGATCCTCCACGTTCTCATCACAAGAAAAAAAAAATGTTTGTAACAATGTATGGTGATGGATGGTAACTTAATTTATTATGGCAATCCATGTGCAACATAGACATATACCAAACTATCATGTTGTACATCTAAAACTAACATATTGTTTTATGTCCATTACACCTCAACTCTACAAATATTCTGCTTGGGTGAATAAAAGGACCAGTAATTTAATGAATATTATATAGTACATCTGAACGAAAGAAGAGAGTCTCTATCCTAGAGTAATGCTTCCTTCACTGAGTGAGTGCATCCTGGTTCATGGGGTAGACCATCAGTTTCAGGCTTTGCTTATCTCTCTCTCGGTCTGGACGATGCTGATCAGACACTCCCAGCACTGGCTTCCTTGCTTTTTCTTAAAACTTCCCTGCCTGTCTCCTCAGTTCTAAGCCTTACTCCTTATGGAGTTTATTTTACATTATTTCATTCATTTGGTTTATTTTCCCCTTTCTACCCTATTCTTCACTCACCCTTGCCTGTCTACCCCAAAGAGGCACATGCATTCATTCTACTCTTTCCTGTTAAATGCTCTCAGAAATGTATGTATCTTTGTATATTTGTACTCTAATTTGGGGATGTACTTGTTTTTTTTTAAAATAGCAACTGTGCATTTAGCTCACTTCTTGTTTTTTATTGACAGAGAGTATCAGTATCATACAGTGGTTAATGTACAGTATGATGACTATAGTTAGCATGGATTTTCGAGGTAGGTGGCCTGGGTCTGACTATATCTATTTTTTTTTTTTTTACTACTTATTAACTATTTGATCTTGCACAAATCCCTAAGTATTTAATCTCTATACCTGGATTTCCTCACATAAGAGTCTGGGGGACAAGGACAGTACCTACCTCATTGCTCTGTGCAAGGAGCAAGTGAGTTCCTAAGTGTACAGGGCCTAGAACAGTGCCTGACACATAATACATGTTACATAAGTGTTAGCTATTACACGATTTTTTTTTAAAGATTTTATTGATTTATTTGACAGAGAGAGATCACAGTAGACAGAGAGGCAGGCAGAGAGAGAGGGAGAGAGGGAAGCAGGCTCCCTGCTGAGCAGAGAGCCCGATGCGGGACTCGATCCCAGGACCCTGAGATCATGACCTGAGCCGAAGGCAGCGGCTTAACCCACTGAGCCACCCAGGCGCCCCACGATTTTTTTTTTTTTTTTGTATTTTCTCTCAACTCTGTTTTTAAGATCAAACCATGTGCTGTTACACACATGTAACTCCCTGTTCTGACTGCTGCTCAGTGTTCCATGGTATGCCCCTACTATACGTATCCAATAATCTGATAATGAACGCCTAGATTGCTTTCAAATTAGTGCTATTACAACCCGAGCTGTACTGAACATTTCCCCTTAGAAGACCACGTAGGAATTTTTCTCATAAGAAGGGATCATAAGATGCACCCACACTTTATCTCACTCAGTATTGCCAAGATGTGTGTAGAATGATTTTATCCACTTACACTCTTGTAACAGTGCATCGCAGCTACCACTTGTGAGGTCAGTTCTCACTGCCTTCCACCCCGAGTTCTAGCACAGCACCTCCGAGCCTATGAAGTCACACAGGTCAGCCCCTAGTTACTTCTGAGTTCTTGGAGGGATCGTACATTTACTCATGATACACGTTCGTTCTGCCCCTTTGTGACACAGTCGTTTGCCTCATTCCTGTGCCAGCCTGTTTGGTGTGGTTTCCAGGACACCCCACCGCCTGAGAGGGCCTTACAGCCTCTTACAGAGGCTCCCACCTCTGGTTCTGCCTTCCTCTGCCGGCCAAGTGCCAACACCACACCCCCCTCCTGGCTGTCTCTGCCACACCAGGAACCCATCACCCCCTCTCCTGATAGTCTACGTGCTAGAGCTTCTAGAGCTAACTTAACGTTTGCTGGATCCCTCAATGCCCCAAAGCCCAGATGCTCCCATGCCAAAGCTACAAGGATGCCTGGCTCCTCTTCCAGGTTTCCCTCTGCAGAGACAGCGGTGTGTGTGTGTGTGTGTGTGTGTGTGTGTGTGTGTGTGTGATGTGTCGTCTGGAAAAGAGAGTCCCCTTAGCTTCTGCATTACCTGCAGGCTTCCTACACAACCTCGAAGACTCAGCTGCCTCTGCATCATATTCTGTGAGCCACTGGTGACATGCCAGATGATTTAATGATTTATTTACTTATTTTGAGAGAGACAGAACAAGCAGGAGGGGCAGAGGGAGAGGGGGAGAGAATCTCAAGCAGACACCGGGTTGAATGTGGAGCCTGACGTAGGGCTTGATCTCCCGACCCTGATATCATGACCCGAGCTGAAAAGAGGTCGGATGCTCAACCAGCTGCATCAGTCACGTGCCCAAAGATGATTTTAAGTAGCAAAGAAGACAGCAAGTTTAAAAAGTGAATAATTTCAAGATCAATGTTATAAAAATGATTGAACAATCATTCAGGAGGTGTAAGAGTTAACAAGAATTGTGCAGATGATACGCAAAGTAACTGAAGCTTGAGAAATGCTGCCTTTGAATAAGTTCTTTTCCAGACTCTCCTCAGTCCCTGATGTAAATTTTCTTCTGGGGGACACCACTCCACAGCCCACTAAACACGCCCGGAGAAGTCGGAAGCTCTTTGGTGAGATATAATTCAGGCTGAAGCTGGGCCCCCATCCTTGACACTGTCTGACACCACTCCTTGGGGTCCTTCCCAGTGGATTCCGTCCTGAGGACAGACAGTCGTCTTATTTTTTTCTCCTCGTATCATTCCCTCCTCTGTCTTTGAGATTCTTGGAGTTTAATTCATTTCAATGCAATTCAATCCAATTTTAGGGAGAAGACGGCAGACATCATTAAGTAAAATAATTTTTTAACCTTCACCTTGAAATAATTTTAGACTTACATAAAAGTGGCAAAAATAGTACAAAGAGCTTCTACCTTTCACCCAATTCCATCCAAAGTTAAGACAACATACCTGCCATATAATTATCAACACCAAGAAATTCACGTTGGTACAATACTATGATATGAACTACAGATTTTATTTGGATCTCCACCAGCTTTTCCCCTAAAGTCCTTTCTTTGTTCTAAGATCCAATGCACAAGCCCACCCCGCATTCACTTGTCATGTTTCCTTAGTCCCCCGAAATCTGTGACAGTTACTCAGATATGACCGTATGTGGACATTTCTGAAGATGCCTGTCGTTTTGTAGACGTTCCTCAACTTGCCTTTCTCCCCTGTTTTCTCCAGAGTAGCCTGAGGTCATGCATATTTTGGCAAGAAAGTGACAGAAGCCATGTCCCCTTTCCAGCACACCTTCTTGGCGAGGGCATGATGACTCTGCCTTATCCCAAGTGAGGGTGGTGTCTGCTGGGTTCTCCACTCTGAGGTAACTACTCTGAGGTAACTGAGGTAACTTTTTTAATTAATAAATATCTTGGGGAGATAGTTTGAGAAATTACAGCTTCTCAAAATTTCACCCACTAATTTTAGCATCCATGACTGGATCTTGCCTGCACAACTATTGTGGTGTTGTAATGGTCTACCTTCCTCATTTCTTCCACATATATTTAAAATAATTCTGCTGTAGGGGGCACCTGGGTGGCTCAGTCGGTTGGTTGGCAGCCCTCGGCTTGGGTCGTGATCCCGGGGTCCTGGGATCGGGTCCTGAGTCGGGCTCTCTGATTGGCGGGGAGGTTGCTTCTCCCTCTCCCTCTGCCTGTCGCTCTGCCTACTTGTGCTCTCTATCTGTCAGATAAATAAATAAATCTTAAAAAAAATAATTCTGCTGTAAATAAGAACTGTTTCTTCTCCCAAATTTACTAATTTATACTTATTTTATTCTATGTGCTACAACCTCATCCACCCATCCATCCATCCACCCATCCATCCATCCCAGAATGTTCCAGTTTGGGCTATTCGCAGCCTCTCAGGGGGCTTCTGGGTTGTCTCATCATGACTCCTATTCTTTTTGGAGCAATCCTTAGTTTTTAGCCCATCAGGATTCCCCAGGCTCATCTTGTGCTTTCCCCGCCCCAGACCTGGAATTAACCACTTCTCTAAATGTTTCTTTTTACTGAAGAACAGTGTATCTAAACCAAGGTGCGGTACTAAGAAGTGTCTATTTCTACTGAGTGTTACTGCTTCTGGTGCTCCCAGCAGACAGCATTAGGCAATCATGAATCAATACCAACTATGCACGCGAGAAGATCTTGTCTCTTCCTATGTCATCTAAAGGCCATGAGTTCATGCCAATACCACCAACCCTGATCTAGCAGTGCACAATTCATTCTAGTCTTTTCCTTTCTCTCTTTGCAACTTCTTCATGGCTTTAATATCTATAAACTATTTACTTATTCGTTCAACATTAGAATATACTTAAGTAAATTCAAGATTGCCAGCCGTGCCCCGTGAGAAACAAGTTTACTGACGAGGGCACAGTGCTCGTGTAGAGTCCTTTGGTCTTGAGCCTAAAAATACCCAGTTAAAATTACTGCTTTAAAAATTCACATGAATTAGTTCTTTTCTTCCCTAATCCCTTCATGTGGTTAGGAAGGATATTTTGAAACAGAAACTGCAATACCTGAAGATTTCTGAAAGTCTAAATTCTTTCCGGTATACAATCACTGAAATTTATAGCAAACCCTCCTGGTCTGCCTCCCAAACCTGGCCTGTACACCGCCTCATGGCGTTTACTTTTCCCTCCTAGGACATTTAAGAAATGTTTTCTTTCTTTCTAGCTACACTGAGATTCCTTCTGGATCGAGGTTCAAATTTCCACTGGACCCTCGAGCTGACACACAGTAGTCAACTGGTTATTTTTATTTTCCCTAGAGCTGCATATTTTGCTATCTCTAGCTTCCATGACTCTTTGAAGATTTATTTATTTTTTATTTTAGAGAGAAAGAGAGCATGAGCAGGAGGGGGAGAGGAAGAAGGAATCTCAAGCGGACCCCACACAGAGCATGGAGCCTGTATGACTCTCTGAATGTTTTTCTAGTTTACGTGAGGATCTCAGGTAAGAACATAGCTATTAGACTGGAACTCTAATCTTGGGGAGGAAGTGAACAATAAAAGTTTTAGGAGATTCAAAGAATTCTGCCTCCACTGGCTTCTTGGATAAGGCTCTGGATTGCCTAGGGTGACTAGAGTCCAGTATTGACTTAGAAAAAGTTTATTTAGATGAAAATAAAACCACTCCTCTGGGCCTCAGATCCTTCTAGTAAGGAAGAATGACCAGCAAAGGGATGCCTGTCATTTCCTCAGATAAATCAGCTGCCGCACTGAACCACGGGAACAATAAAAATCTGTGGAAAGACCGAACTCTGATGTCTTCTCAAATACATTTTGCTGTTCTTACTTCCTTGACTTTAATCCCTCTGGTCCCCCCTGAGCGTTTCTGCCCTACTCAGCTTCTCGAGGCTTGTTTGCGACCCCACTCCAGCCTGTTGTCTCTGCTCACTTGCTCTGACACCTGATCGTGACCCCAATCCCTGTCTGTTCCTCACGGAACTAATCTGGTCGTACCCAACGCTGAGCGTGTCCCTCACTGAACCCAAACAGGACCTTCCAGCAGGGGGCACTGCTCTGTATCTCGTTTGTGCTCTTTTACAGTGCTCTTGCTTGCTTTACTTCATGGTCAGACTTTTTCACTTGAAAAATGAAAAATTTTTTTCCACAGAAATATTTTTTCTGTGGAAAAAAATATTTTCCACATAAGTTTTGATTTCTCTGGTAAAGAAAAGTAACATCTCTTGCTTGCTCATTACCACCGAAGTTTTCCCTCTAGCTCTCTCTCTAGATCTCCCTCAAAATACACCCCTGATAAATCCCAAGCCTGACTGCGAGAAAAAGGTGACCCAGTACCATCACTTATACCATCGTGTGGAACGGTTAGACTGTGAACTCTACTCAACAGCCTTTGCTGAGAGATTTTTATACTGTTTTACTGATACACACAATCTACATTTCTGACTTTTTAAGCATGTATTTGTCCCTAAGGGGGGGGTTGAAGATTTTGGTCTTAGTGAATCACAAACTACAACTCCTGTTGGTGTAAACTAAAGTATTTCTCTCAAAGAAGCCTGTGTGCCTCCATTTCTGCAAATCTCTAGAAACTTCCTCAAGTCAACCTTCAAATTTATTCACTCTGTACAAAAAAAGATTATTTACACTTTTTCGGTTACTCTGACCTACTCATTAGAACTGCTCCTAGTAATTAAAAATTTAGTGAGAAACTGTACAAAGAAAAATACCTTGAATTTCTCTCCATCCTATTTTCAGACATGGACTGGGGACATGGAGTGAGCACAAGGAAAGAAACTGTGTGAGTAGATAGAGTTCAGCCTTTTGCAAAAGGATTTTGCTACCACTCATCAAGCTTTATTAGGCTTCTAATCAATTTCTAATTAAAGAAAACATGAATCCTCGTATGACAAGGGGAAAAGGTGATTCCTAACTAAGGTACTGAATGTCTTATCACTGGAGTGCCCAAGCTGTCAAAACAAATCAAAACACTCCCTGGTAATTTTAATCTAGCTTTTTTACAGGTCTCATATTTTTTTCTTAGGCATGAGAAATCTCAAAAGTTCTTCCTGAGTTTTTACTCTATTGCTTCAGCTCATGTTGGAAAAAGAAGCATGCCTCAGATCACTGTGTGAAAAGATGACTAATGTTAATTTCATTTCGGATTCTATAAATACAATTTTATATTGTTCATTTGAGATAGATTTATTGCTTTCAGATTTTTGCTCTTGTATAGCATAATAATTGATCCCATATTTCTCAGATAAACCGGTAAGGAATATATCACTTTGATACAGTGTAACTCTGTAAGAAAAGAAAGTATTTCTTTGTCAAATACTAAACATAAATTTGTTTAATCAAATACAGTTGGAAGGCAGGTGAGGCAGGAGAAGGAGAATGATGGATGATGACATAATAATGAGACAAGTTCATGTCAATGACCAATTAATGGAAATGCCAGCTCATCCGATGACAGTTGTCTCCAGTTTACATAATTAAGTCTGTTTCTCAAACTAGATCCTCATAAATAAACTCTGGGTTTGCTTTATGTTTTCCCTCCATCATATAAATTATGTTTATGGTTAATCCATTCATAGAACTACCAAGCTGGAGGCAATCTTAAAAGTAATTCAGCCAACTCCTCATTTCATATAAAAAGAAACTGAGGAAAACAATAGATGTCGTCACAGTATCTTTGGTTACTTTTCAACCTTTTTTAATAGTCTTCCCCTCTTTCAAATCATACCATATTTATTCACATAACATTGTTGATACCCCTCCCTGTTTTTAGGCAAATGGTTATAACATATAAATTAGGTGGAGACTAGGAAGAAATGCTTGCCAGGAAACCACTATACTTTTCCATGGAGATTTTGCGAATGCAGCAACGTAGCCCTGGAGGCAGAATGAACATGACCCATTCCCATTATCAGGAGGCTCCTCTCTCCTTCAATAAGACTGTGAAAACTAGCAGGTGGTCAGCTGATTCCCATTCCAGTCTTTTATTTTCCTTTTTTTTTTTTTTTTTTAAAATCTACAGCATGTTGCCTTCTCTGCAACACAGAATTGAAATTCTGCTTTCCATTTATTATTCAAAAAAAGAAGCACAGGAAGTGTTGTGAGACAGGCCAACGACATGGTTCCAAGTGAGGCCCATGATTGAAGGGTGCCTTGTCTTTCAAAAGGTTACGTGAAGAGGGATCTAGCAGGTGGGGAGAAGAGTTAAAAGAGGGGCTGAGTGTCAGTGGAGGGCACTGCCATCCCGTGGAAAGAGGCTTGGGCTGGAAGTCCAGTCTGAGATCTGTTTCAAGATTCGTTACTCGTTATGCGATGTTGGGTTAGCTAGTTAGACTTTCCGGGACCAGTTTTCTTAATCTGATCAATAAGAAACTGGATGAGATTAGTAGTTGTTTGTCTAACTCAAAAGCCTTCAAGGGCCATGAACTGAAACTCTGGATATGAAATGGCTAGATAGAGGACAAGGGGCAGGTATATGGACCGAGGAAGATTCCCACAGACTTTAGATATATTTAAATTAAAATTCACTGAAAACATTTCTACCAAGTCTTGCTGAGGACTTGGAACAAGTGGATCTCACACACTGCTGTTGGGTATAAACCGATTATTTTGGAAAACTGGCAGATGTAGATATATCTATAAAGTATTTATAGCCTGTGACCTAGTGATTTAATTGCTGGATAAACACACGCAAATGGGTGCATGCGTCTGCCAAAAGACACGTACAAGACCATTCACAGCAGCTGTGTTCATGCACACAAAAGATGGCATACTGTATGATTCCGTCTATGCTAGGTTTAAAATTAAGCAAACAAAACTCATCTGCAGGAATAAATATCAGAACGGTGGCTATTTTGGATGGTTGTGGTTATTGAAGAGGGCTATAAAGAAACTGGGAATGTTCGGTATCTTGACTGGGATGCGATTTACACACCTGTATACAGATACAAAAATTTACTTTAGATTTGGGCACTTTCCTGGATCTAAGTCATACCTTGATTTAAAAAAGAAAAATGGAAACTAACAGTAACAAGAAACGAAGGGAAACAAAGAAGAAAAGGCAGAGTAGACATTTTTGTGGGGAGAAAATAAAACCACCTGTCCACGGACTTCTGCCTAGAAACGGCCACGCTGCTGTCCCTGGGTTGCCTGATCTCTACAAATCACTTACGCTATCATTGTCAGTGATTGTTTGAACAAGAAAAAAATAAGGTAAAAATTTGGGAATAACAAAGTAAAGTTAACACCAACTTTTATAGCTTGGTATTATGATTGCCAGTGGACCCACTAACAAGAAGATGATACTAACTATAAAAATCCTAAATCGCTGTGTCAAGTCCTCACTTTCCTTCCCCAAAAGCTATGGCTACCTTGTGCATCATAACGCTCGTTGTAAATTAGAAATCTCATTTTACTTCTTTCATCTGCAGAGACCAGTGCTTAAAACGGGTGGGCCTGAAACGGACTTTACGATTCAAATTCGGTTGCACAAAATCTTACCACTCTGAGCAAAAATAAAAAGCTTCCCTCTATTATACTGTGATCAGAACCCTACCCTGAGTTTACAGATGAGCTCCGGTGGCCACTGCAACCAGAGTGATTCAGGTTAACCTCTGACTCGAACATCTAAGACATTTGGGAAAAGGGTGAAACGGGTAGCATTCTGAAATTGGGCAGGAGGGACCGAGTGGTCATCACACAATCAGTAGAATAGGACCGTCTTCCCCTATAGTCATAGTGACAAATTCAGTCCTACTCTGTAAGCAGTTAGAGGATCTAGTCATTACACCTAGGCATGATTCTTTTTTTTTTTTTTTTTACATAAATATGGTCTCTAAATTAAGAAAAAAAAAAACTTTTTGTAGAAATAAAGGAAAAGACATTTCCTGAGCTTGTAACCCGTATCCAGGATTTTAACTTCTACCCCTCTTTAATTCTAAAACCCCACCCTCATTTTAGAGATAACAAAAGTATCTCTGAGCCACAATAAACGTGAACACACAGCACGAGGGGGGACACGCAGGAGTCACCCTGGCCGGGTCTAACGGCTGTTCTCTTTCCACAGACTCCTTTTCAGGAAGGGACCCTATAATTTGCTGTGTTTTTAGAGTCACCCACTACGCTAGGTAAGTGATGAAGTCCCGGCATCAATACTAGATCACAAGTTCAGTTTTACGAGAAATGTATCTTTCATTTGCCGTGAATCAAACTTATTTTATCTTTGCCCTCATTCTTCTGTTGGGGTGAACTTTGACCTCAGTTAACTGAAGATGTCCTCAATTCGGGGCACCCCCCTTCCTGAGGCTGCCCACAAATCTTGGGAGATTGATGAGTGTGAAAACCGGTTCCCACCGGCTCCGGCTGGCTCTGTCCTATCTTCACACCGCACAGGTTGTCGTGGGGCTATGTCATGGGGCGCTCAGGACGTTCTCAGGTGTGGCTCAATGTCTGACAATTCCTTGATATTCTCTAGGACTCGGAAAACGTGTTCTTTTTTCTACTCTATACCAGGTCAGGTCGGGGGAGGGGGGGAAGCCCTGGGGTCTGTTTCTGGCCATGCTGCTGTTTTTCTCTAACAACCCTTAACACTCCAGGAACGCATATACGTGCCTGGGGTTGTTGAGAACAGGGGGGAGACTTTGGATCTTCTTTCTTGCAAGCCCTCTTCTCTTGAATATTTACACTTATGTGGGTGCTCTGTCACTTTCCCCGCTTCATCCTCAGTACAGACGCTTTGTGGTCTAAGGCAAGGAGGTGGGGGGGCGGTGCACGGGCAGCTCAGTGAGGTAGCATCTGCCTTTGGGTCAGCTCATGATCCTGGAGTATCCAGGATCCAGCCCCAGGTTGGTCTCCCTGCTCATCCCTCTCCCTGCCCAGTGGGGAGTCTGCTTCTTCCTCTCCCTCTGCACCCTCCCACTTGTGCGTGTGCACACACACTCTCACTCTTGCTCGCTCTCTCAAATAAATAAATAAAATCACCTTAAAAAAGGGAAAGGAGGGTGGGTAAAAGTTAAGGGAAGGGAAATATCCTCTCTGTTAAATGACACATTCTTTCAAATCATTTTCATATTCTATGGAAGCTCGGGGTGGCTCCCTTAAACTGGTTTGACCATAACAACTTGCCCTGGAGGCAATAAATGCCCACTTAGGGTTTGGAAAAAGTGGGCTTGAATATAATGTGAAATGTTAGATATATTATCCTTGTATACTCGGCATATAAACAACACTCAGTAAATATTTGAGTTAAATGAAATACTATAAAAGAGGTCATATATTTGCCATATGGAGAAGGGCAGAGCAGGGTCCTAAGGCAATGGGACATTATTCGACAAATTTTGGTGGTAGAAGAAGAAAGAATCTGAAACTTAGGAGAATGTGTGGAAATATACAATATAAAACGTCTCTGCATAAATTTCATTTGTCTCAGCACAAAGGAACGGATTCAGGGCGCCAGTAGCCCCATTTCTTCAAAGATCCATTGTCTTCTTGGGTTTTAGTCCTCTCCTCATATTAAAATTTGATACAATTTACTTTAGCAATAAAACTAATTTGCATAAATGTGTTAACTCCCAAGTCATTTGAACTTCAGCATTTCTTCCCCTAGTGTTGAAATGAAAGGTTTGTGTCTTTAATGAAAGCTTTTCATGCATTGGAGAGGTAGTCTGAGCGATGTTTTTAGGGCTGGAATGGCCTTCTTGTTTCAAAAATCATGCTGTACCTGAGTCTGCTTTAAAATTAAATATACTTCAGTAATTTTATAATTCTAGTTTATACGTGTTGGAGGAGGAGGATGGAGGGAACGGGAGAGCAAAAAACCTAGAGTCATCCCACTTGCTTCGTTCCTTTCATGTCAGTTAACTGAAATTTCTATCATTCGCTCATTTATCCAGATACTTATTGCTCGGTATCATTGCCAGTGTTCAGGAACAAGATCGGTAAGCATTGGGCTAGTCCTGGAAAACTTCGCCGGCTAGTGAAACAGACAGGTGTGTGAACACAGATTTCAATAAAATGTAAGTCGCAGGACAGAGATCTGAGCAGAGTGCTACACCATCCCATTAGACACAGAGCCACATGTAGGGAAATTATGAAATGCTTTCTAGATGCATCTGGATAGAGTCTTGAAGAACGAATGAGTTTCTGGGCAAGGGAAGGAGGGAAAGAGAGAGGGGCACTCCAAGAAGAGGAAACTGTGTGCAAAGACAAGGGTTATGAAGATAAATGATGTGTGTTTAGGGAAAGTGTAATTAATTCGATGTGGCTGGACCACGGGAAGTATGGCAGGGTGTAAGACCAAAAATGTAGGCTGGTGCGAATTTAGGAAGGGCTCAACAGTCCGCATCAATGGCATCAACTTCCTTCTGCGGGCAGTAAGAAAGGCATCCACACCTTTTAAGCAGAAGAGTGACGTGAGCAGGTACACATTTTAGAAAAAACTGTACTCCATGCTGTAAGGATGGTGGAGAGGGAGAAGGTGGTGGAAGCAGTAAGACAAGTCAGCACAGGAGCCAGAGATGAGGTTTAAAAGAGGAACAGAGGGCGTGGGAAGAAAGATTAGGGGAGAGAGTAAAGAATTGGAATCGACTAGAATCCATTGGAATCTTTTTTTTTTTTTTTTTTTTTAAGATTTTATTTATTTATTTGACAGACAGAGATCACAAGTAGGCAGAGAGGCAGGCAGAGAGAGAGGAGGGAAGCAGGCTCCCCGCCGAGCAGAGAGCCCGATGCGGGGCTCGATCCCAGGATCCTGGGATCATGACCTGAGCTGAAGGCAGAGGCTTTAACCCACTGAGCCACCCAGGCGCCCCCATTGGAATCTTTTCTTAATTTGGGTTCTCTGAGCAGACCTGAGACATGGACCTGGGTGGGCGAAGTACAGATGGGCTGGCAGGGGAATGGGAAGTGACAGGTGATGGACACCATCAGTATGTGTGACCACAGCCCCATCTCCCAGGGACACTCTGCAAAGCCAAGCGAAGTACATTCCTCACAAGGAGCACATGGTGGAGGGAGGGACTGGGCATTCTGTATTTACTTCCCTTTGCTTTCAAGTGGGAAGAGGGAGAGGCAAAAGTCACATCATATTGGTTTGAAGAGATAATGGGATGCGCGGAAGTGTCAAAACAAGTCTAAAAGCTGTTAAAGCTATTGCTGAGGACAAGTGCGAAAGCAGTTGCTTGAGAAAGATACAAGACAAAAAAATATTAATTTTTTGGGGGGAGAATGTTGACAAAAGGGAACAATCGGCTGACAGGGAGATACTGAAGATGAGATAGAGGCTTGTGATAACTAAGGGAAAACAATTTCCAGAAATGTCGGAAGGGCATGGGATCAAAACCATGGCTTTGGCTACTGACAGTGGGTCCGAGAGAAGAGGATGGACATTTCTCGCTCTGAAATGAAAGGGAGAGAAGCCAAGATGGGGAGGTATCGATACATTTTGAGGTGCGTGGAGGTCTGTTGAAGGAGCTCGTGTCCGGTGGTTTTTCTGTGCAGTAAAGAAAAGTGTATGGGTGAACCTAAGTGAGACACTTGTCTTCATCATAGACAAGATCTATGAGAGCCGAAAACTTGTCTGTTTATCACTGTATCTCCAGCATCCAGCAGTGTGGGTGGAAAACAGGAGACTCTCAAAAAATAATTATTCAGTTGCCTGAATAAATTAAAAGTGGAGCATTCTACACAGTAGGAAGAGTCAGAAATCTGTGGGTTCAAATCCCGCCCTGCCGCATCACACTGAATAAATTACTGAAGTGTGCATTCTTAGGGTTCTCGTGAAAATTACATGAATGATATGAATGTTTAATATTTGACACACAGAAAAATAAAATCAAAAGTAATTATACATTAATATCATAATGCTCAAATAGTAAATACAGCTTGATATTAGAATGTGAACTATTCTTTATTTTCTCCCATTGCAAAGGAAGGCATATATTAAAGTTTGGCTTTTTAGTAGATTACTCCTAAATATTATAATTTTATACAGTGAAGCAAGAGCTAATTATTGGAACAATACCATCCTCACATAAAATATGCACACACATGTTTTCTTATCCTGTTAGAATTATAGTATCCAAAATGTGAAAGGGAGGTTACTCTTATGTTGTTGGATTTTAGAGTTTCCCTAAATGTTACCCAGAGCCAGGAGGGCTATCTAATATCACAGAAAACAGAGTTAATATATAGCAGGTTTCTGAGAAGTTACAGAAAAGGATAGAAATCAATAGAGTGAGGTTTAATCAAGATAAATGGAAAGTAATTCACTAGGGAAAGATGGAATATGAAGAAAAGGAAATAAAAAAGAAGTGAAAGCCAGAAAATTATAGGGCTGGAGCCACAAATGTGGGGCAGAAAGCACTAAGGTCATAGTCCTCAATGAATTTGATGTGGATGAACAATAACATGCTGCAAACAAGGTTGCGTGTCCTGTGAGAAATTAACTGACGTGTTGTACCTAAGACCTGAGGGAGTAACAGTCCTTTTTTTCCCCCATGACGACGAGTCCAAATATAAAACACAATATTCAGTTTTTCGACGGCTCTTAGTTTGTGCTCCTTGAAATGGCTCTAGGATTGTCGCATTACACTGGATCATGGCTCTCCCTCAAACAAGCCACATCTCATCATCCTTCTGGAGCTTTCCTGTTTTTTCTTGCCGCTGCCTGGACCTACCTTATTCCATTCTCTGGTTATAGATATTTGACGCACTCGTTCATCGAGGCTAGCCTCAAATGTCGTCTCACATTGCTGAAGGCTTTTTGGGATTTCTGCTGGTATTTCCAATATGCCTTCTGTGTGATGTTCCCACCCCGAGAAGCAGGACTAGGTTTGGGGAAAGTACTAGAATAGGAGGGAAAGTGGAGGGGGGCAGTGGGCTTAGCCCGGACAAGACTGAGTCTAGAAATTCAGAGTTCAGAATCATCTACATTTAAGGAAGCCCTGAGTAGAGACATAATCATGAAGTCTAGAGCACACTCTGTGACAAATGATTTGCACACTATGGAGACAGGTGGGGAAATGAATGACCGCCACAGACCTCCTTGAAATTATGTCACTGAGTCTCTTTGCCACTTAGCAAGATATTGCCTATCACCCCAAGGGCTTGAAAAAGGGGGCCAGAATGTAGAACTCGATAGCCGACACCATTTGCTCAGTGGTTGTTTCTTGGAACATGTATTTAATACTTCACTGAAGACCCCAGAAGATGGGGTGTACTCTTGTTAGGAGATGTAAGAATCCCAGGAATGTCGCTCCTTCTCGGACACCGCATGGCATGGCAGGTGTCGGCACTGAGTGGCCCTGTAACAGGAAAGGGCTCAGTGGAAGGTTGAGGTGCGCTGGCATTTGGGTCTTGTGATCCAACAGACCCCCTGATACTACGGGTGTTAATGGTGGGAAAGACCCGATGTGAATTTCAGGGCAAGCCCGGTAAGAAAACAGTAACCCAGACCCCGGAATTGGAAGCAAGTCCCTGCCAACCGCAGCGAAGAGTTATGTCGCTTTAGAGACAGTTCCTGGCCTGTTACTGGGCCTTGGTAGAGGCCGGACACTTGGTCACGTGACATCAAGTGGCTCTGTATCTAGAATGTTCATCGTGAGCCGCGATGGGATCAGCGGAGTCCAAACGCCTGGCCGGCCCAGCGGGGGGCGATCCCAAGATGGGAAAGGTACACCCCGAACAGAGTCCGGAAAGGGCCAGAGGACAGGGGTAAGCTGAAAGAGTTCTCCCAGACACCTGCCCCAGGAACCCCAGCCCTTCCCCGGCCCTCTCCCATGGGCACAGGGCAGGTCTGGTGTACTGGAGGCAGAAGGAGGAACGAGCCCACGTTTGGTTTGTGAAGGGGTCCGTGGGGTACGGGTGTGAGAGGTGGAACTGGACGGCAGCTGCATGACAGCCGCATTCGGAGGTGGCTTTGGAGGCAGCACTGAGGGACAGTCCTCCCCCCGACACAGCTGTGAGCAGCGCACCCCGTTTTGAAATGAGAATATCTGTACACTGAGGAGTAGCTAAAGCTCCTTTGTATATTTGTAGCACCTGGGCAAGTCGAGGTGTCAAGAATAATTAAATTCTCTCTGCGTAACAAGCTCGGCACATTTCCTAGAACTGCATTGGATTTAAATAACACAAATTCACCTCGGTCGCTTACGTTAAAGCAAAGCAAAGTTTAATATGAAATGCAGAGACGCAGCTTGGAATCTAACGAGCAACAGAAACTGGTGGGCCAGGGATGAACCGCCGCTGGGACTCTGGGTCGTCTCTGCTCTGGCCTTCGCTTTCCCTCTCGCCGCCTCCCCCTCCCCTTCCTCCGCCTCCCTCTCCCCCTACACTCCTGTTCCTCCTCCAGCTCCTCCCCATCCTGTTTCCCCTCCTCTTTCTCGCATCTCCTCCCTCTTCCTCTTCCCTTCCTGGCTAGCCTCCCTGCAGACACGCAGTTTGCTGGGGAAGCTGGGATGGTCTAAAACACCTGTCATTAGCTCTCCTAGAACGCCTCTTCCGTGGGCAAACTAACCTGACTGATCTGACGTTGTATTCCCAAGTCCACGTTACCTGGGGATGAAGTTTACTGGCCCAGCTAATTTCCACCCACGGTCCAGTCGGCTGTGGCCCGTGGGCTGGCGTCATACAGTATCAAAGTCATTGCTACCATGCAGATGAGGGGAGCCAAATGGTCCTGGGAGCAGTGTATGCTGTTGGTGCCAGGCTGGGGCTGGGGTGGAGGTTGGGGGCAGGCAAGGCTGTCTAGGCGGTCCATTTTATGAGAAGCGTATTTGCTTTCAACTGGTGTGGACACATCTACCAAAAACACTTGGCTCTTTACAAATATAAAGAAATTGGAAGATTGAAAGTTCTGTTCTCAATAAACAACGCTGCTAAGGCCCTTGCTTCCAGACTGCCCACTGTCCCCCCCGACCTGCAGAAGTCGCAGCTCTCCATTCTGCCTCTGCCCATTCCCTCCACTTTCTGCCTATGTATTTATTGGAATTTGGAGTCTCTAACCTGATATATGGAATGAATTACCGGCGGGTCAAAGTATGTCTTAGGCAACCTCAGATCTTTGCAGGATTTGGAACCATTTTCTGGTTGCTTCTAGGCCTAGACAAAGGCAATGACAGAAGAATATTTCTGTCTATTTTCAGGTGGGTCGGAGCTTGGCAGAGATGGCTCACAGGTGTCCTGTCCAGTTCTGTTGGCCTTGTCTTTGAGGGAGATTTATTACAGATTTAGTTAACTTTTACTACTTACTTACAAGAGTGTGAGTGTTCACCTTTCTATTTTCTTAACGTTGTCAAAGTGGAAATGAGGCTGGTTTCGGTCCCTAACTAGAGCAGTTTGATCCGACGAGATCAGGTGCGTTCAGGGTGGTATGGCCGTAGACACATGAGCAGTTTGAAATGTGGGCACAGGAGCTTCTGCGTGGCCCAGTCGGTTAAGCATCTTATCTGCCTTCGTCTCAGGTCAGGAACTCAGGGTCCTGGGATCGAGCCCCACATCGGGCTCCCTGCTCAATAGGGAATCTGCTCTTGCTCCTTCTGTGTGCTCTCTCTCACTCTCTCTCAAATAAATAAATAATGAAATAATCTTAAAAAAAAAAAAAGTGGCTATGGGCTACAGGGGACCATGGAAAAGCAGGGGCTTGAACTGTGTGGGTCTATGTGGATTTTTTTTTCCATTAATACCGTAAGTACTGTAAATGTACTTCTCTTCCTAAAGATTTTCTTAATCACATTTCTTTTCTCTGGCTTGCTTGACGGTAAGAATATAGTATATAATATGTATGAAATAAAAAATATATGTTAACCAGCTGTTTACGCTATTGGTAAGACTTCCAGTGCATGGTAGGTTTTTAGTAGTTAAATTTTTAGGGAGTGAAAAGTTATATGTGGGCTTTTGACTGCCTCTGGGGGTGGGGTGGGTCAGGATCCTTAACCCTCACTTTGTTCAAGGGTCAACTGTATTATAATTTCTGGACCAAAATATTTTTTTTTTGAAGATAGATATTTACTATTTTTACTGAAGAGTCAGCATATACCTCAGATCATACATAAAAAGACAATGGAACAACGATCACAGTGGAAAGCTTTGGTTACACCTTTAGACTATGGAGTTTCTTTCTCTCTAATTTACATTTGTGAGAAATGCTTAGCTAAGTGGAAAAGACCGCTTATTTTTCTATTAACCTGATTTGGTTTCTCCTTACATTTAATTTCTGAATAGTAGGTCACTTTTAAACATTATAATAAAAAATAAAATGGGCTAACTAATTCAAAAATTTACGTATCATTAAAAATAACCAGAATATCCATCTGTTGTGGTTAAATACATAATTTGTTTTAAAATATGAATATGAGAAATATAGTAATTCAGAAAACCAGCATGGGAAATAACTAAAAATATAATTCCAAATAGGCTTTCCCACCTGACTATTATTTTTGAAACCCTAGCAGGATATAAAAGGAAGTTAGTAATTAATACAGCATTGGAGAGAGTGGGTAGAGGTTTAGTTAAGTAAATCAAGGAGAGGATTTTGAAATCTGAATGAAACAGCGTCAACAGCATTTTGTAGGAGAATATTAATAAAGTCTTACTAAGTGAGTTCAGAAACATTTTGTGCATTTCAAGTGCTGTTGATTCTTCTAGGTAATGATGCTCCATTATAAGAACAGTCAATATTTGGATGACACAAGATTAAACAATAGATTGTCTGAATTGGCCTTGCTCATTTGACTTGCAAGATAATGTCCCCTGAATTGAGAAGCATATATTAATATTCATTTTGAGTTCTGAAGTGCTAAATTAGGCTACAAACCCAGACTAAAATGTAGTAATGCAAATCTGGAAGCATGAAAACCATTTGCAGGGTCAGGAGACAAACAGTAAAACCCGTGATAGCCAGCAAGTTTTCACTTCAACTGTTCTAGTAGAGCAACACTTGATAATGGGAATGAGCAATCCGTAATAGAAAAAATGGGTAAATGCTATGTAGAAAAGGAGAAATCAGATAAGGCTCTGACAGAGAGAGGATATGGTCAAAATATCTTATGAAATAAAAATGAAGACTGTGAAGCATGGTAACAGAACAGACATATATGGAGCCACCACCCAACATCGGCAAAAACATTCTCACCAGTGCCACTAAAATTCCAAATATTCCTCCCAATTAAGTCTCCTTTGTCCTCCAACCCAGACTGAATTTTGTGATTATCATTTTCTTGCTTCTCCTTATAATTTTACCAGATACACAAGTATCTGTAAGCAATGCATTATTTGGTGCTGTTGTTTCTGAATTTTACAAATGATTTCAGAATATATGTGACTTTTAAAATTGCCTCTTTCACTCGACATTTTATTTTATTTTAAAGTTATTTATTTATTTATTTAACAGAGAGAGAGATCACAAGTAGGCAGAGAGGCAGGCAGAGAGAGAGGGAGAAGCAGGCTCCCTGCCGAGCAGAGAGCCTGATGCGGATCTCGATCCCAGGACCCACCCTGAGATCATGACCTGAGCCAAAGGCAGAGGCTCAACCCACTGAGCAACCCAGTCGCCCTATTTTAATTTTTTAAAAAAGATTTTATTTATTTTTTTGACAGAGAGAGAGAGAGAGAGAGAGAGCAGGCTCCCCGCTAAGCAGGGAGCCCGATGCAGGGCTTGATCCCAGGACCCTGAGACCATGACCTGAGCCGAAGGCAGAGGATTAACCCACTGAGCCACCCAGGAACCCCTCACTCAAAATATAAAAGATTCATGCATGTTGACGTACGAATTTACAATCCATTCATTTGCACTGTTAGGTAGGATTCTACATTATGAATAGGTCATAATTTATTTATTCTTTCTTCTGTTGATGGGAATTATTTTGTTTTTACAATTAAAAAAATACCATAAACAATGCTGTCAACATGCTTATGTATATCGGTGCACAGATTAGGTAGAGTTTCTGGAGCAGCAACACCTAACCAGATTTTCTGCAATGATGGGAACTGTTTCGTCTACAGTATCCGGTATCACAACCAATACCCACAAGGGGCTTTCGAGTTCTTGGCTTCATATGGCTGATGTGACTGAGAAATTGAATTTTTTATTTAATTTAAAATTTTTACAAAATTGATTTTATGCCTTTAATTTCCAAGAAAGATCAATCCATGGAGTATTGAAATAAATTTATTTTGAAGTAAAGATTAGTGGGAAAAGAGGACAGTACATGCCATTAAGAGTTTCCTCATATATTATTACTGGTGTTTTGTTTCTCTGATCATATCTCTTCTTTAAAAAAAACCCTGCAGTTTTTAGAACAGTTTTAGATTTACAGAAAAATTATAAAGGTAGCATAGAGAGTTCCCATATGTCCCTCACCCCATGTCTCCTATTTTAAATACCTTACATCAGTACTGTGCATTTCTAACAATTACTGAACCAATATTGATATATTTTTTTATTAACATATAATGTATTATTTGCCGTGGGGTACAGGTCTGTGAGTCATCAGTCTTACACACTTCACAGCACTCACCAGAGCACATACCCTCCCCAATGTCCATAACTATCCCTACTCCCCGACCCCCCAGCAACCCTCAGTTTGTTTCCTGATACATTATCATTTACTAAAGTCCATACCTTATTAATATTCACTTATATTATAATTTGCTTGTGATGGTTTTATTTAAAGTCCTTTTTCTGTGCTAGCATACATCCAGGAAACCACATTAAATTCAGTCATCGTGTTTCCTTAGGCACTCCGTGACTGTGGCAGTTTCGGGGACTCTCCTTGTTTCTGATGACCTTGGCAATTTTAAGGAGTCCTGGTCACATATTTTGTATAGTGTCCCCCTATTGGGATTTTCTGGTGTTCTCCTCATAATGAAACTGGAGTCGTGGGTTTTGGGGAAGAAGACGACAGAAGGAGAGTGCCGTTTTCATCATGTCCTATCAAGGGTACACACTATGAATACTATGAACACGACTTAGCACTCACAGCTGTGGTTGACCTTGATCACAGGGCTGAGGTGGCATTTATCAGGTTTCTCCTCTGTAACATTTACCCTTTACCCCCCTTCCCTGCACGACCTTTCCATGCAGTACTTTTTGGAATAGAGTTGCTATGTGTAGCCCACACATGAGGAGTGGGAATCCTTTGGAATTTTTCTATAAGGGAGATTCGTCTTTTCTCTTCCATATACTCTTGTATTCAATAGTATATACAGTATGAACTCATACGGATACTGCTTCTCTACTTTGGGAATAATCGAATTTAGTGTATTGCTCAGGTGATTCCAGCTTTGGCCATCAGGAGCTTTTTCAGTTGCTTCCTGTGTCTCTTGGACACATCCCCATCGGAGAGAGAGAGAGTGTGTGTGTGTTCCGGGTTCATCTTGTGTATTTCCTGCCCCGATTCTAGAATCAGTCATTTTCAAGGAGTACTGGCTCCCTTTGTTGGAAAATAGTACTGGAGACCACGATTTGGACACCAGGTCTTCTCATCACTACTGGGCATTTTATTCTATTTATTCAACATCCAAAATGTTATAGCCATGGTGGCTGGTGGCTTCTGTCTTGGACAGTTCAACTCTAGTCTCTATCCTTAGGAACAGACTTTCAAGTCACAGGGTATGTGAATGCTCAACTTTACAAGATAACTCTTTAATGTTTTCTGAAGTGTATCTGCCAATTTACACTCCCAACAGTGATGTCTGAAATCACGTATCTCCATTTTCTCACTAATACTTCCTATTCCCAGATTATCAAATTTATGCCAGTATGATGACATCTTTGTTTTCGTGCCTACTTTTTTTTCCCCCAAAAAGCAATTGAGGAAGAAAGTCTTTCTGGCTTTTTTCTTTAAACACTTTTGTACAGATTTGTACATTAGCAACAGAAACAGAGATAGATTTTTAACTGCATGTTCATACGCTTGCTTTATTTTGATAAGGAATTAAAGCAATTTACAAAATGGCATGAAATAGAGAAGTATTTACTCTGGTCTAATCTGCCTCCACAGGGAGCACCCTTTTCTTTAGAGAAGTAATTGTCTACCACAATAATAGCCTTATGTCAGTGGTATTTTGAAGCAATAAAAAAAAAAAAATCAGAGTGCTGCCCTACATTCAGTATGGCTGTGTAGAAAGTGTCAGCACTACAAGAAAGCAAGATGATCTATACACTGAATTAATTGGCTAGAAACAGAAATTGGGAAGCATTCTTGTTTCAAGGAAATGGAAGATTTTGTATATATCTCCACATCTTTTTCCCCATTCTCCAACATCTGGAAAGGGTGGAAGACATTGTTTCCCAGAGCCGGCTGGGTTGGGTTCAGTGATAACAGCATTTGAAACTCACATGACAGGATGATGTCAGCTGTCATCAGCTTAAAAATATATGCTTTGGGGTGCCTGGGTGGCTCAGTCAGGTAAGCATCTGCCTTTGGCTCAGGTCATGATCTCAGGGTCCTGGGATAGAGCCCCATGTCAGGCTCTCTGCTCAGCGGGGAGCCTGCTTCTCTCTCTCCCTCTGCCTCTCCCCTGACTTGTGTTCTCTCTCCCTCTCTCTCTCGCTCACATAAATAAATAAAATCTTAAAAAAAAAAAACATGCCCTGACAAGATAAAACAACATCAAAAATAAATTGTTGAGGAAATAGAGGCAGAGTGAAAATTGGAGGGAAAAAAATTAAATAAACAAGGCTGAGTATATTAACTACACAAAATCTGGAAGCAAGATTATGCATATATACTAAAAGTAACCAACTCAAACAGGGAATATAATGGATGACACAGTTCATAGTGTCTGTGAGATTAAGAAGAAAGAACAAAAAAACAAAAAATGAAACAACAAAAAAAATCCCCAACTGCTCAGGAAAAGCACAACTTTCCTGGCGTCACAAATAATAGAAAATAGAAGCCAAAAAAGAGGAAAAACAATTTTAAAAAGGTGTTCACTAACAACTCTCGTATTGTCTGGTAAAAATCATTTATTTCTAAGTCCATGCCAAATTTTATTCTTCAGTTCTTCCTCCATATAGAATGAGGGCCAAAATGCAGTTCCATCACCCGACACCTGGGCTGAACCACTGTGGTTGTGAGCACTGCCTTCCTTTGCAACACCAACAAAGACTTTCCCCCAAACTGTAAATTTTACACAGCACAGATTTTCATTCATACTGAAAAGAGTCTTATTATGCATAGTGGGGGGAAATGTATACTCAGTTGGGCAATGTAGATTGCTTAATTTATTGGATAGGAGAATGTTACTTGCAGATTATAAATGTTTGCTACTGCTCAAATGTTTATATCAGAGTCTATTTTTGAAGTAGAAATCCACTTTCATCTTTTCAAAATTCATTATGCAATTACATCCAGTGGGATCAAGATCCTAAGCAGACAACCTGTGGCTCCTGAATCAGCTTTCCTATCACCGATGTGTATCACTGATACAAGTATGGGGAAAAAAACATGATGTTTGACTCTAAGTTTGTCCTAGATACTTTTTATCAAGTGAGGACATTCCTTTCATTTCCTAGTTTGCTGAAGATTTTATGAGGAATAGATTTTAGATCTTGGAAAATGCTTTTCTGCCTCTATTGAGATGACTATATGATCTTCTTTTTTGGTTTGCTAATATGGTAAGTTACATTGATTATTTTTTAAATAGCTTTACTTATGGATCATATAATTCAATCTAATGGTTTTTACATTTACAGAGTTGTGCAACCATTACCAGTTTTAGATCATTTTTACCACTCGAGAAAGAAATCCTGTACCTAGTAACAGTCACTCTCCATTCCCTCCCAATTTCCTCTCCTCTCTCTCCCCAGCCCCACGTAACTACTGATTAATTTTCTGTGTTTACATCTTTGTCTATTCTGGGTCTTTCATATACATGGAATTTCGTAATATATGGCTTTTGTAATTGGATAATTTCACTTTGTGAAATATTTTTAAGTTTCATCCATGTGGTAGCATATAGTTCATTTCTATTTCTTACTGACAAATAGTCCACTGTATGGATATACCATGTTTCATTTATCGTGTGTCTGCTGATACACTGATTGACCTTTGAGCATAAACCAACTTTGCCTTCCTGGGATGAAAGTGCTGGGTCAGGGTATATTATCCTTCTTACATATTGCTTGATTCAATTTTTCCATCTATGCCATGAGGGATAATAGTCTTCAGTTTTCCTTTCTTGTCATGTTTATACACAGTTTTGGTATCATGATAATGCTCACCTCATAAAATAAGTTGGGAAATGTTCCCTCATCTGCACTTTTAAAGAAGAATATACGTAGTTTTGATCAGAATGGCTGAAATTAACAAGTCAGGAAATGACAGGTGTTGGCGAGGATGTTGAGAAAGGGGAACCCTCCTACACTGTTGGTGGGAATGCAAGCTGGTGCAGCCACTCTGAAAAACAGTATGGACATTCCTCAGAAAGTTAAAATTAGAGCTACCCTACAATCCAGCAACTGCACTACTGGGTATTTACTGTAAAGATACAAATGTAGTGATCCAAAGGGGCACGTGCACCTGAATATTTATAGCAGCAATGTCCACAATAGCCAAACTATGGAAAGAACCCAGATGTCCATTGGCAGATGAATGGATAAAGGAGATGTGATACACACACACACACACACACACACACACACACACACACACACGAATATTATACAGCCATCAAAAATGAAATCTTGCCATTTGCAAAGACGTGGATGGAACTAGAGGGTATTAGGCTAAGCAAAATAAGTCAATCAAAGAAAGGCATTTGTCATATGATCTTGCTGATATGTGGAATTTGAGAAACAAGGCAGAAGATCATGGGGAAGAGAGGAAAAAATGAAATGGATGAAACCAGAGAGGGAGACAAACCATAAGAGACTCTTAATCTCAGCAAACTGAGGGTTGCTGGAGTGGGGATAGGGTGGGAGGGATGGGGACGCTGGGTGATGAAAACTGGGGAGGGTATGTGTTGTGGTGAATGCTGTGAATTGTGTAAGACTGATGAATCACAGACCTGTACCCCTGAAACAAATGATACATTATATGTTAATAAAAAATAAAATTAAATTAAAAAAAGAGAAGAGTATATGTAGGCTTGGTCTTACACCTTCTTTAAATGTCTGGTACTACTCATTAGTGACACTATCTGAATCTGGAGTTTTACTTATGGGAAGGACTTTAACTCTAATTTCTTCGATAGATAGAGTATCTTGAAAGGTCTGTGGGAAACTGATTAGGATTCTTAGATGACTTCTTCTTAACCCTGACATTTTTGTTCTGGTCAAGCATGAGCACCTTTATCTTTTTTCTTTTTGTTCTGTTTTGTTTTTGAATTTCTACACTTACTATATTAATTTAAGGATAGGGTCTCCAGGTTCACCATAGACCCTGACAACTTGACTTCTCTTGTGGCATGTCTGCAGGGAAAAGTATAAGGACCAAAGGATTTGAGTGATGGGTTCCCTCTGTAGTCATTTTTTGCACTGTAAATCAATAAATTGATGTTCTTATTTTATATGTTACTTTTGTAAGCTTAGTTAATGTGACTGCCCCCATCTTTGTGGCGACAAATCAACACCATCAACCTGCAGGAACGTGGGCTGTAGCAAATTATTTAGGAGTTTGAAGCCTTATAAACCACTTGGGAGTCAGGAGGGGAGCTTTCCTTAGCTTATTCAACTCCTCTCCCTCTAAGTTATTGTGATGGTTGACACAATCCCTTACCTATTTGAAATTCTAAACGTATAATATGAAATATGATTCTGAGGGAAAATGACTTAGCCCTGCTCAACTGATATGAAGGAAGAGGACAATATATGTAAAAGTTTTGAAAATAAGTATTCAGCAGACAAAAATTCAAATTCTTCTTGGATCTCTGCTCTGCTCAAGGCACTACTACATGAAAAGATACTGCACTGAAGAGGGAAATCAATACTAGCCTGTGAAAAGCCCAAGTGAAAACATCCTGAATGAAGTCTGGCATTCAACAGCAAGTTCACAGTCATGGACCTCTAATTGTCCAGTGAAAGGAATACTGATTCCTGACCTTCTTTAGATCCTAGACCATTAGAAGAGTTTTGTAACTTGGTAAACAAGAAAGAAAGGATCAAAATGAGAAATTTAAGAACCTCTAGAAAGCTGCTGAAAGTTAGAAGACAAAAAATGTTCAGAATAAAACTCCAAATGTATCAAAATATTACGTTCTAATATGTTTTCTAAATAGTAAACACAAGAATAGATCACTTTTACCATACTTAATTGCTCTGTCTTATGTAACGTATTGAGACTTATAATTGTCATTGGAAGTGTGTATGATCCACAAAGCACACATACACATTAAAAGATTTTATCTTGGAGCATCCCTTTGACTTGCAAAGGGAATTTATAATGCCACTTATGTCAAAGTCCTTGAAATGGATGTTTAATATTTCCTCATTTCTTATATTTAGATGTCTTTCAAAGTTTTATCATTATTTTTTATTTTATCCCAGTTATGTCCAATTCCCCTTTTCATCTCTTCTTTCTGCTATCTGCAGAGTCTAGTAGTATAGAAAACAAACTACATTTCATTACTGTAATGCATACTTAAAGAAAGGGAAAACTAGCTCCTTTAAAATTAGAAAGTTGGACCCTACCATGTATTGGTGAGGATTTTCGAACCTCAGAAAATCTCTTATGTAGATGTGAGTAGGAGTATAAATTGGCAGATGGGTTTGAAGAATAATTTGGCAGCATCTAGCAACTATGCCCTCTGACCAGCGATTATGTAATTCAGGTCCATGAGCTGAAGGAGATGTAGAGATAGACAGATGTAGAGACGTACTGATACCAGAACATTATTACCATGTTGTTTGCAATTCATCCAAAAACAACATAAACACTCATGGTTATGAGACTAAGTTATCATATATTCTTATAAGCGGATAATACCAAAAGCAGCCTAAATAAACCAGAACTACATGTATCAGTATGTATAAATCTCAAAAACAAAAACTGAAGCAAATAAAGCAAGCTGTGTAAGGCCATATAAAGAATGATACAATTTATATGTAGTTTGGATACTTGTAAACAATACCATATAGTTTAAGGATACATACTTTATAGTCAAAGCTTCATTCAAGGAATGAATAATGCCGAATCAGGATAGCGATCAGAGGTGCAACGTTTAGATCTCTAATGTTTTGCTTATTCATTTTTTGTTCCTGTTCTGTGTCTGAAAATATTTCAAAATAGGGAAAAAAAAATCTCTTTTAGGCTATTATTCCTATAGTGTGTGATGCCCCAAGTAGAAGTATTTGCTTCACAGGGAGTTCCTGCGCTGGCCCTGAAACATGGAAGACCTACTTCGTTAGGATATTTACCTCAGGGGTCATTTTTATCTGTGATGAAATGCCCCAAATTTGAAAATGGAACTCTGAAATATCACTACGAAAAATATCTCATCATATTCCAATGGTCTCTATCACCTTTGATACAAGGAGGGCAAGAGGGGACGTCTTGTCGGTGTGCCTCTCCTTACTTGTATTGCTTGAATAGCACAGCTGTCCGACACACACAGGTACCAAAGCAAACACGACACTGTTTGTAAGGGACATGATGCAAGTGAATTTAAAGACTGGCTAACCAGGAGAAGTGTGTCTCTCAAACCAATGTTCTTAGTTTCTCCCTCTCTATTCCAGTCAATCTCTGCCTTCTCAAGGTTTACGCAGCGATGGTTCTCAACTTGCATACTTTCCAACATTCCATGTTCTAAATGCATCACCCCTTTATGTGGGGGAGCTGAACCAGCCCAGTGCTGTAGGGGTCTCCCCTCACTGCTAGACTACAGCTGGGCTCCTTCAGACCTGAGGGTCCCGGCGTCCTTGGATCACTTGCTAAGGCTCGTGACTCTGAATCCTTAATGTCACGATTTTATGTGATGCCTCTTGGGAGCCCCCAGCCCCTGGGGTAAGAGCAGGGCTGGACCCCAAGTCCCTTCCTCTTCATGGAGAGAAGAGCGGTCTGACTTTTCCGGGGACCTCTGTGCATATTTATTCTATTTATGGTTCTGGGGAGTGATGTCTGGTACAGTGCCCTCCCTGGGTACTTTCTGCCAGTGCCGGAGTAGCTTCCTCTTTGGACCTGACTCAGGGGGCTGGGATTTTGATACATTTCCTAATAAAGAACTTTCTCTTGCCTCTAAAAAAAACTAAACTTATCTCTTTACCAGGAAATGAAGCTCAATGGTGTGAGTTAAGTGGGAAGACCTCCTAGGAGGACAGCCCTGAGTTAGCATTAAGACAAAGGACCTTGGGATGCACACTATAAATCTGACAAATTTAATGGACTAATTAGCATGATGAGCAATTATTCTCTTTGTAGTAAAATTGGAAATCAGACTAGGTAAACTGTAAGATATATTCCAGCTCAAAATTTGCATAATTCTACTTTATTTCCCCAATCTGCAATATCCTAAGATATTACCAGGTAGTGGTAAGTAAATATGGCAGAAGAGACCGAGATTTAATAGTATGAGCCACCAAGTCTTTTTTTAAGGGACTTGCATCCAGGAGCAGATAAATGAAAAAAAAGATACAACACACAGCAAAATATGTGATATACTGTTAATTCTCCAAAGTGATTTGCTATTATTAATGCTAAATACCATATACTGGGCACCTCTATATACATCATATAAGTCTTGGAAGTCTTGGAATCCCGAAAGACACATATTAACTATCCCCATTTTATGCTGGTAAAGTGAAGACTTGGATAAATTTAAGAAAAGCTCAGTTCCCCATATCACAGGATGCAGACTTGCAGTTTAATTCAGGTCGTCTGGATACAGATGAAGTTTAGTTCACTAGAATATTCTGTCTGCATTACATACACTCTCCACTTGATCTCTTAAAATTATTTTTAAATCAGAAAAGTAATCCGGGACTACATGCCTGTTGCTATTAAACACAAACAGTAACACACACAGGCGTGCAAGTAAGGTGCCTTTCACAACCTCCTTATCTCAGCCTTCCCACCTCCCTTCACAAATTGGATCGTGCTACACATACTATTCTGGGACCTCTTCTTAATGGAAGAAAACATACCTTGTAGTTGTTTCCTATTTGTTCGTATAAACCTTACTCCATATTCTGTATCATAACTTATTTAAACACTTCCTTATTTTTGGACCTAAGCTGTTCCCGTTTTCTTCTTATAAACAATGCTGTAATGAACATTTTTGTTTATGCTACTTTGACTTCCCTATGCAGACATCTATGCAGAACATTTTCCTGGAAGGGAGGTGTTGTGTCGTTTGATCTCACGACCTCCAGATCCTATTCTCCCCATCTCACTCATCTCAAATTTAATTCTTTAATTTTCCTCTTCTTTTTCTTCCTCCTCTGCCTCCCTCTTTTCGTCCCTCCTTTCCTCCTTTCCCTTGTGAAGGTTTCTCCCTGATGCTCTGCTCTGAAGTATGCTTTCTTGCTAAATTCGGCCTCAGGGTCTCCAACTCTTTAAAAATTGCCCTGGGATGGATCGCTACTTCAAAACTTTTGTCTTAAAATTTCATGTTAAGCAAGGGTTACAGGGAAAACCAGTGTTGTGTGCTAATTCTTTATACTTCGTTATTACATAAGCAAGATCCAATGATTTATTTCCCCCAGGGGAATTATGAAGAATTCATAAATGAGGATTTCTGTCTTGCACATACAATATCCATGGGTAGATGTGAGTTTCTTTGAATGTATAGAACTTCAGAAATGTTTTGGAGAAGAAAGCCTACAGTGGAAATAGTGAGAACAAAGTGGATTTCTGAGTCCAAATTTCGGTTCTGCTACTCATTGGTGGTGTGGCTCTGTGCAAGTCATCATTTTTTTCACTGCCTTAGTGTTCTAAACTTAATATGAGAGTAATAGCAACAAGAATATCAATAATAATATGACATGTTTTCAAATCTGGCTTAAGGCAGCATTTTCTTTTCTTTTCTTTTCTTTTTTTAAGATTTCTTATCTATTTCATAGAGGGAGAGAGAGCTCACAAGTAGGCAGAGAGGCAGGCAGAGAGAGTGGGGAGCAGGCTCCCCGCCAAGCAGAGAGCCCGATGTGGGGCTCGATCCCAGGACCCTGGGATCATGACCTGGGCTGAAGGCAGAGGCTTAACCCACTGAGCCACCCAGGTCCCCCTAAGGCAGCATTTTCCAAAGTGATTTCACTTAAACCTTAAAGTTTCATGATCAAGTCAACTTGAACAACTCTGGGGAAAAAAAGCTTTTGCATTGTTTTGTTTTCACTGTAGATTTCCTCAGATAATTTACTATGTGGAGGTGTTTGGGGAATTGGGAAGTCAAGACACCGTGTGAAACAGTTTCTAAATTACCTAATCCCCAAATCCTATTTTTTGTAAAGAACATTTTGGAGGACTTGAGTTGCGAGAACCGTATTCTGGGCAAATGCTTGTTTAAGATTTAAAAATAATGCATACGAAAGTTCTGGGATATTTTAGATACTCAATAATGGTTTTTTATTATTATTCTAAATCAACTTTTAAATATAAAACAAAGGACTCTATAGGAGAGCTAAAGGGCTCCAGAGAAGCAGGGATGCAATGAATAGAAATTAATAAAGTAGCCTTTTCCCAGAAGGTTTTAAGAAAAACCTTACCCAATAAATGAACTTTAAAATGTAGTGGAGATTTAGAGAATTTAGAAAGGGAATGTTAGAGGAATTTATCTTCCACACATATTGAGTTCCTCCTGTCTTTTCCATCATGGTCCCCCGTGTGAGCATATTAGCTTGAGAGTAGAGAGCTCTACATAGTCTGTGAGCCCAAAGAACAAAGTAGTAGAACGATGGCCCCCATGACAAGGAACAGAGCAGACATTACGAAAACAGCCACGTGAGGATGGGATGTTGAACAAAGAAATTGTAGGTGCTATTTATTTTGAGAGTTTGATATATTTAGGTTTTTTTTTTTTCACACATTGACAAATTCTGAGGGAATAATGATCTCTGCTGATAATTTATTAATTCAGGGCATTTGCTTTAAATACAGTAGGAGTCTATGGATTATTTCTGGTATCTTCTAATTGTCTGGTGCTCCTGATATTATTCTATTGATTGCACTTTTCCATTGTGTGTCCCAAAGGCAGAGAAGGGCAAACAGCAATCATGAAATATGAATGAGATGCCTCATTAACCTTTGGGCTTTTGAGTGCTTGGAAGCATCTAATCTATGTCATCGGCAAGAAGAGTCTGGAAGCACTGCAGGGGGTTGCAGGGAGAGAGGAAGGGCAGTTTACTTTGTGGTTGGTAAACTCTAGGCCAAGCGCTGGCGTGGTGCCTGCTCTGACACAACAGGATCCTGCATTTCACTGGAGATGCTGAGATTTTAGCACGCGTAAATGTAACATAGAAAGCTTGCTGAAATTCAGGATATCAGGCTCATCTCCAAAGACTCAGGGTAGATTTCAGGCATCTGCTTTTAAACAAGCACACAGGCGATTGTGATGCAGGAAGATTTGGGGACCACACTTTGAGAAACATCACATTAGACCCATTCAACAAAGGGGGAGTGAGCTGATAAAATGTAGATGTCTTCTGGTTTTTACCGGAATACGTAGACTTGTTTCTATTTTCACGTAGAAGAAATTTCCAAGCGAAGTATGGGATACTTGCCTTATGGCTATTTTTTCCATATCATCAGAAGCTACTTTGTCAACAACAGGGTTGTCATTTAGCCCATTTAGGTTTTTTTTCCCTCAAAATGTACAATGCCCTTACCACTCTACAGTTATAATGATATGTTGTAAGTAGACACTGTCAATTTACATTACAATATATTACAGGCAGGGGACTCAAGACTTGGAAAATTTTCAAATGTTAACAAGAATACCATGTGACTCTGAAAGTTGACTATATATGATCGTTCACATAAATAGATAAAGATATATAGATATAGATACAGTAGATAGCACCATTATGATTCTATGTGGTAGTAAGTAGACCACAAGAACAGCACGAGAAGACAGGAAGGCCAATTTTATAAGGAACCAGTGGAAAGACTTAAAGAACAAGAAAGGGAAAACTGTTTCCAATCCCCTGTCCTGAAGCGGCTCTACCTTTCCTTCTGGATTGCCTTAGAACACATGCATGGCGTCTTGAACTGATGTGGCCCAGGGTGGAGATGGTAAGACTCAGCCCCTCCTTCCTACCATCTCTTTGTCTTCACTAATCCCACCAATCCCACAGCCTGTTTCTTTTATAGCCACAAGCTTGATTAATTCTTTGTTAACAGTTACTTTCTTACACCACCAATACAAACTGTTACTGTTGTTAACTGTCTTCTGCCTGGCCCCCTCCCAGGTCCCCCCGCAAGCCCTGGGACAATCTGTAATCACCTTCATCTTTCTCTCTTCAGTTGAGAAGGTCAAAGAACAATTCAGCACCACTGTTAAGCATAAAAATTATGACAGAGAGGTATATTGTAACAAAAAAAAAGAAAAGTCATACATTTAGAAATATTAGATGTAATAATAATAAGCAAAACAGTGTCGTTGGGACATAAAAGGCCTTGAGAATGCTCAGAACATTTTCAGAATTCCTAAAATAGTTTCCATCTACCAGCTCATTCTCCACTAATTAAAATTACTTTGCCTCAAGGAGCTGCTTCCAAGATAAACTATGTTTGGTTAGATAAGCTATGTTCAATTTTATTCTTTTTCAGTTTTATTCAATTTCCAGTGTTGTATTGTTATATTCCTTAGCTTCTCTCTCTCTCTCTCTCTCACACACACACACACACACGTGTGCACACACACTTTGGTTTCTTTCAATACATCAAATTAAGGATAGACCAGGTTTTCTTGGGACAGTTGAGAGATTCTGCTTCATTTGGAAACATTGACTTTGCAGGAAAAACCTTTCCAGTTCTAAAAACTGTCTTACAGTGAATTTCTGAATACAACCTAGGGGAAAATCCAAGAGATTCGGAGAGGACCCGAGGACTCATCTAACTGAACTCCTTCCTTCCATGGAAACTGAAGATCAGAAAGGTGAAGGTCACAGCACTAATTAGTTGCAGAGCCGACAGCAGAACCCACAGCATCTTTACACCACGCTTCACATTTGTACACCGGGTTTGTCTATCGAGGAATTGTGTGGATTAATTATTTACTGCATACATCAAACACTGACTATGCGGCCGGTGCGCGTATGGGTCTGTGCTGAACATCTGAAATACGAGGATGGGCCGAACAAAACAGTTTCGGCTCTCATGTTTTTCACAATGAGATTTACAATTTTTTTTTTTTTTCAGATAGAGAGTAATCTATTCCAAAAGACTACATGTCGCATGCCTCTGTCTACACGGTATCCCCTAAAGGGCAAAACCACAGGTAGGGACAGAGATCAGTAGTCATCACGGGTCGAGAGAGGACACAGTTGACCACAGACGGGCCACGTGAGTCATCTGAGGCGTAAGAAGGCATCTGCTTCATGAGTGTGTGGTCAGTGCATGATGTCATGCCTTTGCCAAAGTCCATAGGACTGTATGTCATGAAGAGTATCTTTCACTGTATAGAGAGTAAAATGCAACAAGCAAACAACTTTCTGGTCGCCTCTGCAGTACTTACAGTACCACGGAAGTGGGTTTCCACACCCTGTGGCGGTGCCTCACCTCTTCCGCCTGGGATCGATCCTCACTCAGTGCTCTCACGGGTCCGGCCCCATGTCCCTCTCTCCCATTTCATGCTATTGCGCTTGGCATCATCTTTTCCCCCAGGTCTTAATTGGGTTGGTTCCTTCTTCTCTTTCACATCGCAACTTTGCTGTCAACCCTCAGACAGACTTAACACTGAACCTAAAACAAATTCTCTCATTTACTCTTCCTCTGCCACATCACCTGGCCTAATTACTTTACAACAATGATCAGAATTTGAAATGGCCCTGTCTGCTTCATCATTTTTAAATTTTAAATTTTTTATTGTTAACTGTCCCCATTTCTAGAATACAAGCTCCATGAAGGCAGGGGAATGTCTCATTCACAGAAAAATCTCTGGAATATAATAAGCGTTGATAAGTATTTGTTAAATGAGTGGCTGAATCCAAAAACCATAGTTTTAAATCTTCTGAGCTACTTCCTCCACATTTCTTCCAGGCAACACTTGACCCATATAAAAAGAAAGAAAAAGAAATGCTTGTATGTAACCATGATATTTCAAGAATAAGGTGGATTATTAATTGATAACATTTTTAAAAAGGCATTAAAACAGATCAAAAATCTCTACAGTAGTCTTTTTTTTTTTTTTAAAGATTTTATTTATTTATTTGACAGAGAGAGAGATCGCAAGTAGGCAGAGAGGCACGCAGAGAGAGAGGGGGAAGCAGGCTCCCTGCTGAGCAGAGAGCCCGATGTGGGGCTCGATCCCAGGACCCTGAGACCATGACCTGAGCTGAAGGCAGAGGCTTAACCCACTGAGCCACCCAGGCGCCCCTCTACAGTAGTCTTAAACCACAGGTTTGGGTTATAATTTTGTCTGAACCTGGACTCGTTCATAACTGAACTCTGGAAGTGGTTGCTCGAGAACAAATAAAATACAATTTACCATCTGAAGAACATCTGAGTTACCTGAAGGTTTTGGAGTTTATTTTTTAAAGAACTAAAAAAAAAAAGATTTTATTTATTTATTTGACAGAGAGAGACAGTGAGAGAGGGAACACAAGCAGGGGGAGTGGGAGACAGAGAAGTAGGCTTCCCACTGAGCAGGGAGCCCCATGCAGGACTCGATACCAGGACCCTGGGATCACGACCTAAGCCAAAGGCAGACGCTTAATGACTGAGCCACCCAGGCGCCCCCAGTTTTTGGAGTTTAAAAATAAGAACGATGAAGGGCACCTGGGTGTCTCAATCAGTTAAGTGTCCAACTTTTGATTTTGGCTCAGGTCACAATTTCAGGGTCTTGAGATCGAGCCATGCATTGGGCTCTAAGCCGGGAGTGGAGCCTGCTTGGGATTCTCTCTCTCCCTCTCCCCACCCTTTTCCTGAACCTTCCTTGCATGAGCACAGGCTCTCTCTCTAAAAAACAAAACAAAACAAAAACAAAAATACTGGGACGCCTGGGTGGCTCAGTGAATTAAAGCCTCTCTCGCTCAGCGGGGAGTCTGCTTTCCCCTCTCTCTCTGCCTGCCTCTCTGCCTACTTGTGATCTCTTGTCTGTCAAATAAATAAATAAAATCTTAAAAAAAAAACCAAAAAAACAAAAAAGAAACCTAAAAGCCAAAAAACACAAAACCAAAACAAAAACTATGAGTATTTATGTAAAGGTATTTGTATGAACATTGTTTCCAGTTTTCTTAGGTAAACACTAGAACTGGGACTGCTGGCTCATATTTTAAGTACGTGTTTAGCTCTAAGAAAATGTCAAAGTATTCTCTAAAGAAGCTGTAACATTTCACATTTCCAATGTATGAGAATTCTCATGCTCCTCATCCTTGTAAGTACAGGGTATTAACAACTAAAAAAAATTTTTTTTTGCTATTCTAAAAAGTGCTTGATGGTATCTCATTGTGGTTTTGTTTTACACTGAGGATATTGAGCATCTTTTTCTATGCTTATTTGCCATCTATAGATCTTCTTGGGTGCAATATTCAACTCTTTGGCACATTTTTTATTGCATTGTTTGCTTTCTTACTGTTGAGTTTTGATAGCTAAGTCCTGGTAAAGACTTTTTATTGATTTATCTTCAAGTTTACTGACTATTCTCAGATGTAACATGTCTACAAAGTCATTTTTCACTGCCATTACTGTTTTTTTTTCTCTCTCTCTCCCCACTTCATCCCTCTTCTTTTTTCTGCCCACCCATCCATCCGTCCGTCCTTCCTTCCTTCCTTCCTTCGTCTCTCTGGTGACATTTGCCATCTGATCTTGAATTCATAAGAATATTTTGGAGCCAGTGACAGAGTTTTTTTTTTTTTAATTTTTTAAGATTTTATTCATTTATTTGACAGAGAGATCACAAGTAGGCAGAGAGGCAGGCAGAGAGAGAGGAGGAAGCAGGGAGCCCGATATGGGGCTCGATCCCAGGACCCTGAGATGATGACCTGAGCTGAAGGCAGAGGCTTTACCCCACTGAGCCACCCAGGTGCCCCAGTGAGTTATTTTTAATTCCCTGTCAGGTAGTCCCAATATCAGTGTCATACCTGAGTATGGTTGTGTTAATTGCTTTGTCACTTGGCAATATGTTGTTCCTTGTTGCCTTTTTATATACCTCATGATTTTTGTTGAAAAATGGATATTTTGTGTAGGATAGTGGAGACTGAAATAGAGAGGTTTTATGTCTGGTAGTGACTATGCCTTTCCTTCCACACCTGGTGGGTTTAAAGCTACGAAGTTGAAGTTTGCTTAGCTTTTGTGTAATATATGGATGGGAGTGATGATCTTTTCCGGTCTTTACACCCTGAGGAAAAAACCCAGGAGCCCCCTTATTAGAACATTTTAAGCATGGAAATTACATGATTTGGTTGATTTACATTTTAAAAATTATACTGACTTCTGGGTGTTGAATGAATTGGAGGAGGGCAAAAGTGGAAACAGCAACACCAATTACTTTAAGAGACTACTGCAGTAGTTAAGGTGACGAATAATCATGGTTTGGGTTCTGCAACATATTGTTTACAAAATGTCAGTCGACTTATCAAACTGACTTACAGAATTGCATAGGGTTATTAAATACAAGCCAGTTGAAGGGTGTCTGCCCAAAAAATCCCCTCCATGATTCCATTTTTAGAATAGTTGACCTGGAGCCCTTATTCACAGCAACAGTGACCTAGGAGTGAGCTGACCATTAAAAAAGGCCCAACTGATAAGAATAAAACTATGTTACCTGCCCCAAATCAGATTGTATCAATCCTCCCTCTGGCTCCCTCCAGGGCTGCACATGCAAGTTCAGATGGTATCCAAACACGTGGTCCAGAATTTGGGCCCGACCTGTCTGCGCTCACCTGTCACTCTTCTTTTTGTTCACTACGTCCCAACCGCACTAGCTTGCTTTCTAGGCTTGCGACACCCCAGGCTATCGCTTCAGAGTCCTTGCGGCCACCAGCCCACGCACCCAAACCGTTTATACCTCTGACAAAAGAGACTGAGATTTATAATCTATCCCGAAGAAACTGGATACCAAATTTCCACGAAACATCTCATTAGCCGATAAAGCGATAATCTGGAAGCCGCTGTACGTTGCTCTCTAGGCAACATTCTCTACCAAGCCATCCAGCCAGAGTTGACCATCATGAGCGTCGTGTTGAGGAAAGTAAATAATCTGCAAAGTACTGATAAGCTCCATCAGGGACAGTGGCTCCGGGACCACCCTGGATCTTGTCCAACTGCGTTCCTGAGCTGGGCTGTTTGGAAATACACACTGCACAAGAGGAGGGGCTGTTACGGTGGCTTAATCAAGACGTAGACTGGTCTCAGGCAGCTGAGCTGGGAAAACCTGAAAATACGGGGACATAACTCTCCCTGTTGTCTATTATGATCTCAGTTTTCACAATCTCCTTCATCATTCTTCCTCACTTTGGTGTCAGAAGCTGTTCTTATTCCTGACCCTCTGGATAAAATAAAGCTTTCCTAGAAGATGCATTATGGCAATAAAATTAAACATTTTTGTATTTGGTCAGAGCCAAGGCTGCATCTTCTTGTGACTGTTTCATCTGCCTCCCTACCCACCTCCCCTACTTCTCACACAGGAGCACAACTGTTTAATATGAATGGTTCGTGGTTGGAGTCAGTATGGGTTATTAAGTAGCGCAAGTTGAGCTGACAGACAAAATCCTAGTCGCTCCATTCAATCTGAATTTCAAACAAACAACAAATATTTCTATAGTAAAATCATGTTCCAAATATTTATTTTTATTTATTTATTTTTTAAAAGGGTTTATTTATTTATTTGACAGAGAGAGCACAAGTAGGCAGAGAGAGAGGGAGAAGCAGGCTCCCCGCTGAGCAGAGAGCCCGATGTAGGGCTTGATCCGAGGACTCTGGGATCATGACCGGAGCTGAAGGCAGCTGCTTAACCAACTGAGCCACCTTGGAGCCCTTATTTTTTTTTTAAAGATGTATTTATTTAAGAGAAAGAGAGAGCGCGCACGCGTGCACGCAAGCACAAGTGGGGGAAGGGGCAGAGGGAGAGGGAGAGACACCCAAGCAGACTCCCTGCTGAGCACAGAGCCTTACCGGGGCCTGATCCAAGGACCCTGAGATCATGACCCGAGCCAAAACTGAGAGTTAGATGCTTAAATGACTCTGCCACCCAGGTGCCCCTATTCCAAATATTTAAATGCACATACTTACAGTAAAAAAGCAAAGAATTTAATTCCCTTTGAAGTGAAATATTTTCAGGACAGTTATAAAAATCAGCCAAAATAAAAATTTTTCCCCACAAACAAAAACATATTCATTGTTTATCTGAAATTCACATTTAACTGGGAGCCCTGTTTTTTTAGTTTGCTAAATCTGGCAACATTAGCCACAGACACTGTCTAGCCTGGCTTCAAGAAACTTACAAAGAAAGCATCCTTTCAATTTAGCTTTTTGTTATTCCATTTGAAAAATTAGTGCATATGTTACGTTGTGTAACCAAGAATCTAAATTGATGTCAGTTAAAAAAATCAACTTATGATTCTGCTATGACAGTCAATCAAATGTTTAGATTTCTCAGGTTCCCATTTAGATCTATCTGTGGCCATACATAATTTCAATATAGACATAATCATACTGCAGAACTTGTCATATCCTATTTTTTTCAATCGACATTGTATCATAAACATGTTCCACTTTGCTAAGTAGTTTTCATGTTTTTAAACCTAATCATTGTTTTTATGATATTTGTATTTAATGAAAAATCTACTGCTAGATATTCTGGTTCTTTATACAAATAATAGTATACAATAATGTTACATAATAAATCCCAGTTCTGAATACATTTTTATTTATTTATTTATTTATTTATTTATTTATTTTTATTAACATATAATGTATTGTTAGCCCCAGGGGCACAGGTCTGTGAATTGCTAGGTTTACATACTTCACAGCAGTTTTGATTATTTTTATGCATGTGGTTTGTTTTTACTTTTGGATAATAAATCCAGAATACTAGCAAATAAATATTTAATTAAAGGTTATAACTATTTTAATAAGTCTTCTAGATCAACTCCTAAAGTATTACACTTTTACTTCTGCCTGTATTATATAGTTTCAGTTCACATATAAATTTTATCATCAGAATCACTGATATTATATATATTTTTGATAACTATAGCTTTAAGATATTTCTGAATCATCTTTTAGGATTCAAATGCTTTTATTTACATTTTGAATGAGTAGGTATTAAGTACCTGATGTATTATAAAGAAATTTTCTTAAGAAGTTGTGTTTTTATTTTGATTTTTTAAGTGTTAAACACTTTTATATTATTTCTTTAAATAATCTACTCTCAAAGTTACAAAACTTATAGTTTTAAAGACTGGATAAGCCTTAAATATATCTTTAAGGATTTATGATTTTAATTTTCATGTTTAACCATTCAACTGTTTTGGAGTTTATTTTAATATGAATTCCTATCTCAAGACCATTTTTCAAATACAAACATATTTCTGTAGTGTTTAGAAAAATAATATTTTAGGGCGCCTGGGTGGCTCAGTGGGTTAAGCCTCTGCCTTCGGCTCAGGTCATGATCTCAGGATCCTGGGATCGAGTCCCGCATCGGGCTCTCTGCTCAGCAGGGAGCCTGCTTCCTCCTCTCTCTCTTTCTCTGCCTCTCTGCCTACTTCTGATCTCTCTCTGTCAAATAAATAAATAAAAAAATCTTAAAAAAAAAAAAAAAAAAAAAGAAAAATAATATTTTAGAAGCAAGAAGAGGGCTTTTTTGACATAAAGGTGATGTGGTTTGAATAAGTGATAGTAATTTGGAAATGGCAGTTTATTGTACATGTTGACAGATTTATTAGGAGGACGTGGATAAAAACAAAAAAATCTAAGAGAAACTTGTTTGCAGTACTATTACAAAAAAAAAAAATCCTTGTATAAAAATTACACTTGTGGTCCTCAGAAACCTTTTCAGAAACAACCCATTCTACATTGAGATTTAAAAACAGCTTCATAGGGCCTTTGACTCAGGTCATGATCCCAGGGTCCTGGGATCGAGTCCTGCATCAGGCTCCCTGCTGGAGCCTGCTTCTTCTTCCCTCTGCCTGCTGCTCCCCCTGCTTGTGCTCTCTCTTTCTGCATGACAAATAAATAAATAAAATCTTAAAAACAAATAAACTAGTTTCATCATTATATTTAAATGTGCTTCCTTAAAGCAAGAATTAGCCTAAATTAAAGTCACTGCTGAAAAAGTCAATAATTTTTAGAACATCTAAGGGTAAAAAGAAAGAAAAGAATTACAATGGAATCTAGAGAAAGTACAGTTGTTGAGTATGAATCTTTTCCTTTTTTTTTTTTTTTTTTATTTATTTGACAGACAGAGACCACAAGTAGGCAGAGAGGCAGGCAGAGAGAGAGGGGGAAGCAGGCTCCCCACTGAGCAGAGAGCCCGACGCGGGGCTCGATCCCAGGACCCTGCGACCACAACCCGAGCCAAAGGCAGAGGTTTCAACCCACTGAGCCACCCAGGCGCCCCCAAGTATGAATCTTTTCTAAGCATCATCGTACATATATAGTTTCCTTCTTTCCTTCCTCCCTCCCTTCCTTTCGCCCTCCCTATTTAATATTTATTGACAGCCAACTTCGTGCCCGTGTTTGAGGGTATGTAAATGATGGATACAGCCTTCACCCTTAGAGATCTCATAGCCTAGTTAGGGAAAGGCAAGTAAATGGAAAATTACAATACGGTAAAGTAAAAATGAACCGGGCAATGAATAGAGAAGAGGATGAGCTACGGCGTCTTCTGGAGATTACGCCCAATGTAGCTCTGAGGAACATGTAGACACTATACAGGAAAGGACAGCAGATCAGATCCCTGTTATTCCATCTTGCCCCAAAACCAAGAATCACCTTTATGATCAGAAAATTGAATTAAAATCACCTTTCTTATTTTTCCTGTGTTTTTACTCACTGCTTAGCTTTATTGTTTTCATATATTCTTTGTCTTCCAGTGAAAAGACAGGACTGAGTGTTCTGGGAGTAGGGGACAGAGACCCTTCTCATCAAAAACAAATGTGTTCACGTTCTAATTTATATATCTTTTTTTTGTTGTTTGGTTCATTTTGTTGTTGAGTCAGTGGGTCCCTGAGCTCTATTTTATGTGGATCAAGATACAGTTTCTCTATTGGCAAAACGACAGGTGATATGGGGGGGGGTTTCTATATCTGATGGCCGGCTGAGCTTCCTTTCACCTACAGTATCACCTACTTTGTAGACTCTGGCATGATTACAGAAGCCCCCGAGGAAAATGCCTTCAACACAGAAAAACAGAACATCTGAGCAGCTAGAGTTAAGGGACTCTGCTATTCTGTCCACTACTGAGACAAAAAGAGAATGCAATCCTTGTTGAAGAAAGAGAACTGAGAGTTATAGGCTGGAAAAAAGTCTTGAGGGAGGAAAAATCTTTAAACTAAAAATAATTCGATTTTAAATCCCATGTTGAACAAGTGAACAGACGTGGAAAAGGCAGGAGCCTTGAACAGGGAGGTTATGTGAATGAATACTTTATGAGCCTTACTGATCAAAAAGGTAACTCCTCATTTCAACCTACTGGCAGAATTGAGAATACTGAAATTCAAAAAGAAATCTTTCCAAGATATTTGGACTTGAGTAAAATATAAAACAGTTTTCCCATTACCATTCTCTGTTAGGGCAAATCGATTCACTTGAACATAGCCTCTGATTCCTTGAAGTTTTGATGTCCATTTATTGGACAAGTGGTCCTCAACTTCGAAGCTAAAAGAAACAAATAGCAATCGATCTTCTTTCGTTAGAAATTCTTAAGTTGCGGAAGAGGCATACATGATGCTGCATTATTTCTTCTTTTTGAAACAATGATGCATTTTAGAAGTTAATTATTATTTCCTTCATTGAGAAAAATTATCTTTATATTTAAGTCTGTAAGAAAATTTGTTAGGTTATATAAAGTCCAATGTAATATCCTGGGGACTTTACAGACATCTCACCTTATTTACATTTTATTTAAAATTGCACTGCATTTAAAGTAAGGGACAATTTACGTAGATGGCCAATGATAATCTTCCCCCAAATCTCCATTAGCATAAAGTATATGTATTTTAATTTTGATATATAAAATGAATTTCTACTAATTTTGATACACAAAATAGTTTTGTTTTGTTTTTTTTTACATTTTTGATTACCTATTATTGCCTGAGTTCATTTTCTAATCAGGCAGTTATTGAATGATTTACTGCAGTTACATTTTCTATTGCAAATTCTCTATTATGAGTGGACTCTCTAGGTAGCTGTCATTTGGTCATAGGTTTATGCCTTAAAGATAGAAATACTGATGTTCCATTTGCTTAGCTGGTCTAATAATACAGGATTTAGCAGTTCTACTGACTCCTTTTTAAGTAAAAACTTTACTGAGAGATGACTCACATACTATAAAATTCATCCTTTAAAAAGTGTATCATTCGGTTTTCTTAAGTACATTGGCAAAGTTACCAGTTCGAGAACATTATCACCCCCAAAACAAAATCCATACCCACTGGCCGTTGATTCCTACTTCCCACTTCCTTCAAGCTCTCATTATCTAGCTCTATGGATTTGCCTACTCTGGAAATTTCACATAACATGTGGCCCTTTGTCTGGCTTCTAGCACAATGTTTTCAAGGTTCACCCATGTCGTACCATTTGTCAGAAATTCATTCCTCTTTATGGCCAGAGAGTGGTCAAATATCTCATTACATGGAATTTACAAGGTATTAAGGGGAGGATTTAAAGTTAACTATAATGTCATTTCTAAGATGAGAAATACCATGTTTATATACCACGTGCCTTCTCAGAGTTAAAGGGGAAAATGGTGGCTTGAAGTTTTCAGAGTCAGAAGAGATGGGATACAGAGCACAGTAGGGGGGATATCTCTGGACTGATGGGAAAATATTTCGTCCTGTGAGAGGGAAAGAAGAAGATGTGCATGGGAGGGAAACAGAAGGGCAGGAAACGGAGTTGGGTTAGCATAATGCTTTCTACTTCTCTGTGAAACAGGGCATTTGATGCTTCTCTGAGGATGCAAAAAGAACTGAGTAAATGACTTTGAAATTATCATTGCAGGGAAACTTGGAGGTGCCAGTTGGGTTATAATCCATACACTGAGAATTGAACTAACCTGCCCAGTTTTGAGTTTTTACTCAGCAAAGCTCAGCATGCAAGGACTAGGGGCAAAGAAGGAATACATTGTTTCTGTTTTTGTTGTCTGTCATTATTAGAAATAGTATTGTGTGAGGACTTGGTTCCAAGGATGTGAGATCATTGGCGAACAAGAACCCCACGGAGTTTCTTGGAATCTGGGTCAAAAGAGAAAGGATGGAAAACATTGGGAAGATGCACGGGGGGAAAAATGGAAGGAATTACTGAGCTGGAGATGTCAATGACTCTAAGAGAACATGCAGTGGAGAAAGGGAATTCAAGCTCTGAAAGGACTAGACGTTGTGAACATGGGGTTGGCTGTAGGATTAAAGGTTTCAGAGTTTTGAGTGAATGCAAGGTCAACTATGCAACCAAAGGAGTGGCAAGGAATGCCTGACTGCAGTAGAGTGTAAAGTGAATTCAGTTCAGCTGAGAAAATTAAGGATGGTAGGTGTTAGGTGGAGTCATCCCGTGAACCTTGAATTTTGGCAATGTGGACTGACAGGACGACCCAGCTGTGCGTCATCTTCTACAGGTACAGGTCGTGCCTTCCTTACTCTCACAAAGAACCCTGCGCTGGTCATCAGGAAATCCAGTTCCACCACTAGCTATTATGTCACTCTGCGGACTTAGCTTCAATTCCATAAACATCACATACTTGTATTTTTTTTTTTTTAGATTTTTTTCATTTATTTGACAGAGAGAGATCACAAGTAGGCAGAGAGGCAGGCAGAGAGAGAGAGAGAGGGAAGCAGGCTCCCTGCTGATCAGGGAGCCCGATGTGGGGCTGGGTCCCAGGACCCTGAGACCATGACCCGAGCTGAAGGCAGAGGCTTAACCCACTGAGTCACCCAGGTGCCCCACATACTTGTCTTTTAAATGAGGAAACTGAACCATCTGACCCGTGGTGTCAACAAGTTCTAAATGTTTAAATTCTTTGTGCCTAAACCTTTTCTCAATCTCAGTAATCTTTTCATTGCTGTAATTTTTCTATACTTCAATAATGAGTCTTCCTAGAATCCTTGGTTTGATTTATGCCTCCTAAGCCTCATTATATTTACCTTTTAAGCACTTCATAGCATCATAGTGGGCAATTTACATAGTGGGCAATGTGCTTAGGAGCATTATGCTAAGAAGAGGGAAAAACACCCACATTTGATTGTCTATTTCTTATAAGGCAATTACATACACTAGCTTATTTCAGTATTTAAATGTTCCTATGGAAATTATTATCATCTTTATTTTGTGGGTGAGGAAATTGAGGTGTAGAAGTTAAATGACTTAGCCCACAACATAAAAACAGAAAGAGGCGTAGTCCTTATTCAAACCCTGGTGTTCTTGACTCCAAGGCTCATTTTTTTTAAAAAATCACTTTGCTATACTATCTCAATACATGGCCAAAGATACTTTCATGTGGACACTAAAAGTATACTATCTTGGTCCACCTCCCACGAAGAGTACATTAAGGTTATGATCAGGACTCAAGTTTCATAAGGCTGTGATAAGACCATCCATTTGCACCTGGATGAATGTTTCATTCAAAAGGGCTAAATAAAAAAGAATTTGTTTAATAAACAATACCAGGCACTTATTATGTGGCACATTCCAAGCCTTATGCGGTGAAAAATTAATGATGAGATACATACTAACTCTCAAATGATTTCTATTCTATTTAGGTTAAGTTAGGGAAGTAAGTTCAAGAAACTATTATGGATTATAGCAAATAATTTTGGGATGTCTTTCCTGCTTAGAATGTTGCTCACTTTTCTGAAAAATTTCATTTATCCACAGGGTTTGGACCCTGACTCTTATGCTGTTACTTTGCTGTTTAGCTACTAGGGTTGATCCTGGGGTCCACCTGATTCTAGCTGGGCCAGGCATCCTCTTCCAGGATGGCAGTGAGCTCTGAATGGTCGTGAATCTCTGCATGTGGCTGGACTGTAAAATTAACCAGTAGAACTGTGTAGCAGTCACAATACAGTATGTAGACTGAAGAAAAAAAAAGATAAGACTGGCCAGTAGAGTTAGAAAACAGTAGAACAGAAATGGGAAAAGAAAAAAAGAAAGCCAAGATGAGAAAGAGACTTCAACATCTTTCTTTTCAGTTCAAGTTCTGTTTTTGAGGATGGCTACATTCATGTCCTTTCTATTTTTATAATTACTCTTTACATTTTTCTGGAGCTGCTTTCACACACCACAACCCCAAAGCCTCAAATAATACATACTATGATTAAAAACCTGGCTTGGATACAGAAGGCAGTGAAGGCTGGGAAATGGACAAGGTTCCTTGATGTTAGCTGAGTTCTGAGCAATGGGTAATGGACAGACTGGGAAGTTGGGTAGAGAATTCTAAAGACAACTGGATGGAAAAGCAAAGACCCAGAGCTTGATGTAATGATTTAGTGACTGCACTCTTCTGTCTGCTAATCCTTAACATCCTCAACCTGAATTATTACATTCCTGGCTATGGAGACAGGACGTTGAAAAAATGGCTTTAAAAGAAAAAAAAAAAAAGCTCCAGTCATTCATTACACTGGAAGTGCTGGCCTGAACCTGAATGATGGGTTCTGGTAAGGCACAAAATCCAGGAAATAAATCGAATGACCACAGTGAGTTGAAAGGTGAGTGCATTTTGTATCTACAGGAGGGGGGAACAACCCCACACAGGTGTTTTCCATTCATGTCCTCTGTCGAGCACATTGAGCTTTGACCTATGTTTTTCCCTTCAATACCCGTGATAACCATGCATTTTAAAATGAAATAATTCTCAATTTACCCCACCATTGTCCTTATGGTTAAAGCTTGAAATTCTTCAATGGAGGCCATTTGCCGTAAAGAGCAAGCAGAGTGACTTTAGCGAAACGGGTCCTCTGCTGTATCCCTGCCCGACTTCCCATCTCTTATTATCTGTTGAGCTGTTGTTCCAGGTGAGAAGGAATCATGACAACCCTTCAACAGTGAACAATAATCTAGATCCTAGGATGTCCAAGACACTGTCCTGCCAGTGATTCCCAGACTGTCCTTGGTCAGTACGTGACTCAGTTACTAAGTGGAAGAATATAATTGATCTTTCTGGAGCCCAAAAGATTTATTTTTTAAGAGCCAGAGTTGAGATAATATAGAAACAGCCAGAGAAGAAAGGCAAGATTCTGGTTTCTAACATGTTTTACTGTATTTCACGGAGTATAGTTGGGTCAAGACAAGGTTTACTTTCACTTCTCTCCTGCCCCATATTCAGTCCTGAAGTGAGGAGCACCTTGGAATAACTAGGCACCTTTTTTTAGTAGAGTAAATGTAGTTGATTTGTGTTATAAAAGGCTGTCGATAGCAATTTAATGTCTTATAGACGTTCTACTCTTAAGAATCAGAATATCTCATTCTTTCCAGTGATTCACTGAATGGATTCAGCAGCAGAACCCCTTATATAATTGCTTCAAATGCCACCTTGAGTTCTGGGGGTGAAGGGGAAAGAGCAGAAAAGACACAAGGAACATGAAAGAAGGAGGGGAGAAAAATGATTAGAGTGAGGTAAATAACAGGTAGGCATCAGAGGGGCATTTGCATGGGCTAAGGAAGATACCTGCACATTCTCATTACTCTGTGCTGTCATGATTATCTAATAGCAAAGGTGTCTGTTCTTCTGGTAATGAGTTGCACTGCAGGTCCTTCCAGACACGAGCAATAGAATAGAGAAGGGACCTCTCTTCTTCCGTTATACAATCTCCTCCCTGTCTATGTCTTTAACCTTGTGTTTAACCATGGCCTGTAGGAACGTTCATACTTTGACCGAGCTGATGGTAACCAAACTGGTAGTACCAACTAACATAAGTTTAATTTAAAATGAATTTGCCATTAAGAGTGCCCATGAAAGTGGGCACCTGGGTGGCTCAGTTGGTTAAGCCACTGCCTTCAGCTTGGGTCATGATCCCAGAGTCCTGGGATCAAGTCCCGCACTGGGCTCCCAACTCCGAAGAGAGTCTGCTTCTCCCTCTGACCTTCTCCCCTCTCATGCTCTCTCTCTCTTCCTCAAATAAATAAATAAAATCTTAAAAAAAAAAAAAGTGCCCATGAGAATATCTCGGTTTCGTTGCCATTTTAAAACTAGGCATTTGCAACCTGTAAAATGTTTACCGATGTGATAGTAATTCATTTTAATTTGCATTTCTTTAGTGTCATGAGTTTTAACATCTTTTCAAATGTTTATAGGCCATTTCTGTTTTTCTTTGTGTTTGCCTCTTCTATTTACCTTTTCATATTCTTTACAAGATTGTCCATTGCATTTTTTTCCTTACTGGTTTTTAAGAGTTTTTTGTGTGTTAAGAAATGTATTTTTATCTGTTATTTTTGTTATACTTTTTTTGTTTCTCTTGGGTTGCTTTGTCTTTTGACTTACTAAGAATATACACCCTAGAATAAATCTAGTAAGATTAATATAAGAAGACAGTAAGCTGGCTGAATAAAAAATAATGTTACAAAATTCATTAGGTTTTATCTATACTGGAAATAATTTGTTTGTATTGAAGATGAAAAACAAATTGAACAATAACAAAACTAAAATACTTTGGAATAAACTCAGAAAGACTGCTTAGTATCTCTATACAGAAGTCTATACACTACATTAAGAAATATGAAAAGATCTGAACAATGTCAACTCATCATGTTCTAGGATGTAAAAAATTAATTTTCTATCCCCAAATATATGCATTTAACAAGGTGCTACTTCACATGTTTTTATTTTTGAGACAGAATACCAAATCTAAAATTCAAATGGACAAATAAATATTGGAGAATAGCTCCCAAAGTTATGAAATAAACAGTGAAATAATTTTTGGCTTGTCAGATACTAAAACTATCTATAGAATCAGGATAATAAAGATATATGATAATAGCAAGGGAATAGCTAAATAGATCAATTGGAAAAACAATGTCCAGAAATATATCTAGTATAGAGGACATGTAATATGTGACAAATGTGTTACTTTAATTCAGTTATTGAAGAGGGTGACTTATTTCATAAGTGGTGCTGGCAAAGACGGCCATCCGTGCAGAGTTACACAAGCATAGATTCCCACCTCACATTATGGAGAAAATGAAATGCAGCATGGATAATAACATTAAAACAAAACAAAAAGTCCAGAAGAAAACACAAAAAGACACTTAGAAATCGTGGAGTGAAGGATACTGTTTAATGCAAGGAAGCATCCCTTAAAACTTAAAAACAAGAGGTAAATTTGACTGCAGAATGATTAAAATTTGTATAAATCCAAAGAAAGCGTAAGTTAAAAGCAATAATGTAGGTAAACATTTACAGTATTTATGTCAGATTAAGGTTAATATGCAGAATTTTTTCACAAAAGATTTATTTATTTATTGAAAGGGGAGGAGGAGCAGAGGGAGAGGGAGAGAATCCTTAAGCAGATTCCCTGGCTGAGCACAGAGCTCGACCCAGGGCTCCAACTCAGGGCCCTGGGATCATGATCTGAGAGGATATCAAGAGTCAGACGCTCAAATGACTGAGTCAACCAGGTACCCCGATATGCAGAATTTGTAAGGAATTCCTACGTACTTATAAGAAAAAAGTATATAACTTTGCAAAGAATATAACTAGGCGACTAAGCCAAGAGGAAATCCAAAGGCCAGTAAATTAGTGAGAAGATGTTTATCCTCCATTTTAGCAGGAAAATGTAAATTAAAAAAAAAATACAGATTCCACTTTTTGCCCATTAGATTGTCAAAAAATAGAAAGTGATAAAAATTCATGCTGTCCAAAAGGTGGACAACAGACACTCCTTTGTCACTGGTAGTTGGAGGTTGTCAGGCAATAACAGCCAAAATTAGTAATTTAAAAATATATGTTCCCTTTGATATACCAATCCCATTTTTTTTTTTATATTTTTTTTTTTTTAAAGATTTTATTTATTTATTTGATAGAGAGAGGTCACAAGTAGGCAGAGAGGCAGGCAGAGAGAGAGAGAGGGAAGCAGGCTCCCTGCTGAGCAGAGAGCCCGATGCGGGACTCGATCCCAGGACCCTGAGATCATGACCTGAGCCGAAGGCAGCGGCTTAACCCACTGAGCCACCCAGGCGCCCCACCAATCCCATTTTTGATAGTCATTTCTTATAGAAATAAAGACACTGATTGTAAATGCTAATTAGTAGATCACTCCAATTTTATTCTGTAAAAGGATATAAGAATATTACCCTATAATAAATTTACTGAATTATTTTCATGATGACAAAAGCCCAGAAACATTAATATTCACTCAAATGGAAATGGCAAAAAAATTGCTCGGCAGGTTTGAAAATCAACTGGAATAAACCAGGGGTTTTTTAGTTTTGCTTTTTTTTTTTCTTGTTTGTTTTTTGGAGCAGATGACCATTCTAACTGATCAATGTCTAGAAAAAAACAAACATTTTTTTTCCACGTTTATTGAGATACAATTGACATATACCAATTGTTAAGTATTTTGAATGTCATTGGTAATCCTATAGGATGTCACTTAGTTATCACAAAATGAGTCTGATCTGTATTCACTGGCCTGAAGGGATGCACATAACATGTTTCTGAATGGGAAACCTAACAGAGAAATGAGTATCTTATGATCTGATTATGGTTAAAACAAAAGATGAAAAGAAAACCAGATATAGTTAGAGATGGTACCTAGGAAAAGACAGGGTGAGGAAAGGAAAAATGCTTTAGCAAATGGAAAAAATGGCACAATGTTAAGAAAAGGAAATTCTACCTATGGTCTTATACCTACGAGCATATGGGCAAGAGTAGAAGGTACAAAATGAGTACAAGGAGAAGGAACACTAGCACGGTTCAAGCTCTGAGCTCTCTTGCACATTGAAAGCTCCAGCTTAACTTGATTTTACCCAACATTCCTCAAACTTATCTCACTATAGCTTTTTTTTTTTTTTTAAATCAACAAACACCTAACATCCAATGGGAGAGCATGCTGTGAAATGCTGCTCCGAAGAGTAGTGATTATGGGATGCCACTTCCCTCTATGCCAGATTCCAAGGAGAAATCCCCTAACAGGCATTGGTTAATATTTCTTAGCTTATAACCTTGCATTTACCTTTTGGCTTCACAGTGACTCACAACCCTAAAACAGGCCATATGACTGCTGTTTCCAGCAACGGCCGTGTAGACCAGGGGTAACGAGCCCAGCTTGAGTTACAGAACCTCCTCGGAGTTTCAGTTTCTTCATCCGTACCCCGGGAATGATAATCCCTTGGTTTTGTTGTAAGGACTCCATAATGTAACACATGTAATTCCCCTAACACAAAGGAAGTGGTCAGTAAGTAACAGCGATTACTACTGAGACCCGTGTTTCCTCTGTCTCCCTAGTTGTATTTCCAACAACTTCTTGGATGAGGATTCAGGGGAAGCCACCATCGGTACTCCCCCAGCTGTCCTCCACGACGCAGGTTTTATTGGCCAGACATTACATGAAAGGGAGTACAGTGAAGAGCGGGGTTGGAAGCCTCACTGCGATGGCATCATGAACAGTATTTATTTTATTGATCACCCTGTGGCAGAGACTGCCATGTGCTCCCTAATACCTGTTACCCCCTTCTCCTTAGTAAAAATAATTCCAGTTTTCTTCTGGATGGCAACGTAGCCAGCTAAATGACCACACTGCCCTACTTCTCTCGCAGCAGGCGAGTCTCATAACTATGTAGAACGGCTGGGACTTCCTTGAGGTCGCCGAAAGAGAATTGGCTGATCTGGGAGAAACATCTATTCGCTTTCCCCTCCTTACCAGGCAAGAGAAATGCTTATGCAAACACTGGAACTCCAACAGTATTACACGATGAAATAGTCTTTGAAATAAAAGCCACCAGCTAGAATGCTATAACATGTTCGTAAACCCTGCACCCTTTATTACAATAGAGCTGCCCTACCAGTTCTGTTATGCTTGTCTCTGGGTGTCTTCTACACAAAGAAAAAATAATTTGTACTATCCAGATGGTTCTTATCTTGGGGTTCTTGTTATTTGCAGCCATACCCAATGTAACGGATAGATTTCCACTTCCCAATGTCCTGAAGTACAGAGGCTTGTCAGGAATGAGGAAGAGGTTTAAAAATGGTATTTAAATTCGTTAAATATTTTCTGAGAAGAGTTATATAAAATTAAAAATTACAGTATCAAACACAATAATTCATGGCACAAATATGCCAGAGCAGGGTCTAGATCAATTTTGTCATAAAATATTCTAGGAAATGTAATTTAGATCAAGGCTTTCAAGCCTCCTGCAAAGGTAACATGGCACAGATTAGTGAACAGGCAACCATCTAGGCTTCAAGGGCTGATGCCTGAATGTTTCCTGAAGCTCTGACTCAGGGCTCAGGAGAGGAAGTGAAAATGACCCAAGAAAAGTAAGTGAAAAGGATACAAGTAAGAAAGTGAAGGCCTGTGGGGTGCATCAGCTTAAACCTAGGATCACACTGACTTCCAACAGCACCCAGGACAGCAACAAGGAACACATGGAAATGTGGATCCTAGAAAGCAATAAAGGTAACCTTTATTAAGCTAATTTGTTACCATTACCTATCAGAACCTCTGGGAAGAGGTTAAGAACACAGATCCCCGGGTTCCAAGCCAGATCTATTTAATCAGAATCTCTGAGAATAGAGTGTACGAATTTTAAAGTTTTCCAGAAGACTGTGCTGTACAACCAGACAGAGAATCACTTAGTCTGTCCCTGATACTTTAATTCTCTTGTTTAAGTCTACGAAAACCACATGAGGCTGATTCATTTTCTCCACTTGGGACTAATATTTCACTTGCCTGAAAGTCTCAACTTCCACTGAGTTATATTTTAACAATTTTCATAAAGTCTCTTTGGTAATCTACTGATGCATATGTACTTGGATCACCATGGAGAAAAAGCTGTGAGAGAAGCCATGCTTCTGTCTCTATTCCTGAGGGCCTGGAATGACTGTCACCCTTCAGTGTGAACCCAAATACAAGAACCCGCTGTTCCCAAATGTAGGTCATTTCATTTGAAAAGTCAAACATGAGATCAAAGATAAACCCACACTTGGTATTTTTTTAAATCAACATTGACCAGGAAGCAATCCTTAGGGCATTATGGACTGAGGGGAAAAATCTATTGAGATTAGAGTTTCTACAAAGAGAAATTCATATACACAGAATTCTCCTGTGTAACACACACAGTAAGCGTGGATAGCAGGAGGGTGTCAAACTATACACTGATATAAATAAGAAACCAGACACATTCATGTAAACATATGTTTATGTACCAAAACAAACTAGAAACCACTCGAATGACAAAGATGTAACACATTTTTAAAAATGAAAGTTCTTTTCCTTATATAATTCCTTATCTTCTTTTATTTCTGGACATAGGCATTTCTGTTTACTACTACAGTTTTAGAGAAAGTAGCCTCTGGTATTTTAATTGACTACAGGTTTTTTTCTTTGGTTATGACTCTTGAATTATTACTTGCCATTCATAAGGCCAGTTTCTTAACTCATTCTCTTTATTTCATGCATTGTTCTTCGAGTCAGAGTCTTCAAAGAAAACTTCACACAAATCAAAATGTATTTTCTAATTTCCAACATACAACATGATTTTACATCCAATGTTAGATGGGATTATTTTAGATGGATTTCAGAGGGGTTGAATGGTATTTGGTTAATAGTAGAAGTCACTGAAAGTTTCACTGCCATGAAAATCAATGGGGAGAGTCTTGTGTTTTTCCAACTTTATTGAGATATAACTGACATATACCATTGTGTAAGTTTAAGATGCATGACATGCCAACTTGATAGATGTACATGTTGTAAAATGACTGCCACTATACAATTAGTTAACACATTTATCATCTCACAAATTATCTTCTTTTGGTTGTGAGAATATTTAAAATCTACTTTCTTAATAACTTTCAACTATACAAAACAGTGTTGGTAACTATAGTCAACATTCTTCATATTAGACCCCAGAACTTAGTTGTCTTAGAACTGGAAGTTTATAACCTCTGACCAACACCCCACGTCCTCTGCCCCCCAGTGTGTGGCAAACACCAGTCTACTCTCTGTTTCTATGAGTTTGTCTTTTTGAGATTCTGCATGTAAAGGAGATCATTATATTTGTCTTTTCTTTGTCTGACTTATTTCATTTAGCATAATGCCCTCAAGATTCATCTATACTGTTACAAATGGCAAGATTTCCCTCCTTTTTTGGGCTGAATAATATGGCTGATAAACATCTATATCTATATAGATATAGAAAATCACATTGTCCTCATTTCTTTATCTATTCATTGTTGATGTACATTTTGTTTCCATGTCTTGGCTATTATGAATAATATGGCAACGAGCAGGCTGCAGACATCTCTGAGTCCATGATTTCATTTTCTATGATATACACCCAAAAGTGGGATTCCTGCATCCTACGGGAGTTCCATTTTTAACTTTTTGAAGAACTCAGTACTAGTTTTCTCAGTGGTTACACTGATTTGCCTTCCCACCGACACTGCATGAGGGTTCCATATCCTCCCCAGGGCTTGTTTTCCTTGCCTTTTGGGAACAGCCATTCTAACAGGTGTGAGATGTTATCTCATTAGGGTTCTAATTGATGTGCAGTGACGTTGAGCTCCTTTTCATGGAGCTGCTGGCCATTTATATGTCTTCTCTGGAAAAATGTCCATTCAGGTCCTTTGCTTATTTTTCAATGATTTGTTTTTCTGCTATTGAGTTGATGAGTTTTTCCATATTGCGGATATTAGCCCTTATCAGATATATGGCTTGCAAATATTTCCTCCATTCTGTAGGTGGCCTTTTTGTTTTGTTTGTATTGCTGTACAGAAGCCTTTTAGTTTGATGTGGTCCCACTTGGTGATTTTTTTTCTTTTGTTGCTTCTACTTTCATTTTCATATTAAAAAAAAATCATTGTCAAGACCAAAGTTGAGGAGCTTTACCCTATGTTTTCTTCTAGAGCTTTATAGTGTCAGGTCTTACATTTAAGTATTTGATCCACTGCAAGTTAATTTTTCTGACCGATGTTAAGATAGGGGTTCAATTTCATTCTTTTGCGTGTAGATACCCTATTTTCCCAACACCATTTACTGAAGGGACTACCCTTTCCCCATCGAATATTCTTGGCTTCCTAGTCAAATATTAGTTGACTGTATATGTGTGGGTTTATTTCTGGGCTCACAATTCTGTTCCACTGGTCTATGTTTGCCAATATCTCTTTTCACCTACATCTGTTTTTATGCCAATACCATACTATTTTGATTAGAATAGTTTTGTAATATAATTTGAAACCAGAAAGTGTGAAACCTCCAGCTTTGTTCTTTCTCAAGACTGCTTTGGCTATTCAGAGACTTTGTGATTACATACAATTTTTAGGAATGTCTTTCTATTTCTGTTTTTTGCACGTTGATTTTGTATTCTTCAGCTTTACTGAATCCATTAGTTTCAACAGTTTTTTAGTAGAGTCTTTGGGATTTTCTACATATTAGATCACATCACCTGCAAACAGAATTTTCCATCTTCCTTTCTAATTTGGATGGCTTTTATTTCTTTTTCTTGCCTAATTACTCTGGCTAGGACTTCCAGTGCTATGCTACATGATAATGGTAAGAGTGGGGATCCTTGTCTTTTTCCGGATCTTAGAGGAAAAGCTTTCAATTTTTTGCTGTTGAGTGTGGTATCAGCTGTAGGTCTGTCATATGTGGACTTCACTATATTAAGACACATTCCCTCTATATCTACTTTGTTGAGAGCTTTTATCACAAATGGATGTTGACTTTTGTCAAATGCTTTTTCTACATGTATTGAGGTGAACATAGAATTGGATGTTTAAACTACTAAGCCACCCAGGTGCCCCGACCTGCTTTTATATTTCTAAAAAGTTAAGCAATCATTTAGTACATATTAGGACCTCAACTTACATATGTTTAATAAATGGATGAATGATTTCATTATTCTCACATATCTGATAAACTCTGTTGAGCATATTGAACTGAATGCTTAGTGCGATAGAGATAGAGAATTATCTACTGAGAGATACAGAGAGGGAAAGAAATTATACTCTATGATACACTTACTTGAATATGAAGAGCTTATAAATAACAACAATCTAGTCATGGTACAATTAATTCTAAGAATATTTTTCGGTTATACATGCATGCAAATCCTCTTGAAAATGGGAAGTACTTGAACAATTTAGCAAATACATAGGTGATTTGCCTGTGTATGTCTCTACGGAAAGTAGAAGTGAGTAGGAGAGTACCAGGTTAATCTCAAGAACAGGATGATTCACCACGGCTTACAAAAGCAAACACAAGAATATGCATTTTGCATTAGCAGAGTTTATGCTCACCTAAATGATATAGCTTTAAGGCCTTGGTAATACTCCCCTCAAAGAAATACCCTCCAAGAGCTTATCACTGATGCCCGACATTCTACTGTTGTCAGATAACCCCTTTAGGTTACTAAAATTACTTTTGAAGTGTGTATACTCTTGAGAAATTATTTTAATAACTGTAAGACATTTCAAATGAGAGACATAAGGATGACAGCTATGGAGAATATAGGAGAGAAGAAGAAAAGTCATTTGTGTCTGAGAAAGAGGACTCAACGGCAGTACTATCTGCCACCAGATTCCGTATGTCAGACAGGACCACGGGTCTGTGTGTTACCTCAGTAAATGCGACTCTCGGTGCTCACCTCTAGTACCAACTGTTCCCCGATTACAAAAGAGAAGCACGTGCTGATCTCCCACCAATCCCCAGCTCCACTTCCAACCTCTCCCAAGCTGTACGTGCCTTTCCATAGCCTTCAGGATACTCTACTGGGATGAGGTCCAGATAGGTCAAGTTCAAACTTCCTTCTACGAACTTGCCATTTCAAATGTCTATTACAATATAATACAATGCTTTTTACATAGTTCTTGCCTAATAAATATTTACTGATTGAGTGAACATAGAACTTTTGTTTAAATTAACCTGCTTGGGGCACCTGGGTGGCTCAGTGGGTTAAGCCTCTGCCTTCGGCTCAGGTCATGATCCCAGGGTCCTGGGATCAAGCCCCACATCGGGCTCTCTGCTCCGCGGGGAGTCTGCTTCCCCCTCTCTCTGCCTGTCTCTCTGCCTACTTGTGATCTGTCTGTCAAATAAATAAATAAAATCTTTAAATTAACCTGCTTGTACCAGAGGTTATTACTGGATGACATGTGAGCCTGCTAAGCCATCAGTTGCCAAATCCAGGGAAGACTTTAGAGATCATCTAATTAAGCCCCCTCTTTTCGAAACTGTGCCCTTGGAGGCAAGAAAATTTCATCAGGTGGCAGAGATGGGACTAGGACTTGAATCTTTTGTCTCTAAATCACAAGTACTTTTAAGTTTTAATTCTACACAGTCATTTGGATCATTCATTGCTAATTAGCTTCTGGTTTACTCTTTCCTTCACACCCCAAAGCATTATTCAGCATCACAGCTAATTTATATCAATATCAACTTATTAATCCCTTTGCTGATTTTAGATTCAATTTACATCATGAAGTCTTATTTTTTAAAGTATTTCTGTTTTCATAAAAGGCACAACTGAAATTATTCAAAATGTCCCTTAGTTAACATGATACAATTTTTGAATCTCCCCAGATAATATGCTCGATTTAAATGGTGCTGATTTCATGTCCATGCACAGCAGTCCTTGTCATCTTGTAAAATATCCTGTGCAGTGGGAATCACTTTTTAAAAAGGTCAAAAATCTTTAGGGTTTAGTGAATCAATACCATCTATTCAGGGAAGAACTAGTCCTTGCCTATTCATGAGAGAAAACGGACACATTTATAAAAGCAATATAAGACGTCTCTAGGACAGTGGTGACACATTTTAATTTCATGTAGAACTGGACACAAACTTGCTATACTTGAGCAGATAAAGAGATAAAATGTCAGTCTAAGAATTCTGGAGAACAGGAAGCTTGAGGCCAATAGCAATAGAGAGATAAGTATTATAAAAGAAAGTTGATTAAAAACTCACTTCATCATCTGTGATCCCTTTTTCTCTTGAAGCAATCAAAAGTTCCAAGCACATGCTGGTGCCATGCTCTGTGAGCACCAAGGTGGGTCATCGGTGAACTCTGAAAAACATGTTGATGAAATATCGAAGTGGAAGTATAAATGATTGAAGACTAATTCCTAACTCTCTGAATGAATATAAGAAAGTTTAACTATTAGCAGTCTGTCTCAAGAGATTATGTTTAAATTATTTTTTATTGAAAATAAAGCACAAAATTTAATAAATAACATGTCGGAAGTAAAATGTTTGTTTTTACTTTGTAGTCTGTTGTACACATTGACTATTATTTTAAAACTCTTAAGAAAAAAAACCAAAACCCACCTTCCTTTTATTTCTTCCAATGGTTATAAACAACAGCAATATTTTCCTCAGAGCTCAATTCATGCTTCCACATCTCATCCCAAACCTTCATCCCACTAGACAGGTAGGAAACAGAACTATACCCAGAGGTCAGTGTCTAAATTGAGGGGCAACTATTCCTTTATTATTTACAATTTGGGGTGCAGGGCCTTCTCAAATCACATAATTTTTTTTTTTAAGATTTTATTTATTTATTTGACAGAGAGAGATCACAAGTAGGCAGAGAGGCAGGCGGGGGGGGGGGGGAAGCAGGCTCCCCGCTGAGCAGAGAGCCCGATGCCGCTCAATCCCAGGACCCTGAGATCATGACCCAAGTGGAAGGCAGAGGCTCAACGCACTGAGCCACGCAGGCACCCCACATGATGTTTTCTCAATGTCAACTTTGCACTGGAATTATACTTTGACTGAAGGACCTGGGCTGCCTCCTTTTGGGAAAGAATGGAACTGCATCTGTGCCACACAAACAGTAAGTTAGAATTACAGGCTAACACTGAACTCAATGAACTTTATTGTGATTATTTTAATGCTCAGATCCCCCCCCCCCCCCCCCCCAGATTTTAGAATCATAGAACTCAAGGGCTGATAAGACCTCTGCGGTTTGCTCCCTTTCTAGAATTTTCCAGCTCAGCCGCCCAACTTCTGTTTGGACTTCTGATTCAGTGATGGGCGCTGGCGATTTCCACTAGTCCCTTCCCTCTTCAGATAATCTGCATTGTAGAACTTTCTGCTTTTATTTTTAAAAATCACTGACCGATGATGTCTAGCTGGTATTCCATTTAATTTCTGAGACACATCAGAGGTATTTTTTCCTTCTGTGAGACTGAACTGAGATACAACAAGAAAAACTTGGGACTTCCTGGATCTTGGGCTATATAGTGAATGTCATAACATACAAATAACGCTAAACGAAGCTAACAGATCTGACCAAACATAGTTTCTTTCCCCACCAAAATACACAGGCAGTCTGGACACTGGAACACAAATATCTGCTCTAGTCCATCCATGGACATCCCCAAGAGACCAAGGAGCCCTTCAAGCTTCCTGAAGGCTCTTAATCTCTCCTCCTGAAACAATAACCTCCACTCCTCACTGCCTACTGGGTGAGCTATTTAGATGCCGACTGGCAGTCCATGGAGCTCTCTCGTTCCGGCCGATGCAATCTCCTTGTTTGCATCTTCCTTCCTAGGTGCAGCCATTTCTTTGTTCTTGAGCAGAAAGAATGGAATAACACATGTGCACATATGTCCAATCACCTTACTTTTAGGATTAACCTCCTCTTAGGTTTACTGTCTCCTTCATGTTGCCCGTTCTATTTGTCCCCTTCTCCATCCTGCGATAGTGGAGAAGAAGTTCACAGCTTTGGCCCAGCAGGAGTGGGCCTGGCAGGCAGGGAACAGGTGATTAGTAAGGAGGGGCAGGACTGCAGAGCCACGGGGTTCCGGAGGCTCAGGAGGAACGTTCAAGGGAACAAGAGGGGAACGGGGGTTGTGGGAACTGCAGAGGGAATTGGGGGAGGAGGCTTCTGCAGTGCTGGTCCCCCTAGAGGGGCTCAGGTTCGCACGGAAAGATCATACCACCTGGAGGCTGCAAGGTGGATGACGAGGAAGCACGAGTGTCTCTGGCGGAGCGAGGCTGCTGTCCTCACACCCACACGGAGACTCCAAGCTGCGGTCAAAGACCCTGGGGAGTGTCCCCCCTGCACCCTCAGAGGTTGTGCCCGCTCTAAAAGAGAAACGCTCCAAAGGATGACAATAGCAATATCACTGAACAGATACCGAAGGGTGCATTTCAAGCTGAGAGCCACTGATCTGATGACCGGCAAGGAAGATGAGCAGCAAAGGGATTCCAGCTGACCTTCTGGTCCCGCAGTGCTACCTTCACGGAATCAGGACTTCCTGCTGGAAGCCTGACTTCCCACTGAAGTTAGGGGGTCAGCACGAGGCCAGAACTGGACAAAGTGGGAGCAAGACTGTAAGAAATTTGAGAGTTAGAGAATGTAATAAGAGAAAATATTGTTTGAACACATTTTACTGAAAGAACTGTGCATCTTTTTGGTTTTTGGAACAACATCAACAAACCTTTAATGACAACAGACAGGTCCAAGATAGTTCTGGTTGTAGTAATCCAATTCCAGGTTTAAATCTGACTGTACATTAATCTGTGAATCAACTACGAGTAACAGTGTTACAACAAGAAAATAAATTTTATGTTTAAAAATCATCAATTTGTGAATAGAATATAGTCAGTTTTTAGGCTGGGGAATGCCTTTTGTTATCAATTAAATATATGGCTGATATGGTTCAAGTTTAAATCAAATCTACCAGAATACAATAACAATGCAGTAAATACCAAGTTGTTATTCATTAAAATTTGATTTGGGGAAATATCACACATTGTTTTCCAGTGGCACAGGTTCAAACAATAACATAATTGTAATGATTGATAGGGGCACCACTAAAACTTCAGAATGACTTTTCTTCATGGAATAAAGGTTCTAAACTTCTCCATAAAATGTTGTTGTTATTCTGAGCAACTGCTGCCACTTTTTTAACAGTCTCTAGCCCAAAACAATAAAAGAAAACAATCTTTCGAGACGTAATAAAACTATATGACAAGTAAGAAAGAAAAAGAAAGCCAAATTCTAAGGTACCATATTATTGAATATAGGTATTCAAATTTAAAGCATTAAAAAAAAAAAAAAACCTGTGCCATTTCAATAGGAAGAAAAGAAGTCCAAAAGAGGCACAAATTTAGAAATTAGGACTCATGATAAACTCCAAATTCAATACAGAGATTATGGTACATGGATTCTCAAACTGTATAAATGAATTGCACCATGCTGATGGGGGCATGATATAGTAAGATAAAACTCATTTGTTCCTACGTAGATTTTGGGAGTTTTACTGCCTCACTTCATTTCTGTACACAACAGAACACAAGGTGCCCACAACGATGGTGCCTTTCAAAGCAATTTCTAATGTCTAAATTTCAGGTATTAAAGTCTTAATTATTAAAAGAAGCTGATTTCTTTATTCTTTTTATTTAAACATTTTAAAAAAGATTTAATTATTTATTTGAGAGAGAGAACGTGCATGCACATGCGCATGAGTGGGGGGAGGTGCAAAAGGAAAGGGAGAGAGAGAGAAGCAGACTCCCAACTGAGCACAGAGCCCGACGTGGGGCTCCATCTCGCGACTCTAAGATCATGACCTGAGCCGGAATCAAAAGTTGGATGCCTAATTACCCGAGTCACTTAGGCACCCCTCATTATTTTTTTTCTCTTTTTAAAATTTTTTAAAAAAATTTATTTTGAAATTATTTTATATTCACAAGAAGTTGGAAAGAGACTACCAAGTGTTGTTGGTACCCTTCACTCAGTTTCCCCCAATGGTTCTATCTCACATAGTTATACTATAATATCAAAACCAGCACACTGAAATTGGTACACTGTATGTGTATAGTTTTGTATCGTTTTATCCCGTAGGTAGATTTGTGTAGCCACCATTGCAGTCGAGACATAAAACTATTCCATCACCACAAAGATCTCTCTCTTCCTGGTCTTTACAGTCACTACTGCCTCCTTCTCCCTGCCGTCCCTAACCCCTGACAATCACGAACTGTTTTTCATCTCTCTAATTTTGTCACTTTGGGGAACATTATATAAATAGAATTACACAGTATATGACCTGTGGATGTAGCTTCCTTTTTTTTTTTTTTTTTGCTTGAAATTCATCTAAGTTGTATGTATCAATAGTTTGCTCATTTTTATTGCTGAGTATTACTTATTCTCACAATGGCTTTTGACTGATTTAGATTTTGGTTCCTGGCACGGTCTCTCTCGGTCTAATGAGGTGTGGGAAGATTTATCCAGATATCACTAGCACATCAGAAGAGTACAAGAGCTAGCAGAAACGAAATACTAGGAGAAATGAAGATGTATTTCAAAATCTTCCAGGCTTGTGAGGCAAAAATACTTGAAGGCTAAGAAGTCATAGGTAAATATTTAAAATAGCGCCTTGAAATTCAGAATTCCAGAAGTGTTAGAAGGAGTATTCTATATGATATTTGTATAAAGAACAGGTTAGATTAAGCTGTTTCTGGTAACGAAGATGAGTTTGAGAAGGATGTGATGTTTCCCTTAGAAATTACTTATCAAAAAAACCCAGTCAGTGTCAGTTGTATCCCTTCTTGGGGCACATTTAAATATCTGTATTTTAAAATGCATAAATAATATGAGTAGAAACATTAATGGATAAACCTTGAATCTCTTTCAAAACGTAGTTTGTAGCAGAGACATTAGGAATGATACCGCGAGCTACCACCCGGTGGCAGTATAGCCCAACTGGCTACTTCAAGTGGGTGGGCCCTGGGAGTTGGAGTAGAAGAGGGTGGCAGCTACCAAAGACCAGCTAACCCTGAGGTTCAGAGGTGGTACAAACTTCACACCAGCTAGTTGTGGTCGCTAGGCTGTTCTGCCTGTGATTAGACAAAGCATGTTGGACACAAGGCACTTTCATGCAGAGACAATTTTGAAACCTCTTCCGGCCCCTCTTCCTTTGCCAAATTCCAAACTTAACGCAGTAGTATAATTAATTAGAGCAGAACTAACAACAGGGGCTTTTTACACAGCATTTCTTAGCATATGTGTAGGGCACCCAAAGTATACAGCATGCCGAAGTATAACCCAGCAAAAGAACTTCTAAAGAGTGTGATAACAATACAGCTTTCCTTACCCCAGCAGAATACTACAGGTTTCTTCCGTGGGTAAAATACAGTGTTTCTGCAACGCTGTAACACCCGTTACAAGTGAAAATGGAGATTCTGTACTATATACAGTTCGAGTAAGTGAATGTGGGCATGCATGACACTGAGAACGTCTGGTCTTGTTCTCTTACATGATTCCTAGAATTTAACAGGCAGGCTTTTATCCTTAGAACAGGACCATGGAAGAATCTTCTCTGGAGATCTGATCAATCAAGAGGAAAGCTCTAAAGGTACTGACATCTCTGATTCTCCAAGGAAACGTTTCAGTCTGCTCACCCCCAATAAAGACTGTTTGTTTGTTTGTTTGTTTGTTTTAGAGAGACAGAGAGTGCGCAAGCACAAGCAGGGAGAGGAGCAGAGGGAGAAGGGAAAGTGGACTCCACGTTGAGCACGGAACCCGACACAGGGCTGGATCTTAATCATGACCTGAGCAGAAATCAAGAGTAGTTCACTTAGCGGACTGAGCCACCCAGGTGCCCCACAACAAAATTCATGCTTGTGAGTCTTAGCCCATATACTGAATGAGTCCATTCTTCCTTTTTCACTCTTAAGAACAGAAAACCGAGACTTGCCGCAGACAGCTCTTCCATGAAAGAGACAGACAGATTAAATAAATGAAAGGGAAAAAGGAAACTTGGAAACAGAGAGGAAATGGTTAAAAATACACACAGACAGGAGATGATTTAAGAAATATCATCATAAATATCCTCAAAGAGCCAAAGAAGCTATTATAACCATGAAACAAGAACAGATGCAGTTAAAAACGGTGACACAGGAAACAAAGACTTTCTCAAAATTAAAAAAATATGACAGCAGGAAAAAAAATAACTCAAGAGAAGGGATTGGAAAATAAAATTACATAAATTTCCCAGAAAATAGAATTGAGAAATGGAAAATAGGAGAAATAAATAAATTAGAGAACCAAAACAGCAGCTACATTACATAAATAATAGAAGTTTCAGAAAGTGACAGAACAGAAAATGGAGGGAAAGAAGTATCAGGCAAAGATTTAAAGAATTTCCCCTGAACTGAAACACCTGAGTTATTAAACAAATATGCCCTATGAATGCCTAGAAAAATGGGCAAAATTTCACTCTCACCAAAGCAAATTATTAAAACATACCAGAACACTGGGGGTTAAAAAATACCCAACTAGACACCAGAAGCTAGAACACAACATTCCAAAGAGAAATGATTTCCAATCTATAATTCTATACTCAGTCCAATTACCAATCAAGTACGAAAAGAAGTAGGTATTCTTAGATGTGTAAGTTCTCAAAAATTTACTAGTAGTACATCCTATCCTGGAGGATAATGGAAAATATCCTTTATCAGGGGCACCTGGGTGGCTCAGTGGGTTAAGCCTCTGCCTTCGGCTCAGGTCATGATCTCAGGGTCCTGGGATTGAGCCCCGCATCGGGCTCTCTGCTCAGCAGGGACCCTGTTTCCCCCTCTCTCTTTCTGCTTGCCTCTCTGCCTACTTGTGATCTCTCTGTCAAATAAATAAATAAGATCTTTAAAAAAATCCTTTATCAAAATAAGAAAGTAACTCAGGAATGAGGAAGGTATAGGATAAAAAAGAATGAAAAACTGATAGGAAAGAAAAAGGGAATCTCTAGGAGGGGATGAAAGCTTAGCAAGCAACCGATCCTTATGGAAACACCCCAGATGACTCCAGAAGGCATGCACTTTAGACGGATTATACAATAAAATGATGAGTCTAAAATTTTGGTAGACTACCTTTATTTACTGAGGGGAGATACAGGACTGGATGAAAATTTCAGGTTAAGTTGATAATTACCTAGAAAATTAGACAATTGTGTAATTATTAACTCCAGGAAAAACAAAAAGGTATTCAGTGAACTTGAGCAATCATAGTTTACTGTGCAGCTCAGCTGGGAATAGTGTTTACATAGTTTTATCAATGTAAATGTTGAATATTGATTTGTTATGATAAAACTATATTGGGAGGATATGGATATGAGAAACAGGCAAGTACGAAGGGTGGGGGAGGAAATAAAGCTTCATCTTTAACCTCTATAATGGGTATTCTTTTGGAAAAACTGAAACTGAATAATCAAAAATTAGTAAGCATGTTATTTAATAATATCCAAGTAATTTCTTTAAATGTCAGCTTGGAAAGAATTGAATGTGGCTACCTAAGGAGAGGAGAAAATGGGACAGAGTGGAGTTGGTCAGGGAAATTTTTATTTTATATAAAAACAGTACAGAAATATTTAAGTTAAAACATAGGCATATAATTTTGATAAAAATAAAAACTTATGTTTAAATAAAATATAGCCTTGGGCCCAGTTGAGGAATGCCCATGTCCAAAGTACGCACGTATTTCCAGTTTTAACGACCCACAGTCCTGAGAAGGCCCTGAGAAGTGCGCTGTTTATCAAGGAAAACAGTGGCATGCATTTTGGATGGATTATATAATAAAATGATGACTCTAAAATTCTGACAGAAATATACAGTGAGTTGCCCTTTCAAAACTTAGGACAGACTATCCTTCGCATCTAGGTAACTGGAAGCATGCCAACAGTATGGATAGAAAGAAATGACCAGGGGCACCTGGGTGGCTCAGTGGGTTAAGCCTCTGCATTCAGCTCAGGTCATGATCTCAGGGTCCTGGGATCGAGCCCCGCATCGGGCTTTCCACTCAGCGGGGAGCCTGCTTTCCTTCCTCTCTCTGCCTGCCTCTCTGCCTACGTGTGATCTCTGTCTGTCAGATAAATAAATAAAATCTTAAAAAAAAAAAAAAAAAGAAATGACCAGCCAACAATCAAAGCCCATGGTTCAGAGAACTCACTGATCAGATCTTGGGTGAGAAAATCTTCCCCAGATTTTTTTTTTTTAACCAATTAGTTTTTTAAATGAAATTTTTTAAAATTAGAAAGCACTGCAAGAACTCAGAAAACAACTTGCTTTTACATAATTGAAATAATATGCATTTGTCTCAGTTGAGGAGAAACTATGCATGTATCATAAAATTTTCTTTCTTGGTAATGTGACAATTTCTTGGTAAATCATAAGTTGCAATTTCCTTTATAAAGTTAATTGTTTAGGAAATAAGATACTTTTCAGTGATTTTTGATACCGTCTTAAATTAGTAACTGTGAATATAAGTAGAAGTTCTTTCAGATCATTAGGAAACATTTTAATAAATTTTATTTTTAGAGGAAAATAAAGCCAGTGAGTTGGTTAGAAGCATTAGACCAAAGGGGTAGATTGAATCCCTGTTTAGGTCACTTTGTATATCCTTCTATGCCTAGCCAGTTACTTCAAGGGGAATGAAGTGGAAGAATACAAATGATCAGCACAAATGTATCAGTATTCTTTATGGATTAAGGATGTTCTATTAGTATGTGTGCTCCTATAGAAATGAGAATAACACTTAGGTCATTGTTATGGTCTTAAATGAATGGTTCTGTTAATTCAGCAAAATTCTGCGCTTATGTATAAACTACCATTTTATAGTACTGGACCACTGAAATTTCCGCAAAGCTGCTTTTTTTTCTGTGTGCTATTTAAGTTTAAATTTGTTTACATATTGAGTCAATGTTTTAGCACACTGAGGGCTTTTAAAATGTTATTAATTTATTTATTTTTAGAGTTGGGGAAGGGCGGAAGGAGAGGGAGAGAGAGAATCTTAAGCAGGCTACATGCCCAGCAGAGAGCCCAACAGGGGGCTCAATCTCACAACCATGAAATCACGACCTGAGCTGAAATGAAGAGTCGGATGCTTAACTGACTGAGCCCCCCACGTGCCCTGAGGACTTAAAAAAAGAGACTGATTTATTGCACTATAAACTGTTTAAAAAAACAAAGGGATTGTGGCACCTGGATGGCTCAGTGGGTTAGGCCTCTGCCTTCGGCTCAGGTTGTGATTTCAGGGTCCTGGGATCAAGCCCCACATCGGGCTTTCTGCTCAGTGGGGAGCCTGCTTCCCCCCACCCCCCCGCCTGTCTCTCTGCCTACTTGTGATCTCTCTCTCTCTCTGTGTCAAATAAATAAATCTTTAAACAAAACAAAGGGATTACTAGTAATACTTGAGCCTGGTAGTCTTTCCACATGGGAAATTTCCAGGGGGATTTCTTCTGAAGAGGCAACATAGTAATTACAGATTACTGCTCCCTCCCCCACTATAAACTCCTGATCTGTGATACGTTTCTCAAATAGTCAGTGAGGTATCAGCAGAGGAAAGTCTGCTCTTATAATGGCTTACTGGAAACAATGGTGGAATTAGAATCAAGCTGTCTTGCTGCACGCTCCTGACCAAAACACATAACCCAGAGAGGGTTTTTAAGAAAATGAAGAGCCACAGATAGAAAAATATATTTTCAGGGGCGCCTGGGTGGCTCAGTGGGTTAAAGCCGCTGCCTTCAGCTCAGGTCATGATCCCAGCGTCCTGGGATCGAGCCCGCATCGGGCATTCTGTTCAGCAGGGAGCCCGCTTCCTGCTTCCTCCCTTCTCTCTCTGCCTACCTCTCTGCCTACTTGTGATCTGTCAAATAAATAAATAAAATCTTTAAAAAGAAAAAAAGAAAAATATATTTTCAAAATAGGCACTTAACAGATCATTTGTGTTAAACATTAAAAACTCATATACCTCAATAATAAGAATATAAAAAACTCAATTAAAATGTGCAAAAGATTTGAACAGCCACTTCACCAAAAGAATATACTTAAAACAGCCAAGAAGCACATGAAAAGATGTTCATTGACTCTGGTCCTTATATGGAAACCCAAGTTAACTCCAGGACAAGACAATGACTACATAGGTTCAATAGGAGGAATATAAAGTGCAAAAAATTAAGAATAATTTGATTTTCATCTAGAACTTCATAGATTAGATTTTCTTTCTGGTATTATATTCTCCCCAGAAGAATATTCAGTGCTCCTTTAGGAAGACTGTCTCTGTCCATTGTGATACAGAATTTTCCTAGAGAGAACCAAAATATGTGGTCTAAAGCAAAAATGTTTCTTCTTTTCAGGGTTTGATATGTTTTTCATCCTGGGATTGTCCAATAATATAGTTCCCCACATAACACACCCATCTCTCAGAATCTGGATCAAATTTTCTTTGGAATCTTCACCTTAACCCCTCTAATGAGTGAAGGGGGTCAGTGGATTCCGACACTTGGAGGACTCTTGGATGGTCCTTCTGAGAACAGAACTGGCATGACCAAGAAAATTGATTGAGTTTGCAAATGTAACTAGAATTTTTCTCTGGTTCTCTACTATATGACTAATCACAAACAACAACCAGCAGGTCTATAACCACCTGGTTTCTCAAGTTTCAGGCCAGTGGCAGTGAATTGAGGATCCTGCCCTAGCTTTGAATTTGCAAAACCTTCAGGCTCATGGTACAAGCATATAACATGTATGGACTGTAAATGTCCAAATGTGCCTCTTTCTGCATAAGGTGAGAGACTGTTATGAAGGAAAGCCTAACTGGGAAGAACAAAATCTTTTAAGGATTAATCAACAGGTTAAGCTGAGTGTTTCAAGTTTGTTTTTGAACGTTCATCATTAGAAGTGTGAGGTCTACCTGCAGTTGCACTGCTGGGTATTTACCCCAAAGATACAGATGTAGTGAAAAAAAGGGCCCTCTGTACCCCAATGTTTATAGCAGCAATGGCCATGGTCGCCAAACTGTGGAAAAAACCAAGATGAACCAAAAATCAATGGATGAATGGATAAGGAAGATGTGGTCCATATACACTATGGAGTATTATGCCTCCATCAGAAAGGACGAATACCCAACTTTTGTAGCAACATGGATGGGCTGGAAGAGATTATGCTGAGTGAAATAAGTCAAGCAGAGAGAGTCAAGTATCATATGGTTTCACTTATTTGTGGAGCATAACAAATAACATGGAGGACATGGGGAGATGGAGAGGAGAAGGGAGTTGAGGGAAATTGGAAGGGGAGGTGAACCATGAGAGACTATGGACTCTGAAAAACAACCTGAGGGTTTTGAAGGGGCGGGGGGTGGGAGGTTGGAGGAGTCAGGTGGTGGGTATTAAGGAGGGCACTTATTGCATGGAGCACGGGGTGTGGTGCAAAAACAATGAATTCTGTTATGCTGAAAAGAAATTAAAAAAAAAAAAAGTGTGAGGTCTAGATCTGTATGGAAAAGCCAGAGAAGTAAGCATAAGGACAACTCTAAAAAGAAACCCACACCCTCTATTTTTTTTTTTATAATTTAGATTCATTACGCAATTTGCACAAAAGTAGAGCAAGGTTCTCACCAAATATTATGAAAAAGGTATAGAAAAGGATAAGAGGCACAATTGGGAAAATAAATTTTAAAAATTTGTAAAAACATAAAATGTTGAGGAAAAAAAGTTAAACAGATGAGGCTACGTTACTAATTCCTATGTTCCCATAAACATATGGGAGTTAAGCTCTAATATGAAAGTTAAACATTAAAGCTAAAATTTAAAACTTCAGTTAAAATAGATTCAATCTGAAATAAAGGCTAAGATCAAATCCTAAAAACATTAGTATAGAAGCAGTAAAAAATTTAAGCACAAGGATAAAAAGTAATGGTACGGAAACCTTAAACTGTTGTTCTAGATGGAATTGAGGGGAAGGAAGAGTTAAGATCAAAAAGATGAAAGTAAGAAAAAAAAACTTAAAGGAGAAAAATGATTGTAAGAATATTTAAGATGAAGTTGAGAATAAATCACTTGGGCATATGGCCACCAGAATTATTCTTCAAGCTGGAATAATTCTACAAGGATTTAGAAAATGATGACTCTCTTAAAAATTTCAGAATGCAATTATAGAAGGATGGTGTGAGCCATTGGATTGCAAATGGCGGGTCAAATGTGTCATGGCGCCTCAACCCAGTGCGTGCAGACAGGGCAGAGGGATCCAGGTGGAGGAGCCACAGAGAAGACAGAGGGAGCTCCCGGGAGTTCTGACTTCATGATTAGTCTTATCGATTTTATATTCTGCTGGGCCATTAAAAATAAACTGTAATGCAAATACATATTCTATTCCATTCTTTATATATTATACATGCATTCCATTTCTGATTCTTACCATGGAAAGAAAAACTAACAGAGAACATAAAGAACATACCTAGAACATGTCTGCGCTCACTCACACCTCTTTTTCTATTATTATGCCCTTGTGGAGCTCTTCTCCAAGCCCCAGAGGTTTTGTTAAGACAGAAGAAAACTCCAGACATCATGGGTTAACAATTTTCAAATAAGCGGAGTTTTTGAATCAGTGGAGTTTGAAGATGAGAGACAGAGACACAGGCTGCCTGGCTGAGATGTGGAGAGAGAGCAGTGAAGAGAGCGGGCGGTGGAAGGGAAGAAGGAAGGGGAGAACAGGAAAATCTAAGAGGAGTCGGGCCAAGGCTTTGTAAGCAAGCTCTGGGGGTGCATCTGACAGCTACGAGCAGAGAGGTTTGTTGAAGTAGGAAGATCAGAGGGCTCAGAGCGGTGTTACGTCCTTGCTTTCTTCTTCTGTGTTTTATTCTCTGAGGCTTCTGGCCCTCAGCAGTTCTTGTTTATAAAGACGGGAAGGAGATTCCCTGGGACTGTGAAGGAGGGGGGAGGTGTGTGGCCCTGGGTTCTCAACGCAAAGAAACAAACACACAAACAAACAAACAGGTGGGTTTTCTGGCGGCACTACCAGGGAATTTGGATTTTTCAGTTCATTGACAGAACTTGCCATAAAAGAGAAGTGACCAAAATCAAAATATTTAGTGTACATATAGAAATTTAAAAAATCAAGCATCAAAAGTTAAAATGTTTTTTTTTCCCTAAAAACAGGGAAAACGCCAAGTCACTGCGTTATTAGGACAGCTCTGTGTGACAAGGAATGATCGGAAGGCAAACATGCTTCGGGAAAGTTATTTACATCAGGCTGTCTTGTATAGTGCTACTGCAAAGAACTTAGACTTTCTGAATTGGTCTGACGAAGCTGGGGGATCCGGGCAGTTTGTTCTCTGATCTTTACTCTCCTTAAAGCTCCTGTGTCCCCCTGGGGTACTCCGTCCTCCTCCACACCGTGTGATGGCATCCACTGACCCCAAAAGCTCAAGTCCTTCACAATCTCCACCCCCCAAAATGGGGAATTCTTTTGTGCTTTTGTGTGAAGGCATTAAAAATTACTGTTTCAACTGTTTAAGACAACTGGCTTTGTACATAAAACATTTGCTTCTGCTAAAGGGCTTTCGCTCGCCTACAAGCAGTTGACGGAGGGAATTTCAGAAGGCTGAGGGAGGAAGAACCACTGATCCTAAAACTACATTTCAAATCTTAGCTTTCTTTGCTAATGATGGAGGCTGGCAACGGGATTTTCATTTTCTGAAAATAAAACAACTATGAAAACATCAGAGGATAGTACATACAAGTAAATACATATATAATATGCAGAATGCATATATTATGTGTGTATAAATGTATGTACGTGCACATATACATACATATGATAAAATGTCCATCTTCTTCTAGATAGTTTTTTTAAGATTTTATTTATTTATTTGGCAGGGAGAGAGATCACAAGCAGGCAGAGAGGCAGGCAGAGAGAGAGGAAGGAAAGCAGGCTCCCTGGTGAGCAGAGAGCCCGATGCGGGGCTCGATCCCAGGACCCTGAGATCACGACCTGAGCCGAAGGCAGAGGCTTAACCGATGGAGCCACCCAGGTGCCCCCTAGATAGTTTGTATACAGGCTAAAATTCACTAAGTTGCTTAGTTTCTTTGTGTCCTCATAGTCGATCACAGTGGTCTGTAGAGGCAAAGGGCTTTGAGAAAGAACTCTGTTTCCTCCACTGGGGACCAGATTGTGAGTGCTGTGTTCAATGCTGCATAGCCTCCTCCAGAGCTGGGGAATGCATTCTCAAGTTCGAAATGTCTGCTAAATGTCACAGCAGCAGAACGGCGCTTTGAGGGAGGTATTCTTGAAGCACTTAATACCTAGGAAACAGCTGCGTAACACGAGAAGTGCTAGACTCTTTGCCATGGCCCTTCCAAGGACTTCAGAACTGCCTGCCACCACCGGCTGTGCCTCAGAGACAAGGTGCCGGCCAACCTCCCGCTGTGCCGCTTTGGGACACAGGTGGGTTGTAGGGCTCAGAGTGAGGCTGAACTGAGAACGAGCCACCTGAGCACTCTTTACAGAACAGGACAAACTGTATGGAGTGTCTATGAAAATGTATTAAAAAATGAGATTTTTTCTGCGAATAAAAAAATCAAGGAAATGGAATTATGAGAACTTGCTCATAAGTGCATACCTGTGTTATGTGGGAGTTTGCATGAAATCTCTCTGCCTGGGGCATATTTGCTTCATTATGTTCCCCACCATTACCCACGCACACATTAACTCAGCATTTTATTATACCAGTAAGTCAGTAATCAGTTATTTATCTAAGGCTTATTACAGGGCCAGCGCTGTGCTGGGGACTGTGGAGGCACTGATGTATTTCCAATGATGTATTTCCTTGCGAAAGAAATTACAAGCCTGTTAGGGGAAAAAGGAGCCATTACTAGACTCATATTAGATCTCATTTTGCATATCAACCTTTGGGAACTTGGTGACATTTCAGCAGCTCTTCAATGTCTATTCCCACAAATGTTCCTTGCTCTAAGGGTGATGGGGAAAGGTACGTGTGAATTTCCCCAGGCCTCTGGTTATCTGTGATTACTGGTGGGAGAGTGGTGACTGGCTTCCTCTCCAAGGCAACAGCTGCCTTCTTTGTCTGCTAGGACCTGGGGCTGTTTCCATCACGGTGGAAAGAAACACTAGGGGCTTAATCTCCTTTGCTTGCATACTGGGGGTTCTTGAAAAGTGTTGCAATTTCTGATCATTATTCTGTGTGGCACCTTCATAAAGATCACATCTGGGGTTTCAACTCTCTATTTCTACATGGTGCCCCAGCCTTCACTGGCTTTTAGATAGAGGTTCTCAAAGTGTTGTCTGTGGACTTCTGGGGCGGGGGTGTCTCTGGGATATTTTTTAGGGTGTCTCCTGTTCCCAATTATTTTCATAATAATATAACATGTCATCTTCCCCTTTCACTCTGTTGATATTTGCACCAGTGATGCCAACATCAGCGACTGGCAATGCAGCTGTTGCCTTAGCATCAGATCAAACAAGCCCCCGCCTGTACTCGTACTCTCCACCGCCAGGCACTCAGAGGGGAGAGAAGTTAAGAATGTCCTGATGAAATGAAAGTATTCATTTCTGATCTGGTAAAACAGTGTCTCTCTGTTGTTCACTATGTTTCGAAAATATAGCTATTTTCCATAAGATGTTATTTGTGTTATACTTTACTGAGTATTTTCAATATTCAATTCCATATTCAATATTCCTGCACACCCAAGCAGGAAGATTGTCTCCAGGAACAGCACTCACGAGATTGAGGTTTCCTAGTCATTTTTCCATACAGTGTAGCATTTTACTAGAAAGAATAACTGATAGACCAATGCTGGTTTTTCAGACTTGGGAACGTGGCAGCCATTTCATTGAAAATGAATGAAGTAAACCTGTCTCCTGAAGGAAAACTGATGGAATTTGTTGATGATGACAAAATTGAAGACTTCACACAACAACGAGAATTATGGAAAATGTTTATCTGTGCTGCGAGCTGCAGCCTCTCCATCCTTAAAGACCTTTCTGAGAAGATTGGTAATGATAGTAACAAATATGGTTTTTTGCTATCGTGTAACTAAATGGGTCAGTATTTAGAAGATGCTCTAAAATCAAGAATGAGTAAAAAGATGTCTTTAAGGGACGCCTGGGTGGCTCAGTTGGTTAAGCAGCTGCCTTCGGCTCAGGTCATGATCCCAGCGTCCTGGGATCGAGTCCCACATCGGGCTCCTTGCTCGGCAGGGAGCCTGCTTCTCCCTCTGCCTCTGCCTGCCACTCTGTCTACTTGTGCTCACTCTCGCTCCTCTCTCTCTCTGACAAATAAATAAAAAAAAAAAAAAAAAAAAAAAAAAAAAAGATGTCTTTAAAATGCAAGACAGATAAATGGATTATTAAGTAACTAAGTATGAAAGGTTCACTGATATGGTTTCAGATTCCACACTGCAACTCATGTTTAAAAAGTCACTACTTGTTGAATTCTGGTGTAGTATCAAAGAACAACAATTATCTGAACAGGACTTGGAACGTGTGCCTTTTCCAATTAAATATCCGTGTGAAGTAAATTTTTTCTAACTACTTCAACTAAAATAACAGATTGAATAATGATGAAAACGTACATATCAGGGACTTCGATGGTCCCTTCTCCCTATATGGGTCCGGATTGTGTCAGATCCTAATTATATTCATTTTGGTTATACACTGGAAGAGAGGGGGAAAGACCACATGATAGGTCTACAGACCCACTGACCCACTGTGAAACCTTGTTGGGCCAGGATTTCATTTATCCTCTGGCCTCCGTAAGCCCCTACTCTGCCAGATGGTTAAAAGTCACTTTGGGAGAAGAATGGGGCAACACTGATTGTATACACTCATAGAAACATTTCAGGGTCCTTTCTTAAGGGAGCATTGCTTCCTCATCAATTAATGGGCTCTGGGTCTGTGAACTTGATCAGATTTGGGAACGGAATGAAACTTTGCAACTTTCCAGTGTGGTAGCCGACATTAACATTCTGTTAAACAATTCTGAATTGTTTCTTAAGCAGATCAGTTCCCTATCTTTTTAATTCCTCAGAATATTACACCTGGTCATAGACTTTTGTGGACCAAGGCACCCTAGTTGCCACTTTACATCTTGCTGCCCATTACAGAACTGCATGCATCTACGGTGGTCAGTTGAGGACTTGCACGTAGCCTCTGTCATTCCAGAATCCCAGGATTCCCACAGACACTACAGACCTTAATTCTAGAACAGCCATCATCAAATCATCTACGTGGACAAGCCATCAGTACCTGTGCCTTCTTTATTGTGTTAGCAAAGGACTTGTTCTCTGGGCCCTCCTGGGAAATATAATCAGATGGCGGGTTTTCCAATCTTGGGTCACAAATCCGTTCTGACATTCCCACACCTCTGAGGTGTTCCCTGGTACTTGCTAGGGCAATTCTGGCATTTCTACAAAATTTGTTGTAGGCCAATGTTATGTCCTACCTTCAAGGAGCAAACACAAACACACTTAGGCTGGCACTAAGTGTTCTTGTCAATACCAACCTCTGAATCATGAGAGAGTCTTCCTACGTCAATACACTACTGTCTAGCCAGATTTCAGTCCTTCCTGATTGGACACCCTCACAAGCCATGGGCACTGTCTTCCTGTTTGCTACCAATAGCTACTTAGCCAGGGCTCACAACAGAGGGGACATCTATTTCTCTTGGAGCGAGCACTGTATTTCCCTGTTGAGGCTGTGCTATGTTCCAGCCACACTTACTAACCTGGAAGCAATGGGTTTCCACCTGGATTGCTCTAAAGAAGGACAAGTGGCATGTGGCAAGACATCTACTTCACGTAGGGTGTTGTCATGCTGTCCAGGTAAGGGACACTTCCTCGGCTAACAATGGGGGATAGTTAATTCTGCTAGCCTAAACAAGCTCCAGCAGATCCTAGGAGTTCAAGAATCCTAATTTCATCTACCCAAAAGCCTCATCTCAGGGACCCACTACTTTCCTACCAGCTGTTGAGCTCACGTAGGGAGTCTGCTTTGTAGCTCTCTCACCCTCACGATTATGTCCTGGGCATGATTTTCCATCATGGTTTGTCTCATGAGACCACAGCATAAAGGTTTCTTTTCATGCTGGTTGGAAGTTTTCTGACTTTCACGGCATGCTTTGAGCTGTAAGTAGACTAATTCTGATCCTGCCAACTTCCTTTTCAAGGCTTCTGAAGTAGTTAAGAAAAGTGGCTAACTCCACGCTCTTCCGATTACGTTTGCCCCACACTGTCCATTGCCACCGCCATCCCAGTCACCTTCTACCTGCACCTTAACCCAGTTCACCTGCACCTCAACTCAGTCCACCACATCCAAGAAGCTTAGCACTAAGTGTTGGCTACTCGGTGTCAGGGGTGTCAGTCCCCAAGTCATGACCATCTGAGCAGTTTCAGAATTCCTGCTTGAGGGTCTGCTCTCCAGAGACAATTTTGATAGGAGTTTTCTTGGTCAGGGTTTCTGTCGGAAAGCAGAAACCAAGACAAGGGCTTGAAGACAAGTAGTTAATTTTGGGAAAGTGTTTTTGGGGAACTGGAGTGGGAGCCTGGGAAGCAAGCCAGAGAAACAAGGGCAACGAATGCAGGGTACACGCTGCCGTCCATGCGCGACTGAGGCTAAACCACCCCAGGACTTCTGAGGAGCTGTGTATCATGAACAAGCTTTCCCACATGATGAAAAGAACACAGAGCCGGTGCTCCATAGCCCCACCTCACGGATTTGGACTTGCTATGCTCCTTGAGCCTCTCACACAGGCTCCCCCCGCCCCCCGCTCCCAGCAGGGTTCCGGACTCTGGGGCAGAGGCAGACTGTAGTACAGTGGAGACAAAGTGTTATCCATCATTCATCCTAAGAATGGCAGCTGCACTCAGGCTGGAGCACACGGCAGAATGAGAAGGTGCGAGATGGTGTACAATGGTGTCCAATCTGTGATCCTAACCTTAATGACTTTCAGTTTTACTCCACTTCTGTCTCCATTGCCTTAATCTATAACTGCCTTACTCTGAAGTAACTAGCTCCCATCTTTTACTCTCTGATTATTGCAAAGCATTTTTAACCAATACTGCACAGTACCGTGCTTCTTGATAATAAAGGGGGAGATAATAAAAAGTCAACATAGACAAGTTGGCTTTTTAAGAAATATCTTCAGACCTCCTTCATGTATTATTTCTAAAGCTATAATTTAGTGGGCTTGACTTCAGTCATTCATAACATTTTAATTTTGGATCTAATAAAGGCTAGGCACTATGCCAGGCACACAGAGTACCAGACAAATGTGATTAAAAGAAACAACAAAACTTTGCAGTGCGGACAATACCATAAAGCTTGAATGAGGCATGCTAATAAATTATTTCAGAAAAGTATGAAAAGTTCTACTATAAAGATATGCACAATAGTGGGGGATTACAAAGGAGGAACCATTACTGGTCAAAAAGGCAGAAAGAAGATTCTAGGCAAGAGTTAAGTTTGAAGTGAATTTTGAAGGATGGGTTGAACCTGGGGGAAGTAACAACATTTGCAAAAGCACAGGAGTAGAAAGAAGCATGTTGTGTTTATCATGTGGTGGTTGAAGCAGCATTTTGGGGGGCATCTGGTGAGGGTAGAAATATGAGATTTAAACTAAGACTGGCAACAGATGTAAGAAATCAATTGCAACAGATCTTATATAGTATACTAGGGTGTTCTTTTTTTGCCAGGAAATGACGGATTTAAACTTTAGTTTCATGAAATGAAGATAAATTGGCAAAGAGGGTTGGAGCTAGGCGATGGGCTGGCAGATTATTATGATAAGCCAAGTAAGAGAAGAACTATGAACTAGGGCATGGGCAGTAGGAATAGAACTGATGGATGGACTTCTGAGATTTATGTGAATAAAATCAACAGAATTTGTGTAATTGACTTGAACTCTCCTGGGTCCCTCTTGTGAAGACTGTTGTCTTTGTCTTTTCCCATCTCGGTAACTCAATGTTGAAGAAGGAAAGCGGGAAGAGTCAAAGTTTCTATTGGGATGCCTATTAGGCAGTACCATTAATTAAAATAAAGTTGTTAAGGGGAAACCTGTATTTGGAGATGATGAAGAAAATGAGTCATTTTTCAGAACTGTTGAAGTACATGTAAGGCAACCCATATGATGATGCCCAATAAGGGACTATGCACTGTTTCTAGAAGAGCTCATCTACTTCCCTGATTTCAGTTAACAACCATATGATTAAGACTGCCATATTTACATGTCTAGGACTAGCTGCCCTCTTGAGTCCAAAACAGTGTCTCCAAGCATCTGACTCATCATATCCCCAAACTAATTTCCCTCCAAATCCTCTCCTTATCCAGTTTTATTTATATTAGAAAACAGGATTATGATTCAATAGTTCATTCATTCTATAAGTTTATTCAGGAAATATTTACCACCATGTGCCAGGCACTGTTTTAAGACTCTGGAACACAGTGAGTGGCCAAAAGCAAGTCTGTTCTCATCAGAAAAACAAACAAACAAACAAACAAACAAACAAACAAACAGGACAAGAATGCATAATAGGTCAAATGATGAAACAGCTATTAAGAAAAAGAGTGGCGTTGGATAGAGAGTGAGAGGATTATTCTAGATAGGATGGTCAGGAAAGGTTTCTTACTGAGCTAAGATTTCACAGAGCTCTAGAGAAAGCGAAGGGGTAGCTTGTGGGAGACATGGAATGTCACTGTGCTACGGCCACCATGAAACTCAGCTACAGTTCCAGAGCTCAGACGTCTACAAAGGATCTTCCCAGGCTAAAATTGAGGTGCAGGCAGAGCTTCTTTCCTTCTGGAGGGTGAGAGAGAATTTGTTCCTTGTAGTTTCCACTGTCAGACTGTTGGCCACATTCCTTGGTTTGTTCTTCTATCCCCCTCCCCTTTTTTTTAAAGAATTTAAAAAATTTATTTATTTGACAGAGATCACAAGTAGGCAGAGAAGCAAGCAGAGAGAGGAGAGAGCAGGCTCCCTGTGGAGCAGAGAGCCCGATGCGGGACTCCATCCCAGGACCCTGGGATCATGACCTGAGCCAAAGGCAGAAGCTTTAACCCATGGAGCCAGCCAGGGACCCTGTACTTCTGTCCCTTTTATAAGGACCCTTGTGATTATCCTGGGTCCACCTGAATAATTCATAGTAATTCCCCATCTGAAAATCCTTAATATAATCACATCTGCAAAGAACCTTCGGCAGGTTGGACATTCACAGGTTTTGGGGAGGAGGATATGGATGTGTGTGTGTGTGTGTGTGGTGTGTGGCATTCCACACCCAGTCATCTGCATTCCATTAAATGGGGGAATACATGTGAAGCTGTGAGGTCACAGCACACTTGGGGCTCAAGCTAGGATGCTGCATGACTTACATCGAATCAATCACTAAGTCTTTCCAGTAAAAATTTCTAAACATGTCTTGATTCTATTTCTCTCCATCTTCCCTGCCAGAAACTCTGATCCAAACAGAGCAATCTTTCATGCAGAGTCCTATAACGATCTCTGAAACCACCTCCTGCACCCAGTCTCGAGTCTAATAATCTACTTCCTTCAAAGAAGCCAGGATCTTTTCAAAATGCAACCCTCTGTCTCACATTCTAATGTGAATTTCCAGTTTCTCCTCAGGTGATCGGCTATCTAGATCCGCATTTCTTTGCACATTTTTATAAAAACTGTTCAAGTTAATAAGGAGCACACAGAAAATTCACTGCATCAATAACATCAGAACTATCACCGGAGCCACAGATGTCACTACTGGTCTGCTGAGCTGTGTGGCAGCAAACAGAAGCCTGAGGACACAGACCAACTGCACTCAAGAAGGTAAACAGAAGGGGGGGGGCAGTTTTTATAAACACGTAGTGGAAAGAGACACTGATGTTTGAGGAGGAACGGAAGGACACAGAAATAATAGAGAACCACCAGACAAGCCGACTTGCCCCTACCACTAACCACGTTACCTGAGAATGAAGTTGTATTTCACTCTAATTGAAGAGGGCACTTCTGAACAAGGAATTCTGTCCAGAAGATGAATTGGAAGAGGAAAAGCAGATCACATCCATAGAGTTACTGTAAGAAGGAAAGAGAAAATGAAAATCAACCCACTACAGCTGTTGAAAATTCCCCCATAAAACCCAATCACATGGAAGAGAGTAGCAATGCCATTCTCTAAACTGAACTAAATAGCCTCAAATAAGGGTCCCATGATTTTCACTGTAACTAAATATAACTGAGTAACCAGCCAAACAACTAATTAGGAAGGAAGAGCGCTTCCTTTTAGCAGAATACCAAATAACAAAAACATATTGAATGATGAAGTTAGGAATCTGTAGTTTTGCAACCAACATCCTTATAATTCAGGCAAGAATTTTCAACAGGTGCTGAAACTAGTGGATGGAAATTTTAGGAGGAGCAGGATATTTGCACAGAATCGAAGCGTTTGTTGCAAATGGAAAGATGGTGATGACATGCTGGAGAAACCTGGGGGCCAGCAGTTCAACCCAGAGATGGAAGTGGGCATCCTTCATAATGGTTACACGGCTGTCACATGTATCCTGACGTGTTGCAGTGAGAGCACATATCAGTCATTCAACACACCAGCCCCACATGCATAACCTGACTCTCATCGAGAGACAAGGTTAGATAAACTCGAATGGAAGAACTGTCCTCTAAAAATGACAACGGGGGCTCCTGGGTGGCTCATTCCAACTCTTGATTTCAGCTCAGGTCATGATCTCAGGGTCGTGAGACTGAGTCCCTTATCTGGCTCTGCGCTCAGCACGGAGTCTGCTTGAGATTTTCTCTCTCCTTGTGCCCCTCCCCCATTCACATGCTCCTAATAAATAAATAAATACATAAAATCTTTAAAAAAATAAAAATGTCATTGTTCTGGAGGCAAACAGTAAAAGAATTATTACAGATTAAATGAGTAAAGGGGACATAATAAATAAGTACAATGCGTCATGCTGGACTGGATCCTAGGTGGGAAAAGGTAACACAAGGTAGGACATCACTGGAGGTCAAGTGGTCAAGCAGACTGGCTGCTGAGGCCGAAAGGATCGCTCCTGCAGCTGTTGAGCTGATCTGCCACGTCCGTGTGGATCTGGCCGCTCAGGAGGTAACAGGCCCGATGGAGTCAGGCAGTTTATTACATACACGCCATAGACAAAGTCACCAGGGTGTCCATTCCCCATGTCCCTTATCTCACAAGATGACACCAGCTACAGGGGTTAGGTAACCGGTGGCCTGGGTGGCAGGTCCCTGAGGAGCCCAGGGGTCAGCTGGAGGCTGGTAGTTATGCAGACCTACTCAGAGGCCTGCAGCTGTGTTATAAGGCGCGGGGGGAGTAGAAATCCCCTTGCTCGGCTAAACTAGAGAGAGGGATGAGAAACGGCTTCACAGAAGCTTCTCCCAAAGCTGCACATCTTTCTTCAATCCGGGAGGAATCGAGAACATCTGCCAAGACTCAGGTTGGTCTTGCCTCGATGGACCACGTGGAGACATGCAAGGTGGTAGGGGGCCAAGTGGCAGAAACCTCGCCTTGTGTCGCAGGGAGAATAATGGCCCCGCCCCGAGATGTCCACTTCCCAATCCTGGAACCTGTGGGTATGTTACTCTCCATGGCTGAGAGATTTTTCAGATGTGATTAAGGTTCCAGATGTTGACGAGGTTAGATTATCCGGGATTATCTGGGTGGGCTTAACCTAATCACAAATCCTTAAAAGTGGAGAATCTTCCTGTGGGGTGTGTGTGTGTGTGTGTGTGTGTGTGTGTGATAGAGAGAGAGAGAGGGAGAGAGAGAATGACAACAGTTCTCAACCCATTCTTGCTGGCCTTGAAGATGGAGGAAGGGGGCCACAAGCCACTAAATGCAGTGCTCTCTAGAATCTGGGAATGGCTGTCATGAACAAGGAAAGGAAACAGACGTAGGACCTACAGTATCAAGGAACTGAATTCTGCCAACAACTCAAATGAGAGGTAGGAAACCGTCCCAGAGCCTAGTCTGTCAACACCTTGATTGTGGTCCACGGAAACTTGTACCAGATTTGTAACCTACAGAACTGTGAGAAAGAAACTTGGATTGTTTTAAGCCACTACATTTGTGGTAACTGGTTACAGCAGTTAGAAAATGAATGCAGCCCGCCACGGGTTCAGGGGCTCAGCAGAACGTGGGTTGTGGTATTTTTAACACTTACTATTTGCAGAATTTGATACTGTCCTGTGGTTGTGCAAGGTAATTCTTTCGTTCTTAGGAAATCCTTGGAGATATTTCAGGATATGGGAGTGATACAATTTACAGTCTAGCAATTCAGGGGAAAAAATAACAAATGTGACAAAATGTTATGAAATCTGAGTCAAGGGTAGCATTCTTTCATGATTCCTGCAACTTTTCTTTAAGTTTGAAATTATTTCCAAGTGAAAAGTTTTTTAGGAAAGGACTAAGTGGCTCCCTTCTTCCTTCCTAAGTCTCCACACAAACCTTCACCTGCCCTACCAACTCCGCGGGATGCGGCTCTGGCTTCCCTTTTCAGCCGGATCTACTTTGTTCTTCCGCTTTCTGATCATGGCCCAGCTGCTCTGCTTTTCCTCGGTCCTCATACAAGCTGATCTCCTTGCCTGGTACGCACGTTGCCCTTTTTAGTTTGACAGCAGTGACACCAAAGAAAGCTAAAACAGAAAGAATACAGGCAAAACCCTCTCAACCATTCATGCGCTATACAAGACAAAAATTAATTCTAAGCCAAAAGACTAAATAAAATATCAAGTGCCTCTAAAACTATTTAAATTCTTGGTTTAATAAATAACTAACATAAGGAACAGATGTTTTCCAAATTAAAGATTTGCATTTTTTTAAATAAACACATGAATGATTTTTGGTTTTGCTAAGGTCATATACCATTATGGCTACTTACAAAGTTCAATTTCCAGTCTCAACACCCTTTGGAGATCTTGCCTCCACATCCCAACTTGACAATAGTGGCTCATTTCCTGTTTAGTCCTTATTCACGAAACAAACACTGACAGCACTCTGCCTGGGACAAATACTTGCTTTCTTCAATGTCCAAAGCATGCATATTGTGAAGGAATACAGTGAGGAGGAAACCAAGATGGGGGAAAGTTATCAGAAAATGTTAAAAATTTGTTTTACTGAGGTTAATATTTGTCTTTGCTAATTTTACCCTGAAGGCTCACATGAGGTGTTCTGGACCAGAGACTGAGTCCTTATTAATCACCTCCCCTCATCCTGCTCCCCACGTTCCTTTCTGACCATGCAAAGAGGATCAATGGAAATTCTTCAAAGAGGAGTTGGATGGATACTCTATGCATCAGGATTTCCTATGCATCAGGAAAAGAGAACAGTGGATTAACAAGAGATCGCCCTTCACTCCTAAAAGGTCAGGAGATCGCCCTTCACTCCTAAAAGGTCAGGGGAGGCGGGGAACTTCCGTTCCTTGGAGAAGAGCCAAACGACCCTGGCTTCTCATCCTAACCCTTTTTTATTGCAAATATGTCTGTCTACCTGAGAGAGAAAGAGAGAGAGTGACAGAGATAGCGAGAGAGAGCACAAGCAGGGAAGAGAGGGAGAAGTAGGCTCCTGCTGAGCAGGAAGCCCGACCTGGGGCTCAATCCCAGGACCCTGAGATCATGACCTGAGCTGAAGGCAGATGCTTAACCGACTGAGCCACCCAGGTGCCCCGCGAATACGTCTTTCAAAGACCAACTAAACCTTGGGCATCTCTGACTATATTGACCTAAACATGCCTCCAAGGTCTGGAGCCCATACCTTCTGAACTGTAAATAATTAGGGAGATAGCACCTGAATCTTCTGGACACCTTGGGGGCTTAACTTAAGGACCCACTTCAGGCTGGAAGAAGTGTATCCTTCTGATCTCAGAACAACTCAGAACAATTAACTAACCCAATGAATGCAGAGCTAATTCTCATCATATGGGAAGACTCCAGGCTTTTTACAAAAGCACTGAGAAATCCAAGTTTTATTTCCCCACAGAAGTGATAGAGAAGTTCAAAGAAAGAGACATACTTAAGGATTATGATAATATGCAGGTAAAATGCAAAATCTTCATGAAAAAGTTTCAGCTGAGGGTTGAATAGTGAATATAATTTCAATAAGTGCAAATAGGAGATGGTGGTGATTTCTTCTAATTTATGAATAATAAAGGTTCTCATGTATAAATCATGAGGGTTCTGTTAATAATTTATACAGGTTGGAAACAATACAATGTTTACAAGTGGTTCATTTTTTTATTATATACCTGAATAAACTTTGAAAAATACAAATCTTAGCAGTAACACATTATCAGCCATGTACATAAAAGAAATAATGATCATTGAATTTGAATTTATTTGATAAAAAATTTAGGTGAAAAAATTTGTATTTTTATTCTCCTGTGACATCTTTTGTCAGCTCATCAAAGTGAACCCTTGTCTTTATTTTTCCATTTGGGATTAGACTGAAGCAAAGCAGACAAGTTTTTTATTTTTCTAAATTAAGTAGCTAGAATGAACTGTCTTCTTGCTAATTGGGTTTTTCTTCCCTCACTTCCCCATTCTTTTGGACAACATAAGGAGTGAGAATGTTTTCTGGATTTACTGGTACAAAACACTTGGGATGAAAAGACATACATAATGAGAAAAGACCTACAAGAGAATGACTGGTGCAGAATAAAAATCCATTTTCCCATAGACAAAAGTGTATCATGCATAATATTTAAGAAATTTCTTATGACTAAGTAATTATCCAATGTTTTAAGTTATAGTTATAATTTTAAACAGGCTCATAGAAAAAAATGCAGTGCTAATTATAGAAATAGAGGTTGAACACAATTTGAAATTGAGCATATCATGAAAAATAAAATATATGTTCTTAAAGGTGACCAAATTTAACATGTATTATGAAAGACATTTTGAACACAGCATCAAGAAGTATTCAGTTAGAAATTCAAAGTCAGAAACACCTAGACATAAACTTCCACTCATGTTTTTTGCCTTTTCACTCCTTAAATATTATATATATAATGTATTATTTAATTTAGCAAAGTAGTAACAGACTCAAAAACAGTTGCATTTGAGAAAAGACTTCTAAATTTAACCTCTTAAAATTAAATGCTATGTCTAGGTATTCAGTTAAAAATCATTTAAGGGATGCCCGGGTGGCTCAGTTAGTTAAGCATCAGCCTTTGGCTCAGGTCATGATTCCAGGGTCCTGGGCTAGAACCCTGAATCCAGCTCCCTGCTCAGTGGGGATTCTGCCTCTCCCTCTCCATTTGCCCCTCCCCCTGTTTGTGTGCACACACTCTCTCTCTAATAAATAAATAAATAAATAAATAAATAAATAAAATATTTTAAAAAAATAATTTAAAAACAGAATAATATTGATTAAATAATCTGATTTGGGGGGGACACCCTATAGTAAAATCCTTTCTTTAGTTCACCAAAATTCAACTATTTTGTCCAAAGCATTACTTAATATTCTTTTAAAAATGGGTATATAAGGGTTCAGTTGGTTGGGCATCCACCTCTTGATTCTAGCTCAGCTCATGATCTCAGGGTCAGGAGACTGATCTCTGAGTAGGGCTCTGTGCTGAGAGGGGAGTCGGCTTGAGATTCTCTTTCCCTACGTGCCTCCACTGCTCTCTCTCTTAAATAAATAAATCTTAAAAAATGGAATTTATATTGCATTGTGCATACGCAGTAATAATACTACTGTATTTTTTTTTAAACAAGGCATCGCTTACCTATAAGCCAAAAAACAAATTTGACTATGAACTTACATTTCCTTCTTATAAGGTGTTTTATTTTATTAAAATATTTTATTTATTTACTTAACACAGAGAGAGAGATCACAAGTAGGCAGAGAGAAAGGCAGAGAGAGGGGGGGAAGCAGGCTCCCCAGGGAGCTGGACGTGGGGCTCGATCCCAGGACCCTGAGACCATGATCTGAGCCAAAGGCAGAGGCTTAACCCACTGAGCCACCCAGGCAACCCTTATAAGGTGTTTAAAATGCAAAGCTTAAGGCGTAAAGGTTACAAGGAGCACCCAGAATTCATCAAGAAATGAACAGTAGGGGCGCCTGGATGGCTCAGTGGGTTAAAGCCTCTGCCTTCAGCTCAGGTCATGATCCCAGGGTCCTGGGATCGAGCCCCACGTCAGGCTCTCTCCTCGGTGGGGAGCCTGCTTCCCCCACCTCTCTCTCTCTTCCTGCCTCTCTGCCTACTTGTGATCTCTGTCTGTCAAATAACTAAATAAAATCTTAAAAAAAAAAAAAAGAAATGAACAGTAAATACAGCAAGTACCACAGGGTTTGAGTGTCTGTCTTCCGCTCACTATAATTCTTTGTTGACCTTACATAAATTACTCATTCCACAATTCATTGATAAAATATCACTGATAAAATATATCCAATATATTGATAAAATAACAGGCTGTCTTTCAAACCTGATCAGTAATACAGTGCAACGGCAACATTTCTTCACTGCTATGCTGGCTTTAGGAAAAAACCCCACTCACCGGGAGATCTAAACTGCCTAAATTCCAAAGATTGTTTGATTTTAAACTGCGTTTAATGCCGAAATGAAACATATTCCATGTCCAGGGAAATCATTCTGGTGATGAAACCCTTCGAAGCTTAAAAGAGTGTGTTGAATAGGAAACCTGCCTGCCTTCTAGAATTAGACTGTATGAAGGTAATTGAGCCAAATGGCAGCTTTATCCCCAAGTGAAATTACTTCCTCTGCATCGAGTATAAGGCATCTGAAGATTTATCTGACGTTCCTGATACCTCAGCAGTGACACTGATATTGCATGACACATTTGGCATCAGGGAAGGATCATTTCTCTTTAGAATCTTCTATATTTGTTAATTAAATGATCATTGCTGGATGCATCCTCTTCATGAATATAAATTACTAGCCCAGCAAAGGACTCATATTTGTCGGGCGTCTTTTATTATGAAGCATTTTCCAGGGTGCAACGAGCTCATTTTACATTGTCACTTGACATATTTAGGGATTGCTTTTACCCAACACTACTACGTTACCCTTAAGTGACTGGGTTATATTCAGGATGTAGTTCAGTAAATATAATCGCTCTTCTCCTGACTTGTGAAGGTTCATTTTTTTTTTTTCTTGACTAGGCCTACGCCGCCAGCAGCATTTTGTCCACCCAGACTTTCTGGCCATGGGCTGTGATAATTATCCATGTTTCTTTCAATACGCCATCGACAACTGCTCTTATATTACATGTTTGCATTGGAATATCGATGATTTTTAGTTCCTGTTCAGCACTATTTTCCAAACTTGCCATGATTTCTGGGTAACAATATGCTCCAATGGGTAGGTTTCTCACTGGAATAGAAATTTCATCAGGGCATATTTTTGTCTCTCTTATTCCCTATGTACCTTAATGGCTCAAACAGTGCCTTGGCACTTAGTAAATGCTCATTAAATTTTTTACTGAATCAATGGTATAAATAAAAAATGTATCTCTTTATCAAAATAATATATCATAATGAACAAATTCCAAACTCTTAATTAGAAGTGATATGACACCCTATACGGAATGCACTTTATAGGGCTACAAATAACTGGGAAAATGTTCTGATAACCTCCTCACCTTAACAGACATTTTTTTGGGGGGCACCCAACTTCTTTTCAACATCCCTCTTAAATTGGGAATACTCAAATGTGAGGGTCTCATTTCTGATTTTCTACAATTTAAGTCCAGGACCCCTTCATTTTAGCCCTATTTTCAGATAGATTATCAGGGTCATGTTTTATATAGCATATAGCTATATTCAGGAAATCATTCACCTCATATATAACATTTTGAAATTTTGGTATTTTTCTTACAGTCATTAATTCCAAAGGCAGGCAATTTGTATACTTATTAAAGTAATTCTTACAGGAGCATAAAATGGACTACTGGCAAATTCTTCTAATGTTTCCCCTTTAAGAATACTGTTTGTCTTTGTAATTCCAAAGATACTTTTCATCCGGTTGAGAAGGCTTTCTTCTGTGACCTTCAGTTTGCTTCCTAGAGTCCAGAGTCTCTCATTGTTACACACAACTAATGAATCGTTGAATACTATATCAAAAATTAATGGTGTACTATACGCTGGCTAACTGAACGTAATTAAAAAGAAAGAAGGTTTTCTTCTATGTTTATTGGATAATTAAGGAAAATAATAAATAACTGAATTTCATAGAATACATTTTCCACACTCCCCCCCCCAAATCACATGATCTTTTCTGAATTATATTTTTGGTTTTGTTGGGTTTTAAATAGGCTCCATTCCCAGCATGGAACCCAGTACAAGGATTGAACTCACAACCTCGAGATCAAGAGCTGGATGCTTAACCGACTGAGCTACCCAGCACCCTTTGGCTTTTGGGTTTTAAACAATCCTGGTATTTCTAAACTTTATTTTGGCATTATATATTTTATTTTTATATACTGCTGAATTCATTTGGCTAATACTGTGATACTGTGGTTAGGAATTCTGCACCATGTTCAAGACTGAGATTGGCTTTTAACTTTTCTGTATTGTCTGTGTCTAATATTTCTGTTTTGGTTATACTAGCCTCACAGATTAGGTGGGTACCGGTCCCCCTTTCACTATTCTTCTAAAGAGTCTGAAAAAAAAGGAGGCAAATCATAAAACAATTCCGGACTCTAGAGAACACAATGAGGGTTGCTGGAGGGGAGGAGGGGATGAGTGGGTGATGGGCATTAAGGAAGGCACTTGTGAGGAGCACTGAGTGTTATACGGAAGGGATGAATTTCTAACTTCTACTCCCGAAACTAACATTACACTCTGTATTAACTAACTGGAATTCAAATAAAAACTTGAAACAAACAAACAAAAATAGTTTAAGGAAGGCTTTGATCTTTTCCTTGCAGGTTTGATCAAATTCATCCACAAAACTGTCTGGCCTTTGGTATTTTCTTTGAGAAAAGATTGTTTCTTGAACAAATAAATTCAATAATTGTTAGCTTTAAATTCAGACTATTTTTTTTCACATTAGTCTTTATATTTCATAGATTTCTAGGAATTGGCCCATTTTGTGTAAGTTTTCAAATGTATGGGCATTAGGTGGTCAAAATTTCCTTGCCTTCATATTTTTGTTTTTATAACATAAGACCTAATGGATTTTCAATGAACTGTAGGTATCTCAAGTGTACAATAGATGAATTCTGACTATGTGTACATCCTGGAAACTATCACCTAATCAAAACAATGAACATTTCCTTTGCTCTCCAAAGTGCCCTCATACTGCACCTAATGCTTTTCAACCCCTCCGGCCCCAGGCAAAAAAAAATGCCTATCAGGATTTTGATTGGGATTGCATTGAATCGACAGATCAGTCTGGAAAGAAACACCATTTTAATGATTTCAACTTTTGCAGCCCATGAACTTTTATAACTATTTCCCTAGTCTATTCCCATTTATATTTCTCAGCAAAGTTTTTTCATTTTCAGTATAAAAGTCTTGGACTACTTTCATCAGATTTAATATTTAGTGTTTCATGGTGCCGATGGCATTACTTTTTGAATTTTATTTTCAATTGTTTGCTCTTAGCATATAAGAAAGGAATTGATTTTTGCTTAATTTTCTTATTAGTACTAATAGATGTTTTGAACATTCTCTGGCATTTTCTCTTTATATAATTCTATCATTTGCAAATAGCAACAGGTTTACTTTCCTCCTCCCCTTATGTTTGTACCTTTTATTCATTACTTTATAAGGATGGCTAGAACCTCCCAGTACTATGTGAAATAGAATTTGCACAAGTGGCCATCTTCTTCTTGTTCCTGACTTTAGAAGGAAAGAATTAACTCATTCCTCACTGCATATGCTGTTAACTATAGGTTCTTTCAGTTTGAGAGAGTTTCCTATGATATCCTAATTTCACCAGTGTTTCTGTTTTTCTTTTATCATAAATTGTTGCTGAATTTTGTCCAATGCTTTTTCTGCATCTATAGAAATATTTATCGGTGTTTTTTCTTTATTCTGTCAATGTGGTGAATTTCACTGGTCGCTTTTGAATGCCTAACCAACTTTGTATGCCTTGATCAAATCAATCTGGTCATAATTTATTATCCATTTGATATTGGATTTAAAGATTTTCATCACCTATATTTATGAGTGCTATCAGTCTCCAACACTCTTGTTTTGTAATGTCTTTGATAGTTTTTTGGTACTAAGTTTATGTTCTTTCCTCTTTTAAAATGTTTCCACGAGGGGCGCCTGGGTGGCTCAGTGGGTTAAGCCCCTGCCTTCGGCTTGGGTCATGATCTCAGGGTCCTGGGATTGAGCCCCGCATCGAGCTCTCTGCTCAGCAGGGAGCCTGCTTCCCCCTCTCTCTCTGCCTGCCTCTTTGCCTACTTGTGATCTCTCTCTGTCAAATAAATAAATAAAATATTTTAAAAAAAATGTTTCCATGGAAGTCTGTATTAAACTTTCCCTTGAGGGGCACCTGCATGGCTCAGTCAGTTAAGCGTCTGCCTTGTGCTCAGGTCATGATCTTGGGGTCCTGGGACCAGCTCCATATTGTGCTTTTTGCTCAGCGGGGAGTCTGCTCATGCCTCTCCCTCTGCCCCTACCCCTTGCTCATGCTCTCTCTCTTGCTCTCAAATAAAAATATTTTTTTTAAAAGAAAGTTTAAAACTTTCCCTTTAATATTTGATACAATTAGCCAATAAAATCATCTGGGTCTGAAGTTCTATTTTAGGGAGTTCTGTTTTTGGTCTCTCTTGGTGAATATACTATGTTCACTTGAAATGAATGCCCATGCTGCGTATCTCTTAATTTGTTGAGTGAGTGGTATCACAATCCTTTGCTATGTTTGTAAAATAGCCTAATTCTCTCTTTAATTCGTTCATTTTTATCCTCCCTGTGATTTGGGGCTCTTTTATTGGTGGACACATTTATAATTTCCATGATTTCCTCATCAATTACACCTCTTATGATTACTGAGTGTTGCTCTTTGCATCTGGCGGTACGCTTTGTATTAAAGTCCATTTCATTTAATAATGCAGTTATTCTGGCATGGTATATCTTTTACTCTCTATTTGCTCTTAATTTACTTGAATTTTCATACTAAAATTTGTCCTTCATCAGCAGCTTGTGAATGAGTTTTGCCTTTTAAAAACTCCATCAATCTCTGTCCTTTAATGGAAATTCTTAGACCAAAAACATTAATGGATTTTTATATGGTTAGATTTATCTACCATTATTTATTTTCCATTTGTCTTCTCTGGGTTTTTTTTTCCTTCCCTTGTTCCCATTTTTCTGCCTTTGCTTGAATTTGAATAATTTTGGTATGCTATTTTAACCTATATACTGGATATTTTTGCTAAGTATTTTTTGTATTCTATTACAATTTAAATAAACATGTACATTTACTCAGCATTAATCCTGTACTGCGTCATTTAAGATGTAAAAACTTTGCAACCACATAGGTTCCTTTATTCTCATGCTCCAATTGACTTTATTATAGTTTTCATATGTATTATTACATCTATAAACATTACCCACCAGTTAATAAGTAGCCATACATACATACAGTGGGAAAAACAGCTGCTAATGACAAATTCTTTTGGTTTTCTTCCACCAAAGAATGTCTTTACTTTGCCTTCATTTCTAAAAAAAATATTTTTGCTGGATGCAGAATCCTGGGCTGGGAGTGCTTTTTTCTTGTTTTTTTGTTTAGCACTTTAAAAATGTTATCCCATTGTCTTCTGGCCTCTGTGATTTCTATGGCAATCCACAGTAATTCAAATTGTCTCTTCCCCTATCCCCTTTATGTAATGTGTTGTTTTCTTGCTACCTTTAATGCTTTACTTTTTAAAAACATTTTAGGGGCGCCTGGGTGGCTCAGTGGGTTAAAGCCTCTGCCTTCGGCTCAGGTCATGATCCCAGAGTCCTGGGATCAAGCTCCACATCGGGCTCTCTGCTCAGCAGGAAGCCTGCTTCCTCCTCTCTCTGCCTGCCTCTCTGCCTACTTGTGATCTCTGTCTGTGAAATAAATAAATAAAATTAAAACAAAACAAAACAAACAAAAAAAACATTTTAATTTCAGTAGCTTGACTATGATGTCTCTAGGCATTTTGATTTTATCCTGATTAGGGTTTTCTGGGTTTTTTCAATCTGTAAATATAAGTTTATCACCAAACTGCGGGAGTTTTAATTCATAATTTCTTCACCTTTCTGGGGGGTGGTTACCAATCCCCTTCTCCTCTTTTTCTGGGACCCCACTTACATGAGTATCAGATGATGGATGTTTTCCTAGAAGTAACTCAGACTTTCTAGATTTTTGTCCTATATTTTCTCTTTCTTCATATATATATGTATTTTTATCTTCATGTTTACTGCTTACCCAACATGTTTGTTCTGCTAATGGGAGCATATAGTAAGTTCTCAGTTTCAGATTTTATTTTTTTGTTCTAAAATTTCCATCTAGTTTTTTAATATTTTCTAGTTTTCTACTAGTATTTTCTTTCATTGATGCATTTGAAGTGCTTTTTTTCCCTTTACATCATGGTACATACGTATGATAGCTGCTTCAAAGTTTTTGCCTGATAATTCTAAGATCTGGATCACCTTAAAATTGGCACATGTAGATTATGTTTTTTTTGAAAATCAGCTTTGTTTTTCCTCATTGTTTGCATGGTAAGTAATTTTGGATTTTTTATTGGACACTTTTAATGTTTTGTTGTATAGATTCTGGATTTAGTTATAATCTCTAGATAATATTGGTATTTTTGTTTTAGCAGGCAACCATAGTTAAGTTTATACAGTGCATTCTGTCTCTCATTCTGTAAGTAGTGTTCAAATCTCAGTTAAGTTTTTACTTTTCTCATTTCGGTGCATCCTATACATTTGCTGCCCAAGAGTTAGGCTGATACTTGCACAAGTTCATATATAAAATTAGGTAACGTTCTTTTCTGGGTATATTTCCTTACATAGCTTCTTTTTCCTCTCTCTTTTGTTCTTAGAGGGTTTCCTTGATTCTGATCATGAAAATATGGTGGGGTTTCTATTAGACCATTAGCTGTTTGGGTAGCGCTCTCCATAGCTATTACCTGCTCTTCTGGAAAAGTCACACAAAATTCATCCCCATGCAAGTTGTTTCTCCAAGTTTTGACCATCTTGAACAATCTGTTTTTCTTTACTTTTCAGAATTTTCAGGTAGTTTGTTTTGGATTCTGTCTAAAATTTATAGCTGAAAGCAACAGAAGGAATGGACAAAGAGAGGTTTATACCACCAGAGCAGAAACAAAACTCCTCTCTGTCTTGTCTCTTTAACCTCTGTCATGTCTGTAGTTTTGTCTCCCTTTTTTTTTAAATTTTAGTTGTCATTTGTTAAACTTTTTTTAAAAAAGATTTTTATTTATTTATTTGACAGAGAGAAAGAGATCACAAGCAGGCAGAGAAGCAGGCAGAGAGAGAGGGAGAAGCAGGCTCCCTGCCAAGCAAAGAGCCCGATGCGGGACTCAATCTCAGGACCTGAGATCATGACCCGAACCAAAAGCAGAGGCTTAACCCACTGAGCCACCCAAGTGCCCCTGTCTCCCTTTTAGGTAGAGATTTATCTCTCTTTTTTTCTTCTTACTGAAACTTATACAGTGTTTGCTATTTTATTAATTGTTTAAAAGAACTAAGTTTGATTTTATTTTTCAATTGAATCATTGGCTTCTATTTCTTTAATTTCTGACCCTGTATTTATTATTTCTTCTATCATCTTTTACTGTTTTTCTCTCAAGGATAAGAATTTCTAAAATGAGTATTTAGCCAATTAGTTTTAAGGCCTGCCTACACTACAATGTAACTATTTAAACCATAAAGTTCTCTTCTTCAAAGAAGTTAACTGATACATAAAGAACTGCATGGGTAATAGTGTGCACACTGATGGATTTGGGCATATGCAACACCTGTGGTACCACCACCACAATCTAAGTACTAGACATAGTCTAGTCTAGACATAGTACAGAGTCTCCTCTTTGGGGGGTGGGAGGTAAAAACATTTTATTTCTGGTAAAAAACACTTGACCCCCGTGTGTGTGTGTGTGTGTGTGTGTGTGTGTGGTAAAAATACTTAACAGGAGATCTACCCTTTTAAATTTTGACCCGCACTGTATTGACTACAGATACTATGTTATACGCAAATCTCTAGAGCCTACTCACCTAGAATAGCTGAAACTAGACATACTGAACAATAGTTCCCTATTTCTCCCATCCACCAGCCCCAAGAAACTGCTGTTGTATTCTCCACTTCTATGAATTGCACTACTTTGTATCCCTCATGTAAGTGGAATCATGGAGTGTTTGTCCTTTTATATAGTTCTCTTTAAACATTTTTACTATATGAAATATAAAGCAAGGTATTTAAAAATACTACTTAGCTGTACTTGTAAATTAAGTTTTTATTAATTTTTTGATTCAATGAATTATTTAGAAGTGTGTTTCAAAATTTTCAAATGTAAGTTTTATGTACTTCAACTTTTCATTATTATATCTAGTTTAATTATCTTGGGGCAGAGAAATTCACTTTTCCGAAGCTTATTTTATGACTTTGTACGTGGTCAATTTTTATAAATGTGGGGAATATCTTACTAACATAAGGAAGGCTATCCAGACAATGGAATACCTAATTAATCTAGATAGTTATGAATTTATTTATTTATTTATTTATTTATTTTATTTTATTTTTTTATTTATTTGTCAGAAAGAGAGAGGAGCGAGAGTGAGCACAAGTAGACAGAGTGGCAGGCAGAGGCAGAGGGAGAAGCAGGCTCCCTGCCGAGCAAGGAGCCCGATGTGGGACTCGATCCCAGGACGCTGGGATCATGACCTGAGCCGAAGGTAGCTGCTTAACCAACTGAGCCACCCAGGCGTCCCTAGATAGTTATGAATTTAAAATGAAAAAAGAAATTACAGTTATTTTACTTCTCAATAAATGTTCTGGTTTTAATTTAGAAGTCCAGAGAAAAAAAATAATTATATATAATCCATTTTAAACAAATAAGAAGAAGGGAGAGAAATAAAAAGAAATTTGAAAGTGTTTACAAGGGGTAAAAATATGATGATGGACTGTGGGAACACAGAACCTAAACTCTGTTAGGAGGAAGGTGATACGGTGGTGACAGGCAAGGAGAATGGCTTTGAGATCCAGGAGTAGAAACAGTGAACTGGAAACACAGGAATCATTTATCGAAGAACTCAGTGTTTAAAATGATGTCTCGGAGGGGTGGATTTACCATGATTGTGACACATCCTGGGAACAGATGGGTTGAAGCAAAACAGACTGGAGGTGAGATGCTCATGGAACTGAGAGAAGAACTGGTGGGTAGGTCACGTGAGGACATATTTAAGACACCAGGAATGGTTATAAGAACTGGGAAGGAGAGAAAGACAGGAAACGAGGAGGTAAAATCATCTTTAAATGACAGGAACTGACTAAAACGCAGTATATGATGGTGATGGGCACTGGATACTGCTTCCCACCCCTGCCGATTCATATGTTGAAGCCCTAATCCCTAGTGTGACTATATTTGGATTTGGGGCCTTAAAGGCAGTAATTAAGGTTAAATGAGGTCATAGCCTGGGCCCTAATCCAGTGGGGGAGGGGAGGGTCCTTATTAGAAGAAGAAGCGAGAAGAAGGATGTGCACACGTGGAGGAAAGGCCATGTGAGGACACAGTGAGAAGGCCATCTGGAAGCCAAGACGGGAGGCTTCGGGGGAAACCAACAGTGGTGACACCTTGATCTTGGTCCTCGTCTCCAGAACTGTGAGAAAAAAATGTCTGTTGTTTAAGCCACCCTAGGAGCTTACACAGGCAGCCCTAGCAGACTAATGCAATGACAGAACCAAGAGGCATCTCAGGGGACATAGCTGGGGGACATGAGTATTAGGAGAGTTCGGATTTTTAAGGAATTAGGAAGAAAAGGGGAACCTAAGAGGCAAAGCGTGAACAACAAGGGATTCAGCATCACTTCTTTGTGAGTGATTTGGAACACAGAGCTGTCTCAATGCCAAAGAACTGCAGCTGAAGCCGTGCCCACAAGGGGAAGTGAGGTTTCCATTCACGGACTATGTGCAATGACCACTAAGAAAAAAACAAGCTCTGGGACTCCTTGGTGACTCAGTTGGTTAAGTGGCCTGCTCTTGATTTCGGTTCAGGTCAGGATCTCAGGGTCCTGGGATTGAGGCCCACATCAGGCTCCATACCTAGTGGGGAGTCTGCTTGAGGATTTCCCTCCACTGCCCTCTGCCCCTCCCCCTGCTTGCTTGCTCGCTCTCTAAAATAAATAAATACACCTTAAAAAAAAAAAAAAAAGAACTAGCACTAAATGGAGTGTGTTAATAACAAATGTGCTCTGAAGTGTACAATGAAAGGGGGCCAAGCCACCCTCTCCTGAAACATCTTTGTCTCTTATTTCTGAAATTCTTGCATGCACCTCTGAACATCTGTGAAGATGTCCTCTTTGAGCCTGCAGTGGGTTTTACTTACACAATTCTCCACATACCACAGGATCCATGTTTTCTATAATGTTTTACCAAGTAATAGTAATGTCTATTGATCTCTATAGCATTTTCTTTTCTTTCATTTTAATCTTTGAATTATTTAATACTAATCTACTATTTTGGCTGTTTGTAAACTTTTATCACCAATTAAGATCTAAGAACACTGATTTATGACTTTAGAATGTCTCATAAAGCTAGAATAATCAAAACAGTGTGGTACTGGCCTAAAGACAGATACATGAGCCAATGGAACAGAATAGAGAGCCTAGAAATAAACCCACACACTTATGGACAAATGATGTTTGATAAGTATGTCAACACCACATAACGGAGAGTGTCTTCAACAAATGGTGCATGGAAAACTGGATATCCACAGCCAAAGAATGAAATTAGACTCTCATATTACACCATCTCTAAATAGAATAAAGACTTAAACATAAGACCTGAACACCTAAAATTCCTAGAAGGAAACATGGTTGTGTTTCCAATGATTTCATGGATGTGACACTGAAGGCAGAGGCAACGAAAGCTAGAGTAGGCAAGTGGGACTATATCAAATTAAAGGGCTTCTGTACAGCAAGGGATACAACTGACAAAGTGAGAAAAGCAACCCATGAAATGGGAGGAAATATTTGCAAGCCATGTGTCTGATAGAGTTAATATCCAAAATACCTAAGGAACTCCTACAACTCAATAGCAAAAAAATACACAAACATGATTTTTAAAATGGAAAAGGACACAAATAAACAGTTTCCCAAAGAAGTTTCCCATACAAATGGCCAACAGGTATATGAAATTTCCCTAATTATCAGGGAAATATAAATCAAAACCATAATGATATACTGCCTCATACCCGTTAGGGTGGCCATTAAAAAACAAACAAACAAAAAGCCCCAGAAAATTACAAGTGTTGGCGAGGATGTGGAGAAATTAAAACCTCTGTGCACTGTTGGTGGTTATGTAAATTGGTGTAGCCACTATGGAGAACAGTATGCAGGCTCCTAAAAAATTAAGAATAGAATTACCACTTGATCAAGCAATCTCCCATTGAGTATTTATCCAAAGGTACTGATATCAAGATCTTTTTTAAAAAAGATTTATTTATTTGAGAGAGAGAGAAAGAAAGAGAGAGAGCAGCATGTGCATGGGGTAGGGGAGGAGCAAAGCAGGAGGGGGAGGGAGAGAGGGAATCTCAAGCAAAGTTCAAGCTGAATGTGGAGCCCAACACAGGGCAAGAGATCAAACCTGAGCTGAAAGCAAGAGCAGGTTGCTCAACTGACTGTTCCATGCAGACGTGCCAATACTGGGATCTTTGAGAACTATATGTACATTCATGTTTACTGTAGCATTATTTACAACAGCCAACAGGTGGAAACCACCTAAATTCTTTGATGTAGGAATGGATAAGGAAATTTAGTTATCGTTCACATATATACATGGACATACATACAGTGTACATACATACATGTACATACATACAATGGAATATTAGTTATCATTTAAAAAGAAAGAAATCCTGTTATATGCTAAACAAACATGGATGATTTGGCTAGGTGAAATAAGCCAGTCACAAAAGGACAGACCCTGCATGATTCTACTTACATGAAGTATCTACAGTCAAAGTCACAGAAACAGAAGGTAGAATAGTGGTTGCCAGAAATTAAGAGGAGGAGGAAGTGGTGAGTTGCGATTTAATGGCCACAGAGTTTCACTCATGCAAGATGGGAAATTCTAGGGATCTGTTGTTCAATAATCTGCATATAAGACAATACTGTACTGTACACTTAAAATTTGTTGGGGACTAGATTTTATATTACATGTTTTTTACCACACACATATGTGCACGTGTGCATGCACACACACACACACACACACACACACACATCTAAGAATGCTGAAGGAAAATACCATTATTATATTTTGCTATAACTTTCATAGCACCTTCGATAATTTCAGCATGTTAGGTGGAACATGAGTATTAGAGTTCTTAGAGTTTATAAAAACACTTTTCAATGCTGCCGTATTTTATTAAAGTAGGCACAGATCCAGACAGCTAAAGAGATTTCCTCTAGGGTCTACAGTTAACCCTAAAATTCTAGGATCTTCCTTCAAGCTCAGATCTTCAGCTTACACTGTTCCATGTAATTTCTCCTTTTTTGAATTACTTTAAATGAGGCAATTTAATTCACCAACTGGTAAGAGCAAAGCATTCTGGTACCGCCTTCTGCATCAAAAACCATCTTGAGGAATTGCACAGAAAAAGCACAAAGAAAAATAGAACCCGTGATTATAGGCTTATAGAATAGTCTCAATATGAAAAAACCTAACGAAATTCAGCAAAAATTAAGGATTTTGTGTATATCTGTGGTGGTGCAAGTTGGCAGAAGAAATGACAATGCAAGAAATTAAACTATATAAGTGAAATACGAAGCTACCATTCTTTGGTTTCCCTTAGGACAAGGAAAATATAAAAAGCCTCCAAGCTTAACTATTATAAAAATTTTCTGATTTTCAAGTTGTAGATCATTAAAACTTATTCTGATGGAAGCCTGTATCAGAAAACAGATGACTTTTGTATTCAAGAAATATGATTAACAGAGTAAAAAAACCATCTTTTGATATTGATTGCATTCAGCACTGTCTGGATATAGTGAAGATATCTGATATATCACTCTGATTTTTTTTTTTTAATGTCTTGGAAGAAAGACTCAATGGTTCCATATCATTCCACATTTTCACATATGCATCCACAAATTAGGCTAAGGAATGGCAAGTATTTCTGGAAAGAAGAAAGCATCTAGGCAACCCTTTCAGATTGATTTATTTGTCATATATAAGCCCAGTAATTCCGGTGAGACTAAGACTACAGTCCTTTTTGTATTAAAAAAGTCTCCTTTCTAAAGGCTAAATAATATTCCGTCGCATATACAGACTGCTATTTGTGACCACAGGGATGAATTTGGAGGACATGATGCTAAGGAAGGTAAGACAGAAGCAGAAAGAAAATACTGTGTGATCTCACATATATGTGGAATCTAAAAAAAGGCTGATTCATAGAAGCAGAGAGTAGAATAGGGGCTACCAGGGTTGGGGAGGGAGGGATAGAGGAGATGGTGTTGGTCAAAGGATAGAAACAGCAGTTACGGCGGCACCTGGGTGGCTCAGTGAGTTAAGCCTCTGCCTTCAGCTCAGGTCATGATCCCAAGGTCTTGGGATCGAGCCCCGCATCAGGCTCTCTGCTCAGCAGAGCCTGCTTCCCCCACCTCTCTCTCTACGTACTTGCAATCTCTGTCAAATAAATAAATTAAATCTTTAAAAAAAAAAAAAAGAAAGAAACAGCAGTTACGGAGGGTAAGTTCTAGAGCTCTAATCTGTAGCCTGATAACTATAGTGTATAATATGACATTATATGTTGGAAATTCATTGAGAGATTTCAGGTGCTCTCACCAAACACATACACACACAGAAAGTGACTATACCACGAGATGGATATGTTAATTAGCTTGGCAGTAGTAATCATTTTATCATGTGTATGTATACATAACATTATCATTTTATGTACCTATACATAATCATGTATATGTATACATAACATTTACATGTTAACCATTTTTATAAAAATATAAAGAGCGGGGAAAATACCCTTCTTACATCCATATTGAAGGTGCCCTGACTAGCATGGGCCACGACTATGCCTCGCCTACATATGGTGGGCAGAACTGAGAAGGGGGAAATGTTATGTTGATATTACTTCTCTGTCCACTTTTGTTCAAGGAGCAGGGTGAAACCAAATGTCTGAGACAAGAGTATTTCCAAACTCCATGGTAGCTGCTTGAGATGTTATCATCAGTAATACTCTGGTAAGAGTCTCTGGGTCCATGCAGCCACCATGCCCCCAGTAATCCCGGCTCCCTGCTGGCAGTAGCTTGATTTAAATGAACAAGTGAACACTGACGCCTGGGGACAGAACAACACTGAACATAACGTGCATATGTGGCGTCAGCAAGGCGCATTACTTAGTGGACAAGTAGAACCTACGGATGGAAAGTTGATAGAAATCACAGAATAAAACAGTAAGTAGAGAGTCAAAGTATCAGGATTCACTGAGACATATAAATGTATATTTATATGTATATCTACACATATATATCAATAGCTACATATATTTAAGAGATAATAAAGAAGAAAAATAGTTTTTCTCTTTTCCTCTTGATGACAAGGAAAGTGGCCCAGATGTGTGCATTTATCTCTAATCTGAATGAAAGATGTGAATATATTTTCAGGGATAAAGCATATTTTATCTCAAACAGCACTGCCTTATCATTCATACATTTCTACTAGCAAAAATAAATCAAACTTCTACTTAAAATTCAGTATATGTGGTTGAAATTATAGAATTGATGATCCTCAGAATTTTCTGCAAATTTTGAAATCTTTCTTTGGATTGGTACATGCTATTTCTGGTGGTTACAGACACCTCTTCCTCTCCTTAAAAAAAAAAAAAAAAACCAACAGAAAAAAGATTTGTAGAGACATGTCTGACTGAATTACTCATTCTGAAAGCATGTCTACTGGACAGAATTTCTCTATTATGAACACATCTTTTACAAGGTTACATTATGTGGTAGAGCCCAAACTCCCTGAAGCAAGAATTTCTGTGGCATAGAATGCGACTATCTTAGAAGGCCCGATTGTGTAAATTTACTGTTTTTCATTTATTGGTGGTTCACATGTTCTTATTGACAATTTTGGCAATGGTCCAAGGAATGAAAAAAACTGCACTGCTTTTGCTACCTGGAGCTAAACACAAAATAGATATTCAATATACAGTTGAATAAGAAATACCTTAAAATATCTGATACCATTAACAGGAAGGATGTACAAATGAAACCACATAAATCATGTAAGAATATTTGTAGTTGAAAACCATATGGACTGAATGAAATACTCTTCTGTGAGTTTAAGAAAATCTTATTTTTATCAACTAACTAGTCAAAATTTTCCGCATTTATTTAGCACCTACTGTAGTGAACAAAAACAAGCATAAGATCTTGTTTTACCCAAATGCAGCTTTTAGTTCAGTTGACCTAAGTGACCTTGCATTATTATTTAACTTTTCATGTATTTTAGTTATTCTATTTAATTGTTCAGGTGAATATGAGAAAGAGCCTCGGAAACAAACAAAATTTACATTCTACTTTTTGGGGGTAAACTTAGTTGACATAATCAAAGGATAAATTCAATAACAATAAAAGACCAGGATATGATTAATTGCAAAATTCTAGTTGAATTCGGTAAGAGGATCAAGCAATTTTCTTGGGTAATAGAGCTGACCCTTAAACAATGCAAATGTGAACTACATGGGTCCACTTATACATGAGTTTTGTTTTTTCTTTTATAAATACAGTACAGTACTATCAATGTATTTTCTCTTCCTTATAATTTTCTTAAAATTTCCTCTTTTCTAGCTTACTTTACTGTAAGAATATAGTATATAATACATATAACATACAAAATATGTGTCAACTAAATGTTTGTGTTATTCGTAAGGCTTTCCGTCAATACGTTATTAGTAGAAAGGATTTGGGGGAGTTAAAAAGTATACACAGTTTTCTGAGTGCATGAGGTAAGGGGGAGAGTTGGTACCCAGAAACCTTATGTTGTTCAAAGGTCAACTGTATGTATCTATGTCTTTTAATGGGTTAAAGCAATAATATATTCATTAGAAAAAGAAAGTACTTTGCATAGTACAAACTGCTAAATAAGAATTTGCTGTTTTATATACGACATACATATAATATATATGATGCATATATAACAATATATTATAGTAAGATATTGTTACATATAAACAATGAGTTTATATATTGTTATATTTGCTTTATGTATACGTTTGTAACAGCAAATCCATGTTTAGCAGTCTGTGGGATGCAAAAGGCTTTCTCTTTGTCAATTACAACACTAGCAATCTCGGTACTATTATTCTAAATTTACAGATGGAGAAACAGGGGCATGGCCCTGATAATAAACCTGTAGTTCAGTACGAGGTGTGTTTCCTTCTTCAGACACCTGTTGAATAGTTAGGAGTGTTGAGAAACTTTTTGTTAGCCTCCAGGTTATGATTGGTAATTCAGAACCAATAACTCCCCCTTTGGAACAAACACATTTATTTGGGTGATAACATTATCATCAGCTATCCTGAAGCACTGTACACATATCTTCATTATTCTAGGAGCAAGAGCTATTACTGATACACATAATTTCATTTTTGGTTTCCTTAATAAATCTAATGGTAAAAAAGTTTCCCTAGAAGACAAAAGGGGCTAGAAACATATGTGACCCAATTTTCTTCCCTGGACTAGTTAAAATACTAGTGGTTAGACACTAAAACCTTTGCTATTACCTCTTTTTTTAAACATTTATTTATTTTAAAGAGAGAGTGAGAATGTGTGTGGGCAGGGGGAGCGGGAGGGGGAGACTCAAGCAGACTCACCTCTAAGTAGGGAGCCCAACACAGAGCTCGATCCCAGGACCCTGAGATCATGACCTGAGCCAAAATCAAGAGTCAGACACTCAACCCACTGAGCCACTAGGTGCCCTTTAGTTCTTGATCTTTTTATCATTAAAATTATCAGTTTATCCTAGCATCTCCATCTTTCATCATCTCTCGGTTTGAGGTTTAAAAGTATGATAGAACTTAGGTACCATCAATTCCAACCTCCTCATTAAACCTCTTGTCTAAATATTTTAAACAACTTGTAAGTTACTTCAATTATTCAGAGATTGTTCTTAATAAAATTACTCAACTTTAATTTGAGCAATCTTTGCAGAGACTAGTCTTCAATTATAATTCATAAGAGTGATTGTGGTAGATTGTTTAAGCCAAAAACTATTCTAGCTGTTTAAAAATATAATCATGAGCCCTTATTCCAAAAGAATAAGGGCTGTCGCCTCAGTGTGCATATAGTTTCTGGCAAGTAATCCTTGTTTATTATTCATTTGACAAATATTTATTGGACATTAGCCGGGATGTTGAAACAAGATACACAGTGATCGCTGTCTGTCCCGCTAAAATGTGAACCTTATGAAGTCAGGGTCTTTTTATCTTACTTATTGCTGTGTTTAGCACCTAGGATAGTGCCTGCCATATAACTGCTGCTTGCGAAACTCCTGCTGAATGGTAAATGAAGTAAATGAGTAACACCAGCAGTCGAGTAGACAAGTAAAAACAAACATTAACAAAATATAGGAGATTATTTTCAAACTGTAGTAAGTGCTCTCAAGAAAAAAAATCCCTAACTGCTGACAGAGAAGAATGGAGGGAGATGTTCGTGGAGGAGTATGATCAAGGAAAGTTTCTCCAAGAAGATAATGTTCCACCTGGAGCCCAGAGTTTCTAGAAGACGGAGCGCAAGAATGAACCAGTTATAGGAAGAGCAGGGGAGAGCATGCCAGACAGAGGAAGCCCTGAGGAGAAAAGCCGGCCTACTAAAGGCACCTTTCAGGCTTGTTGGGTCGAATTCAGTAGTGAGGGCCAAAGAGGTTCAAAATACAGCTGAAGAGGGGGCAGGTGCAGATCAGTCAAGACCCTCTCTTCGAAGGCCACGGGAAGGAAGGTGGATTCTATTCTCGTGGTACCGGAATACCGGAGACGATTGTGAATTGCCAACTTGTTATACGGTCTCTATCTTCCCTACCGACAAAACCTCAATTTTGTTAAGAGCAGCCATGTGCACAGTTATTTTTTTAAAAAAAATCATAAAACAAAACCCACTACAGTTCCCAGCCTCACTTGCATTCAGGAGTACCACACGGTATATTTCTGTTACAAGATACAAGTGGAAGGTGTTTGAATGGAATTGGGAGGAAAATTTTGCTTTCTGGTACAAGGTGCACATATGACTGGTACTGTGTCTTAGCCCTTCCTCTTGCCTTGAGGACCTGTGATGCTGGAAGCTAAGCTGTCATCTTGCCACTAGGAAGAAGAGGGTGCATCACTGCAAATAAGCCAGTCCTGACATCCTTGAGCTGCTGAACCAAAGTGAGAGCCCCCCACAGCTCTAAATTTAGAAATCTGAAATGTGAGAAAAGTACTTTCACCTTGCTCATAATTTAATGCATTTATGATTGATACAGTGACAGATGGAGTGAACAAAAGTTTCCAGTTCAGTGGAATACGCTGAGAATATATTAAAGAGACAGAGATTTTTAAAAAGATCTATTTATTTATTTGAGAGGGGAGTGGGGCAGAGACAGAGGGAGAAGAGAATCTTAAGCAGCCTCCGGGCTGAGCGCGGAGCCCAACTCAAGGCTTGACCTCATGACTCTGAGACCAGGACCCTGAGATCAGGTCCTGAGCTGACACCAGGAGTTGGATGCTTAACTGACTGTGCCACCCAGGTGCCCCAGAAGAGAAGACATTTTTGACAAAGTAGCATCTTGCAAAACAGGAAACAACAGAAGTAAACAATAGGGTTGTTTTTTTTTTTAATGTTAAAAAAGAATGAATTAAAAGGATAATGGAGTAGACATCTCTGGGTCTTTGGGTTTCCTGGATACACCTTTCTTGGCCTTAGGTTCATCGACTGCAAAATGAAAAGACGTAGACTCAATGACCTTTATCTCTCTAAGTCCATGAATATAATAAGAGTTCTATACTTTCTCTGAGCCTGGAAGTTATATAAGTGGAGGGACATTGATTCTTGGATGTGAAGAAGAGAGTGTACGTGGCCTCAGTTTTCACCATAAAATCAATGAGAGCTGAATGGTGGAGTCTCTGGGAGCCAGGGAAGGTCAGGCTAAAGTTGTATAAGACGAATTATTCATAGTTTAGGACTGGAGTGTTCTGGTCTTCTTCCAAAAGTGCTCTTCAAAGAAGATCAAAAGTAGAGAGGTGAACAGCATAGGGGATTAGTTGACAAACATGGGTGTGGAGAAAAAAAAAAATCAAAAGTACAGGATGGGGGGGTATGTATACAATGAAAATGAATAAAAAGTATCAAAAATACATACCAGTTGTGTCTAAGATTTTTAAAAAAGAAAATTATTTGATGCTTGAGAACATCAAAAGAAGAGTTGATTATATGCTTTACAATTCTTTTTAATGCAGTAAGATAAATGACAAATGGTAGGTAGCACAGTATTAAAGATGCATCTTTTTGACACAAGTATACATAGTGTTTAATAAAAACTTAGCACTGTTGACAAAGAGAATGTAGAAGAAAAACATTGTGGTTATGCCTCTCCCTTATTCACTAAACAAAGTGATTTTCAAATAAGGTTTAAATCCCACATTTATAAAAAGTAATAAAATAGCAGGATCATGCAAAATGCACTAACAATGTATTTAATCCATTTTTTCCTAAGCCCCATTATATAGAAGAAATCCAAGTGATTTCAGCAACTCTTAAAACCTGACGTTATGGTAAAGGGAAGTGTTTTTTCAGTACTAGAAATAATTAAATGTTCTAGTTTGTAAAATTACCAATTCAAATCAGAAACCCTATCAAAAATCATCAAACTCAATTTGGAAAATGCAAATTAGGAAACCTTAGTATCAGTACCCACCAAAATCACTTAATAGATTATCCCATAAATTCTGTGAAAACAAATGGAAAACGTAGAAGGTAAGATTAGGAAACACCACGAGCTCACTAAGAACAAGTAACATCAGACTAACCTACTTATCTTTCACTGATACAAATTCTACTAGACTGGCAAATTAGCATTAATCCATAAATTTGGCTAAGATTTATTGAGGCATACTCTCTAAGAACAGAGTGCTAATTTAGGGGAATAATATCGCCTGTAACATTGACATTACTCTCCTGTACTATAATTACGTTCAGAGAGCGCTAAATATTGTGAGAATTGCTGCTGAAAAAAATAATACGGTACTTTGAAGGACGAGAAGATTAACTTGACTGGAAGACTAGGTTGCCCACCATGTTCTGAGAAACAGGAGCCTTTGGGGGGAAAGACTTCCCGTAACAGAATTCCTCACTTTTTATTAGTAGCTTTGGATGGAATTTCTCAGGAGAAGGGCAGGATCTATTGCACAGAAGGCTGAACTGATGAAATTGCAACTTGAAACCTCTGACAGGTGATTCCTAAAAACATGTTCTTCGTTTAAAAAGTACCACATGACTTTAGTCAAATGGGCCAAATGGGCCAATTCCCCTCTGACTGGAAGAGTCAACCCAAGACCATGTAAATTGCTAGAATGCTCTGTGTCTTGGTTAAATGAAGCCAGAGGGGTGCCAAAAGGACATGGCCTGCGTAATCCCACACCCTGTCCCGTCTCAGGGGGGAAGACAGTTTCACAAAAACTGACCATAAACGGGTGGGTCTCCCTGGGAAGGCGCCCTTTCGGAAGGCTACACGGCGGACGGGTCAAGGTTGATTTTCATGTGGAGGAGTCAACTGTCATTATACTGACTGTGTCATCCAGTCTTGCTAAATTGAAAAGAACACTGGAGTCCTAGGATCCTCTCTGAAATCACAGATGAATGGGTACAGACCGGCTGCTTAGCCCAAGATAGTATTAGGAGACACTGAAGATGATCCATAAAAGGGCAAGAAGCATCACGGGGGGAAAGGGTGGTGACATGAGGTGCGTCCTGGGTCCTTGCTGAACTGGCAATGTGCTTAGTTCCAAAGACCTTCCTCACCTGGTAGATGGGTTGCGCTTTAAACAAATGGCTGATAGAATGTGGGATTATAGATGAATTACTAAATTGTCTGCCCCAGAGTCTTTGGTATGCATCTCACATACCCCTTCTGGGCTCAGCACTATGTGTACTCATAAATTCGAACTCCAAACTTTTTGAAGGTATCATGTCATATCCTCAGGAGACAATTTTTTTCTTTTTCTATCTAATGCACAGGTGAAGCTGATAAAATTCCTTGTTTTCTTTGCTGTGAACACACATGTACACTCACACACACAAGCACACACATTCCTACTCCGTCCTTTCCCTGAGAGTGTCGCCTTTGGAGAAATCCTTCCTCGTTGTGGGAATTTTAGGTCAAATGCCAAGCTTCTGTAGGGGCAATCAAGCCCTTTCACTAATGAAATGATCAAACATCCCAAGGTCTAGTGACAGCAAAAACTGTCACTGCCTCACTTATTGTTCCAGTTTTCACTGTCCCCCTCTTCTCTAGTTTTTGCAGCTGCCCCTTATCTTCTTGTAATGCATTTATAAGGAGATGCATAATATTCTTTATTTTTTAAAGATTTATTTAGAGAGAGAGCACGCGAGCCAGCAGGAGGAGGAGCAGGAGAGGGAGAATCTTTAAGCAGACTCCCTGCTGCACGCAGAGCCTGACACGGGCATGGCGCCATGGCCAATGAGACCGACTGAGACACCCAGGCACCCCAAGATTTTTAATACCATTTCTAATGTTTTTAGCAGTTTTGTATTGGAAGGAATTTTTTTCCCCCCAAATAACCACTCCATCATACTGCTGAAAATGGTAATCTCTAATAAATTATTAAAATTGCATTCTTGAAGTGTAATGTACAAATTACATACACGCAGAAAAGTGTACATCATAAGTGTACTACTGAACAAAGAATCAAAAAGTGAACTTAAGGGTGCCTGGGTGGCTCCGTGGGTTAAAGCCCCCGCCTTCGGCTTGGGTCATGATCCCAGTATCCTGGGATGGAGCCCCGCATTGGGCTCTCTGCTCAGCGGGGAGCCTGCTTCCCCCTTTCTCTGCCTGCCTCTCTGCCTACTTGTGATCTCTGTCTGTCAAAAAAAAAAAAAAAAAAAGTGAACTTAAACACGTGACATGACATGATGCAGGTTAATAAATGGAACATGACCAGCCCTCAGAAACCCACTTCATGCCCTTTACAACCAGAAGCTTTTCCCTCTAACTAAAGATCATAAGAATACTGATTTCTAACACTACAGATTTATTTTTGCATAATTTTAAATGTAATCTACTGCATGAATTGCATGGTGCCTGCATTCGTTTGTTCAATATTAAGTGTATAAGAACTGTTCTGTTTCATTTAGCTGTATGAGTTTTCATTGATGTGGTTTCTATTGTACAAATATATCACAGTAAATTTACCCATTTTACTACTATTGGGAATTTGGGTTAAGTTTTTGCTTATTATCAATAACGTTGGTACAAACACTATTGTGTCTGACCTCTGGGTGCATGTGTGAGTGTACTTCTACTAAAAAGAAATGTGAAAATATTGGGTCAAAATGTATTTCAGTGTTAGTAGATAATGGCAAACAGCTTTCTTAAAATTCACCCTCAGATCAGAGGTAAAGAGTTCCTCTGGCTTCATGTTTGCCAACACTAAGTAATTCAAATAAAAATTTTTTAGCTGTTTTTGGGGTATTGGTATCATATTGTATTTATACTTTGCATTTCCCTGATGACTAGAGAAACTTAAAAATTTTAATGACATTATTGGACAATTAAATATCTCTTGTGACTTTCTCATTTAAGTAGTTCACCTGTTTATTAAGTTGTTTTCCTTATTTGTTGTTTACTTATTAATTTGTATATACTTGGATAGAGCTTCTGTGGTTATAGGTCTTGCAAATATCTTCTCAGTGTTTTTTTTTAATATTTTATTTATCTATTTTTAATTTCTGAGAGAGAGTGTGTGTGTGCAAATGTGGGGGAGAGGCAGAGGGAGTGGGAGAAAGAGAATCAAGAAGACTCCACACCGAGCATCAAGCTTGACATAGGGTTTGATCTCACAACCCTGAGACCATGACTTGAGCCAAAGCCAAGAGTGGGACCCTTAAGCAACTACGCCACCTAGGCACCCCTACTCAGTGGTTATTTTTATAACCAATATATAAAATTGACCTGAAATTGGTTTCTATATATGGACATTTCCTTCTTTGGTAGTTTACTAAGGTTTTACTTTTGCTTTTGGCATGAACAGATACTGAAATTTATCAAATATTTTGTTTGTGATTGTTGAGATGGCCATATCTTTTCTCCTTTATTTTCATAGTATTGCAAATTACACGGAGTTTTTTTAGTATCAAAACACCTTATACTCTTGGAGCAAAACTAACCTTGGTCATAATGTATTATTCCAATATTTTCTGGATTTGATTTGCCAGTACTTTGCTCAACATTTCTGTTTATGTCAGTTTTTATAATCAGACTAGAGTGAATTTTGAAATAAATTGAGAAATGCTCCCTCCTTTTTTTGTCTTGGGAGAGTTTGTGTAGGAGTTGAATTACTTTTTCCTAAATGTTAGTGGAATTCACTGATGACACTATTTTGGCCTAGAGCGTTCTTGGTGGAAGTTTTATAATCATGGGAGCAATGTCTTGAATAGACATTGGACTGTTCAGATTTTTTATTTATTTTTGTATAAGTGTTCATGACTGTGCTTTCTTGAAATTTTCTCATTTTATATAAATTTTCAAACATATTGGGATATATTTGCTGTTGTGCTTGTTAATTTCTAAATATATGGAGATTCTACAATTATTGTTGATTTCCAACCTATTTCTCCGTGATCAGAGAACACAATCTATACAATTATGTTCAATACCCCAGAACTTGTTGATTATGATTAATGTTCCATGTGCGTTTAGAAAGAATGGCAACGTATAAACAGGTGACTGTATGTAATTTGGTTGCATTTGTGAAACATGTTATTCAAATTTCTTATAGCCATCCTGCAATTGTTTTGTTGAAAAGTCTCACAGTATGACTGTTGATCACGTTTCCTCTTACTTGTCGATTTTTTGTTTCTATTTTCTCACTCTTATTACATAATATGAATTTAAGTCTTTTTCTCTTTCTGTCAATTAAAATTTTTATCTTTAGAAAAAAAAAAAAAATTTTTATCTTTAGGAAGTGTCCTCTTCATGTCCAGCAATGCTTTTTGGATCCCCCTCAGACAGACCACAGTCTGGGACTGGCTCATCCAGGGGTGGGCGGCGAATAAATCCATCTTGAAATCACCTGCCTCAATCTGAGCACTGTGCGTGATTTCCCTACTTATTCCTGCCTGATCTTACCTACAGTTGCTGATGAAACTCTTCTTAGTTCTCTTTCCAACTTTTGAACATAGTTTGAAAAGAAACCTCTCCTACATACTTTAAAAATCACATTCATGTATTTTGTTTATGCTTAAGTGATAGAAAACATTTCCATTTGCACCTGAATAGATTAAATATTTACCTTCAAATTCTGTTTAAATGAGTTTTGCTTTTATATGTAGAAAAGGTAATCAACCCAAATACCTATACATTCCGAATTAAAATAAAAATATTTCAAATTAAACATCTGTGTCCTCAGAAGAATCCACTCAAATGGAAACTACAGACCAATTCAAGATCTGATTTACTTGGTGAATTAAGTATTAAGCCCAATTAGTGCTTTCCCACAGCTAAATCAGGAATAGAATCATTGTCTAAAATGAAAAATAAAACCAAGTACAACTCAGAAACCCCAATCTTAATGTATTACCAAATACTCCCAAAGAATAGGCAGTGGAAATTTGAGGTTATGGTAAGGCAGTCATTCCTCTCCTGGTCAGGGCATCTCAGAGCTTACTAAATCTGCATCTAGTATGGCCAGAGTCTGTTCTTTAATATTTCCTAATTGTATGGTAAGAGACACTTCTATAATTTGAAATATGTGTCTATAGCATCTCAGAGACCTTTTTATGTTTTGAGGATGTGTGAGCTCACATATTTTAAACAGGCAATTGTACACCTTTAGCTGTTATTTTCTTTTTCTCACCATAAATATCAGATGCTATAATTAAAGAAAGCCATGAAACTGGAGTACAAAATAGATGGTGTGCCTCCCCAAAGTACAACTTTGAAAGAAAAAAAATCCCTGTAAAGCAATGGGAGCGTACTCTGTGATTAAGTGCTCTGGGGCAGTTACCAGCAAGCGTGATGGGGATTACAAATCTGCTTGCTCTGGTAGGAAGGATATGCCTATTAACAGAAACCAGCTGTTCGGAAAAAAAGGCTATGCCCAAAGTAGTGGAAGGATGTCTTAATTTAGCTCTGGGCCACATTTATTACTGCTGAAAAAAAAAATCACAGAAACTATCAACTCTATTCAATTAATAACGTTCTTGTGAATTTATGCAACACAAAGGAAATATTAAGAATAGTTCATCTAAAGCAAATCATTCTCTGTGGTTTAACCACTCTTTTCTTTCACCACACGATGTCTCTGGGCTTTCCAACTCGTGGTTTTTCATTCAGGCCTATGCCAGGAGGGAATTTTAGCAACTTAGTAGGAAATGTTGGTGTTTTCCATTTCTGAGTGACCAGCAGGTCCTTTAGAACCTTCCCTCAGCACTGAGGACAGAGAGACTGCATCTAGAATTCACCGAGCCTCAAATACCTATGTTTGTCTTACTCTATGACTTTTGCACAAATATATGGTCTCTTTCTAAATTTGACTGAAATTATGTCACAGCTTATACTGATAGGGCTTACAGAAATATTTAACTCAAAGATGTAAAAGGCACAGAGATAGGAAAAGGTCTAATTGAAATATGCTTAAGGTCTAGAACATAAGGATCTTATTTCATTTCTGAAATGTCTTCTTTTCCAGAATGATCTCTTGGTATTTTTGGCATCTGTTCTAATGTAAGGATTTTTATTGAGAACCTACTAGTGGCCAGATGAATTAGTAAGTGCTATTTATTTAATATTCAGTAAGACGAATTTCCTCCTGCAACTTAGTTGCAAACCTAAGTGATAGTCACCATGAAGAAGCTCTAGGATTATAAGGGCACAGAGTAAGGAGCACTGGAAAAAGGCAATGGTGCATGCTTGGGTGTGAGGCGTGCATATGTGTGTGTGTGTGTGTGTGTGCGTGCACGTGCACGCACACACATGCGCTCTTCCACAGGAAGCAGAATCAAGAACTGAAATAGCAACTGGAAGCAGACAATTTTTATGACAGAGAATCCAGGGAAAGGCATTCCAGATGAAGGGATCAGCTCGGGCGGAGGCTTCTGAGGAACCAAAGAGCTGATTGCACTTTCTCAAAGAGTGAGAAAGGAGGGAGCATAACTGAAGCTATTGCCGGGAATGACCAGCAATCGCTGTACCCATGGGTAAAAAGATTCTCCAAACTTTGCTATGAAAGAGAGGAGAAGTCAAGGGAGTCAAGGCTCAGAGACAAGACCCTTTGCTCTTCTTTGCTCCTGCTTTTATTGGTCCTTCATGATAATCACAAATCCTTACCACTGTTTCTCAAGCACCTGATGTGTGACAAGGGGTCTTACTGAAACTGGGAGAATCCTCCCAGAACTGTGTACAAGTTCTGCTAAACACAGCTCAAGGGACAATGCATCCATCTCTTAGATCACGGGGAGGACTTTCAGGCTAAGAAAGCTTAGGGGAAAGGCACCCCCGCCCCCCAGCATTCCTAGGGCAGAGTGGTTGCTCAGGCCTTGGCATTCCAAAGGCCTATGTCCTTCCCCATTGCCCCCAGCGGCCTCTGTGTTACATTTTAGCAAACCAGAGATTTATGGCTGAGTTCATGCTCTACATTAACCCCAACAAGTTACAAGATGTGCAGAGGGAGGCTGAAGGGCTTTGTGAGCAGTGCCCAGGTAGAACTTTATCCTAAAACCACAGGCAAACCTTAAAGGATTTTAAGCAAAGGAATGACATCAGATTTAGGAATAGAAATTTCCACCCTCCTCTTCTCTCAGGAAGGATATCCTTTGGCTTAGGTGGTCAGAGCCCAGGTGAAGCTTTGACTTGATAAGATCCTGGAGATCAAGGACTAAACTGATCCACACACAGTATCCAGGACTGAAGATATCTTCTTGGAACACTGGATGAGTTTGGTAAGGTAAATATTTCTTTTCTTTTGAATGGCTGAGTAAATAAATGAGTAAAAAGCCCGTGAGTATCTATCTAACCCTCTTCTCCAGATGTAATATAGAAGCTGATGTACTCCTGCCCCAACCTACGATATCTATCCCATGACCCAGCACTGTGCCTACATCAACTCTTGGATCTCTCAGCGGCTGGCTTTTGGCAGTCACAAATTTGGTTTATTGCAACAAACACTCAGTAAAAGTTCACGGTGCATGTATGTCAGCGTGCTTGGTGTAAGAAAGAAAGAAAGAATGCAATGCCAGGTCTTCACCAACCAACAGCTTATCATCTCAACCCACTTCTCCTATCAACATAATTTTCCTAAATCCTGTATCTTACTTTTTATAATTTTTAAATGGAATTTTCACTGCATCAAGGTAATTCGGGAGCTATTGTCTTTAGGAAGTATTTCATTGTATCGACTTTCTAACCATTTGACGGACTTGATACTATTTCATTCTCACAAGCCTTTGGCCAGTCTCTGTTGTAATTAAAGAAATCTTTCCTTTTAAATTTACTTTTTAAATAAGTCGGTCACTTAAAATTTGATCATATTTTGCTATCCACAGTATTATCAGTACACACACAAAATTAGTTTCATTATTTGCACCCTATTAAAATTTGATTTTTACAGATGGCAACGGACAACTCTGTAATTGCAGGGGAAAATCTATTTGTTTTTGCAATTTTAATATACACAGGCTGGGTTTGCTTTACACGTGAATAAGCTGAAGTTTGTCCACAATCTTAAATTCTGTTCTATTCATTTTGGATTTCTTTTCTACATGCCATTTTCTGAACTGCTCCATAAACTCATGTTTGAAATGGACTGAGATTCTTATAGTCTTTTGGAGAGATTCTTTGATAGATTCCTTGGTAATGCTTCCATCAGTTAACTGTACCCGTTAAGAGAAAAAATGGCATTCAATGCATTGATATGGAAATTGTGAAAAACCCAAGGCTGGGACAAAGGAATGCTTGTAATCAATTGTTTTTGACTCTTCCATTTTGGATGTGTGAGGTCAAAAGGTCTAAATCTGTAGCTTTAAATTTATCTTAAGAGCTCACATTCTTAATGCACAGTACTTAGAAAATGCAATATTTTCACTTTTTAGATAGACGCAAAATTGTCTTTATTTTAGAAATTATATTTAATATGATTAGATTACATATCATAAGATTACTGCCCCATAACTTGGAAATTTTTAATGCTGGATGCTTAAGTTTTGCCCATTTCAGTAATTATTTTTGCATTCATTTTCTTTTCAAGGAAGAGAAGAGAAAAGAAACATTTAAATATGTAAGAAAATTACATGGTGCATTCATAGCTCTCAATTCCTGGGTCAATTTGTAGTGTTTTTAGCTATGTCATTAAATAAGCATTAAACAGATTTTATGAACTGAAAAAAGAATTCAAAACTTTGTGTACTTGGATGATATTTAGAAGATTTTTTTTTTTTTTTTTTTTTTTTTTTTGGTGGGTGATAAATCCTGATGGGCATTTCTTATGGACACAGAGGGGATCAGAGCATTTAAGAGTCTGGGGTTGGCCATGCCTCTTGCTCCAAACTAGAACACAGGCATTAGTCTTTTGATGACTCAGCAAAGAACACTGGAGGGCCTCAAGGGTGTTGAGGGGAAGCCCCCTTCCCTTCTGCTAGAGCTAGACCCAGCATCTCTGGTGAGTGCTTCTGCCTCTCCCACCAATAATAACAGTAACAAGAATGAAGGCAATGAACATGAGCTAATGGCTAATTACAGACCAATCTCTGTGCTGCTTTATCCGGATCACCTCCTTCAGTGGGCTATGTGAAGTAGGTTTAAGGTCTACATGGCAGAGATGAGCAAAGTGGAGTTTACAGGAATTAGGCAATTTACCAAACCTCATGAAAGGAATAGAGGGTGTGGTAAATTTAATGCCACAGCCTGTGCCTTCCCCTGCCCCCTGTGGATCTCTGTGGATCCCACCTGTGCTGGACCAGCCCCTGGTGTGAAGTAGGTGAGATCTCCATGCTGCTACTCCTACGTTTCTATGTCCTCATGGCTTTTTCCATCTGCTTCCAGCATAACTTGCTTTCAGGTGATTCTGTAATATAGTAACTAATTATCACAGCATTAAGGACTGGGACACCATCCTTCTCTAGGAGGGAATCTGTACCTCAACTCTAGGGACAGTGTCAACTCATCTCCCAGAAGTCTCTGAGCTGATTTTTGCAGATATTGGTGGAGGGTAGCATACTGCCCCTCCTTCACTGATTTTAAGGTTTTGGGGTGCCTTTCAAAGCTCAATCTACATCTCCTTCCTGATAGATTTCTGATGCTACTACCCATCTAAGGATGGAATGCCATCATGGAGAATACCATGTTATTCTGACACTCTTACTATGTACATCCTTCAGGTACAGTAGGGCTGAATAGAGGAAAAGAAAATTGTTAAGAACACTTCTTCCGACCTGGAATGTTTGAATGGAACAATATTCTTAATTCAGTTACGTTAGGAAGATCAACCAACGGATAACAACATACCGCACTTTTCTCAAACAATAGCTAGATCCCTTGCTTACATGGAATGTAATTAATTCCCAGCAGCTTCAGCATTTAAATGACTGACCGCCTTATTCACAGCCATTGCTGAATTTCTCCCAGGGGCTGGGATGTAAAACCTTTCCTGGGTTTACTTCTCTGCTTATCCCCTGTGGAAGCCAAACATTTGATAAATCCCTTCTTTGATGCAGGAAAATATAAAATCAGAAATATGATTCTTCCTTTAAGAAAGGATCAGCTTTAATTAAAGGAAAGCTAGGCAACGTCCTGGGGGGAAACATTTGTATATTCAGTTTCCGTCTCAGAAATCCCTCTGAATGCTCATAAGAAAGCTGATATCCTGACCTAGTAAACTAGATTAAAAAAAGCATTAGTTGGGTAACCATATTTGAAGTTAATTTCTCAAATAAGCTTAAACTTGACCATGCTCTGCCTTTGGGATGGTGATGATTTCTCTGTTGTGTTTCCTGCCAGTCAGTGCAAAGAGGTGAGGGCACACTTGTTGCTTTTCTCAGCTGAAAAGTAACAACTTCAATGTAAACCTTGGTATTTCTGTTGCAAGTCGGTGAACTGCATTTCAGATAACTGGGGAGAGTCTAAAATGACAGTGGCTTGGAAGGGGGTAAGCAGTGATGATTTACAATTTGCATTTGTGGTTAAAAGACACAGAATTGACTAAAATGAATGTGTTGTTTTTAATCATTACTCCACTTTAAGGTATTCTGAATACATACAAAAACTTTAGTAAAATTTCCAATGCTTGGAAGCAACTAGATTTCCTGTCTCCTGGCAGCAGACATTTAAGCTTGAAATGACTTTCAAATCATAAAATACTACTTTATTCATATGTGAACACATAACTTCAAGCCCCACAATATTCATTTTGTGAAATGTATTAATTTCAATTTCCTCCAAAACCTAAGCTAAAAACATTTTTCCTCCAGTGTGTAGCTCACTTATGCCCCAGAACAAACTGTTGCCCATAACCCAGATGTAATATTGGATTTGGACCCTTTGTTATGGTCTAGCATCAAGTAGGAAGAGTATTTTAGTTGTATAAGGGCCTCCTTGGTACTTTGGAAATCACATTATCTAAGTAGCTCACTTTTTTAGTCATGTGAAGGAAATAATGATCAGAACACACCACTATCTGTTAATTAACTGAATGTAGATAAAGTAAAATAAAAACACAACATTAAAACAGCATGCTTTCGAACAATTATTATACACCAGTCACTGAGAGTTTTCTGCCTATTGTATCACATCTAAAATCCTTCTGAAGAAACGTAATCTGATGTTACACACTATAAGGTTCTAAGAGTAGGAGGCATATCTATTTTGTTGACTGTTCCTTCTCTAGTATGACACAGACTTGTGCTCAATTAATATTTATTTAATTACAGAATGACTACCATTAGCCCGGCTTCCCTGATAGAGAGACAGAGCATCCGAGAGGTTAAGTAATTTATCTCAAGTTACACAGTCTGTAAGCCCCGGGAGCTAGCCTGATTTCAAAGCTCAGGCTTAGATCATGAGGCTCTACTGGCTTGCTGTACTGATGTGTAAATGTCATTCTGGTTCTACCTGAAAATCATACAAGATCAGTTTATAATGTAGAGGCACAAAAAGTAAATCTAAAATATAAAGTAGGAGCACAGTTTTCTCTCATACTAAGATGGTACACACTCATTCTCACAGGACATGCAACAGCCTATCTAGACAGTATTTAGCTAATAATAATGGCCTGAATTCCACGGGAAATGGACTTATTTAGCATGTGGCCAGGGGATGTGCCTATGCGATTGCTTAAATTCCCTAGATCCAAGTTGTAGCTATTCTTTACTATTAGTAAAGATCTCTGCCATGGAAAGCTTAAAACCATAGAACAAAAATATTTTCTCAGCCACGAACTTCAAAATGCCCTTTTCCTGTCCCTCCCCCAGACCTATAGTGTATCAAGTTAATATAAAATTTAGTTTGTTAGTTTTCTATCCACCATCCACTTCCTTAGATTATACTCGTCCTCATAAGAACTCAAATTCCTAGTAGCCCCAGAGTTTCTCTCTGAAGCCTGTCTGCCTCCTGCCCCCACGGCACCTATCCACCTCAGATTATGAATAGACAGTTACTGTCTTTCAAAGGCTTCTGCCTTCCTCTGTTTTAGGATGCCCAAGAACATTCTGGAACAAATGTCTTTTTTTTTAAAGTTTTTATTTAAATTCCAGTTAGTTAACATACAGTGTAATATTAGTTTCAGGTGTACAATATAGTTAACACTTCTATACAACACCCGGTGCTCATCATAAGTGTACTCCTTAACCCCCCATCATCCATTTATTCCAACCTTCCCCTCTACCTCCCCTCCAGCAACTGTCAGTTTGTTCTCTATAGTTGAGATTTCCCCCATGTTCATCTGTTTTGTTTCTTACTCTCCACATGAGTGAAATCACATGCTATTTGTCTTTCTCTGACTTATTTTGCTTAGTGTAATACTCTCTCGTTCCATCCATATCACTGCAAATGGCAAGATTCCATTTTTATGGCTGTGTAATATTCCATTGTATACATACACACCACATCTTCTTTATCCATTCATCAGTCAGTGGATATTTGGACTCTTTTTATAGTTTGGCTTTTGTGGACATGGCTGCTATAAACATTCAGGTGCATATATCCCTCTAAATCAGTATTTTTGTATCCTTTGGGTATAATTAGTAGTGCAGTTGCTGGGTTATAGGGTAGTTTTCTTTTTTCCCTAAAGATTTATTTATTTGACAGAGAGAGACAGAGCGAGGGAACACAAGCAGGGGGAGTGGGAGAAGGAGAAGCAGTCTTCCCACTGAGCAGGGAGCCCAACCTGAGGCTCAATCCCAGGACCCTGGGGTCATGACCTGAGCGGAAGGCAGACGTATAACGACTGAGCCACCCAGGCACCCCTGGACTGTAGGATGGTTCTATTTTGGCTGTAGGGCAGTTCTAATTTTAACTTTTTGAAGAAACGCCATACTGTTTTCCAGAGTGGCTGTACCAGTCTGCATTCCCACCAGCAGTGTAAGAGGGTTCCCCTTGCTCCACATCCTTGCGAACATCTGTTGTTTTCTGTGTTGTTACATTAACCAATCTGACAGGCGGGAGGTGGTATCTCATTGTGGTTTTGACTTGTATTCCCTGATGCTGAGTGATGCTGGACACCTTTCCATGTGTCTGTTGGCCATCTGGATGTCTTCTGCCCCTTTCTTAACTGGATTATTTTTTAGGTGTTGAGTTTGTTAAGTTCTTTACAGATTTTTGATACTGGCCTTTCATGTGATATGACATTTGCACATAGCTTCTCCCACTCTGTAGGTTGTCTCTTAGTTTTGCTGATTGTTTCCTTCATGGCGCAGAAGCTTTTTACCTTGATGAAGCTCTAATACTTTAGCTTTGCTTTGGTTTCCCTTGCTTCAGGAGATGTATCTAGTAAGAAATGATACACCTGATGTCAAAGAGGTTTCTGCCCGTGTTCTCCTCTAGGATGTTGATGGATTCCTCACATTGAGGTCTTTCATCCATTCTGAATTTATTTTTGTGTATGGTGTAAGGAAGTGGTCCAATTTCATTCTTCTGCAGGTGGCTGTCCAGTTTTCCCAACACCATTTGTTGAAGAGACTGTCTTTTTTCCAATGGATATTCTTTCCTGCTCTGCTGACATACAGTTGTTGAGTCAACTTCTGGGCTTTCTATTCTATTCCATTGAAAGATGGGTCTGTTTTTGTGCCAGTACCACTGGCACTGTACCACAGTGGCACCACCACTGTCTTTATCACTATAGTTTAGTAATATAACTTAAAGTCTGGAATTGTGATACCTTCAGTTTTGCTTTTGTTTCTTAAGATTGTTTTGGCTATTTGGGTCTTTTGCGGTTCCATACAAATTTTAGAATTGTTGGGTCTAGCTCTGTGGAAAATGCTGGTGGTATTTTGATAGGGGCTGCATTATATGTGGAGATTGGTTTGGGGAAGGTAGGTATTTTAACAATATTTGCTCTTCAAATTCAAGGGCATGGAATGTTTTTCCATTTCTTTTGTCATCTTTAATTTCTTTTATGAGTGCTCTATAGTTTTCAGAGTACAGATCTTCTACCTCTTTGGTTTATTCCTAGGTATCCTATGGTTTTTGGTGCAACTGTAAATGAGATCAATTCCTTGATTTCTCTTTCTGCTGCTTCATTATTGGTGTATAGAAATGCAATGGATTTCCATATAATGATTTTGTATCCTGTGACTTTACTGAATTCATGTATTAGTTCTAGCAATATTTTGGTGGAGTATTTTGCTTTTTCTATGAAGAGTATCATGTTGTCTGCAAATAGTGAAAGTCGGACTTCTTCCTTGCTGATTTAGATGCCTTTTATTTCTTTTTGTTGTCTGACTACTATGGTTAGGACTCCCACTACTGTGCTGAACAACAGTGGTGAGAGTGGACATTCCTGTCTTATTCCTGACCTTAAAGGAAAAGCTCTACTGAGGATGGTATTTGGTGGGGGGTTTTTTCATCTATGGCCTTTATTATGTTGAGGTATATTCCCTCTATCCCTACTTTGTTGAGGGTTTTTATCATGAATGGATGTCGTACTTTGTCAAATGCTTTTTCTGCATCCATTGAAGTGATCATATCTTTCTTATCCTTTCTTTTATTAATGTGATGTATCACATTGATTGATTTTGCAGATATTGAACCACCCTTGTGACCCAGGAATAAATCCCACTTGATCGTGGTGAATGATTCTTTTAATGTACTGTTGGATTTCATTTGCTAGTATTTTGTTAAGAATTTTTGCATCCATGTTCATCAGAGCAAATATTGGCCTATCATTCTCTTTTTCTTTCTTTCTTTCTTTTTTTTTTTTTTTTTTTTTTTTGAGAGAGAGAGGGAAGGAGAGAGCACAAGCACGAGAAAGGGGACGGGGGAGAGAGAGTCTCAAGCCCAATGCAGGGCTCTTTCTCAACACCCTGAGATCATGGCCTGAGCCGAAGCCAAGAGTGGAATGCTTAACCGACTGAGCCACCCAGGCACCCCTGTAATTATCTTTTTTAGTGGAGTCTTTGTTTCTAGAATTAGGGTAATGCTGGCCTCATAGAATCAGTTTGGAAGTTTTCCTTCCATTTCTATTTTTTCTTTTTTTTGTAATTGTTTAAGAATAGGTATCAACTCATTTACATGTTTGGTAGAATTTCCCTGTGAAGCCATCTGGTCCTGGAGTTTTGTTTGTTGGGAGATTTCTGATTTAATTTCTTTGCTGCTTATCAGTCTGTTCAAGTTTTCTGTTTCTTTCTGTTTCAGTTTCGGTAGTTGTGTTTCTAGGAATTTATCCATTTCTTCCAATTTGTCCAATTTGTTGGCATATCATTTTTTACAATAATCTCTTAATTGTATTTCTGTGGTGTTAATTGTTGTTTCTCCTCTCTCATTTGTGCTTTTATTTGGTTCCTTTCTTTTTCCTTTTTGATATGTATAGCTAGGGATTTATCAGTTTTATTAATTTTTTCAAAGAACCAGCTCCTGGTTTCATTGATCTATTCTACTGTTATTTTGTTTCTATATCACTTATTTCTGCTCTAGTTTTTATTATTTTCCTTCTGCTTCTGGCTTTAGGCTTCATTTGTTGTTCTTTTTCTAGCTCCTCTAGGTGTAAAGTTAGACTGTTTGAGATTTTTCTTGCTTCTTGAGGTAGGTTTGCATTACTATATAGCTCCTTTTTAGGACTGTGTTTCCTACATCCCAAAGGTTATAGACTTTTGTGTTTTTACTTTCATTCATTTCTATGTATTTAAAAAAATTTCCTCTTTAATTTTCCGGATGACCCCTTCATTCTTTAGTAAGATGTTCTTTAACCTCCATGTATTTGTGGTTGACTTCAGGTTTCATAGTTTTGTGGTCATGGCATATGCTTGACATGATCTCAATCTTTTCATACTTGTTGAGGCCTGATATGAGACCTAGTATGTGATCTATTCTGGAGAATGTTCCATGTGTACATGAAAAGAATGTGTGGTCTGCTGCTTCAGGATGAAATGTTCTGAATATATCTGTGAAGTCCATCTGGTCCAGTGTTTCATTCAAAGTCATTGTTTCCTTGTTAATTTTCTGCTTAGAAGATCTCTCCATTGATGTGAGTAGGGTGTTAAAGTCACCTACAATTATTTTTTTTATTATCAATGAATTCCTTTATGTTTGTTATTGTTTTATATACTTGGGTGTTCCTAAGTTGGGGGCATAAATATTTACAGTTGTTACTTCTTGTTGGATCATGATATAGTACCCTTCTTCATCTCATCACACTCTTTGGTTTAAAGTCTAGTTTGCCTGATATAAGTATTGCCACTCTGGCTTTCTTTTGACACCCATCTGCATGATAAACTTTTCTCCATTTCCTCAGTTTCAATCTTCAGGTGATTTTAGGTCTAAAATGTGTTTCATATAGGCAGCATATAGATGGGTCTTGTTTTTTTTATCCATTCTGACACCCTATGTCTTTTGATTGGAGCATTTAGTTCATTTATATTCAGAGTGACTACTGATAAATATGTATTTAGTGCCATTTTATTACTTGCTTTGCTATTGTATCTGAAAATTGTCTGTTTCTTTCTAGTCTTTGTTGCTTTTGGTCTTTCTTTCCCATTCAGAGTCCCCTTTGATATTTTTTTGCAGGGCAGGTTTAGTGTTCATGAACTCCTTTAGTTTTTGTCTGTCTGGGGAACTCTATTTCTCCTTCTATTCTGAGTGATAACCTTGCTGGATAGGGTATTCTCTTCTTTTCTTTAATTACTATATAATGTATTATTTGTTTCATGGGGACAGGTCTGTGATTCATCAGTCTTACACAATTCGCAGCACTCTCCACAGCACATACCCTCCCCAATGTCCATCACCCAGCCACCCCATTCCTCCCTCCCCTCCAGCAATCCTCAGTTTGTTTCCTGAGATTAAGAGTCTCTTATGGTTTGTCTCCCTCTCTGGTTTCATATTCATATTTCATTTTCCCTCCCTTCCCCTATGATCCTCTGTCTTGCTTTTCAAATTCCTCATATTAGTGAGATCATATGATAATTGTCTTTCTCTAACTTATTTCGCTTAGCATAATACCCTCTAGTTCCAGCCACATCATTGCAAATGGCCAGATTTTTTTGATGGCTGCATAATATTCCATGCATATATATATGTGTATATATACACATATATATATGTATGTGTGTATATATATATATATACACACATACACACACACATATATATATATACACGAATGAAATCTCACATCTTCTTTATCCATTCATCTGTTGATGAACATTTAGGTTCTTTCCATTGTTTGGCTATTGTGGACATTGCTGCTATAAACATTGGGGTGCACATGCCCCTTTGGATCACTAGATTTGTATCTTTGGGGTAAATACCCGGTAGTGCAATTGCTGGGTTGAAGGGTAGTTCTATTTTCAACTGTTTGAGGAAACTCCATACTGTTTTCCAGAGTGGCTGCACCAGCTTACATTCCCACCAACAGCATAGGAGGGTTCCCCTTTCTCCACATCCTCGTCAACACCTGTCATTTCCTGACTGGTTAATTTTAGCCATTCTGACTGGTGTGAAGTGGTATCTCACTGTGGTTTTGAGTTGTATTTCCCTGATGCCAAGTTATATCAAACACTTTTTCATGTGTCTGTTGGCCATTTGGATGTCTTTTTTGCAGAAATGTCTGTTCACGTCTTTTGCCCATTTCTTGACCGAATTATTTGTTCTTTGGGTGTTGAGTTTGATAAATTCTTTATAGATTTTGGATACTAACCCTTTGTCTGATTTATCATTTGCAAATATCTTCTCCCATTCTGTCCTTGTCTTTTGGTTTTGTTGACTGTTTCCTTTACTGTGTAAAAGCTTTTTTATCTTGATGAAGGCCCAATAATTCATTTTTTGTCCTTGCTTCCCAAGGATAGGGTATTCTTGGCTCCAAATTTTTCCCATTCAGCACATTGAATGTATCATGCTACTGCCTTCTGGCTTGCCAAGTTCTTGTGGTGAGATCTGCTGCTAACCTTAATGGTCTTCCCTTGTAAGTTAGGGACTTCTTTTAGGTCTTTCTGCTTTTAGGATTTTTTCCCTATCTGTATTTTGGAAATATAACTACAATATGTCTTGGCATTGGTCTGCTTTTGTTGATTCTGATAGGAGTTCTCTGTGCCTCCTGGATTTGGATATCTGTTTCTTGCCCCAGATTAGGAAGGTGTTTAGCTATAATTTCCTCAGACAAATCTTCTTCCCCCTTTTCTCTCTCTTCTTTTGTGACTCCTACAATACAAACTTTATTATGCTTTATGGAGTAACTGAGTTCCCTAACTCTACTTTCATGATCCAAGATTTATCTTTCCCTCCTTTGTTTGGCTTCATTATTTTCCATAATTCTATCTTCTACATCACTTGTTCATTTCTCTGATTCTTCCATCCTCATGGTCATTATATCCAGTCAGTTCTGAATCTTAGTTGCTGCATTTTTCATTTCAGCCTGATTAGCTTTTAGCTCTTTGTCTCTGCAGTAAGGGTCTCCTTGATGTTTTCTATGGTTTTCAAGCACAGCTAGTGTCCTTATGATTGCTGCCCTAAATTCTGGATTAGGCATATTATTTTGATCTGTTTCAGTAAAATCCCTGGTCATGACTTTTATTGTTCTTTATTTTGGAATGAATTCCTCCACCTTTGCATTTTGTCTAGGTCTCTGTCTTCTTCTTTGTTAGGAAAGCCAGTTATGTTCCCTGCTCCTGAGAGTAATGGCTTTATGAAGAAGAGGTCATATAATGTCTAGGGCCTGGTGCTACAGGAAATGTCTCAGGTGGTGCTGTGCACACTCTTCTTCTGTGTTATGGTTGCTCTATCCCTCAGATCAGTCCTCTGCAGTGTTTCTCCTTATCTACAGTGGGGAGTGTTTGGAACTTGGCCAGAATGTGTTGAGTTTTAACTAGGTGTGCTCTGGTATGCTTACTAAAAGAGATCTGATGCTTTTTCCACTATAACTGAAGCTGTGAAGAACTCTACAGTCGGTAGACATGGGTATGCAGGGGTTTGTGCTGGTCTTTGGCGGGAGGAGCCCTCTGTGTTGGTAGTTAGGGAGACTTTCCCTAGAAAAGCAGTACCACGAGAGTGCAGGGGGCAGGACTTGGTATCAGCAGGTTAGGCAGACAGTGTTGGTGCTGTGCTGTTTACTGAAGTTGGTTTATGTTGAGGGGCAAGGGAGAGAAATGGTGCCAGCCTGTTCCTCTGTCCCTGGAGAGTGGAGTCTGTGCTTGCTGCTCTCAGGGAAGTACTTTCAGAGGAGCGAATAATTGCCCCTGGTGCATCACAGGTGTTTTTCAAATAACTGATTTCATACTGTCTGTCCCTGGGTCACTCCTGCTTGGAACAGTGAGGCAGACCATGGGCTCTAGATAGGCCTGTTGACTTGGAAAATTCCAAAATTCAGGGACCTAGTGTGGTGGACATCTGTACTTGTCCTATGGGAAAGGCCCCACTGCACTGGGACAGGTGAGGGTTTGACCCACAGAGGTAGTTGCAGTAGAGCACGGAGGCATGGGATTTGGAGCGAGCAGGTTGGCCGCCCTCAGCAGGTTTCTCTGTACCTCTCCTGAGGAGTGAGGGAGAGAAATAGCACCTGAAGGTTCTTTTGTCCCCAGAGATGCAATGCCAACCTCTCAGATGTGCTCCAAAACCTATGAATAGTCTCTCCCTCTGCTCCTTAGGCGATCCTCAGGTCATGGGGTTGCTTGCCCGCCTCTGCTCCAGGATTAGGGCAACATCCTTGAGTCTCTGTCACAGCCACACTGCAGACTTCTGAAACTCCAATCTTTGAGCCCTGCTGGTTGCAAAAATTCACGAAATTCAGCCCCTGAATTTCTGAGCCAATGACTTTGGGCAAGCCTTCCCCTTGTGTTTAACCCTGTGTACTCCACTTTCTCTCGCCTTTCTCTGCAATCAGGGCTCCCTCCTCTCTGCAGCACCCTTGATCAGTTTCTCTCCCAAGAAGAGAAACCTCTTCATACTTTCTGCCTTCTATAAAGTGGCTTCTTTTCTTCCTCTAGTTGAACAGTATGCCCTCAGGTCAATTTCTTGAGTATTCAGACTGATTTGATATTTATCTAGCTGTGTCTGAAGGAAGGGAAAGCCTAGGGTCCTCCTACTCCCTGGCCATCTTTGCTCCCTGCCCTGGGAGCTTTTAAAATACGCATCCCCATTTAGAATTCAGCATCAATGTGAGATTTTAAAAGTGTATATTAAGAATCTTGCCATAGTTATATTCTGACTAAAATATGCTTCATAAATTTGAGAGAGAATAGAAAATTGTAAGTGTAACTTTTTGTTTTAAAGACAAAGTTTTTAAAGGAAAACTACTTCCCTTCCCTGTGCTGTTAGAAGATTAAAATGTGGAAATCTGCTACTATGAAGTACTGGCTCTCTGAAGATAACTGAAAAAGGGATTAAAAGCCCTTGAAGGCTTTCTATAAAATAATAAAGACCCAAATATTCCTTGCATCTAGGTGCTGATGTTATTGAACCTAGTGGGGTCCTTGGTTGGGTAGTGAGAAGACATGAGTGGAAGAAAAACATGAGAACCAAACCTCTGTTTCCAGAAATGCTGCAAGGGAGTCCTCTCCAAATGCATTACAGGAAAACCAAAGGTTCTGTCTGGCATTGGGCACCATCTGTCTATAGCACTGTCCTTTCCATACACTCATGGGGTATCTTTAAATTGCTTTCTTACGTAGGCTAACACACCTACATACATAGGTCTTCCGGGCATTTGGAATATTCATATTCATCAAATTTTCATATTCATCACATAAAGGAGGGGGTAGTGGACCCCAAATCAGCCTTATATGAGTTTTGTTGCCTTGATTCATTTTGTCTAGGACCTGGTGAAATTAAGAGAGGCTACCTGTTAGGTGACCAGGCCTGAAGAATTTAGTAAATGTACAATGTACAATGTACAATGGCATATTAAAAAATAATAGAAGCTTGAGAATTCCTACACATTCATCTATTTTTTAAATCACAACAACAGATTAAGATATAGAAAATTCACTGTGAAGCATTTACTTTCTATTTTAAATGAGTATTTTACAAAATTTTAGGCAAATCCCAAAGCAGCCTACTGTTAGATTCAAGTGAGGAATAAATACGGATTAATTGAAAATCCTGAGTATGTTAATTATTTGTTATAATCCTGAGCTTTTTTTTTTTTTTTTTTTTAAATTACTCCTCTTCCCAGAGTCTAAAACCATTTCAGGTATTTTTGACAAAAGATAAAGTATGTACAGAATATAAGACCTTTAAATTAATTTTCTTAGTATTTGGGGCCAAAATTCTTCATTGTCCCTGGCATCAATTTTTCTCATCATCCTTTTAGTAACTGAAATCCTAAAGTTTTAGCTGGAAACATGGCTTCTGGCTAGAGACAGTATGCAAAGAGACACATCCTAAATGAATGCCTTAAATGACCTCATGGAGAAATAATTTTTATTTTCTTCTACAATAATATCTTAGCCTATACACTAACTGATATAGTGATGAGTACTATTGATGAACAAAATTATTTTGTTATGTATCTTTGATTCCTAGACTTTAATTCAATTCAATTTAACTCAATTCAATTCAACTCAATTTTTATTGTTTTTTTTTAAGATTTTATTTCTTTATTCAAGAGAGAGACAGTGTGCTAGCAAGCATGAGCCAGGGGAAGGGCAGGAGGTGTGGGAGAAGCAGACTCTACAGTGAGCAAAGAGCCCCATGCGTGCTCGGTCCTGGGACCCTGAGATCATGACCTGAGCCGAAGGCAGATGCTTACCCAGCTGAGTCACCCAGGCGCCCCCAATTCAATTTTTAATGAGAAGATAACAGACTTCTCCTTCCAGTTAAGATGGAATAATAAAAACTAGATTTACTCTCCCTCCTAAAAAAAAAAAAAACAAGAAAACCAAGCAATAAATAAAATAATGGTTTTTGAGATAATGGACATCAAGCAACAAAGAAGAACAATCACTGAGAGATGGGAAACAAATCAAGTAAGCCTTGTGATCCCCTCCCCCTGCCCCAGCTTGCTGCCAGAGGGAATGTCCACATCCCAATGTCAGGAGGACAGGGTCCCTGACTTGAGGACACATATCTAAGCCCAGGGAGAACAGGGTGGCTAGAGTTTGCAGGACAGGCAACAAAAAGGAGAGAGAGAAGAACCCTCAAATTTGCAGAGGGTCCCCCTTGTGTATTTCAGATGAGTATATCAGCATACTCATACGTGCCCAGGGCCAGAGAAAGAAGACCCTAAAAGGATTAGAGGCTGTGTCTTGCTCTCAGAGCCAAGAATAGTACCCATTGCCACCAGCCAAAAGAGGAAACCTTATGAGTCACAGGGTACTGAGAGAGTACTCCCAAGTGTCTTGCCTCTATAGTAGGGTATCTTGACCCCTGACTATCAACACTGCGCTTATTCAAGCTAACAAACCCTAAAAACAATACCTGAAAGGACCAAGTTGTTTCCAACGAATATAACTGGTCCAGAACACAGCTCAAGAATACTTACAGGAATAAAACAATACTCAACACCCAACAAGAGAAAATTCTTTCTGATAACCAGTCATCTTAACCAGGCAAACAGCCAGAGAAATATGAATGAGGAGGAGCTATTGAAGCCGACCCAAATGTCAGAGTTAGCAGAGAAGGGCACTGAAACAGTTATTATAAATGTGTTCCATATGTTGAGAAATTTAAGTAGAGACAAAAAGGACGTAGAAAAGACCCAGTATTTAGTCAGTTGCTGAACATGTTAATACTTAGATGGGAAAGAAAGCTAGCGATGGAAGGAATAAACCAGGCAGACTATTTATCCAGGGCAACCAGAGGCAGATTGTAGGAGGTAGAAACCAGAATTTTAATGGAGGGGAAATAAAGATCTTAAACAGAACAGAGGGTCTCAACTGGAGGTCATGAGACTCCTAGTAAACTGTTCACATATTCCCACACCTTCAAGTTCTCTACTTTATTTCTTTACATGTATGTCCCTTTATACATGCATGTGATTTTTATTTAGAGGAAATAAAACTGAAGGCATGCTCCCAATAATCTTAACGACCATGACAGAACCACGTAGTGCTGTTACCGATTCTGTTTCACTGGTGCATTTGTGTCTGTGACTCTATTCTCAAGTCAGTCCTTTAAGCAGTAACTTTAACACAATACAGCATCTCTTAACTGCAGTCTGGATACCTGTGGGTGCCTTCAGATTCATGGTGGATATCTTCAAGTTCTCTGGTTCTAAATTATGGATCTAGACTGTACCGTTGAGCACTGTCTTTGTGGAATGAGTGAATGTATAAGTGACGGAGAAAATACCCCTTAAGGGCCAGGAATTTAGCATTTTAAAAGATAACACATTTTATTATGTTAGTGATGTTAACAGCACATTGTTAAGTCTTCTTAAAAATGCTCAGGGAAACAACAATTTCCAGTTTCCCAACTGGAATGGAAAAGTTCTGGGAGAAATAAAAGAAAATACTGAGAATTCAGATTCTGCAGAGGACCCTTCGAATTAGATTTTTAGAGTGGCAAAATGACATTTCAGCTGTAGAATAAAAGCCATTTTTGATGCTCAGAGCATAAGTGGGACAAAGTATGTATCCTTAAGACAAAAAGGGAAAAACCAAATTTAACTTGGGCTGTTCAAAGACAATAATTGAGTTTAGAGGAAGAAGATAGACAATATATACCTTATATCTTATTTCTTATCATTTCTATTTATACTGGGCAAGTACAGTGAATTGAAAAATTCAGTGCCATTATTTTAATGGGTTTTCTTTTTTGACAGATTTCTATTTCTGGATCTTATATTATATTGGGGGTCTTGGTTTCCTGTATATAGAAATCTGACTTGCCTGATAGTTTCTCAGCAGTCTTACTACCTCTTGATTGTTGACCTTGCATGACAGGGCTAGCAAGAAGTAATCAGCACTTTCAGGCTTGAGCTAGGAAACAAATTTATAAAGTCACAGTGAATAACACAGAGCTCCAAATTAACATGCCCATGAATAGAGTCATTCTATGCACAATACAGAGAAAACACTGAGTTTCAGTGTATTTTTTTTTCTTTTGCAAAATAGGTCAATGATATTTAAGTTATTCAGATTTGGAGAAATTCCCTAGGATGTCAATGTTCAATTATTAAAATGATGAAAGATATGAGATATTACAAATATTTGATTCTAATATTCAAATTTTATTTTTGCACCCAAACTAAGCTCAATTCTTACGTTATAGGGATTTGGGAATGTCTGGCTATGTTTGCCTTTTAAAAAAAAAAATCTATATCTAATATTCATTTTGTCTTCTTTGCTCTATGCCTAGTGATTCTAACAAAGCACAGAACTGAATTTTTCTTCAGCTTTGTGACATTCACTACTGCTTTTCAATTTTGTCAATCCAAAATTTAAAGCCTCTGCATTTACACATCACATCCTGACATCAAAGTGTTCATTTCATTATCTTGTTTTTAGGAAGGACTTGAATAATCACAGAAAATCATCTAGGACTAGCTGTAGAACAGACTCCTATAGGACGAATAAATGTCTTCTGTCAAGAACACTACTGCAGGGCGAAACACTGAGGAAATGGCTTCAGACACTAGGAGGCATTAAGTAGGTTACTTTCCATCTGTAAGCATTAATCCAGGATTAATCTGGCCAGTGTTTTAGAACAGATGATAACTGGCTGTAGTTCATCTGTGCACCTTGTGGTCTGTATACTACGTTGTACCAACACATGTACACCTGCACTTAGAGAGAGGATCACCCCTGCTGTGTCAATGAGCGGCCGCCTTCATAGAACCACACTGGGGCACACGTGTGTGTATATAGAAAATTGGCTCACTGCAGTGGGTAAACAAGAGTCTTCTTCCCCAGGGGAAATCAAATGGCTCTGGATGGAGAAACCTATTCATCCAAGATAAACCCAGAAATGTAGGCTGAAGGGAGGAGGTCACTTGGAGAAGAGAAAAAGTTTTCATTTCTGAAAACACTGGAGACCAAAGGAGAAAGCATCTGGGGTAGTCAAGGAGGTGGGTCAGTTCCGATGGGACTGAGAAAAGCAAACAAGAATAAGGCAGGGGGCGGGGTGGGGGGGCATAATTGGTAACAGCCAAGCCAGGCAGCCTACTAGGCCACCTCAACTTCCTGACTTGAATACTGTTTTTCCTCCAATTCATCTTTCTGCTCCTTTTGCTTCAGTCCAGCAGATACAGTGGAGCAGATACATCTAATGTCGCCCTTTCTTCCATAATTCACTGGATTCCTATAATCTTGTAACATACAATGATTTTTTTTTTTTTTTTTTTAGGTTCCAACAAGGTGACTAGTGTTTAAGAGAGGAATGATAATAATATCTTACAGCTCTAATGGACTTTTAAGTTTTTCAAACAGTTCATATTGATTAGTTATTACTCCACTGAAATCTCACCACCTCCCAGGGGCTATGTGGACAGTTATTAAGACTTCTATCAGATAAATAAGAAGACAAAACAATTGAAAACTATAGAAGATTAAAAAAAAAAAAAAAAAAGAAAACTATTGGGGCACCTGGGTGGCTCAGTGGGTTAAGCCTCTGCCTTCGGCTCAGGTCACGATCTCAGGGTCTGGGATCGAGCCCCACTTCGGGCTCTCTGCTCAGCAGGGAGCCTGCTTCCTCCTCTCTCTCTGCCTGCCTCTCTGCCTACTTGTGATCTCTCTGTCAAATAAATAAAACCTTTTAAAAAAAACTATAGAAGATTATATTGAAAACTATACAAGTGGAGGAGAAATTGGTGAAAATGCAGCTGATAGCAAATAATTTTAGCTACTTGATAAGGCAAGGATATTAGATGTGTAAGAAGAAAAATGAAAAAATAAATATGGAAAAGGAATGTTTTCATGTAAGTTTCTTTGGCATATGGGTGGGGTTTTCAATTTCTGGGGAATTTCTACTTACTGATTCTCTATGACTTTTAGCAATGTTCTTTTATGTATTTTCTGGCTATTTTTGATCTTATATTCTCAAACAATACTGTTAAGATTCCTGATGGCACTCTTGGCTTTTGAGATGCCTTGAGGCAGCATTCTACATTGTTTAGAAAGGAAGAAGGTATCTCACGCAAACAAATGAATAACTTAAGTCTCATTTGGTCAATCAGAAAGTAATAAGAAAAATCATAGTAAGACAATATATTTATGTTGTCCTATATTTTTCACCTCTAGCCAAGAATTCTGGGGGGAGATTGATTCGTATGGAATAACCTTGTGTGTAAAATTATATGTGGGACTGTATGATCACTAACATTGTTTTCTAGGCCTAATGGTCTACAGTACTCTCTATAACTGTTCTCAGAAATATGGAGGATTATATTCGTAGAAAAGGTAAGCAAAGTGGAACTATGTAATTTGAATATCCTTTTACAACTGTAATATTGTTCGGTTACACTGTGAAATAAGCTCTTGATCCTCAATGTCTAACAGAAATAACTACAGGTACTTCAGTCAAACTCAAGTGATGAACTTGTATTTATAAATTTCTACAAATTCTAAAATTACATCAAACAAGGCAAAGTAATAGCCAATTTCCCAAATTTAATTTAAATTATGTAAATACTTTTCACAAAAGTGTTTCTCTGTGTTAGAGAACTTCTTCTTGATGGGGTCAAATATGAATTCTAGGATGCAGAGATTCTTGAGTATGTAAGGCTGTTTGAGATGCTAGTTTAATCTGAACAGTAAGAAACATGGTTTTAGTTGACACAGGGATTTACTTTGAGAGAGGAAAAAACTTATTTCCCTCTCCCAGCAATGCAAATTTGCTGTCAGTAGATGGTGGTAGACAGAGAGCTGATATCCCAAGTAAAAGCCAAGAAATTGAAGGCTGCTATGAAAACATTTCTCTTTAACAATATCGGTGAAAATTCACTTTGCTCATTTAACAAGAATTCGTTGGGTGAATAGTATAATGATGAGCATTGTGCTTGCTAAAGAGAACATTAAAGGAATGCCAGGTGTGATCACCGCCCTCCTCAAGCTTTTTGAAAATAACTTGAAAGTGACAACTTATCTACTCCAAGTAAGTATTTAGCAAGGTACAAGACTCTTTCGTCCAAATGTGTGATATAAGCAATAATCAATTACAGATCAATTATTGTTGGGAAAGCAAAAGAATGTTGTTTTGAAGAAAATGAAAAGCATGTCAACGGACTTGAAAAAAAAGGAGAGATTGGGGCTAAGGACAAAAGAATGGCAATTTTAGAGTTGTAAGCATGATAAGCGAATGTTACAGCCTCTAACAAGTGTGGTGTGTGCAGAAGAGAATGATTCTGGAATGAGCAATGTGGACGTCTGTGCTGAGGTGTAGGGGGAAATAATGGCCTGTTAGGTAAGGCCAGATAATTGAGAACCTTTGATGACAGAATCTGGATTGTGTTTTCAGACAAAGGAGAGCCACTGGCAGCTTCTGAGGTGCTGAAATTAGTGTCTGAAGAAGATAAATCTGAAAGCAGACAAATATATAGGTGGATTGTGATAGAAAAGGTATTGCATTGCCAGAGAGATTTCCTTGGCTATAATTTTCATTTTAGAACTTACTAGTCATACAATGCTAGATAGTTCACTTAACTTGAGTGGTTCTCAGCAGAATTATCTATACGACTTGTACGAAAGTGGGTGTTAGGATCTTTACTACGTTTTTTTGGTTTTGTTTTGTTTTTAAGATTTGCTTCCAGTTTAGCTGAACCAGGAAGACCAAATGTAAAACCACACTATTTATTCAAGCATGAGTTAGTAATGTGCTGAGGAGACAAATGTATAGGAAAAAAGAAGATGCAAGGGTCCAAGAGGGCCTCGTTCCCAAACTGGTTGATTCTTAAGAACCATGAACAGAAGTCAGTTAGTTAGGGACACCTGGATGGTGCAGTCAGCGAAGCATCCAACTCTTGGTTTTGGCTCAGGTCCTGATTTCAGGGTTGTGGGATTGAGTCGGGCTTCATGTTTAGAGGGGAGTCTGCTTAAGACTCTCTCTCCCTCCACCTCTCCCCACTCTCTCTTTCTTTCTCCCTCTCAAATCAATCAATCTTAAAAGAAGATTTTTTTTTAAAAGAAGTCAGTTAGGGGGGTATGGTGTGAAATGATTAGTGAAGCAATCTCCAACGTATACGTTGACTGTGATGTGATGGTTGGACATCCAATTCTATATGACTTAATGTAGATGAGAAAATTCCATTTATTGAGCCCTTAAACAGTTGTATTTAGGTTATTTTCTTTTCTATCCACTCAACTTTCCCTCTCCCAATATCCAATCTATTACCTAATCCTATTTTCTATCCCATAATATTTGTATTCATCAATTTTCTCCACTCCACTTTGCCTCTAGCCACCTGGAGTACTGCTGCAGACTTTGAGATAAAATGGCAAGGAAACGAGCTGTCTGAAGGGTTACAGCAGCAATCGAAGAAAATTAAGCTGGTCTAAGTCACGTTGTTTTCATAATATTTTGAGCAATTTGATAGTCTTAAACAATTTAGGGGAAACAGCAGGATGTTAAAAGAACAGATTCAGGCATTTTTACTGTAGCATCCCTGTACCTGAAGAATTTACCCACAACTGACTCACGATTGGTTTTACCAGTGATTAGATAACATAGTTTAGGAAACAGGAAGGACAAGGAACTTAATTTGCAGAGCTATGCCATACAAAACCCGTCTGGTAAAGTACGGGCCTCTGGACCAACTGTAGACCTCATTATCACAAGGCGATTCTTTTTTTGTTGGTGCAGAAAGCCTTTAGAGAACTTGAGCAGATAACCAGATACTATGCGATGGGTGGACTTGCCCAGGGGAACCAAGCTGTCAACTGTATTTATTAGTGGAGGGCGACCCAGTGAATGAGGCCAAACATAATCTCTCTCAGCTGGCTTCCTACCTCCACTAGTTCTCACCTTCAGGCTCCATCAGTATTGTTTTTTTAAAAAATACAATTATGTCACCTTTGCTCAAAATATGCTACTGGCTTTTCATTAGCTCAGGATGAAGCAGAAATTCCTTCATAAATCCTGCGTGATGTTGAGCTCACGTCCTGCTGCAGCCTCACCTCTTGCCTGTCTGTACTTGGCGCTCAGCATTCTAGAATTAAACTGAAATTCTCTAGGCAAGGAATGTAGAATGTAGCTCTTTTGCCTTTGCACATGTCTCCTCTGCTCTGTCTTCCCGCCTTCATTAGGTCATTCCCAGTTCAGTCTTAGTGTAGACTTCACTGCCTCTGGGAGCCTTGTTACAGCTCTTAAAAGTCTGTAGCCTTTTAAGTGTCCCCATCATCCCATAAACCTCCCATCACATTAACAAACTACAGTGATTTTCTTCTTTCTCAACTGTCTCACCTCTAAGTCTCTAAGTCCTGTTAAGGCAGGACCATACTTTCCTGCTGCCTTTGTACCACTATCGCCTACAGGGTGTTTGGTATGTAGTAAGCAGTAGACACATACTGAATGAATGAGTGAATGAATAAATGAATGAATACCATGTGCTTGGTACTACCCTAGATTTTACTAATCTTCACATAAAATTTTTGATGTATGTGTATTGTGCAATATCCAGATAAAGGAACAGATTTAGAAAGAAATTAACACACTAGCCCAGAGTTGCACAGTCAACATATTGCAGAGCAGAGCTGGGATTTGAATCCTGTTATTCCAAATCCCAATATCCACGCACTTGTTCAATACATTCAACTACTACAGAGAGCAGGTGAAGGTGGGAGAGCGAATCTCAGATGAGTGTTTGTGGTTATCGTTGGTCGTGTATTAAGGACTCTTGAGTTTAAGACTGGTGATTGAAGATTTAAGACAGAACTATCCTGTTATGGAAGAGGGAAGAGAAAGGCTGTAGGAGAGGGCTCAGAAGTACGCCCCAGACATTTTTCACTGAACCACGGAACTCTGCACTCTTAAAGTCTATTATACATATCTGATAATTCTCTGTCTGCCTCTCCTTCCCTTTAAGACTCTTCAGAATGATAGTCCCTGTTCCAAAAGATCCTATCACTTTTGTATTATGAACCAGTTCTAATTTATGGTTAAGATTAACTCCAGAGGAGTTAATATATTCCCTATTCCTGCTGTCATTTCTCAGAGACTACATAGGTGTGTATGTATATATGCACGTATGTATGTGTATCTGTATGACCCAGGATATGGATATGGCGTTGGTAAATTAAAATAACCATAATTTCTATGTTTAGAAGAATATATTTCTAATCTCTTTATGTTCTAGGTTCTTCTATAGGTTGACGCCAACACCTTTGTGGAGACACTGTATGTGCTTCATGGGAAGGGTGGTTTTAAAAACCACGGGTGGTTCTCCAACTTTGTATGTCCATCTTTCACAAACTTGTACCTTATTTCTCATCATTATGCACTGGTGTCTACAAACTACTTCCAGCAGTGCTCTGAATTTAGACTCTATGCGTTATGTCAGAAATAAGAATTCTGAGCTCCACTGGCACTGCCTGAAAGCTAACAGTTCTGTTTTGTCAGTGTTGCCAATTTTCACAGTAGCGTTTCTTCATTATTTGACTAATTTATTGCATTCGCCCTATTCATTTATCACAAGAATGAAGTGATAAACAGAAGACGTGATGAGCGGAGGTCTCCCAAACTCAGAAAACCAAGACAAAGATTGAAATAACTGGGTATTACAAAATGGCAAATTTTTTTAGCTCCAGTTGAGTACTAAGTTAATTGTGTGCTCAATTATAAGGAGAAAGAATAAAATTAAAGAACATGTATCAAAGGCTAGAAATAGATTGCCGAAATTTAGTCTTGGAATTCCAACTTGTAAATCATATGAGGATAGACCTCTCCTTACAAAACCTAACATTTTCACTTTACTTCTGCCAATCAAATTTTTGTAGGAAGAAATTGTAATTGAGGGGCGCCTGGGTGGCTCAGTGGGTTAAGCCTCTGCCTTCGGCCCAGGTCATGATCTCAGGGTCCTGGGATCGAGCCCCACATCGGGCTCTCTGCTCAGCGGGGAGCCTGCTTCCCCCTCTCTCTCTGCCTGCCTCTCTGCCTACTTGTCATCTCTCTCTCTCAAATAAATAAATAAAAATTTAAAAAATTTTAAAAAAATAAATAAATTGAAAGAAGGGAGCTGCCTCTACTGAGTTATTTGCTTGACTCCTTTACCCTGTTAACCTGTCAATTCGGCGCTCTTATAATCAGGAAGGACTTAATACTCCTAGTTCACAAATATTACACTCAGCAGAAACTTTCTATTCCTCCACATCAGAAGCACATACACCCAGGATCCTCCAATATTCTGTTTCTGTTCGTTTCATACCTGTTTAATGTGCTCATGTGGGTGGTTGTTCTAGGTTAAATAAAGTCCAGTAACAGTATATAGTAAAACATGTTCTTTTATGGAATTCAGTTACTACTGACCCTCACTTGATTTTCTGGAGTGTGGTCTTGACCAGTTCTGTGTGGTCCAGTGAAATCCAACTGTTCTTTCCTCCCTACAAATATTTTCTCGTAATTCACACATACGGGGAAATGACTCTCTCTAGTCTCTCCTTGGTCTCAGTCACTCTGTTCAGCTTTGCCAGGAAAATATTGCTCCAATACTGTTTTCATCACAGTGTCAGTCTACTCGGAATACGCCAACCCTATCCAAATCCCCAGATCTGGATTTTAATACACCCTATCTATTCCTCCCTCCTCATTCCCTCCCCAAGCCTCGTTTAAAAAAAGATTTTATTTATCCGTGAGAGAAAGAGAGCCCACAAGCAAAAGTGGGGCTGAGGGGTGGAGGGCAGAGGAGAGAGAGAGAAACAGGCTCCCAGCGGAGCAGGGCCAGGGCTCCATCCCAGGACCCTGGGATCATGGCCTGAGCTGAAAGCAGACACTTAACAGCCTGAGCCACTCAGGTGCCCCCAGAAGCCTTTTTTTTTTTTAAATTATTCTTTGCCTTTGATTCATTAATAAGGTCAAATTCAACTTGGCATATCCAGGTCATGCTCCTTTTGGCATTTGAAGGAGGGCAAGGGAAGGAAACAGGACTGAGAAAGGGGACAGGAGAGGCAGAAGGAAGAGAAGGAAAGGAGAGAGGAAAGGTAACGAGGAGAGGACAGGGCAGGCCTCTGCCTTTACATGTGGTTCCTGGGTAAGAATTTGAAGTCATGGAACCCTTCGGATGGAGGCAGCCCCAAGCTGGGTATACAGCTTCCTGCACAGAGCATGAACTAGACCTCCTTCAACCACATTCATATTCTCTCTCTCTCTCTCTCTCTCTCTCACACACACACACACACACTAGCTGTGCGGGGAGTTCTTCTGCAGGTACAATTCTGAGCAGCTGCCCAGGTCACGCATCCTGAGAATTTTAGGAAGCAGACGGGTCCTCCTAGTACTAATTCTCTTTCCCCAGACAGTCAATATTGCATTCCTATGAACCTAGAATTCCTGGAATTCCTGCCTCTTCCTCCCTCTACAAGTGCTTAGACCTTGTTGGCTTGGGCCTCCTACCATGTGCTTCTCCCTTTCTTAAGAATGGTCAGTTCACCATTACATGGCAAGGCAAGACGTCCCTTCTCCCTGAACTCAGCCATGACACAGACTTTCCTCTCCGATGTGCGAAGTGAGTATGTTTCACTTAATACTGGTGCTGGTAAGGAGCTAAGTAACGCAAACAGCATATTTTATACTACTGGTATGGATCAGGCAGAATTGTGTTGGTGGCATTTCCTCGTTTTAAACTCATATGGCATCCCAAATTTGTGTGAGTGGATTATAATTAAATAAAAACACTAAAACAACATTCTTATACATTGGATAAATTAGAAATCAAAACACTTGTCTAAATCTGCATCATAAAGCTACAGTTATGTGATCATTTACAAAATTCTAAAAGTGCCAAAAGAAATTTAAAAAGGGGAGTATGTCCTCTTATTGTGGGGACGATACAGTGGTATATGTAATCACGATTCTTCAAGCTCTCCTCCTGTGTCTTAAGGATTGACTTCTCATAGAGGACAGACAGGGTCTGTTCAGGGAGAAATCCAGTCCTGTGATGTCAGGCTTACACTGAGCTCCTGGAGTCTCAAGAGAACACTTTTTACTGTCAGAATATGAACAACTAATAACCCGAAAGATTTTTCTCTGACAGCCCCTGGAGCTTAAAAATCTTGTCAGAGATATATTTCTAGTACATCAGGAAGTCCATTCTTATCACGTGACCCGTTCTCACATAAGCATTTCCAGGAAAAATGCCTTTGTGGGTGTCATGACAGGATCAGAGTAGTGCATATTAGCATCTCTATCTTTCTCCATACATTTAATTGTCTCCAGCTGCGCCAAATTGGAGATGGAAAATAAAATTATTCAGTCAGTATGTCCTCATGCAATCTATTTGAGTTTCTTAAAGGAATGCATTAAAAAGACAATTCAACCAATAGACTTTATCTTAATATGGAACACAGTGACCAAATGTGATTTTCCTTTATTCAGGCACACCATAAACGTGTATGGGTTTTCTGGAAGATAATTTTAGATACTGTGGCTTCCACAATGGGGAAGATACAGGACATCTCCCTGTATCAAGAAATATTCTCCTCCTTGTCCTACAGATGCATATATTGATGCAGAGAAAAAAGAAACCAAGATCAAAAGGGAAATAATTAGGACAGGTATATAAGCACCCAGTTTTGGGGAGGTGAGAGTAGCTACAACATGAACCTTAATGACAGGACTTTAAGTAAATATACAGGGTATCTGTGAGTTTTGATAATTTAAATGGTAGATGCAGTGACCTGACAGATGGCGCAAAGTCAGTATGTAAGTCAATGAAGAAAAACAACTCAGAACACAAGAGGTTGTTCTACAAGAGTCTATTAAAGAAGGGCAAGACGAAAAATCTAACTCTAATCACATGTCGTCATCAGAGGGTTACCTGTCCCTACATAGATGTCCTTACCAAGATGACCCTACAGACTGTAAAACAGAAATCACTTCTGCAGATCCCCGTAACTCAGTTAACCAGGCAAAGAATCCTTGTGTATCCAGAATAATGCTGGCTCTCCTCAGTAATTTCATTTTCTCTCAAGTATTACTTAAGAACTCAGTTATCTATTATTCTATCAGAAATGCTAGCCCCAGGTAGAGGTCAGTGACCCACTTTATGCCTGACTCGAGTCTACCATTTCACCTTTGTTTATGACAGAAAAATGACTTCACACCTCCGCTTCAGCCATTATAGTATAACCAATATCAAACTTCCTTTCCTGCTTCCAACAACCATAAAAACAGAAAAAATATACGAGGTAACTGTTTTCAGCCCTTCAACCTTTGGCATCCCAGGACTGATCCTTGTAAAGGAAACACACGGGTGAGTTTTCTACTGCTCCCAAACCTCACCTCCATGTTTCCTGTGATGGATCATGCCCGGCACAAAGCATCACAGGCTGCATTCCCTGGGAAGCTGCTAGAAGCCCAGGTTACCATGCAGGGTATGGCACTTAGTAAGGAATGTTCTTGAGATCTATATTTAACGAATGGTGGGAAAGAAAGGAGGACTGGAGAGAGGGTACAATTCCAGCAATGTCTCTACTGATTTCCTGAGAGTTTTGCAATTGGGGGTGGCTCTTTAGAGCTGTCCAGAGTTGGGACTAGGGGACTGGGTCTCTTGAAGGAACCTCCATGCCTGCTCCTTGATCAGTCCAAAAGGGGGCTGATTTTGGCTGAGGTGGTCCTTGCAAGAGCTGACAGCTACAAGTTACCATTGGGTAACTCTTCCAGCAGCCTAGCAAATGAGCCCTTAAAATCTGGAGGAGGACCTGCAGAGCACATCACCATGTTAACAATGCTAATTCAGTGTAAAAATTACTTCCCCCTCAACTCTAGTTTCTTATGTGACTGTTACCAAGATACCACCAAATCCTTGGGGACAGTAACCTCTAGCTTCAGATTCAGATAACAAAGGGAATTAAATTCAATAGCGCTTGCCTTTTATGGCCAACTCTATTATAAAAGGCCAATATTATGATTACATGGAGGAAAGACAATTCCGCAACTCAGAAGTATTTATTTAGAAATAGTTCAGTCATCATCGTATTTACCCGTAACACACAAGACAAAAGCAGCACCTTGTAACAGTCAACATAGAAAAGTAAATGTCTATAAAGACAAATTACCAAGGTTTTTTTTAAACCTTGCCCAGATCTCCCAGAAGAAATTTCTTGAAGTTCAGCGGCTTTCCTTTCCAGTTTTATCGAAGTCCTCCCTGCCATTTCGCTGGCATCACCCCCATCCAACCACACGTGCAAACTGGTTTAGTCCTCGTGCAACTCCAGAGCTCAGAACCATTTTACTTAACAAACTTTGTTAATTCTGCCTGGAACAGCTTTCTCATGCAGCCAGACTTTGTTGGCTGATTCCAACAGCTGCTGCTAATGCTCTCCTGACAACAACTGTTCAATGACAATTTGCTGTTCATCACTGTGGCTCTCCATGATGGAAATGCCAGGGATGGGAGGCTCAGATACGTTTACTAGAAGTCTAAGTGCTTCTATTCAGACTAACACAATTATTGTCCCACATTCATAGGTGACCTTTGTCCCTCTTCCTTCCCACTGACCCCACGTTAGGGCATTGAGTCCATAAAATCAAAGGCAAAAAAACTGCTTCCGCATTTTTTTTTTAAACCAGAAGTGCTTATTGCAGTAATTTGGTTGAGGTTCTAACTGGGTACCCCAACTGCGGCTGGGTTGGGGCCCTCTGGCCAGGGCAGGTTCACAGGGAAGGAGAAAGTCTGGGCCTGAGGCCCCAGAGCTGCCGGATGATTCTGGGAGCCAGGCTGCCAACGAAGCCTGTGCCACCTGGCTCCACATTCAGGACTGCTCTATGCCATCCTCTCTCACCACGTGGACCCGTCAGCCACGTCCATTCCCAAAGACAGACACTAACGAATGAATCGTCTAGTAACACACTGGTTTCCTTCCCGAAAGCCCCAGTGGGATCAGCCTGGAGCTGACCGTGCCTTCCACGTTATGGACTCGTCCCACTCTTCACTCAAAGACTTCTTTAACAAGGGGCAGATGCTCCTCCCCCCCCCCCCCGGGGGCCCCCGGCCTTCAGACCCCCCAGCCCCTGCTCCACAAACCTGGCAGCACAGTCTTCCCGCAGAGAAGAAGACTTCAGGGACTCTATGCAGCACACTTCTCTTGCCCTTGAACTCCAACGGCCTCACTTTGTTCCCAGGATCCTTTCCAAACACCCGCTTGGGCCCGGGAGCGAGCGCTTGGGAAACCTCGCGGCCGAGCAAGCACGCAGTCTCCGTGCTGCGCACCTTGGACGCTCCGCCCCTGGGTATTTGCACGCTCTGCCTCTGCGCAGCCGCACTCCTGGCCCCGGGCGGTGGAGCGCCCGCCCACGTGACCGGCCACGGCATTTCCTGTTGTACGGATTTTTTTTTTTTTTTTTTTAATCTCAACGAGGGCTGTGGTGAAGGAGATAAAGCAGTGTGTCCTCTGTGGATGTAGGGAATGGGTGATTTGGAACTATGGTGGATGTAAGAGTTGCATGAAGTACCAGCGCGGACAGGTAAGGACCCTCGGCCCCACACAAACATACCACCTTGTATTATTTTATTATTTCATGTCTTGCACGGGTGAATGGTTTTGCCGGTTCTCTAAGGCTTGATTACTTAGTAGCCGGGATGGGTTTGGAGCTCCATTAGGCATTTCTTTTTTAACCAAAGAGTATTTTCTTCTTTTTAATTCAGCCTAATTCTTAGTTATTTTAACTTAAAAAAGGCGGAGAATTCATAAAAGTCAAGAGACTTTAAAAATCTGCCCCTTTCTTTGCAGAAACGGAATTTACACAGCATGCATGGCTTCTGGGTGGGGTTAGCCCTCTCCTTTTCCAGTGGACTGTCTTTTCCAAATGTCTGTGCAGAGGGGTGGACACAGAGGAATTGGCCCATCACCAGGCATCTGCCTCAAGGAGGGGAGGTTATGACCCATCTTAATACAGAAACCACTAACATGATGATAGCGAAGCGTTGCTCTATTCCTTTACCAGAAGTGGATTCCAGAGGGCTTTCCATTCTTAAACAGCAACAGTAAACAGCATTGGAGAAACTCTGTAAGCATCAAATTTTCTCATAATAACGTGCAGTCTTTATAAAGTAAATATGCATGTTTTGTGGTAGAAATAGAATAACGGGCAATTTAACTTTCTGAGAAGATCTGACACAGATTTAAGTGTTGTTTAGTTGAGAATAATAGCTAACCGTTCCAAATTGTTCCCTTTAGGGTTTTTTTTTTTTTTTTTTTTTTTTTGCCTCACTTGAGAGCAAAATATTCTGTTTGTGGTAGGCATTAAGGGGATGCTGGACCTATTGTATGGCATTTAACTGTCTACTGAAGCAGAAATTAGGAAGAATCAAGTGTGGGGTATTGTGCTTGATTTGACACCACATTCAGCTTCAGAGGACTTGGGTCTACCTCTAAAATCTCGTAGGACTGTGTACAAACAAACAAAAAAAAGTACTTATTTTCTATAAAGACTTTGTGTATTGGTAGGGTAAAACCAAGAAAATAATTATCTCAGGAGGAACTCACACTTTATACTTAAGCATTGTTTAGTTTGAATATGGGTTTTGGGGGGTAATCAGGATCTTTTTCTGCTCCTGACGTGGGCACGACTTGCCACCGAAGTAGCACACTGCTGAGAACAAAGGCACTAAAATCACTGTGGCAGAGTTATAAGAAGGCCTTGTGGAATCTCCCACGGAGTGACAGAAATTTCGGTCACTCTACCACCAGAGAAATACGAGAGGCCTAGTACAAGGTGGCTGGCCTGCAGGAGTCAACTTTTCGGAGATCTCAGTGTTCATAAAGAGAGGCTTTCCCAAGATGGGTACTGATGTCTACCAGAAACAACCTGCCAGTTATAAAGGTCCCGGTATGCCGAGTTAGCTTGTTTCGCTCAGTACCTATCAGCGCCATCCCTAAATTTGGCTTTCATCGGAAGATGCCGTGACATGGTGGCGAGGAGGGCCCAAGTAGCCCCCAGTTTCTAGTCTATGCACCGCGTGTAGTGGGAGCCAAACTAAAGGTAGTCATTGATGAGGGTGTTTGGCAGAAGGGGAGACGGACTCCCGTTCACAGTGGCTTGGTTCAAGGGTTTGGCACTACCAGAGCGGGTTAATTAGCCCCAGGAGAGCTAACAAGAGCCAGCTGACCTTGTTGTTGGATCAAGTGCTAGATTCTCTACAGACATGTGCTGAACTGGGGCTCTGGGCCAAGAGCACGCCCTGATGAGCGCGGGCTTCGGTGATGGCCGGATTTCATATGCCGACGCGTGGCAGGACAGAAGTGCCTGCTCGCTGTCTGTAATCCATGCTTCTTCCAACGCGAATTTCAAATGCTCGTTATGGAATCCACCAGTGCTACTCAGATAGGGATGGCTGACGTTTGTGGAGGCCACCTCTGGCCCCTGGTGGGGCCATGTACTTCGGGGTGTATTTCTCTTGAGCCTATTTCAAATGCTTACTGCCCTGGGGTGTGGATCAAAATTTTCCAGCCTACTGGCTTTTTGGGCTGAATAATTGAGTGTGTGTGGGGAGATACCCTGTGTACAATGGCATGTTTAGAAGCATCTCCAGGCTACACAACAGATGCCAGGAGCACCACCCCCAACTGTGACAACCAACAATGTCTCCAGACATTGTGAAATGGCCCCTGGGAGCCAACATACCCATACAGGGAGCACACTGTTTAGGTTAACATGTTTTAAAACATTTATAGACACACAAACAAGAGAATATCCACAAGCAGCTATATTAGGCAGGTATCTCTTCCTTCATTTTCCTCCCCACCTCAGCTCCAACGTCAAAGAAAGCCACTCCTGATTACTGAGGCTTTTGGCATCTGGCACTCGCTAAATTTTCAGCTGAAGTGAATGTTTCATTTGGTCTTACCCTCATCCCAGGCTCTGCACAGACAACCAAAATGACGCTCTAGCTTTCCCACCTGAGTTTCGACTGGCTTTTGTTCATCTCAGCTTGTCATCTTTCTGTAGCACATCAGCCCATCATTGGCTGTTAGCGCCAGCCACCCAACGTGGCTTCCTCTGTATGTTGCAGATGCTTCACACATCGTGCCTACTAATGAATTTCCCTCCGTGAGTCCGTAGTCCCAGTGCAGCCCCCATGAACAGTCGCACAGTTGGACCACTGCCCTGTACCGCAGGCTGTCTGGCTCCCTTTACCTCATTGCCAGCTTGGCAGTGAGGAGTCCGCTCCCAAACTCCATGGTCTTTCTCAGATCATTTCCAGTACCACGGGTCACGGTTTGGTTTCTCTGGATGCAGGCCTTGAGGTGAGATTTGGGATAAAAGGAGATGTTTATTAGAGATTTACGGTAATGAAAGGAAGGGGGAAGGAGCAGAATGGGGTGTGGGGGCAGCCTCAGGAGGCCCAGTGGGGGGTCTGGAGGGAGCCTTCCACCTATTTGTCCCTTGCTCAGCCTCTGGAATTGGGGTGTCCTGGGGAGAGAACTCCTTGGGTGAGGTGGCTTTCTGTGGTTTGAGTGGACCCTGAAGGAGCTAGGAAGTGAAGATTGTCTATTTTTTTTTTTTTTTTTTTTAAAGATTTTTTTTAATTGTTATTTATTTGACAGAGATCACAAGTAGGCAGAGAGGCAGACAGAGAGAGAGAGAGAGAGAGAGGGAAGCAGGCTCCCCACTGAGCAGAGAGCCCGATGCGGGACTCGATCCCAGGACCCTGAGATCATGACCCGAGCCGAAGGCAGCGGCTTAACCCACTGAGCCACCCAGGTGCCCTGTCTATTTTTTTTTTGACAAATAAAAATTATATATATATTTAAAGTCTAAAACGTGATGTTTTGATATACATTGTGAAATAACCACTACAGCCAAGCTAATTAACATATCCATCGCCTCACATGGTTAGGCAGTCTGGTGCACGCCATCTTTCCAGTTTCATATGAAAATGGGCGTTGTGTTTGGGACACGACCTTATCAAGAGATAATGAGCCTGTGTCAGGCTCATCACCTTGTCTGGGGTTTTTTGAGGCTCAAAGAGGGCTCTTTTGTCTTTCCTTGAAGCTTGGGCGCATGCCATGTGGCATCTGGTCAACCCCACCACTCCATCTCTCCTCCATGGGGAGGAGACAGGGAATTTCGTCATCCCGGGGAGGGTGTAAATAGGTGAAGTGCCCTGCATTGGCTAGCAGGTGAGACCTGCTGATTCTGGGACCAGTACCCACTGTGGAATTTGATCTTGCTGTCTCTTCTCTGTGGGGGTGAAGCATTTTTCCATTCAATGCTTGACTGGGTTGCATTCCTGGTGACTTAGAATATAAGATGAAGTGTGCAGAAATGTTCAGAAACCTCTCCTGGGATTGGTGGCAGGTGTACAGTGACTTGCTTCACAGTTACCAGCTTCTCTTTCTTCCTGCCTTCCTTTCTTTCTTTTTCCTTTTTTTAAATTTTTTTTTGTTTGTCTTGGTGAGAACTAAGATTTGCCCTCTTCGCAAATTTCAAGTGTGCAATTCAGTATTGTTAGTGGCAATCCCATTGCTATACATTTTATCTCCAGAATGTATTCATCTTCTATGAGTTTGATTATTTTAGATTCAGCATGTGAGATCATGCAGTCTTTGTCTTTCTGTGTCTGGCTTATTTTATTGAACATAATGTCCTCCAGGTTCATCCATGTTGTCACAAATGATAGGGTTTCCTTTTTTTTTTTAAAGGCTGAGTAATATTCTATTATATATGTGTACCATATATATATTTTTATTTAGTCCTCCATCATCAGACATTTAGTTTGTTTCCATATCTTGGCTATTGTAAATAATGTTGTAGTAATCACGGGAACACAGATACCTTGTTGAGAAACTGATTTCATTTCCCGCCCAGACTGGGATTGCTGGATATAACATAGGTCTATTTATCACTTTTGGAGGAACTTTCTTACTATTTCCATAATGATATTCACACCAACAGTGTGCATGTGATCTCTTTTCTCCACATCTTTGTCAACAATTTTTTTTTTAAAGATTGTCTGTCTACTGCATTCTCCATGGTTAGGCAAAAAGTCCTTCCTTGAAGGGAGTTCTGAGTGAGAATCTCTTATTTACTACAATATAGGGTGTTTCCTTTTAACACCTGCAAAACCTGACACCAGGTAGGTAGAGAGACTGATGTCTACTTTCTAATTCTGCTCTGTGATTTCAAACTGAAGGTAGGAGTAAATTGGGATGAAGGAAGACTATGGTCACATAACAGCATCCTACGTGTAGAAAGGTAATCTGTTCCTTAAATCTCTTTCATCCGTGTACTTACCTTTGGATTCTTCTTCTTTCCTGTTTTCTGTTTCTCTGGCTTATGAATCACGTTTGGTGAACTGATTGATCTTCATGCTTATAACCCATCTTGAGGATTTTTTCATCTCTTACGTATAATCAGTTTACAAGGAGCACCTTGTCCCAGATCAGTCGCCCACTTGGACCCACCATCTTCCTGGTCATGCTGACTTAATCAATCTCTGGCTGTGTTGTTGGCTTGATGGCTTTATTTTGGTCTGCAGACTCTGGTTTGGCTACTCATGGCTCAGTTTCTCCCCTTGGCTGTGACATTTGTTCCTCCAACCTTTCCTATCAAAATAGGTTTGGAAAAGAAAAGGATTCGGTAAGCCCATCTTGCACATGAATTTTTTCATGTATCTTCTCTATCTGCAGTTTTTATCTGGCATTCGGGAAATTATCCTTTTGAAAGATGATTCTTAGTCCATGGGAAAGGCTCCTTTTATGGAAATTTAGGCATCATGGAAGGTTGGTATAAGTGAGCTGCCTTGACTTTTCCATATTATATTAGTAATAACTTACTATATTTGCTTGCAAAGTAGGCTCTGATCATACTATCCAAATGAAAAATGGAAATACGATCAGGTGAGGGGCTAGGATTCTGATAAATTAGTTTAGGGCTTCTCTCGGATTATTATCTCTTAAGAGGAGAACTTCTTTATATGTTCAGCTCAGATCTTATTAGTTGGACAATTCCAGACCAAAAAAAAAAAAAGTAGCAGTGATAATTCTTTTCTTTCTCAAACCATTTGAGAGTAAGTTGCTGGGTTGATGGCCCATCACTGCTAAAAATGGTCGATGTATTTCCTTCTACAGGAAGTTCTCCTGCATAACCACAAGATAAACATCAACAGGGGAAGTTGTGAAGAATGCATCATGCTCCCTCCTCCTTGGACCTCATTGACTTTTACCTTGTCCCCATAAGTCCCTTATAACAAAAGTATTCATAACCACAGTTCAGGGTCTGTTGTCATGTTCCTTTGTTCTACTTCAATCGGAAAGCATTCCTTAGTCTTTCCTTAATTGTCCTAATCTGACACTTTTGAAGGTTGCAAGAGAATTTCTTTATAAAAGTCACCTCAATTTGGGTTTTCCTGATGCCTCCTTATGATTAGATTTAGACGATGTGTCTTTGGCAAAGATATCAACACAGAGATGCTACTGTGCTCTTTTCCTAACAAGTGGCACACAGTTTTGATTTGTCCCATTACCAATCACAAGTTTGGTCATGTAATCAAGGTGGTATCTGCCAAGCTTTTTATTAAAAATCCTATTTTTTAAAGAAGACTTTATTTATTTATTTGTCAGAGAGAGAGTGCAAGCAGGCAGAGTGGCAGGCAGAGGCAGAGAGAGAAGCAGGCTCCCTGCCAAGCAAGGAGCCTGATGCAGGACTCAATCCCAGGACCCTGGGATCACGACCTGAGCAGAAGGCAGCGGCTTAACCGACTGAGCCACCCAGGCGTCCCCAAAATCCTATTTTTCCTTTGTAACAAAGAAGTATTTGGGGGGAAGTTACTTTGAGACTATGCAAATATCCCATCCCCGTCAAAGATGCTTGCAATTTATTTATTTCTATCAGTGCAGATTCATAGTCTCCTATGCAGGAATGGATTCTAATTCATGATTGTCATTTATTTTGATGTTCACATCCCTAGTTTATCTATTGATAGCCTCTTCAAGGAGGCTTCTGGGTGTTTCTGGTGCATATCCATTCTTACTTGCGTACTTCATTTCTTTCTGAAACAGCAAGATGTTCAAGGCTTATCTAATACTTTCCTTGCACAAGTTCTGGAAACAGCCATTTCTTCAAGGAGATTTGGTTCCGTTAAGTGCAGAGTGGGAGAATAGGATTCAAAACAGATCTGAATCCTGGGTATGTCATTGCTGTTGGGGTGTTGCTGGATAGAGCCAAGGAATATATGTAAGAATATGTGTATATACATGCATGTGTACATTTACAGCTATATTCACTTCCATATGTTTATCTCTATATATGGAAAGGTATTTACTTTTCAATACCTTCAATTTTAACCCAGTGCGACAGGGTTTATTTGAAATTTTTTCTCTTTCCATGTGTATATTCTCTCTGAGGGTAAGAAAACTGTAAATATACGAAATACATTTATTTATTTGATCAAAATCTCTCCCCCTCCTCATTGCCCCTATCTAATCTGCTGCTACTGCTGCCTTTTCCTCCATATGATGCTCTCTCTAGCTTCCTTGCCCTCACAGCTTACTCTTATGCTAACCTCTCTCTGCTATCCCCCCTTGTGGGCACATTCCCCACCCTCCCTGTGCTCAGACACCGAGGGCTGACCACAAATTACCCCACGTGTCTGTCCTCCTCACTCTACTCACGTCGCCCCACGAGTATGGGAACCCTCCTTACCTGACTTGAGCTGGGACATTCTGCCCTGGTTTGGCCCTGGGTGTGGTGTCATTCTCTTCCCCTCATTGGACTCCCATGCACCATACCAGAACGCCTCTCCTGTAGTCACCTGCTCATTCTTCTTGGCCTTTGACAATCCCTCTTGTCACTGGGACTCGCTGTCATTGGCTTCTCCACTCCTGTGCCGTGCCTATCTTGCTTGGTCCCATCAGAAGGCTTTCATATTAGAAAAAGGAAGGAAAGGGAAGACAAAAGTGGAAAAAGTGGAATAGTTCAGTATTTAATCTCTTTTCTACTGTAGTTCATAGAGTTTCTGGTAATTGGTATCCAATCTGAGTCCCAAGTCTTTTTTATTTTTTAATTTTTTAAAAAGATTTTATTTTATTATTTATTTGACAGACAGAGATCACAAGTGGGCAGAGAGGCAGGCAGAGAGAGAGAGGAGGAAGCAGGCTCCCCACTGAGCGGAGAGCCCGATGTGGGGCTCGATCCCAGGACTCTGAGATCATGACTTGAGCCAAAGGCAGAGGCTTTAATCCACTGAGCCACCCAGGCGCCCTGGCTTAGTCTTTCTTAAATTGCATTTCACCAAAATTTAACTTGAACATATCATACGTGTGCTAAAATCTAAATAAAAGTTATCTATAGTTATCTATATTATCTATATTTGTTGACTGAAACTACAGGAAAATAAGATGTGAAACAGAGCTTATTCAGAGTTAAGTATGAGAATGTATTTTTTGCAAAGATTTTGATTTTCATGTATCTCATTTATAGGAGTTATATATATATACGAACATATATTTTGGAGCAGGTAATGAGAATATGTAAGCTCTAGAAAATCACATGATTGAATATTCAGAAATATCATGAATTGTATTTCTCAAGTAAAAACTACCTTAAGCACGATCTTACAAATATTTACTGAAACACCTAACACTGGAGCAATCCGTCAGTTTTACTTAGAAATTTTACAATACATATTTTGCAATGTTAATTTCTCTGCACGCAAGAAATCTCTTTAACTGAACTGTTTTTTGGCTGTTCAACAATAGCTCTCAAAACGGCTAAACCTAAATGTCTTTGTAAAATAATGGTTTCAATATTTGGTTACTTCTTTTTTTAAAGAAAGCTGATAGTTAATCACAAACTGTCGGTCACTAAATGTCAGTCGAACTTTAAATATCAAGACTTTTCTCTTTAGTGAGGAAAGGCGGTGGGGAGAGGGGGACAGCTTTTCATTGTGGCTCACCCAAAAATCGATTCTGAACAAACTCACCAAAGGTCTGGAAATGAAAGTGTTTGAAATGGTTGTAAAGTAGAGCAACAAGAAAGATTGACTGCAGATTTGCTTTCTTCTTATTCCCCTTATTTTCAAATTAAACACCATTGAATGTTGCTGTGTGACTGCAAAACCCTGCTTTTCCATCAGGAAGACTGTTGCTCACCAGCTTTCTGTCAGGCAGGAGCTATGTATAAAGCCTCACTGAAGATCTCCTCATGCTATTTTTATGTCACTTATGGGCAACTGTTTATCTTCAAGGCCAGAAGCCACTTGCCATCACCACCAACCTGCACCCTAGGCTATCTTGGAAACACTAGTTATTTTAAATTTCATGAATATTTTCTCTCCTCTTATTTATTTATTTGACAGACAGAGATCACAAGTAGGCAGAGAGGCAGGCAGAGAGAGGAGGAAGCAGGCTCCCTGTGGAGCAGAGAGCCCAATGTGGGGCTCGATCCCAGGACCCTGGGATCATGACCTGAGCCAAAGGTAGAGGCTTTAACCCACTGAGCCTGAGCCACCCAGGTGCCCCTCTCTCCTCTCTTTTTACATTTTTTAAAATTTTCTAAAATTTTATTTGTGTGTGTGTGTGTGTTTTACAGTCTGTTCCCTGTTATGAACATTTTTTTTAAATTCAAGTATAACATCCGTTGTTATATTAGTTTCATTTGCACAACATTATGAGTCAACAGTTCTGTCCATTCCTTAGTGCTCATTAAGAGACGGATTCTTAATCCCCTTCACCTGTTGCACCCATCCCTCCCTCCGCCCCTCTGCCACCCACCATTTTGTTCTCCATATTTAAGAGGCTGGGTTTTTTGGACTTCATTTTTCTTTGTTTCTTTGTTTTGTTTCTTAAATTCCATATCAGAGTGAAATCATACGCTCTTTGTCTCCTTTCTTTCCTAACCAATTAACAGTCACTTAAGGAACAATGTATTGCGCACGAAAATGATGAGAACCCTGAGAAATATGGAAGCAAAGAAGACATGCCCAGTGAGTCACCATGTAATGGGGGAAGAGAGCAGATATGCGTGGCTCCTGGAGTGACAGTAATAGAAAAAGTAGTCCTTTTAGATTTAAGTCTGGATAAACATTGTTAAAGAAAGATTATTTATCTATTTGAGAGAGAGATTGAGAGCTTGATCTGGGGGAGGAACAGAGGGAGAGAATCCTAAGCATAGTCCATGCTGAGTATGAAACTTGATTTCAGGACCCTGAGGTCATGACCGAAGCCAGCCTGGGTGGCTCAGTTGTTAAGTGTCTGCCTTCCGGCTCAGGTCGTGATCCCAGGGTCCTGGGATCGAGTCCCTCATCGGGCTCCCTGCTTGGCGGGAAGCCTGCTTCTACCTCTCCTATACTCCCTGCTTCTGTTCCTTCTCTTGCTGTGTCTCTCTCTATCAAATAAATAAATAAAATCTTAAAAAAAGAGAAAAGTCTGATACTTAACTGACTGTGCCAGCCAGGTACCCTGGATAAACTTGTTTATGGTCAGGTCCAATAATTACAAGTTTTGAGGCAGCGGTTACAAATGGAGGTCTAGTTAGCATGTGTTATATGTTTTAAAATTGTAGGAAAAGCTACCAAACTATTGAATAAGACATATTTTTCCTCCTCCATTGACAGAATGTTTTCTGTAATGAAGAAATAAAATCCTTTGTGCAAAACTTTGATTTTCATATAACTGAAAGCTGACAAAATACAAACAATGACTGATTTTAATTATTACTAAGTGTGACAGTATTCTTTCGATAGTTTGGTTAATGTTTAATGACAACAAAATAAACATATATGTAATTCATAATCTATTACACATTTCATATTTAGTTTTGATCCCTTCATTTCAGGAAAACCACTAAAAAACTGCTAAAATTCATAGTTAATATTTTCACATTTTTTAATTCACTACAACAATGACTTAAAATTACTAATCAATAAATATAATTGTGTTACAGTGTACTGAATTTGAAATTATTTTTGCTAAAGTATAAGTCAATTTTAAAAAAGTTATATTGTACTAAAATATTGAAAATTAGTCAAAATTACCTATTATAATTGATAAGTAAGTATAAACTTTTATAAATTAATAAATATAAAAACCTATATTACCATTTAAATAAAGCTAAAGTTGTATTTTTTTAATTTAAAATTAAATCTTACCAAATATTTTCAATTCTAATATACAGTGTGCATCTAGTTTCTTGTGTAAAGAATTTGTATCATACTTCATACATTCTGTATCTATAGGAATGTAATTTTTACAAATAAACAGAGTAATAGGAACTTTTTAATACTGCAAAAGGCTTCTAGTCACACTTGGTAATTATTGCAAATGCCATGCTAAATTATGAATACTTCCACAACTGCAAATTAGATCAATTAGTAATGGAAGCAAGAAAATGGACACTTGGCAGTTGTGGGAAATGATTTTTTGTTATGCAAGCTCCGCTGCGAGAGTGTGCAGACTGTGAGTCAGCGGGTGAGAAGTTAGTGTGTCCTTCTGCAACAGCACATCCTGCCCCTGGGCTCATGGGGAGTACCTCCCCCCACATGGACACACATGGGCACTGTCTCACCCTTAAACCCCTTATGCTAGTCACCAGCTGTGAAATGCACCATAGGGAAAATAAGATGGAGAAGAAGGTCTCTAGGACCTGAACAGTGTCAGTCACCAAAGTAGATGCTTAGATTATGGGTTGCCCTCTGCCAGTATTGATTACTGGACTCTGAATGACAGAGGTACCCATGTGTTCTGTAGCAAATGGTGTGTGTGTGTGAGAGAAAGAGATAGACAGGGCGCCTGAGGCTCAAGATCCTGGGCAAGGAGTTTTCTTGCCTGTGTCTTAGGTTGTCTAGCAATTTGGGACTTGGGAACATCAGTGAAATTAGGATAGACATTTGTAGAGAGACTGGGAAGTAAACCCAGCCTTGGAGACCATCCAGGATTTAGACAGGAAAAGTGAAGGGGAAAAGAGCAATTGGGGCGGACCTAACAACAGAAATACTCGAACAGACTCATTGTGACAAATAATAGGACCTGCCAGTCCACAGAGGAGAATTTCTGTTACAGGAAAGAGATGGCACGAGCTTGTGAAAGTAGAGACTACATGAAAGAAATGTGATTTTATGTATTAAGTAATTGGTTCATGACCTGGCAGTGACATACTAATAATGATGCTTTGGGGGAAAATAGCTGGAAGTGCGAAAGATATTGACAAAAGAGGATACTCGAGAAAAGAACAGTTGGAAATCCACTAAGTGGGATTGATGAGAGTGAGGATGGGGTGCTGGCTAGCGTTGGGGCGAGAGTCCATAAGGCAAACCTTAGGGCTTTCCAGAAAGAGAATAAACAGGGGTAGGTCTCTTTATATTTTCGTTCAAATGCTAATATTAAAATTTAAAAATTTCATAAAATCCCTTTAACTGAAAGCAGCATCCGCTTTTCCATGTTTAAGTTTTGTCCATAGGAGATGTGTATGCAGGTGGAGAGGGAAAGGTGCAGGCCTGATCGAGCCAGAGACAACAGGAAAAACTTCTCTTCCATATCTCTCAGTGGATTTCAGGTCGTATGCACAAGCCGTTCCCGGGTTTCCCTTCTTTGCCTTCTTTCCTGTATCTTTTCTTTGTGCTGTCAGGTCCTTCGTGTTACTTGGCCTTTAAGACAAAGCTAAAAGGTGTAGAAGGCAAATGTGAAAAGGATTATTTAATAGAGTTGGAAAGCAATGCTGTTGTAAACCCGGTTTTGGGCCCAGGGATAAAAGGAGAAAATGCTTCATCATTAAGGTAAAATGATTAGGTAGCTCAGTTTTGTTATCTTCCCAATTTGTAAGCAAGTCAAGTTCTCTCGAAAGGCCTAAATCAGGATCCGTGACATTTCAGGGCCCCAGATAGCATATGTCGTGTTGGTGTTATTTTCAGAATAGTAGAATATTCTATGTAATGGTGTGTCCTTAATCACTCATATGCCATACAAAGGGGTTTCCTTTTTAAAAGTTTAAGGATCTTGGGGCTCTTGGGTGTCGGAGTCGGTTAAGCACAGATTCTTGGTTTTGGCTCAGGTCGCATTCCCTGGGTTGTGGGATGGAGCCCCCTGTCAGGCTCTGTGCTCAGCATGGGGTCTACTTGAAATTCTTTCTCTCTCTGCCCCTCCTGCTCCTGCTACCTCTCACACTCTCTCAAATCAATCAATCATTCAATCAATCATCTTTAAAGGATTCTGTTTGTCCTGCACCATGAATGGGCCTTGCTTAGGAACCTGTAATTCAACATACCGTGAACTACTTCTGCCTCTATGCCTCTCCTCCCCAGCCCTTACATTGCTTTTATCATTCCATAAATTGGCTAAATGTGGTAGAAGATTTTTTAAAAATTTGTATCTAACTTGAAATTTGCATCGCTATATTCTTGATATTTGTGCTCTAAAAGATGTACTTTATTATTTTGAAGTAAAGAGTGTTTCAGAATTACTACTAGATATCTCAGAAGACTTTTAGGACATTAAAATAAGTAATGTGAATATGAATACAAAATAAATCTGTTCAAGGTAAATTTTGTAGGTTAGTTTTATATGAAGTTAAAAAAGAAACATTGGATATATTTGTGTGTATGTGTACATATATATATAATTTTTATATGTAATATACACATACATACCAAGAGACAGCATATATTTGTGTATGTATATATTTTGTGTATCTATATATGTATGTGTACACACACATATACACACATATGTGGAAAGTGGAAAGAAGTTATATAATAAAAAGAAGTTATGTAATGCTTAAGCAATATTATTTTCCAGATGCTGTTTTCAGTAATACATTATCTTCTCCAGAGGAGCTCAAATCAAATCCACAAATACTTTTTTGAGGACTTTATGTGCAGTAGCTCTGTGCTAGTCATTAGATCATTTTACACAACCGTGTATAGTATGGAAATAACTGAGGACATCTGTATTATGTTAGAACTCTTCATTTTTGGAGAATATATGGGGATCAGGTGCCCAGTCATGATGTTTGTGTGACAAGCTTATGTGTGTATTCATGCTGATGGATTGTTTATGATTGCTAAATGGATCATTTTTGAGGAAGCAATTTTTTATCTTATTTAATTCAATTAATTAGTGCATAGTTAGTTTCAGATGTGGAGTTCAGTTATTTATCAATTGCATGTAATATCCAATGCTTATTACATCATGTGTCCTCCTTAATGTCCATCACCCAGTCACCCCATCCTCCCACCCACCACCCCTCCAACAACCCTCAGTTTGTTCCCTGGAGTTTAGAGTCTCTTATGGTTTGTCTCCCTCTCTGATTTTGTCTTATTTTATTTTTCCCTCCCTTCCCCTATGATTTTCTGTTTTGTTTTTTAAATTCCACATATGATTGAAACCATATGATAATTGTCTTTCTGTGATTGACATATTTTGAGGAAGCAATTTTTAATAGGTAAACAAAGTACAACTTGCAGACTTCTGCAAGAGAGACAAAATTATTTTCTGTCTTAGGATGTCACTGATGAAGACTCTAGCCCTGTGGGCTAGAAAAAGGCTGCCTGCAGTTTGAGAAAGAGTAGAGCCTGGGATTCATTAGAAGGCAAGGCCAGAGGAAATGGTCTTTGCTAGTGTTAGGAAATTAACAGGAGTGGGATCCAGCAATGATAGCGTAACTAAGAGAGGACTCATTCTGATTTGGGAAGCCAATTGGAATTGGAAAGCGAAAGATCATTTCCTAAGAATTGGTGAAAAGATAGAAGATCTAGAATAGGCTGATTAATACTGCAGAGTATTCCTATCAGGTCTGAAGGATCATACTAAAGACCATGTAGCAGGCTCTCCTTTTTGTGTCATGGTGGATCATGGGTCATCCCATTTACTCCTTTTCTGGCCTGCCCTGGACTTGTAGGAGGCACCCCCAGCAACTGTGGTTGTCCTATGAGCCTTGTTCCTTTGACTATGGCTCATTGACCCAGGTGGGGTCAACTAAATTCTTCTTCCTAGGAATTTAGAGTAATACCCGAGGACATTGGGAGAGAAGTCATCAACTTTATGGTGGTGTCTTGAATACTCTTTGGATAATCCTGGGCTCAAATACTAATTCTAGTTTTTTCTGGAAAAGATGCTTTGCTAGTCTGATTCTCACTTTTCCTATCATAAATGACAACAGCAATATATCCCTTATAATTTTGTTGTAAGGAAATGAAATACAATATATATAAATGCTTAACTGAATAAATGACAGTAGCAGGTGCTCAGTGAGTACTGGTTTTCTTTTAATCTTATAAGAGCAGTGGTTCTAGAGGTTTCTGAAATCACTCTGGCCTTTCAGATTTTGGTTAGGTTCTCTTGAAGCCAGCACTTTTTTTTTTAATAAGAAAGGAAAATCAGACACTGGAAAGAGTTTTAGTAGCTGCTAAAATATATGCAGTGTTTTAGGAGGTCTCAGAAAGCAACCCAGGGCTATTTCCTGGCCTCAAGATCTCTCACTCTATTATTTCACAGAAGACTAGATGTCCCCCTTCTCTGGCTAGCCTAAGAATATAGGATGCTTTACAGAGCTAGGGTTCTCACTGTTGGAGGGCTTTTCATAGGAACTGAGCTCTGTCCATGCAGATGCATCTCCTGTAATGGGAGTGTGGGGCATCCTGTGCTCTTATTCCTTCAGTGGTCATCAGGAGATCCCATTGCTCAACCCTGTGACATTGATACTGTGGGTTTCGAGTTCCTTTACATGACAAATAGGTAAAGGTTTAGGTAAGTTGATGATATAGTCAAAGATGTATTTATATTTAATTTTTATTTGAATTACACGTATTTATTACACGTATTTAAGGGGCATGAGATCTGTCAGCATGAAAGGATGATACTTTTATATTTGTAAAATATTTTTAATCAAATTCTGCATATGCATTTTTATAACCTTTTTATGCCTTTGATGTCACTAAAACAACATTTTGAATTATCGACAGTTTTTTTTTTTTTCATAGCACTTTATCTTGCTGTCTAGTGTGAGATATTGAAATTTTTATATCTGTGTATGGTGCTGTCACTGGAAATTTTATCTCAAGTCCCAGCTTTAGAACATTTGGTTTTTTATTCATCCTGAGTGTGCATATATGTGATCTCTATTCCTGTTTCAATAGATCTTTAAAAATCTTGTCTAAAGTGACAGCTGCAGCAGAAAGAGTTGGTGTCCACCAAAAATGTGTGCTTTATCTTGAGCTGTTCAGAATCATCGTGGGAAAGTAGCTTCTTAGCCCAAGTTACATTTTACAAGCCCCTCCCAAGTAGGTGGTCCCAACTAGGTGGTACCATGTGATTGGTTTTTGCCTGAGAATGATCAGCAGCAACAAGGGGTGTGGCTTCTGGGGAGGGACCACTGAAAGGAAGTGGCCTCTACCATCCTCTCTTTCCCCAGTCGTAGGCTGTTGGCAAGCTTTTTCTTATTTTAGATTTTATTTATTTATTTGGGAGAGAGTAAGAGCAAGAGAAAACCCAAAGGGAGAAGGAGAGGGAGAAGCAGTCTCTCTGTTGAGCAAGGAGCCTGATGTGGGCCTTGATCCCAGGACCCCAGTATCATGACCTGAGCCCAAGGCAAACACTGAACCAGCTGAGCTACCCAGGCGCCCCTGCAAACTTTTATAGTAAGGACCTGATAGGAGTATTTTAGGCTTTTTTGGTTATGTGGTCTATGTGGCAAAGCTGCTGTTGTATGATGAAAGCAGGCATAGACAGTATAATCAACAAAAAGGCGTGGCTGTGTTCTGTGGGCTGTGTGCTGTGGGCTGTGGGCTGTGTGCTGCTGACCTCCACTCCAGAGGCTCATGGAGGCACCAAAAAGGGCTCTGGATATGCGCAGAACTAATGGAGGAAAGTCTCTTGCCATCAGGGAATGACTGCATTTGCTATTAATGTAGCAAGAATGAAACTTTCATTGTGTTAAAAAAATAGAAATTTGGGGATTTGGGAATTGATTTGTAATAGAATCTGACATTGCCCTAACTAATATAAAATCTAACAGGAGATTTGGAGATATCCCCACAGAAATGATTACTAAATGTGCACTGTATTTTTATTTGCTAATTTGTTTGTTCATTTGTTTGATTTTTTAACACAGTTTCTGCCAGATGGCTGTATAAGCGCTCAGAACTTAGAAGGTTGTTTCAGGTTAATATGTTTTCTCCAAACAATACTTTTACAGCTCAAAATAATGTAAACGGCAGTTTATTCTGCGAGGTAATAGATTTTGTTGAAAGTCAAGTATAAGGTGACTCCTTTTCTGGAAAATAATTTTAGGGAAAAAAATCACTCTACATTTCAGTAGGTGTGGCTGATTACTCCTCAGTTTTTATGGTCACAGGTTTTGGGGACTAAAGAATGCGAGGTCAAGAAGAATTGTATCAAAGTCTGGGTGAAATGAAATCATTTGTCTTTCTCAGTGAACACCTGTGTTTTATAGTGGGAAGAACATAAACTTTTAATTTGGATAGACTTTGGTTTAATACTGGGTTGTCTTTAGGCAACTCATTTTAACCTCTCTTGGCCTGAGGTTCTACCTGGAGTGGGTAACCTTACCTCAGGGCAATGTTTTAAATATCAAAGAAGGTAATGAGCATATAGCGCTTAGTTAATCTTTGTTTAACAAAATAGACCTGTTCTCTTCTTCTCTAGCTGTACTAGGTAACATACCTTGCTATTTGTTGCTGTAGCAAAACAGACCTCATAAAAATTTGAAAACAATCTGTGCATCAAGAGACAACATTAATAAAATTATAAGTTGAGCTATGAGTAAGGGAAAGTAGTTTTGAAATGAAGAAGTGAGCCACAGACTGTGAAAAAATATTCACAGTTCATATAGCGGACAAAGACTTGTATCCAGAATAAAAAATAAATAAATAAACCCTACAACAAATTAGAAGCAGACAAAGCAATTAAAAATGGGCAAAGACTTGAACAGACACTTCTCACAGTAAGATACACAAATGGTAAGCAAATACATAAAAGAATGCTCAATGAAATATCACCTGTACCACCCACAAGAATGATGAAAATTAAAATGACTGAAAACACCAACTCTTGTTGAGGCTGTGGGGCCACTGAAAACCATCCATTGCTGATGGGGAGTAAATGGCGTGTGTTCTAAGACTTAGCAGTCAAAGGAACGAACCCTTATCACATGTAACTAACAAATCACACACACACATACATCATGTTATGCAAAAGAAACCAGAAACAAATGAGTTCAAATGTATGGTTTAACTTATATGAAGTTCTAGAACAGGTAAAACAAATTTATGGAAATAGAAATCAAAGAGTGTTTTCCTCTCCTGGGAGGGATAGAGCAGACAAGGACCAGGGAAACACGTTTAGGTAATGGTAGTGTTCCATTTCTTGATGGACATATTGGTTATATGAGTGCATAAATTCATGAGAACTTAGGACACCTGGATGGTTCAGTCATTTAAGCATCTGCCTTCAGCTCGAGTAATGATTCCAGGGTCCTGGGATCAAGTCCTGTGTTGGGCTCCCTGATCAGCGGGGAGCCTCCTTTTCCCTCTCCCTCTGTCCCTCCTCTCCCTTCCCCCTCCCTCCCTCACCTCTGCTGGTGTGTTCTCTCTCTCACTCTCACACATAAATAAATACAATTAAAAAAAAACCTCGCCAAACTGCACTCCTAAGATCTCTGCTTTTTAAAGGGCGTCTGTAAATATTCTTCAGTAAAAAGTATATTGAAAGAAAGAAAATAAATTAGGTGAGTTCTGTCTGGTCTCTCTAAGCAGTGATTTAACACACAGTGGAGATTCATTACTCACTCTTCCACTGTTTGGTACCTTCATTATAATTAGATTAACGGATTCCCAATAAAATCTAAAAACTGCATCTTTTAACTTTAAATTGCATTGATTTTCATTATATAAAATGCTATATTATTATATGTACTAAACACATACTCAATATTTTCATTATTTAAAAAATTTCTATTCATGAAGTTTCCCAAATTGCATAAAATCATTCCAGACATTTTCTAGTTTTCTCCAAACTGCTGCCTGATATGTAATCATATAAACGTCACAGATCAGGGATGCCTGGGTAGCTCAGTAGGTTAAGTGTCTGCCTTCAGCTCAGGTCATGATCCCAGGGTCCTGGGATAGAGTCCCACATAGAGCTCCTTGCTCAGCAGGGAGCCTGCTTCTCCTTCTCCCTTTGCCTGTTGCTCCCCCTGCTTGTGCTCTCTCTCTCTGACAAATAAATACAATCTTAAAAAAAAAATAAACTTCCCGGGTCAATTAAAATGATCAGTTAAAAGAAGGAAAGTAGTTGACTGAGTGCTTTAGCTAAGAATTATAACCTTCAAATCAAAGGGCCACAGGGAGGGTGAAGATGACTGGGACGGTGTCCCTGCTTTTAGTCACTTTGAATCATTTTATACTCTTTATTTCATATTGCTTGGCAGCATACTTAAAATTCATGTTTTAATCAAAAATTTCCATTTGATGATAGCAAACATTATTAATTAAGAACTAGATATACCTCCCTCAAGATTTTACCCCATGGACTCTTGAACAGTGTCTTGACAGTTTCACCACTAAACCATGACTCATGCATCCAGTACACCCACTAAGTACATACTGAATGAACAAAGGAGTAAATGCTTCTTCCAATTCCTTATAGCTCAAACCATCTTGGCATCTATAGTCTTTTTGGGCCAGCAGTACTTGCTTCCTTAAACCACCATCGAGATATGATGTATCATAGGGGAGGTGTAGCTCATTGACTTTGTCTCTGATTTATCTTGTCTTCTTCATGATTGCTGGCTCCCTGAGAATGAGGGAAAATAATAATTTTTAGTCTGATTAGGTTCATAGTAGCTTGATACAACAGTATAGAAAGTACTTGGAGGAAGGAGATTCAGAAATATTTAATGATTGGGAGAGTACAGACACCAGCTAGTCAGAGGACAAATGCTGAAGCAACAAAGTGACGCTAGTCCACAAAAAACAGGGCAACCCAAAGAGGCGTGATGGCCAGCTGAGTACCTGTCCTTTCTTGGGTTTTCAGTGTCTTCAAGTAAAAATATTTAGGCTCTCAGATTTCTATCACTATTCTTCAGCTCTCCAAGGGTTTGTACGGGGGTTGCATAGGGATGCTTGACCTTGAGAATTAAAATCTATTTCCCCTCACTTTCTGCTGGTGTCTTGACATTGGGTTGATTTTTCTTGGATTCTTCCAGAACTAGTTGTTTTCTGCTGACTCAGCACCAGGTCAGCAGTCCAGGTTTCTGTTCTTTCATGGTATTCTCTCTAAAGAAGAACGCTGGGGATCTTCTCTGAGGTCTGGCTGTGTTTCCTCTTTGGCCCAGCCCCCAGTGGTAGAACAGATATTCATGGCCACTCTCTCTGGCAAGGTCTTCATCACACTTGCACATATTTCTGATTTATTTCCATTTTATGGTGACAAAGGGCAACTTGGTTTCCCTTTGCATAAACAGGAGTTGTCAGCAGGAGCCTTTGGTGGGTGGTACTGGAGGAGGTTAGGGAGCAACTGCTCTCAACATATGTGTGTTTGGAGCACACACAATAAATCAAAGCAAAGGTCCCCCAACTTATCTGAAGGTTTCTAAACTCACCCTTCACTCTCCAGTCTGGGGGAGGGGGGAATGAAGACAAATGCCAACCTGTGTGTGTCTTCCTCCTCTCTGTGTCTCCCCTCTTCTGTTTCCTTTCCTTGCCCTCATTTTCCTAGATCTAAATGTGACTAGTTTATCTTTCGCTTCCATTTTGTAATGGCCCTCTTAGTTCTCACTCCAGCTTCAGGGCTAATCAATCACAGAAGCAACTCTACGGATTGTTTTGCCTGGCTCAGCCTTTCTGTATTAAATGGCAGCTAGTGGCATTTGTAAAATACTGTCTTTCACAAAAAGTCATTTCCTAAACCTATTATCTTACTCCTGCCTGTTGTCTGCTGCAAATATTGTTGGTACTCTTTTTTCTCTCTCTGTCCCTCTATCTTTGTGTCTCTCTCATTCTCTCTCTCTCTCTCCCCCCAAAGAGTCATTTTAGACATTTTTTTTTTTTTCCTTTCCTAATCTGGGTTCCTTTCTAAGGCTTATCTTTTGACTTCTACTTTAGGTCCTGTCCTTCTTTCCTGTTCATGGACATGACACTCCTCTCTTTCTTCATCATTCATTTTTCTGTTTACTGGGACATTCAAATCAGCCTATAAAATTTCAGTAAAAACCTGGAAATTTTCAGGAAAAATTATTTGAGGAGTTCTTTATTCTGTGTCTAATTCCTCTCTCCTCCATTCTCTCCTAAGTTAGCCTTTGGCCCCACATCTTTACTAGAATTCTCTTTTCACAGAAAAATCCCTTTTTCGAGGTCTTCAGTTACTTTCTTAGTGCTAAATTCAATTGTCAGTGATCAGTCCCTACCTAACTCGATTTATCAACAGCATTTGGCGTCATGGCTCCTCTTCCGTGATTTCCTTTCACGTGGTTTCCAGAATCCCATACTCCCTTAGGTTTTCTTCCACCTCACTAATTGCTCCTTCTCAGACTTTTTTCTGTGTCTTCCCTTTTCTCTCTGACCTCTTGATAACTGAAATGCCTCAGGGCTCAATCTCTAATCCTTTTCTCTATACTCACCCCTCTGGGAATCTCATCTAATCTCCCTGTTTAAGTGCCATCCATACGACAGTAACTTCCTAAATTATATTTTAAGGCTAGACCTCTGGAATTAACTCAATACTTATATAACCATAATTTAATATCTAAGCTTAATGTTTCCGTTGGGTGAAATCCAGAGCCCGCAGTTCACCATTGCTTGTGAGGACAACTCTACCTGGCCAGGTGCTCAAGCCAAAATCTTGGCGTCAGCCTGTGACTTTTCTGTTGCTCTTATGCACAGCATTGTGTCCGCTGGGAAATTCCATTGGCTTTATTGCCAGCGTATTTGCAGAAGCCAGCCACTCCTCCACATCCTTCTTGCTACCTCCGTGGTAAAAGCCACCATTACTTCTCTTGAGTTATTGTGATGGTTTCCTCTTCCTAAACTTTCATCCGCATTACAGAAGACAGAATGATTATTTTAAGATGAAAATTATTTGACTCCTTTTTCAGCATCCTGCAAAAGCTCTAGTTTCAGAGTTCTAAATGTTTATATTTCTGAAGTTCTTCGAGTGGACAAGCCCTTCTGTTACCTGTCCCCTTCCTCGCCTCTGTCACTCGCTTTGCTTGGGCTACGGTGCCTTCTCAGACACTCCTTCCAGATGCCAAATAGGCCCCTACCTTGTAACTCTTGCTTAAGCTAGTCCCTCTGCTTAAATGTCTCTTCTCTCAAATATCTATGTGAGTAATTCCCTCTCTTCGAATCTTTATTTCCAAAATGACCTGCTGACTGAGGCCTTCCGTGAACATGCTACTTAAAGTATCAACCTATTTACCTCTCAGTGCTCACAGACTCCTAATGCCCCTTGCACTGTTGTGGTGGTGGTTGTTGTTGTTGTTCTTCTTCTTCTTTATCTAATTTTAACCTTCTAAATACTAGGGCAGAGACTCTTGTTGTTCATCAAATGTCTATGCGCTGCTCTAGATTTCCCAGCTTCCTCTGCAATTAGCATAGGGACATATGAGCTGATTTGGCCAATCATATGTAAGCAGAAGTAATTCATGACATTTCTTAGTTAAGGCAGTTTTGCCTCCTGTATTTTTCCCTTCTTTTGCCTCTTCGTATAGTGACTTTAGACGTCACATTTCCAGACAGGAGAGTCACAAGATGGATGAGGGCACCCGGCATATATAACAGACTCTGATATGGGGGAAAACAAACTTTTTCTGGTTAAACATTTTAGGTGCTGGGGTATTTATTTTGCAGCAGTTAATGTTAATCTCTCATATTAATACAGTTCTGCAACATACGTATCATGTCTATTTTTTGTCTTTCCTTCTCCGCTAGAATATAAGTACCATTATGATGAACGTATCTGTCTTTTCCGTTCACTGATTTATTCTAAGTGCCTAGATTAGTACCTGACAAATATAGTAGACACTCAGTAAGTATTTGTAGAATGAGTGCAAGAGCTAGGAAAATCTGTGGTTTTTATATTCTTTCTTCTTTGCCCTGAATAAGCTCTAAGTATTTTCTTTTCCAACTAGCTCATTTAGTTTTATTTCATGTAGTCATTTGATTAAGTGGGGTCTTCTGGAGGTGATTAGGATATTTGAAATGGGATGCAGAGTGGGGAGATCCACAGATAATTTTAACTTTCTTCATCTCTTCCCATCTTGAATATAAAAACACAATCAGGGCAACATAGGCAGAGCGTTTAGAATGGGCCACAAACCTTCCATTTGTAAACTAAGCCCAGGTAAATATCCAAGGGAATTTTGTACTTTAAATTAGATGATCTCTTGCAGCAAACTCTGCTTCCCAACTTGTATCCTACACGTAGGTGAAATCCAAATACATGCATAAAATTCTATCAAAAGAGCAGTGCAAGGTTGCGTTGTGAAGTTTGCCCCTCAGTCACTGTGAACATGTCGGCTCCCTGCGAGGGGCACTGACTTATGCACCAGCTTGGCTTCCCGCTGAGACGCAGCTGCTCCTCCATACTTGGCGAGTGCAGCCATGAATGGTGGGAAGTTGACTGGAGCTGGAGACTGTTACTCAGTGCACACTCTCCTGAACTTTTCAACTCTAAAGACCGAGGTCCTTGTGAAGCCAGTGTAGAGTAAACAGCCCTGTCCTTCTGTCTTGAACAACATGGACTTTATGGCAAAAGAGCACTTCCGTGGTTATTCCGAGTGGTGTTAAAGTCACCAGATTAGGGCCATGATGGAGTCACTCATGCTAAGCCCCATGTCAACAAACCAGAACCTTGCTAAATTCCCGTGCAGGCTCTCTCTGAAAAGGAAGGCCCTGGTCACCCAATCAGCATCTGCCTGCTCAACACAAGTTACCTGGCTTGGCTCTAAGCCTCCCCTTTGCTCCATATAGAAAAAGTCACCCAGCTTTGACCAATCAGCAGATGCCCAGTGCAAATTCCTTGTTTCTGGTCACTTTGGTCTATAAGGATCTCTCACCTTCTACGACTCTTTGGGACTCCTTTTTATCTGCGAGACTGAATGCTGCCCAGTTCAAAAATCACTGAAAAAAGTCAATAATGTCTTTAAAATTTACTCAGTTGAATTTTTGTTCGTTAGCAGTGGGGACAATACCTTGCCTATAATTGCATAATACATTACAAAACACTTTACACACATGGTTACTTTGATCCTTGATCAGGGGCCCAGCACGGTCTCTGCAACATGGTCAGCACATGATAATATTCATCGAAGAAATGAAGAAATAAAGGCTTTTGAAGATAAACCTTCAACATAAACTCCAGGTGAAAAAAAGGCAACTTCCGATCTTGGGTTTATCATCTGGAGTCATTCTTGGCATTTTCTTTCCAAGAGAATAGATGCACATTCCTGCCCCTACGTCCTTCCCTCCCTCCCTCCCTCCCTCCCTCCTTCCTTCCATTCATTCATTCATTCATTCTAATTTTTTAATACCAATGATCCCTAAACAAACTATGAGGAATGATTATGGCGTACGGGTTAGACAGAATTTAAATTCGTTTTTGCTGTTGTTATCATCCCTGCTGTATTTTCTTCTATCAAGAGGCAGAAGTCATCTCAAGTAGAATTTCTTTGATCTGGGAAGAATTCCCTAAATGGAGCCTCTTAAGTTGTGTAGATGTCAGTAAGTACAAGTAATTGCTCTAAAGGAGTGATATTTTATTACCTTTTTCTTTATTTTAACTTGAAACTTAAAACTTACTGCCCCTCCCAGTAACCTTATGTATTTAAAACTTCTCTTTTGGGACAAAGTAGCCAATTTGCTCTTAAAAGGAAGAGAAGTGAGCCCTGCAGTTTTCTTTTTCTTTCCTTTTTTGAAATTCACTGCATTTAACCAGGGGCAAATAGAGGGTTTGGCCTCAGGCTGATTTCGAGGAAAGTACGAGACTCTCCAGAGGGAACTCACAGTGAAAGCAGAGAGCCACTGTCTGCACATTACCTGGGTTCACGTAAGGGACTCGCCTGCTATGGGATCCTCACCTGTCATGAGTGTTCCTGAGAGTAGGAAGCCCCTTCATATTATCCTCCTGGCTTGGAGGGAGGGCTTTGGAAACTAAGTGATTCTAAACTAGTGTAACCTTGGGAATGACAGAGTACCACATACCCATAGGCCCAGCAGACAATACACAGGCATTTGAAACTCTGGTCTTTCTTACTTCAGTTACTAGAAAGCTAACACCAGATGTGTCTGGGAGGTTGGCTGAGTCTACAGAGAAAATATTACATGTTAGAAGAGAGAACCTATCCAGGAAAGTGTGAGTCCAATGAGAAGGTGACATCCTTTCACAGGCATGAGCCAATGGGAGGTCTTTGTGCCTCCTAGATAAGAAATGTTGAGTGTAGAAGAATTTATTGGAAATGTGTTGAATTGTCTCATGCATCCTGCTAGGGAGCGTAGATATGAGGAGACTGTAGATACTCCCTTCTTGTAGTTAATGGAGGTGAGTCCTAATTAACTGAGTGATCTGCCAGCTGATCACTGGCTCAAGTAATTTTGCAACATAGATATTAAAAAGAATTTAATCATAATTTTACTAAACAGTAAGGAAGGAAATTATAGGTTATTGTGCAAGGTAACCTGGTATGTGAATCGGGGAAAATTTTCCTGAAGAAGTGAGGTCTTGGAATTAGTTTGGTAAAGAGAAGTGAAGGTAGAACTTCATGCTGAATATTCTGAGAGTTTAAGAAAAGTAATGGATTTCTGGAGTGAGGAGTTCAAGAAAGGCTATGGGATAGGGCTGGAGAGCCATATTAAGGATTTCTGGCTTTATCCAAAGAGAAAAGGAAAGCCAAGTGACCCTGTAAATTACATTTTAAAGGTATATTATTTTTCATGAAAAATAGAAATTGGCTATAATGGGGCAAAGAAGTGTGTGTGTGTGTGTCTGTGTGTCTGTGTGTAGGAGCTAGGCAAAGAGTAGATGAATGGATGAGTCCACTTGGGGTTATTACTAAAATTCAGGCAGAATTCTTAGAAGCTTGAACCAGCAGCCATGCTATAGGTTAGAAGGAGGTGGATGTGTTAGGGGTAAATTCTTAGAACAATCTTCAGAGGTTAGTGATTTGGTGGACTTTAGGCAGAGATTTTTAAAAAGAATGCCTCTAAGGTATTCTTCCCTAGTCTTATCTAAATAGAGATTGAACATTGAAACTAGAAAAGATATCACGGAATATTTGGCACAAATATCTCTTTAATTATAGAGAAGCTTAGTACAGCCCATCATAGTAAAGGGAGTTGTCTCTCTCCATGTAGTTGGTTGGTTAATGCCAGAATTTAGACATGAACCAAAGTCACCTGCTGTTTACATTACGTTTCCTCAGCTCAGTGGAATAGAATTTTCCCTGCCCACTTACAAATATTCCCTTATGGATACTAAATAATTTTCTAAATGTACATGCAAAAGCACACTGGAGTATTTTCACCAATAAAGCTCTAACGTCTTTTTTCTTCTTCGTTTCTTCTAAAAATGTTCGATATTTCTGAGTAAATGATGATTCAACGGGCCATTAGACCACAGCTTACAATTATTCACATAAATGGCATATATGGATTTAAATGCTCTACTGAAAAGCCAGCTCTCAACTTATTGGGTGTCACTTAGATCTAGTATCTGAAATCTAAAAGAGTCATACTGCATGTGCATGTAATTTGACAAAGATATCACATAGATTTTAACCAGCGTTTAGTCTAACTGATCCTATTTTCCATCTTTTGGGAAAATCTGCAGCATTGCAGAAACTCAGATGTTGTTACCGCTAAGACTTTAGTATTTCCATCCTGCTACACTGAACAAATGCCAAGAACTTTAGAACCCTTTTTTGGATAATTCAGCCTCAATACAATCTACTACAAGTTTAATCAAGGGAAACCAAGGGAAAAATGAAATAGATGTTGCTATTCAAATGGCAGCATTTAGATAAAGGACTGCATAAACATGGACATTTAATTTTATTGAAATTTAAATGAGTTTACTACTCATTGGATATAAGGTCTGTTAATTAAGGCATGAGTGCCTTGTAAATCCTGGATGAGTGCATATTTGCCACATCCAGTTGTGGCTGACAACAGTCCTTTGTACAAAATGGAGAATAAATCTAAACCAATTAAGATACTGTATGTGTAATTATGAATATTGTAAATGAAATGAGGTGACTATGGATTGTGCATTTTAACATGTGTTCGAAGAAACTAGGTTGCATTAATTCTTGGTAACTGCTGATTGTCACACTCTACTCGGTAATGTGCTAATAACTAATCATCTTTTGAACAAATTAGTATAGCCTCCATTAAAGAGGTATTATATAAAATCATATGTAAATCTCGTCTTTGTTCACAATCATTATTATTTATTTATTTATTTATTTGAGAGAGAGAGTGCACAAGCAGGGGGAGCAGCAGAGGGAGAGGGAGAAGCAGGTTCCCCACTGAGGAGGAAGCCAGATATGGGGCTCGATCCCTGGACTCTGGGATCATAAACTGAGCTCAAGGCAGGTGTTTAACTGACTGAGCCACCCAGGAACCCCTGTTCACAACCATTGATGATTTTAGGGAGCATATTCTTCAAGGTAGTGTGTTGAAGGGCTTTTGGGTTGCTAAAATTACTAAGATGTAACCCTTGTATCGGAGAACTGGCAATCTTGTTGGGAGATAGACACAGAAATGAGTTATGAGAAGTGAGATTATAATCAAAAGGTACAGAGAGCACAAAGCGGGTAGCAGTTCATTCTAAGATGGGGGGACGGTGATGGAGAATCTTGAGCTGGGTTTTCAAAGACAGAAGGCATATCTTAGATGGTGAAGAGCTTTTAAATCATGACAACTTTCTTAAATCACCTTTTTAAAAGCAAAAGAGTGCTTCTTGAGAGGAAATCCAAGTTGTGTAGATAATTTAGACGATGTTAAAAAAGGTTATCTAGAATTTGCAAAAAAGGCAAAAGAATCATGGCTTGTTTTCCCAGTGTTGTAATAGAACATGGTCTTATTTACTTTTTTGATTGATGTACCTCTGTTTTGACTATTTACTATTTATTAGATGCGAGCCTGTGTGAAATGATATGTTGTTAATGTGTAGACTTTATCCGGTAGAGGTGCAAAAGATTTCTGTTCCATCGAAAGATAACTCTGAAACTTGTGGTATTATTATATGCGGGAACATGAAAGAGTCTTTCCAACTCTGCTTTAAACCAGCTTCACCATCGTGCTGGTTTTGTCATTAATGAGTTAAATATATTCTCAATGTCTTTATTCTATATTTGAAAGTCATATTCTTAATTTATTAGAAATTGTAGTTTGATAAAACATACACTGGAATTCACAAATTTTTGAAAGATTTTATTTATTTATTTGACAGAGAGAGGGTGTGAACACAAGTAGGGGGAGCAACAGGCAGAGGGAGAGGGAGAAGCATGCTTCTTGCTGAGTGAGTAACCCAATGCGGGGCTCTATACCAGGACCCTGGGATCATGACCCAAGCCAAAGGCAGACACTTAACCGACTGAGCCACCCAAGTGCCCTTGGAATTCATAATCTTAAAGCCATTTCTCCATTTTATGTAGGACTTGGTGCCATCCTACCAAAGAGAAAGGAGGCTGGCCTTCCTCCTCTACCCTTTTAACTTCCTTAGCTCTCTGGAGACGCCTCGGAGAAATGACCAGCCCTTCGCTAGAATTGATAGGATCCTTCTGCTTTAAATAAGTGTCCCAGATAAAGAGGCAAAGCAGGTCCCAGCATCATATTTGTCACTGACGAAGGAGAGATGGTAAACAAGTGTGTTTCAGAAGGATCTTTCCTTTGTTGGACTGTCCTCAGCAAAGCATGTCCTATTTGTTGGCTCTAGAAATCAGAATGGAGAACTATTTAAAAGGCTCATCTGTGTTGCTTCAGCTCTATTTTTTCAGAAATATCTGGAGCTGAGACAAAAGTACGGACTTTTTTTTTTTTTTTTAGCTTGGTTTAAAATATCTTTATGAATTGAGAATATATATCATCCATTTGTTAGGAGAAAAGAGATGATACTAGGAAAGCCTCTTATGAGCCGCTAAAGAACAAAAATGGTATTCAGTCCTCTTGTCCGAGACATGGAGACTTCTCAGGACTTCTGTTTACTATTGCCTTCCATTCCCCATACAATAAAGAAAAGATGCCTTGATCGAATGGGCATGAACTATTTTAGCATTGTATTACATGTGTACACATACTTCATCCTATCCTCCAACATAGCTTGTGAGGGCCATATCATTTTTTTGGAAATGGTGTTCTACCTGTCTCAGTTTTGGATAATGTATTTTTTTGTGAAGTGGTTTTTCAGGAAAGATTCATCAGTGATCTTATCCAAGGCTACACCCTATGGGTTAGTTCACATTCTGCACATTTTCTACCTTCTGCTGTGGCCCCGGATGTGAGACAGTCTTAAGTGTAGATAGAAGTCTAGAGATAAGCATAGCTTCTTCTCATTTAAGGAAAAAATCCTGACAAGGGAAATCCAATATTTTAATGGGAAAACATGCAAAAATATTTATTACATGATGGGTGTGCATTGAAATTCTCCCCATTACTACTTTCTCCTTTTTCTCCCAGACTTCTTTTCGCTATCCAAAGCAACAATTTGCTCAGGGCACATTTTATTAGCATTTGGGTTGATAATGTACAGTATGCAAATTGGATATGAGAGCTGCTGTTGCAAAAAAAAAAAAAAAAAGCCAATCTAATTTGGGAATCTGATCTCTGTTTGCAATTACTTACCCATGTCACTGCTGCCCAACATGCATCCTTGGGCCAGATGCATGATGTCCTGCAGAGTATCATAACATCCAGTTGTTAATTTTATAGTCCACTCTCGCAGGGGAAGAATGGCAGAGGCAGAGGCCGCCCACAGCAGAAGACAGCCAGCTGTGAAGCAGTTAAATGTTTGCCTTCCCCCGTGAATAGTAAGAGAAGTCTTTCTACAGCAACTATACTGACTTCAGAACTTGACTATTTATACTACAGAGGAAAACGACCATAAATTTACATTTTTAACAGCTCAGACTATAGTAGGGATAGGAAGGAAGAATAGTAATTTTTAAAAAGGCATTGGACAATGCAATTGATTCTTTACGAAATCTGGTCCAACTTGAATAGATAATTATTGAAAATAGAAGTCCCTTTGCTCCTAGTTGAAGCAGGAATTTTTTTTTTTTTTAACACTAGCTGTTCTTAAATCCATTGTTAATCAAATTTGTTCACAGTTTACTGCTATTATTGGAGCAATACCTTATTTATCTCACTGTCAGGGGTGAGCTATTCCGCGTAAGTAAATTTCACAGATAACTTAAGCATGCCAACCCCAAGTGCATAAACCTTAAATAAAAGGACAATTTTGATGAAAACACACCTAAAATGCATTATGGACCACCTGGTATCTTAAATAGTGTATTTAAAATAATTAACACTTTTTCTTAATATAGTCAGCTTTTCCCCAGAACTATCACATGGGACCACGTGGGAGTCTGGCAGGAAGTAAAAATGCAGTTCCGGTAATGGCAATAAATACTTTGTTTGCTTCTGACTGCCATTTGTGATTGCAGGATTCTCCCCCTACGTCCATAATGATTTCTAAAAGGGAGTGTCCTATGTTTTGAGGGCAATGCGACAATTCTTTTCAATACTCCCTGATATCTTGAGTGATGTGGATGCATGGAGACTCCTCAGCTCTGCCACTGCTGCTGGTCTTGCCGCCAGGGACATCTGTATTTGTCCCCTGATCTGGTCATCTATAACTCTCCAACGGTTCTACTGCACTGAATTAAGATGTCACTAAAGTGATTGTTGCCCCTTGATACTTAGTGGCCGGTCGCTGCTTCTGCCACCCCTGATGACGTGAGGTCCATCACACCTTCCCCTTGGGGGACTTGCTGCTCCTGGTGTCATTTCCTGGGATGTCTGCAAGGTCCTCTGGGGCAGGGTCACATCCCTGAAGCCGCTGGGTATAAGGATGGAGGATGTTTCCCCTCACCTTTGAATTATTTTGCTCCTAAGAACTCACAGAATTTTTTTTTTTTTTTTAAGATTTTATTTATTTATTTGACCGAGAGAGAGAAAAGACACACAAGCAGGGGAAGCAGCAGAGGGAGGACGACAAAGCAAGCTCTCTGCCGAGCAGGGAGCCTGATGTAGGGCTCGATCCCGGGACTCCGGGATCATGACCCGAGCTGAAGGCAGACAACCTAACCGACTGAGCCACCCAGGTGCCCCAAGAACTCACAGAAATTTGATGTGGAAACGGGTCTCTCATTTCTTAACGGCAGCCTCTTCATTCCTTAGGAATGGACAAGTTCCTGGCGATCTAGCTAAAGGATAAGAGTAACATATACCGTGGGTTGCCACAGGTACTCTTTTCTATAGGCTGCTCTAAGATTGTTCTTTAAAATAGATAATCTGTGTATAACTAACTCTCCAGCCCTTCTGATATGCCCACACATGGCTGAATCTCAGTGGGAACACAATTTAGGCTCAAGGCACTGCAGAAACACCTGAGAGTTGCTATTATTATGACAAATTAGCTTTTTACTGGGTAGCTAAATAGTAGTTAGATCCCCACTTCCTCATTACCAGGCTGTCAACTGTAAGTGTGACTGCCCCAGAGTCCTCCCCCTCTAATTGCCTGTTTTCAGTCTATTATGATTTGACAACACAGCTAACCAAGGTTGGTGGTACTTTACTGAAACACGAATCTATAAAGTGTGATGAACGATCTTATTGCAGGAGTTTTCAACATTTTTGAGATCATGCAATTTTTAGCAGCATATGCCAAACAATCAAAAAGTCTTTCAAAACAGCTTAAAAGATTAGGTTTAATTACAATGCAAATAGTACTTCAGTATACATCTTACAAAACCCAAAGAGTTATCGCTCTGTTATCTTGGACCCATTTAAACACATTGTCACTGTATTTTTTTTTTTTCACTCTAGTCTCTTATAGTTTGTCATATTCTGGTAAATATAAGACTTTTCTTTGAAACATATAGTTGTAAATAGCTCGAATTCACAGCACAGGACCCGTTTGTCTCAGTCTACTATACGAAAGACATCTCTGATGCAGTGATTGTGACCCAGTAAGACCAATATGTGGTTTGGGCTTGAAGACAGACGCGTAGGTGTGCCACACAGCACACTGATTAAGAACCAGGCTGCGGATTTTTTTTTTCTTTTCCCTATCAGGCTCTCCTCCAGCTCGTGGGGCATGGACATAAGTGTTGTGCATCTGTCCCCGTGGTTTCTAGTCCTCAGAGGCCTGATCTACATATGTTCACTTTCTAGGCATGCTGAAAAGTTGCCCTACATTTTGTCTCTGGATAAATACTATGTCTCTAGACTACATAATACCTAAGATCTCTGTGAACTCCAACAGTTTCTGTGAGGAACTGCCCTTGGACCTCTACACTCATTTCCAGGCCATGTGTTTTTAATAAACTTGCTCCCTGCCCTTGCTTCTAGCTTCTCCTCGACCTTTCTTCTACTGGCTTTGTTGAGTCTTTGGGCAATAATTGATAATGGTGTAATACTATCTGGGACAAGAGAAGGAAAACTGGCTATCTTTCTTTTTGAACCATCTTTATATAGATAAATTTTTGATACATCAGGCTTTATTAAGGATCTTGGAAAAGTTGAGAAAAGGGAAGTAAGGGTTAAAACTTTTTTTTTTTTTTTTTAAACCCACATCCCCTCTGAATTTCCAAACATTTCAAGAAGGAACAGAAGATCTACACACCCAGTATTTTCCCCTCCTATCAAGGACATACTGGGTGGCTGTGTTTGCTATGTTAGTTTCCTTTGGTGGCTCTAGAAAATGACCACAAATTGGGCAGATTAATACAACTTAAATTTATACTCTAATAGTTCTGGAAGCCAGGAATCTGAAGTTCAGGAGTCAGCAGAGGCATGCACCCTGGGAATGCTCCAAGGAGAATCCTTCTTTGCCTCTTCCTGACCTCCCAGGGGGCCTTTGCAATTTGTATCTCCCAGGCTGCCCCACTCCAATTCCTGGCTCTGTTGTCACAAGATCATCTTCCCTGCATATCTTCTGAATCTTGCTCCTTTTTAATCCAGGCTGGTATTGTTCCTGCTGGTATAAAATTCTTAATTTACTGGGGCTTTTTTTTTTTTTTTTTTCTGTGCAATTAATAGGGTGTAATCCCTCAGGCAGGAGAACCCTCCACCAGTCTTTCCTGGACAAGCCTCCTTTTTTTTCCTGGGTTCTGTTGAGATGGTTGATTAGACCCACTGGTCCCAAGCTTATTCTTTCCAACAGAAGGTTGTCCAGCTACAGCCTCAGAGAGTGAGAATTCCACTGGCGTTATAATGTACCCACTTGTAATAGGAGTCTCTCTGGCTTTTGTTGGTTTTTGGTTTTGTTTCAGAAATCTCAACCCCTCAGCTCCAGGCGGTGAGGATTTCTTTGAGGGCAGACATAGACACCTGCAGGTCATTTATGTTGCAGTGGAGCCCGTTGGAAGACCTGAACTCATCCCTTTCCTTCCCCACCTCCTCCAGTACGGTTAGGAGCGATGAGTCACTTTTATTCTTACACACCCATCCGTTCGATAATAACGTTCTAAGGTCTCAATACGTGATTACTCAGAACCTTGCCTTTTGTAGATGCTTGATCCTGGCATCCAATGGTGATATTTTCCCTATCTCAATTCCCGCCTTACGCCATGGACCACCAGCACCCCCTTTGACACCCACAGTAGAACCATTAGTGCCTTTAAGTCTAGTTAGTTTAGGGAACGAGTTCAGAATCTCCAGAACGAGTTCAGAAAACTCATGCTTAAGACACTGCTCCTCTAGAATCACTCCCAGGACCAAGGTCTGTCTCGGTCAGGGTTCTCCAGAGACACCGAACCAGGAGAATAGATGTATTAGGTTTATTTCAAGGACTCGACTCCCACGGTGTGGGGGATGGAGAATAGTTGATTGAACACCTGGGTCCTAGGACCTGGCTAAACTCACGGAGGACTAACCACAGTTGCAGAGCCAAGAGGCAGACTGTGCAGGGGAGAAAGGGCCCAACAGGCTTCCCCCTGCCTAGAGGATGTCACTCCCATTGCACGTATGGTGGAGCAGAAAAAAGGTGACCTGATAGGAGTGCAGAGGTCGTCAAACCCTGTTGGGAGGAAGGGAGGGAGTGGCTGTGAGCATCCATTGGCCTTTTTCTTATAAACCATTTTGGAATGTTTTTCCCATAACAACATTGCAGAGGCCTTGCAGAAAGGACCAGGGAAGCAGCAAATCTCCCCAGTGTCGTTTCCCCAGCGAGCATGCAGCGTGGTTCCAGTTACAAATGCCTGCCAGACTTTCTCTAACACACCTCTCTGCAAAAATGTTTGGTTTAGCAAACCTCCTGCACGCTCCCTTTTAAAAGCACAATTTTGATAATGGCCCACATTCTATGGATTTCTCCTGAAGGACTGTGGGTGATCATTAGAAGATTTTTAATGCATTGACTCCCGGCTCCCAGGGAAATGTGTCCTCGGGTTTCCGTCACACTCCCCTGCATTTGTACCACTTGCTTACCTCGCAAAGAGCTTTCACATACATTTCCCACTTGATGAGCCGCCTTCTTCTGTCGGTGTGCTGTATTTCTCTCCTGCCTCTACCTCCGTCCTTCTGCCCTCCCCGCCCCAAGCTTCCACCTCTCTGCTGGTCAGTCCTCCCCACTCATCTCTTTCCTTGGCCCTAGGTCACTGGTCACTGTCTCAGCTGACCACAATGAGAGTGTCCCGCGCTTTAGCGACTGTTGGTTTTGGTTTCTTGGTATGTATTCTTAAAGTGTCCGAGTCCAAGTTTTATGTTTTATTTTTATTTTAAAATTAAATTAATAAGATTTTACTGATTTTTCTTGTCTGTGTCTGCCACCTTCTCTTGCTTGTAGTCCTATAATAGTTTTCTATTTTATCTTGACTAAAATCTGTTCTCTCCTGATAAGACCAGCCTGCCTTATGCATGGGGCAGAATAGGTACAGGGCTGAGAGTCCATGATAATTTTAGGGGCCCAGGAGAATGTTTTAATTTCAGAGAGGAAAAAAAACACAACATAGTCTAGCCTGGATTATCTGTATTCACCTTTATGCAAACACAGTGAGATATCTATAAATAAAATGAAATGTGTGTGTGTGTATGCGTGTATGTGTATATATATGTATGAATTCATGTATAAAACATGTATGAATAAATGAATATAGCCAGGATTATGTGAAAAAGAAACAAAATATAGTCTAGCCTGGATTATATTCATCTTTATACCAACACAGTAACAAAATAAACCGTGTATGTGTATATTTCTATATATACTTTATATATGAATACAATAAAATATATATACATAAATAATGCATATGACATAAAATAAATATACAAGTAAGATATGAAATTGAGGAAGGGCTCCATAAAGACAATGTGGAAGACATAATGCAGCTCTGGGTAAAACAAAGTAGTTTAAAAAAACACTGACTGGACTGAGTTCCTGTGCTGTAAAAACTCTTCAACGACTCCCCATTGCATTTAGGATAAAGAGCAAAATCCTTCCATATAATGGAAGGATTCACCCTTGAACATTATTTGACCCTTAAACCTTATTTTATATCTTTCTCCCTCAAAATTACAATTTTATTAAATCTGTACTTTCAGTTTCTGGAAAAACCTAACCTCTTCTCCCTCAGAGCCCCTTCTGCCTGCCTGGAACATTCTTCCTCTGAGTCTTTTGGTCATCTGTTCATTCTTTTTTGGTTTTGGTATAAATGGTATCTGCTTAGGGGACCTTTCCTTATCACCTCACCTAAATACGGGCTTTTTTTTGGTAATCTCAGACATGTATTGATGACCTAGTTATCTGATTACTATTAACTTAATATTCACTCTCTTATGCCACTGTGGGGTTTGTGAAGGAAAAGATACTGTCCATTTGGTCACCACTGTAATCTCAGAGCCTAGAACATGGCCAGGCTTGAGCGTTCAGACAGTATTTGTAGAACGAATGAATAGCCTTGGATTGACTCAATACACGAATACATTTAAGGAAAGGAAAAATAAGAACATTTCATCTTATTTAAATTTTTTATACAATGACGTCCAATTTCCTTTTAATTTTATTCCCTTGGGGCCCCTAGGTGGCTCAATCCGTTAAGTGTTTGCCTTTGGCTCAGGTCATGCTGCAAGGGTCCTGGGATTGAGTCCCATATGGGGCTTTCTGCTCAGCGGGGAGTCTGCTCCTCCTTCTCCATCTGCCCCACCCCTGCTCATTCTCTGTCTCCCAAATAAATAAAAAAATCTTTAAAAAAATTTACTCCCTCATTAGAAAAGGTATTAAACATTGTACAACTGTGGGCTAAAGGTTTAAAGTCAGACTTGAGAACTCAAGGACTTGAAAACTCAAATACTTGAAAGTAAGCTTTAAAATGTTTTTAATTTCAGTTGAATTTCTAGTGTAATGGAATTAAAGTTTTTCCTTTACTTTTCAGAGAAAAAGAAGTCATTAAGGGCCAGTAGGGTCATTCCTTAAAAGACATGTTTTCCAAAGGCATCCTCAACTCTATTAAACATTTTCCAAATAAAATCTGTTATGCAGGAGTTTTCTGGGTGACTCGTCTTTCACCGAAAGTGACCATGACTTCAGATAAAGGCTGATTTGACCACATCCGTGACGGTGACTCAGTCTCCTGGTTGATCATGTCAGGAAAGCAAACTCAGGTCATTCCAGGTGAACAAAATGCCTTTCATTTGGTTTAGGTCAATTACCTGTGCCAGTGTCTCTCTTTAGAAAAAAGGGTATTGTCTGTTTATTTATTTTTTTCTTATGGGGTCCTGCTGGTGACTGTGTGGCCTTCCTTGATGAAAGGTGGGCTGGACTTGGCCGATCTACACAAGGTTAGCTGATAGAACTCTGATTTTGATCACGAGAAAGAAGTCCCAGCTGCTTATAGGCAGCATCTTGAACCTTCTCTGCTTTCGACACAAAGATTTTCTAAGCCTCAAAGCTGGAGGGAAGGCTAGGAAGCAGCTCAGTTTGCAATACACCAGACACCCCTCCAGTCAGAGGGAGTAAAAGAAGAGAAAATACTCACATGTTTCTTAACTGTTCACTTGTTGGAGCAAATTCAAAGGATGTTTCTTTCCCCCACCTTTGACTGAATTTTATTGTATTGTAGTAAGAACATGTAATATGAGATTTACTCCCTTAGCACATTTTTAAGGGTCCAAGACAGTGTTGTTGACTGTAGGTGCAATGCTGCACAGTAGATCTCCAGAGCTTATTGATTGGGGTGTGATTTTTCTTTTAATTTCTCTCTCTGTGCTTTAAAAGGAAGTTTTTAAAACAAAAGTCCAGGATTCACCTCAACCCGGTTGTATTACTACAAGCTGGTAAAGCCTATTTCATCTAGAGGAAAACACACACCAAGTCGTACTAGATGATGAAGTTAAGTGTTGGGGACGTGAAACTTTTAGAAAGAAGGCCACGTAATAAATGCTGTAATAGCTCTCAAGGGCCATTCTTGGAGATAATAAAGCCTGAAGCTACAGAAGGAAGCGGTTTGTTCAGGACTGACAGAGATATAACATTTCTTTTGCAAGGTGTGAGCTGGGAGCTGGGGTATTTCTCTTTTCAAAAAGAGGTAGGTCACGGTAAGCACTTTGGTCTGGCTTTGATTTGCCTCTGGGGCTCAAGGTCGAAGGGTTTTCTCTTTGGCTGTGGAGCCTCCTGTGTATTTCTGCCTATGTTAGGTTTAGATAAGAATACGAATCCATCTCAAGTGTCAGTTACTTGTTAGAAATCTATTCAGCAACACAAAAATTCCACCAATTCAATTAATGATATTGTAAAAAATATCGATCTCATTTCCATTGTGAATACCAACCAATAACTCAATAATGTGAATGATTTCATTTATTACCTGTTTCATCTGTAAGGAATATTATAACCATAAGGCCTTAGCATAGAAGATGCTGAGTTTTCTCATTTTTTATAGGGTTTGAGAATATACTATGCTTTTGTAGCACCTAATCTAAGACAATATGCATTACTGGCTTCCTTTAAAAAGTGAAGTAAATTCTTGCCCCCACAGATTAGCTCTGTAGAATTAAGCAATTCATTGGGACTCAGTCTCCTCATCTGTGAAACCATAAAACGAGGAGTCAGAATGAACATTCTATTTTATTTTCTCTAAATTGCCTTCTAGCTCAATCATTTCGATTCTTAGTAGTATGTCCACATTTCAACTTGAATTTTTCTCATCAATAAAACACTTAACTGCTCATTTTATAAATATAACTCAAGCTTTTTTAAGCCAGTGCTGCTAAAAAAGCAATGAGAACCCAATTTGAGGAAAGTGAACAAAAATATTCAAATTTGATATATTGCCTTTGTAAGTATTAATAAAGACTCAAATATTATACAATTCCCATTCTTCAATGATTACAGAATAAGAAAGTACTATTACTGCTTTTCATGCATGCAACTTTTCTCTTTCCAATTATTGTATGAATCAGTAGCAAAAAAAAAAAAAGAAAGAAAGAAAAGAAAAACTCCCCTTTCAGCAACTTCCCTCTGTTTTATTCATATAGCAATAACTGTTCATTTTAAAGGAAAGACTTTAAATAAATATCACTGGTAGAACTTCAGCATTAGTCCAAAAATGGGCTTTTTGAAGATGGATAATTTCTATAAAATCCATTAGAGTAAAAAATTATATTTGGGACAACATAGATTATAATTGGGAAAACATGTACATGGCCCTTTAAGTGACACCAGTATTATAAAATGCCAGATCATTCTATGAGCTGCAGGAGTCTTAGTCTTTGTGGGTGGAGAAAAAAGAAAGTGACAGTCTGACTGCAGTGATCTGGGAGACATGACATAGGTAAAGAAGAACTATTTCTGTGCTAAATAGGTTAATTTTTGGCAGAGAGACTCTCTGATCTAGTTAAGTTAATGAGGCTTTTCCTGCATTAAGCAAGTTGGTGAGCTTTGCTAAAGATTTGGAAGCTGTCAGAATTCTGCCAACAATAGACACTTGCAATATTTGAAAAGGATAAGCATCTCTTGAATAATCAGGCGCTGCTTTAAGGAATATTAAATGTCTAAAGGAACAGAATTAAGAACTTGAATATATATTTTAATGGCTAGGCAAATTTTTCAAGAGTTTGATAAAATGCTTTCCTCATTTGTTTCATAAGCCTTGACTATGATATTGATGGAAGAGAAGTGTGAAGAATAGGAGAAAAAAATGTAGCAATTGATGTCACAATTATATAAAACCTAAGAGGTAAGAAGGGAGCGGGAGCCATGTTCACTTACCCCTCCCTCTGCTACTTAATGTTTCTCTTTCCAAAATTTGTCTCTTGTTGATGACATGCCCATAAACCAATGCTCACAGATCATTGTGCAATAAAAGACCAAGAACAGGACTGTCTCTAAGCAAACGTGTGAATCAGTCTTAGCCTTGACCTCCCATCTCAGCTTCTCTCCCCAAATTCCAGGAGTGTATACCTTCTCATGAGTCAGCCCTCTTCCGCTGCCCCCGTCACCCCTTTCTCCAGCCTAGCATCTCGCCAGTGTCTGCTGGACTGTTTTCTACACTTGGTGATTAGCAGCTTGTGCTCATATCAGTGAGTGACTGAAGGGAATAAGGCTCTGAAATAGCTCGTTCCTTTCGCATTCTGTTATTTACATTAACTGCATCCGTGGTTCCTAGGTTTGTGGATTTTATAGTCCAGCAAGATTTCAACAACAACAACACTGGGAATATGTATGTGGGGCAGGAAGAGGGGGCTTTAACTTCGGAGTTGGATTAATAGAAGAGAATATAGGTGCGTGCACACGCGCACACACACACACACACACACCATCCATGCATGTGCTGTAGGATTCAATATATTTGTCCTGGTGGCACAGAAATGAATGGATATGATGCAGCTACACAGAGCAGGAGATGTGCTGTGATTCAGTGCAGCTTTTCTCTTGCCCCTGTTTCTCTCTAGAGCATCCATATGCATCTCGATAGAGTATCTACTGGTACTTTCCAAGCTGGTAGAAACCTGTCAGAATTGAGAAGGAAGCTCCATTCTTGCTTTGCTCTAAAGGCTTGTGGAATTTTTATCGCCATTCAAGTGGCACTTACACAAATCATCTATGAACTTCCACTGAGGAGATACCTACATCACATGGGCTGTTTTCTAGATTTTGAGCCAAATCAGCATGAGTGAAGTCCTGTCCACGTGATGGGGAGAGGAGAAAGCAAGAGAGTGTGCCTGAGGGTCTGAACACCTTTCAGCCTTCCTCAGAAAGACAGATGGCCTGTCTCAATTTCTTTTTCTTTTTGCCAAGTATGGTAATCAAAATATGGTGATAAAATAAGAACATTACCCCCTCTTTGCACCAATCCTTTATTAAAATATGTTGTAACACTGCTATAAAAGTCATAATCCCAAAACAAAAGGAAGCTCTTATAGGAGTCTCTGAAGGCCAGAGAAAGCCGTATTCGTGAATGGAGATGCTCCTCTATTATATTTTCAACTCATCGAACTACATCAAAAGTGTTGGTGAATTAAACTGATTAGTCAACAGCTTTGATCTTACACTGATAAGCTGGTTGTACCATGTGGCGTTTCCCTTACAATATATTAACATACACCAGGTGGCAGTAAGGAAGCATAGAAAAGCTACTAGCTTTTCTCTCAAACGAGGATTCATGAGTTTAAAACAACCCTCTTACTATGTCTCAAAATTAAATTAATTTGATTATTGAGAAAAACGAATCACCATGATAAAATCAGACCTATAAGAGCAAAAGCCAAAGCCATCATAACCATAGTATTTGGCAATTTTTTTCGTTGAACTATTTTTTAGTATGTTTTTTCTCTAGCCTCCATGTTCTCTCATCAATGCTTTTTTTTTTTTTCTTTTGTATGTTTGTTTGTTTTGTTTTTGTTTTTTACCGTGTGATTTACCCAGAAGTTAGGCTTTGTTGGATTAAAAGCCAAAGCACAGCTTCTACAACCGTTCGGCCTGTCACTATTTCTGTCTGCTTGTTTGTATTCCCCAGTGCCTGTGTTGCTTCCCCCGACCTTCCAGGATACCCCCCTGTGTGGTGGGATGCTTGTTACTCCTCTTCTTGACTCACAATTCTCACTCCTTCAGAATAACCCATCTGCCAGCGCGGGGGACTCTACCCCTCAGAGCGAGTATGTAACTGACAGAAAAGATCATATGTTGATAGAGTTACCCACCTCTGGTGACATTTGCCCTCAGGAAGCCCAAGGCACTTTAGCAGTGCCAACAGGGGAGATCTGGGACTTAAAGACATTCTTGCTTAACCTGCAGTAGATCATGGTTCTTGGCTATGGATTATGAAGATGACAAGGGCGGAGATCAGCGTGAAGTTTAAGGGAGTGTCATAGCTCAGGCCATACACTGAGTGGCTTAAGTAACAGAAATTTGATCTTTATACTTAACGGAGTTTGACGGACGGAGAGCATGGTTGGAGTGTGGTGAGAGCTGTCAGCCTGGCTTGCAGAGAGCCAACTTCTCAAGCTCTAGTCTCTTCCTCTAATTCCATCAAGGGGTCCCTACCTCATGGCCTCCTCTAAACCCAGTGACTCACTAGAGGCCTCCAAATACCATCATCATCTTGAAGGTTAGGACCTCAACATATGAATTTTTGTTGAGGGGATGGTACATTGAGCCCACAACAGTGAGGAATGTGGGGTCATGGGATTAAAAGGGAATGTTCAATCAACAGTGTGTCCCATCACCCTGATTAGTTTCTGTCACTGGACTTGAGTGGATACTCAGAGGATGGTGACTTTATGTTGTATCAGCTAGTCTAATTGTTCTCAGCCCTGACTTGGAGAGATTGAAAATACTGATAATCAGTACTTCTCTTTATATTCTGAATTAATCATTCTAGAATGAGGTCAGGAAATTGTTCCTTTTACTTCTCCAGATGATTTTAAAGTACAGTCAGAGTTGAGAGCCAGTGGTTTAACCAAGATATGAAGGGATATCCCTTTCACTGAAGTGCTTCTTCCTTAATCATGGTAAGAATAGTTGAGGTATAAGCTGTTCTTGGCTCAGTGAGAAAACGAGGAAAGGAATCCAATTTCTTTTCTATTGGATGGTGTTCTTATTAAATAAGCTATTTTAATGTATGAATTATTAATTTGTGAATTTGCAATAGGAATCTATGCTGTTTTATTAAGTTGTCATAGAATTTTTTTTTTAAAGATTTTATTTATTTGACAGAGATCACAATTAGGCAGAGAGGCAGGCAGAGAGAGAGAGGAAGGGAAGCAGGCTCCCTGCTGAACAGAGAGCCCGATGCAGGGCTCGATCCCAGGACCCTGAGATCATGACCTGAGCCGAAGGCAGAGGCTTTAACCCACTGAGCCACCCAGGCACCCCAGAGTTGTCATAGAATTTTAGGAAACCTATTTCACTCCCAAGAATTTATCTGTACAATTGACAACATGCAAATAGGGAAAACACACAGTTATGCAAAAGAAACTCCATATTTATTTGTTATCATAGAACATTGGAACTGGGAAAACCAGAAAGACCATCTACATCTTTGTTTTTTGAATTGGGGCTCTGATCTGGCAGAGTGTTGAGAAATCAATTTAGGGTTGCAACCAACATTTTTTTTTTTTCAAAGAAAAAAATAATATAGGATGTAACAAGACAGATTGGGAGATAAAATATCAGCGCACACTACATTCAGTAAGAGTCAGTGGAAGCAGTTTGGAAATTTTGTGAAACTTCTTTGCCAGGTAAAAGCTCTTTTTTACAGGGAGTGAATTAAAATGTTTGAAATCCACTAATCCCAGTCAGTGCTCTGACTTTTACAGATGGGAACAATGGATCTCAGAGAAGCTAAGAAAATGGCTTGCATTTTTACAGCTTGTTTGTGGAAAAGAATGGTCTGAAACCAGCCTTCCTGAGTCATCTCATTTTTGGATTTCCTTTCAGAGAGGAGCAGGTCCTGTGAAACAGGGCCTTTGGAAAACATGGGGAGGTAGGTGAGTGGAGGACGTGAGGTGTGTTTGTGTATGTCTGGCATTTTCGCCATAAGTCATCTTTGAAGTAGACATCTTTGCTGCGAGCGTTTTTGCTGCAAATGTTTTCACGACATAACTAGTTGGCTGTAAGGCAGTGTTGCCGTAAAAGACAAAATAACTGTTTGGCAGTTTGGTTTCATTTCTTCATTGACAAATTTCCCATTTTTATATTATGTAAAAACTTAGACCTCGTGACGGTCCACCCAGTGATGAGTAGACACGGTGATCTTAAAATAGCAGATGGTAACAACTATGTAGATCGACTTGATGGAAAAATACGGTGATGAAACTTACTGGAAAGGTGAAATAAGAGACTGTGAAGTCATGATTGCCTAGTAGACTGCACTAGAACGAGGTAACCTATCAGGTGTGATTAACAAACTCAGTCACACATGCATTACAGTGTTAACGTTTCTTCCACGTTCCCCTTGGAACTTAGGAGTGCCTCTCAAGGGACACACACCAGTATACCAAGAGTGTAGAAGGCTTCCCCAACACATTACAAAGCTCAGTTACAAATATGCGTCCTAGTATTTCAGAAACTGATACCTTTCTAGTGAAGGAAGAAGTTGAGAATTATTTTTTTCATGTTTCATTATGTCCTTTTTGGTGTCCTTCTTTTATCCTTCATTGTTTTATCTTTTATGGCAAAGTTGTCTTCTGGCCAGTTAGTTATACAGTGAAAATGTCTGTGGTGAAAATGCTTAATGCAAAGATGTTACATTGAAACCATCTATGACCACGTTTGTCGGGGGGGGGGGGCAGTGTCTGTATTTTAGAGGAAGAAAATAAATCGGATTCTTTCATAGGTCCAATTAATCAAAAGTCCTCAAATTTGAGGAGGTAAAACCATAGAAAAGATAGAATTCAAATCTGTAATTCAAATATAAACATACTAAACATTGCAGCCTTTATGTCATCATATGACCACACCTTTTTTTGTTTTCTTTCATTCCATTCTACTCTTATATTATAATCGTAATCCATCTATATTAAACAGAAATCATTGTTTGGGGAAAAAGGGAAAATTACATGGATTAAAGAACAGGATGGATCAGGATAGGGAGAGATCAGAGCCAGTAAAAACAGGTATGCAGCTACTGGATTCCAATAAACAGGTGATGTGGGAAAGCACCCACTATAGGGTGGTGTTTCTTCTTTTTTTTTTAAGATTTTAATTATTTACTTATTTGTCAGAGATCACAAGTAGGCAGAGAGAAAGCAGGCTCCCTGCTGAGCAGGAGTCTGACACGGGGCTCGATCCCATGACCCTGAGATCATGACCTGAGCTGAAGGCAGAGGCTTAACCCAGTAAGCCACCCAGGTACCCCTAGGGTGGTGTTTCTTAAAATAAATGTCCTCACTTGCATCTTAATCACTTGGGATCATTGTTAAAATTTATATTCATTTTTAGAAAAGATTTACTTATTTACTTTAGAGAGAGGGGGGATGTAAGTGGAGGAGGAGTGGAGGGAGAGAGAGAATCTCAAGCAGATTCCCCACTGAGCGTGGAGCCTGGCTTGGGGCTTGCTCTTAACGACACTGAGAGCATGACCTGAGCCAAAACCAAGAGCGGCATGTTCCACTGACTGAGCCATCCAGGCCGCCAAAATTCATATTCTTTTTATTTTAAATTGTGGTAAAATACACATGACATAAATTTTACCATCTTAACCATTTTTTTAAAAAGAGTTTATTTATTTATTTATTTGAGAGCGCGCACAAGCAGGGAGAGCAGCAGGCAGAGAGAAAGGGAGAAGCAGGCTCTCCACAGAGCAAGGAGCCCTATGCGGGACTTGATCCCAGGTCCCCGGGATCATGACCCAAGCCCAAGCCAGACACTTAACCAACTGAGCCACCCAGGTGCCTGTATCTTAACCACTTTTAAGTATCATGTTGAGTAGTGTTACAGATATGTACGGTGTTGTGCAATCTACAGAACTTTCTCAACTTATGAAATGAACCTCTGTACCCATCAAACAACTTCCCCATCTTCCTCCCCCCCCAGCTACCACCATTCTGTTTTCCACCTCTGTCAGTCTGACTACTCTAGATACCTCAGATAAGTGGAATAATACGTTTGTCCTTTTGTGACTGGCTTATTTCTCTTAGCATAATGCCCTCAAGGTTCATTCATGTTGTATGTATGTTAACATTTTCCTTATTTTTAAGGCTGAGTAATGTCCTATTGTATGTACATGCCACATTTCATTTGTCCACTAATTTATGGCTAGAAATTTGAGTTTCTTCCACATTTGACTATTATGACTAATGCTGCTGTGAACATAAGCATACAAATACCCATTCAAGATCCTGCTTTCACTCCTTCTGGACATGCAGCCAGAGCGGAATGGCTGGATCATATTAACATTCATATTTTTGGTTTCCCACTCGGGCTGTACTGAAACGAGAGAGCTAGGAAGTTGGCCAGGGTGATTCTTACGTTCTGCAAAGCTTGAGAAGCACAGGAGTCAGATGTGAGAAACTTCAGGTGTCAATAATAACTGAACTATTTTCATCCTCATATTGTTAACATGTCTGTTAGTGAGGCACGATTTCCAAAGATTGTGGGAGTGGAGGGAGTAGTCCATTTGGAAGATGGTTGTGATTGATCTGGGAAATAGATTTCCTTACTACTTAAGAGAAGACCCAAATTGCCTCCTGTCTCTTTAATTGCTTTATTCATTTAATCACTTGACATTGAGTGTTTCCTATATGCCTGGTGCTCTGCTAAGCTCCGTGAGTGCAAAGGTGAATGGAGGATTAAATTATACACATAAGTCAGTTTGCTGTCATACCCAACTTCTCTTTTAGTGCAATGGTCTCTCTCTTGGTCCTTGGGAACCGCAGGCCCTGTGACACACTCTGATTTCCCAAGCTACAATGGAATGGGCCAGGACTAGACACCTGCCCGAGGGCCGGTCAAGCAGTTGACCAGGTACTCTGTCTCCAGAACTTGAAGAAGGAGACATAATGGTTATAGTCTGTAAATTGTTGTGTATGATATATGAATTTTGACTTTATATCCCAGTGACAGTCACAGCCTTTTTCCAGCTAAGTCTTTCAGACCTTAGTTTTTAAGTCCATTCCTCAAGAAACCTTCCTGACCTCCCAGACTATGTAGGATGTTTTCTTTCTCTGGTGCTTTGCATTTTCCAAATTGAAATGCATTTGGCAAGCCTTAGCTTTCAACATTTACTAATAGTTGTCTTTCATTTTTCTACCTGAAGACGCGGGAGTTGTCCTTGATTCCATGCTACCTGTATTTCTCAAATTTATTAACAAATCCTAACAACTTCTACTATCAAAATCTAGGGTGCCTGGGTGGCTCAGTTGGTTGAGCGACTCCCTTCGGCTCAGGTCATGTTCCTGGACTTTCAGGATCGAGTCCCACATCGGGCTCCCAGCTCTTTGGGGAGTCTGCTTCTCCCTCTGATCTTCTCCTCTCTCATGCTCTCTCTCACTCATTCTCTCTCAAATAAATAAATTAAATTTAAAAAAAAATCTAAATAAGTCCATCCAATGATCTCCGTGCTCACTGCTGCCATCCTAGTTCAGGAATCACGGTGGCTCCAACATCCTGCTAACTGGTTTCCCTCCTTTTGCTCTTCCCCCCCAAAATAATAGCCAAAGTCATGTTTTACAAATAGGAATAAGATTTTATTACATTAACACTTAAAGAACTCCTTTCTTTGACATCCCCATTCTGGGCCTCTAATTTTTCTAAACTTAAATTATTCCACTTGCTCCATTGTTCGCCATCTCCCAGACACAAGGAGTTGTGCTCGGGTTCTGGGCCTTACCAAGGTCATTTCCACTTTAAGTCTTCTCCTTTGGCTTTCATTTCTTCCGAGAACGGTCTTCGGTTTCCTTTTCCCAAGTTCCTTCTTGCCATTTACTGTCAGGGGCCACCTTCTTAGAGACTCCTTCCCTTAGATTTTCATTGAAAAATCACCCAGGCTCAGTTACCCATCATCCCGTGTTAACTCTCTCCCGGTTCTCGCACTGTCTGTTATGATTCTTGTTTCTTCAATGTTTTTATCGTTAGCCTCAGCCCACTAGGAGATAAGCTTCATGAGAGCAGGACCTTGGATCTCAAATTCACTTCAGTGTCCTGGAGCCTAGAACATTCCTCCGGGGACATGATGGTGTCTCAGTAAATACTTAGAGAAGGAACAGATTGTTGCGTGAGGACGTTTAAGAACTCTAACCGGAAACTCGTCCACTGGCTGCAGATTGGGAAGTTAACCCGGATGTACCTACTCTATTTGAATAGAGAATCTCGCCAGGATAACTCTTCATTCTTCACCAGTCAGTGTGTTCAATCTCCAGTCTTTTCTGGCATCAGTTCTGCTAGGGAAGAAGAAGCATTTTCATGTTACATCTGTCACCAGGGATAGGAGCAACTTCAGATGGAGGGACTCCAGAGTTGAGACCTTGTCCGCCACTGATACCCTTGGAGGGAAGGATGAATCACTTAACCTTGGGGCACTCCAGCTCTGCCTTCAGGTTAATCATACTGACCTTTCTGGCAGGGATCGTACGGTTAACTAATCAATGTCTATAAAGCGTTTGGATAATGAAGAAGGCAGCAAAATAATGACGATACTAATCTTTTGCTGACACATGGTGTGAGCTAAGAAAACAAAGCAAAAAAAATGTTTATGCTACGGAGACTTTTATGGTTATGGGCAATTATTTTACAACGTTTACATTGTACAGCCTATCTTTTATTCTTTGGGATTCAGACCCGTAGATTGTTGCCATCTTTAAGGCAGCTATCCTAATATTTTCAAAAAAAAAACCTATCCTGCCAGGTTGGAGTAATTTTCTGCTTTTCACTTGCCTGCAAGTGGCAAATTGTCACCTTTTTATTGCAGTGCTCTTCGGTGTCAGAGAAGACATAAAACATGCACTTAAAATTACTATAGACTGAAACCCATCCAAGTGGGTGTTCCATTCAGATTTAATTTGATGAAAATGGCTGGGCATGTTGGCCCTATGTCCGTATTTCTAAAGGAGAAGCCGACTCACTAGGTGCCTGATTCCCTTCTCCCATCCTCTGTGGTTACACTAAGGCTGTAGAAAAGCCAGAATTTTCACCATTTGTCTCTCACAGGACTGCCTCTAGGATAAACATTGGATTTAGTGTGGTTTGACCAGCATTTTCCTCCACGTTAAATATCCTTGCCTGCTATTTCCTCAATATTCCTGTGTCCTATTACTCAAGTATCCAGAAGTGTTGCATAGACTCAAATTAAAATGACCTGTATTTCACATGTGTACCCTTCCATAAATGGGATTTGTAGGTAATTGCGGTGATAAAGTAACATGTACCCCAAAGGAATGGATTACTCCTGGAGTATCTACGAAAAGGTTTATATTTAAACAGGGAAGCTCCTGGTGTCTTGGGGATCATGTCATATAATACTGCCTTATCTTACCAACACTGTCATGGTTTGAAGCCGGACTTGGTTCAAGTTCAGTAATTAGGTCAAGGTCAGATTCAAAACCATACTTCTTCTCTTTGATAATGCCATTTTTATATCCTCCAGAAAGTTACTTCATCAGAGGCAAGAAAGAATGCTCTGTTTGACAGTATTTGCTGCTAGATTTCCTTTGCCCTTTGTTTCTAGAAGAGTTGTAAATTATGAAGAGTTACCGTTGGACTGAAGTTACATTGAACAGAGGCAATATCAAGCGAGTAAAGAGGGTAAGACTTACGGTGACATGATGGGGGGAAAAAAAGTCAAATTTCGAATATTCCCAATTTGAAAAGACACCAGTAAACCTGAAACTCTTGATAGCTTCTCAGAAGCTATAACTAAGAAACAATTTTCTCTGAGGTGTTTTGTGTCCTTTAAAACATCCAGAAAGTCATGTAACTTCGTGCTTCTATTCAAAATGCTGAGAAAATGAAGTTTTGCACCCCTGAAACTATCAAGCTGGTCAGAACATCATTGTGTTACAGAAATTCTCAGAAGCTGTTACTCAGAAAGGAGCAAAATACACTTTTTAATGAATCAGAAGTATCAGAAGTGTTCATCACAGCTGTTTGATATCTTCCATCATGCTGTGTCCAGGTTCCCTTTCATAATTAGAAGTACAAAAAGAAAACTCAGTCTTCCCAAATTGCAGGGAGTGTTTCATATAACAATAAAGGGCTTCTCTCGTATATCCTCAGTCGACAGACAATAAAAGAGAAAATTGGTCTACTAAAAAATGATAGTAGGGCTTAGGAGACAGCAATGGTGGTGGTAGATTTGTTAAACAGTTATTTTGGCTCTAATCTCTGTAGAGGACAAAGAGGATGGAGAGGATCTTTTCTTTTTTTTCCTCCTCCTCCTTCTTCCCAAAGACCCCATGTTGTGAAAAATAGTATCTATCAAAACCAGAACAGAACAAAACACAAAACAAATCTTGTATAAATAATGTCACTATCTATGTAAGAATATTCGGGTAGGCAGTTAGAATCCAAAATTAGGTCAACAAAGGTTTGGCTGCCTTCTTTCTGTTCTTGGGGACTTTGTACTTTTATCTTTCTTTGTCTCTCCCCACACATCCACATGGCTCACTCCTTTACTGCCTCAGGTCTGGTCCCAATATCCCCTTATCAGAAAAGCCATCTGGATAAAATAGTGCCACATAAAGCAGTACATACCCACCTCCACCACCATTTTCATGCCTCCTCATTCTACTGTGTAGTACTTCATAGTGTTTGTCAACCCCAGATATGTGCATTTAACTTGTATTTTCTGTCTCAACTTGATTTTAGGCCCCGTGATGGCAACGACTTTGTCACCTTTGTTTTTAACTGTTATATGCCAGGCTCTGGAACATTGCAGGGGCTTTTGAAATACTTGTGGAATGGAGGGGATGAGTTGTTCAAAAAACACTGTGATGCTGTATAGTACCCGTCTCTGCACGGTGCTGAATTTACTTTTCACTCTTTTCCTTGAGACTCAGGGCACAACATAATCTTCCAAACCATTGCCCCAGCATTATTTTGAGTTTATTTCTCATATTTATTCTCCAGTTAGCCAAACCAGACTATTATATGTATTGTTTCCAAATGCACCCTATAAATACAGAGGGAAAAATCCTAGTTTCAGACTTAGACATATTTATAACTAGTTTGGCCTACTTGTTAGCATCTGCATATAACAGATCAAGGCCGAGTTATAGAAGGCTTCCTATGTAACAGTGATCTTTGTGAATTAATGACTTTCCAGTAGGTGTTTCTGTTGATAATCCCTGGTCCCGAGGTATGGTGTACTTTCTGTAACACAGCAGGAAGGGCTTTGACTTCCGAAGAAGGTGTTACCACAGACAGCCTGTGATTTCATGGACCTGTGTAAGGGGTTGGGAACGAAAGAGGAAGTCTCCTTTCGCTGCTGTTACACTCAGCTCTGGTAGTGCCTTGTCCCCGTAGGCCTGATTCCCAATGCTTTTGGTCTTCCTGGCACTGTTTCTTCAAAAAGCGTGGGTCTGTCATGTCCTGTGGACCACCTGGAAGGCCAGGTCAAAAGACGCTGTTGGTACAAACAAGTCCTTTCAAATGTGAGGAGCTCAGCACTCACGTCTGTTGCTCTCCTGTGTGAAGAACAGTTCATCATCCCTTCCCCCATTTGCCTGTGAGCCCAGGATGTAAATGCACTTTCTTCAGGCGAGAGGCTCTACCACCATTGCCATGACAAGCTGGACGGTGCCGCTGGAGTTTTTGCTTGCTTCCGCATGTCCAGGGGCAACTCCCCCTCAATGAAGAATCACGCCTGGAATCTTCTCTAGTCCCCAGCGTTCTCAAGCCCTGCTTGAATTCTGCCTCAGCCTGACTAATGGTGGGAGTAGTTACTGGCTTTCCCACATCTCGTCATGGGTGGTCCAAAACAGTCGATTCTAGCATCTCTGCGTTTGTCCATCAGATTGTGGTTCCTACTTGTCCATAGTCCCATTATGATGAGTAACATTACCGAACCTGGAGAAAGAGCTGGTCATATTAGAAAGATGGTGAATTTTGTCTGGAAACCTTGAACATTAAGAACTCTTATCATTCTGCCTATTTTTCTCGTGAGATCTCACCTAGCGTGTGCTTCCATCTTCCATGTCTGCCTACCTGTGCTGTCTCTGGTGGTTTTATGTCAGAATCACCAGGGGAATACCCTGGAATACTGAGGGGGAAAATACTAGACAAGGATATTTTCTAATGCTTCTGGATGATTCTGATGCATAGTCTTGGTTGAAGAGCACTGCCCAGTGATGATGATCTCCAAAGTGGGGTAATTACTGGCCCACATTTTTCTACTGAGTTTTAGAACCCATCTAAACTGCTTGGGTGCCTTGGATAAAAATAATGACAGTGAAGAGTATTATTAGATAGCATGTACCTATCCGGCCTTGCCTTATGAAATTTATATATTAACTCACTTAACACTTGCAATAACCCTATGTGACAGGTGCTATTATGATCACCCCATTTGATGGAAAGTCTGCTCTCTTAACCACTACTCTGTGCTGTCCCCTAACAGTGCAACCAAACACAGCACATTTAGATCTCATCAATTCTTTCCTCTTGTAATCGACTAAATTTACTCTTCTTCTCATAGTCTTTCTCCTGGTTAATGGCACCAAGATCAACAATGATGAACAGACTAGAACTTTAGCAGACGTAACTATTCTTCTGTTCTCTCACTGTTTTAATAACTGGTTTGAAGCCTTATTTATTCCATCTCCACAGTATCTCTTAGAATGTTTTCTTCCAGGGCGCCTGGGTGGCTCAGTCGGTTGAGCATCCAACTCTTGATTCTGGTTCAGGTTGTGATCTCAAGGGGTAGTGATCTCAGGGTCCTGGGATCAGACCCTGCATTGGGCTCTGTGCTCAGGGCAGAGTGTGCTTGCCCCCCTCCCTCTGCTCCTCTCTCTACGCAAGCAATCTCTCTCTCTCAAGTAAATAAATAGAAATCGTTAAAAAATTTTTTTTCTTCTTCTTTCTCTACTGTCACTGCTATAATTTAGGCTATCTTTTTTTTCCTGAGTCACTGCAGCATCTTTCAGTCCCCTTCAATTCAATCTCTGCATTGTTGAGGAGTTCTTTCCCAAATCCCAATTAATCCTGTTAGTTTTCTACTTAGTAACTTTCGACTATTTGTCATCACCTTCCTGGTAAAATCCAGACTCTTCCACTTTGTTCAGATTTTTTTGGCTCTGCTGTGCCTGTCTTTTACCACACCTCTTACACACCCCTATTCCAACTCCCGCCATCCTTGTACACTATGCCCTTCGAGTTAGGTTACTTGAAACTTGGACTGTTGTTGTCCTGCATCTTTGGTAATTTGCAAATATTATTTTCCTCCTAATCACATTCATGTCTAACCTGAGTACTTTAAGGCACTGCCTTTTCTTTCATTGAAGGCAGGTGTACCGTCTATGTCCTCTCCCAGGATTTGACATATACTCACACAAAAAAATCTGCTACACTGCATTGGTATCCTTGATTTGATTGTAAGCTTTTTTTTTTTTTTTTAAGATTTTATTTATTTATTTGACAGACAGAGATCACAAGTAGGCAGAGAGAAAGGAAGGGAAGCAGGCTCCCTGCTGAGCAGAGAGCCCGATGTGGGGCTTGATAACAGGACCCTGAGATCATGACCTGAGCCAAAGGCAGAGGCTTTAACCCACTGAGCAACCCAGGCGCCCCTGATTGTAAGCTTTTTGAAGCCAGGTCTTCTACTGTGATCCTATGTCTCTAAAGTAGGCCAGAAATATAGCCACACACTGCACATCCACTTTATCACGAATCTACCGTATGCCAAAAATTCTGGTAGGGGCTAGAAGAATGCATGATTAGATAATAGAAAAGCTTGCTTTCAGAGAGATCACACTCTAAGTGATCAGATCTATAAAAGAAGTATGGATAAATAACCAGCAAAGTTACTGAGGATTGGTTTGTCTAATAATGAGCTAAGTTAATTTTGATAGTCAAGAATATTTAATTAAAAGTAAGCATGTAATTTAAAATTCTCTCTCCAGAGGTATTTGAGGGAAATTCACTTCTGGGTTTAGTCAGAGCTTATGGAATTTATTAATTTTATAAAACAATGCTGCCTTAATTACAAACTTGTTCCATTATTCTGAAGCCCTTATATGTGGGGAACAATATATTGTCTAGCTTTTTTGTATGTAACACAAAGAGCCACCAGCCATGTGGTGGCAGTGACAGGAATCACAGTGGGGACATGTAAGAGGCGCTTGTGGCCTCTGGGTTGGCAGCAGGGATGGCTGGCTGCTTTGACCTTACCTGTCAGTCACAAGGCCATCCTGCAAGGCACACTCAGTAAGGAACTGAAGAACCTTCATTTGACCCTAAAATTTAGTTGATAGAGAAGAAGTATATATGAAGTGTCCGGTTTAGCTGACTTTTGTTCATCTAGCAAAAATGTTGTCTGCAAGAAATGTGAAGTAAATAAAAGCCACAGAATTCTACCTTTGCAGTTTGTATAAACCCTGATAAGCTGAAGAGTAATGATACCACAGTGTTTCTAGTTAATATCTTAGAATTAGTTTTATTTTAAATATGAATGTACAACTGTATTCCGTTGATTTTCTTCCCTCAGCATGTTATTAAACAAATTGGTGGTCATGCTTAAATTTTACAAAATTATCTTAGCTCCTGTAGAGTGGCCTAGAGAAATCAAAAATAATTATTAATGTCCAAAATTAGGACACTGTCTCTAAGATTCAATTCTGGGTATATGTCAGCATTAAAAACACATGTTACAATAATTGCTTTCAGAAAAATGCCCTTATGTGGGTGTCTTTCACAGATGAAACACACCTGATATTTATAAAATTATTCTCCAAATTCATTTAAAGCCACATGGCCAGGTTCTGGCTAGGAACATTTTATGTAGTGCTCCAGACTTCTTTGTGAATCATTAATGCATGTATTCCGCATTTCCAAGCATTTCTTTTTTTAGGACAAAATTTCTGTTCTTTGTGAGTCTTTTTAGAAACTTTGACTACATTTCATTTCTAGTGCTGTTATGTCCTGAGCCACTTCTAAATAATCTCATCTTTGAATATCACCTTGATCTTGTTGAAGTTAAATTTAAGACAGAAATATATCTTCTAGGAACTAATTTCTGACAGATACTTGGATAGCAAGGAAACCATTTCTCCTGTGCCTAATAGAAAGGAGAAGACAGTACAGGAATAATTTGCATACAGGTTGTGAAGATTTTTATAGTGCTTCGCCATACATCTGAAAATTCAGATAGAGTAAGTTGACTATCCTGAGCATTCCCCAAGAAATATAGCATATGTCAGTTGAGTTTGATTGAAATCAGGTTAAGAAATATTCTGACCATAGCATTATGATTAAGCAAGTGCCCTCTACCGCCCGACAGCCTGGCTTTGAATCCTAGTTGTACTTCTTACTGGCTGTGGGATCTTAGGCAAGTGACTTCTCTGAGCATCAGCTTCTTAATCTATAAAATGGGCACTGTTTCATTTTACAGACTTTATAAACATCTTTTTTATGGGCTTATTCTGAGGATTAAATAAATTAGTACAGTTGGTGTCTGAACAACACAGGTTTGAACTGTGGGATCCACTTACTTATGGATTTTTTTAAAATAAATATAGTGCAGTACTGTAAATGTATTTTGTGTCTCTTATGATTTTCTCACTAACATTTTCTTTTCTCTAGCTTACTTTGTTGTAAGAATACAGTATATAATATGTGTAACATACAAAAGTATGTTTTAATTGCCTGTTTATGTAATTGGTAAAGCTTCTGGTCAACAGTACAGTACTAATAGTTAAGTTTTGGAGCACCTGGATGGCTGTCAGTTAAGCGTTAGCCTTCAGCTCAGGTCGTGATCTCAGGGTCCTGGGATTGAGCACCCCATTGGGCTCCCTGTTCAGTGGGGGTCTGCTTCTCCCTCTGCCTCTGCTTCTGCCCCTCCCCCTGCTCATGCTCTCTATTAAATAAATAAATAAAAATTTTTAAAAAATAGTTAAGTTTTTGGGGAGTCAAAAGTTATATGCAATTTTTGACTGTGTGGGAGAGTCAGTGCCCTTAACCCCTGCATTGTTCAAGGATTGACTGTACTTATAAAGTACTTAAAAGAGTGCCTAGCACACAGTCAACACTTTGTAAAAATGAAAAATAAAAAACCCTTTTAAATCCTGTTCATCATGGCTGCAATTTCTATGCTTAAAAGTACTTCCATGGGGGCGCCTGGGTGGCTCAGTGGGTTGAGCCTCTGCTTTCCACTCGGGTCATGATCTCAGGGTCCTGGGATCGAGTCCCGCATCGGGCTTTCTGCTCGGCGGGGAGCCTGCTTCCCCCTCTCTGTCTACTTGTGATCTCTCTCTCTCTCTGTCAGATAAATAAATAAAATCTTAAAAAAAAAAAAAGTATTTCCATGCATGTTTTTATGTAAATATTTTTCTGATGAGGTTTCTCTGAAGAGAAACTGTAAGAGTCAGAACTTTGTTTCTATTTGTGTTTTTGAAATTTTGCAGTCACCTGACATGGAATAAATCAACGTGGGTAATGAATCCTTGGCCTTATATGGAGGAAGGAAATTGAATGTTATAAGCTAACAGAAAGTAGAATTTTCTATAATTCTCTAATTTGGCACAAACCTCAAATCACAGGATCTCTTTCCAGATTGTTTCTTTCAAACAACCAGAGTTAGATCAAATTGTGTATTTTTTATTGTTTTGACTTGAATAAAGATAAAACTATTTCTGGTTGGATTAGTGTGTCTTCATACTAAATTAACAAAAGTAAATGCAGCCTGTTAGTGGGATGAGCATCCCATTAGATCACTTCACGAATTTCAGCCTGGAAGTAAGTTTCAAATTTAGAGAAGACGGGGCGCCTGGGTGGCTCAGTGGGTTAAAGCCGCTGCCTTCGGCTCAGGTCATGATCCCAGCGTCCTGGGATCGAGCCCCGCATCGGGCTCTCTGCTCAGCAGGGAGCCTGCTTCCTCCCTTCTCTCTCTGCTTGCCTCTCTGCCTACTTGTGATCTGTCTGTCAAATAAATAAAAATTAAAAAAAAATATTAAAAAAAAAAAAAAAAAAAAATTTAGAGAAGACTATGGTGTTTAAATATGGGCGTTCTACTTTTACAGAACGAATTCATGAACTTGTTCTCACACAGACCAAACCTCATATCCTCTCTGGAGTGGAGGGGAAGGTTTTGCCCACACAGGCCTGTTGAATGATCCAAAACAAAGCTGTCCCACTTGTACCTTCTCCCGGTCACAGTCTCCAGAGACATTAGTTGGATGTAGGAATCGCAAATGGAATATGAAAAGATGACTTGCAGTTTTGTGGCTTGAGCAATTGGGGAATGATGCAACACTGAAAAAGCATGGGGTACACAGAATAAGAAGCGGAATGATGATGAGCGTGCGTCAGACAGATAGCATTGGAAGTGCTTGTACCACATTTGATTGGAGATATCAAGGGGACAGCAGAACGAAGGGGTGCAGATCTGGAAGTGTAGGGGCTGGAGATGTTGATAAGCAGTCATCCATGCATGGATGGCCCTTGAAACCAGGTGTGTGGATGGAGGGTTGTATGGGGCAACTGGAGAAAGACATCGAGGACAGAGCCCTGAGGAATATGGATATTGAAGGGAAGGCTAGATGAGGACCTAGAAAACAGCACCAAAAAAGATAGAGTTTACATTTTGGAAATCAAAAAAGTGCAAAAGTTGAAGTGGTCAATATGTCAAGCACATTGCTTATACTGTTAAAAAAAAAGAGAGAAAACTACACAGGGTCTAAAGGAAATACTGTCAAGTGAGGAAAACTGAAGTTTAAAGGTGAATTTTAAGATAATCTCAACTTTAAACACTTCTCATTTTGTAGGCCGTCATGTTAAAGTTTGCAAGAAAGAACCAGTGGTCAAATACCACTGGAGGGATTTCATGAATTTAGAGTGTTGTAACTGAGTATTTACAATAGATGGAAAGCTAAGGGTCAGGAAGAGGTGATTTGCCTAAAATCCACAAACGGTAAATGGAAGAGCAGGACAAGAGTTAAGAATTTCTGATTCTCAGTGTTTGCGGGGGTGGGAAATCATTAAGCAAAAATGAAATAGTTTATAATAGTGAGGGTGCATTAACATTACTCAGATGGTAATGATGACATGGAGTGCATAAGGAAAATCAATTGCCCCTAGAAGAGAAGTAATAAGCAACTCACAATATCCCAGCAAAAATGGGGAAACGAATTTGTTACCTGTCTGGGAGTGATTGAAGTATTGTAAGGTCTGTCTAGAGGTAGAATGATGACCTTATATTCCCCTTTTGTCATGCTGAGAGGTTCCTGTCATCGAAAATCACAATCATCAGGGCCTGGGCTGATCATCTTTCTGAACATTGTGTTAGCCATGGGTTGTATTCAACATAAGATATGGAGATGTGAACTTCAGGTATTATCTGTACCTATGACTTAAGATGGGCAATGCTGATGTGCAAGATAATGAACACACAACTAAATGCACATTGAAAGATGATTGTTTAATCATAAACATTAAATACGAGGAAGTATTTCATTTGGAGGACAATGAGTGTGAAGAAGGATCATAAACATTGCATATTTAGATTTGTGACATTGAGAGGAAGCATTATTGCTTTTCCATAGCAAAAACAGATTTCATAGTGTCATCCCAGGAAGCAAAGTTCATAAAATTTTCATATAGCCATAAAGCAGAATGCACTGAAATTTTGAGATGTCTTACATAGATATTCCCTGTGCCCCTACTCTATATGGACACTATACATGAAAATTCTTTGATATATAACATTTCATATTTACAGATATTTACGATTTCATTTCATATTTACAGAGTATTTACGATTAAAATGTGGTCTCTGAATTTTTTGATGTTGTGCTCCACTAGTAAAACATTTAGATGAGATCAGAGAGGTTGTTCTCTAAGTATGGCAGGACCTAGCTTGCCATCCAGTTGTGTTCAATTTCTCCTCCTGGGACAGGGTGTTAATTTAAACCCAGATTCCAGAGTCAAGAAACTTGGGATGCTGGGACTTCCTGGTATATCATAAAATATAAATTAACAAACTACGTCTCCCTGTCAATAAAGTTTTATTGGAACACCACGAAGCTGATTGTCTCTAGCTGCTTCATGCTATAATGGCGAGTTGAATAGTTGCAAAAGACAGAATGTGGTCCACAAGTATAAAATACTTATTATCTGGCCTTTTAAAGAAAAAGTTTGCTGAGCTCTGCCATAAAAGAAGACATTCAAAAGTTTAATGAGATGGGAATTTTCAAGTGAATATTTTATGCACAACTTGTTTAGCCACACTAAAAAATCTATTGCTACATGTCTCTCACTTTATGGGTGGTATCTTGACATGTTTTAGAACACGGAATCCTGGCATTGTTACTGATAAGGCAGGCCCCTGGCTATGCATGGGATTTGCCATTACCTGCCAACATACGTGTGTCTTCCTGAGTCTTACAAACAGAATACTACTTTGCCAGGTTGATTTAGCATAATGCAGTCATGTTAAACACTAGCCCGATTTTTTTCTGGGAATACATGGAGGGCTCTGCAGACTGCATTATGACAGAGATGAAGAGAATAGAAACAGCTCTGAGGTAGGACAGAGAGGGCGTACTGCTATTGTACCTGCCAGAGAAAAGTCATCTTCTTCTTATTGTCTTTCTTTTTTTTAAAATTTTTTAAAGATTTTGTTTATTTCTTTGAGAGAGAGAGCGAGAACACGAGCGGAGTGAGGGACGGAGAGAGAAGCAGCTCTCTGCTTGAGCATGGAGCCCACTGTGGGGCTTGATCCTGGGATTCCAGGATCATGACCTGGAATCTGAAGACAGACGCTTAACTTACTGAGCCACCCAGGTGCCCCTCTGATTGTCATTCTTAATTAGGATTGAGAAGAAAACATTCACCAGCTCAACAGGTGCATAAATGTGTACCAAGTATAAGGGGCTCTAGTGATGTGTACCAGTGAAGATAACAATTCTTGCAATGGGACCTGTGACTGATGTCACTTTCTTATTAAGTTTATGATAACATATTGTCACCCTCCAGGGTCCATTAGGTACCAGTGGCAGCCAAAGAGTTGAATTATTCAGGATACAAAAGGAATTAACACCCTACATTTTTAGGTCTTTACTCTCAGCATTAATTTCTGGAATTGCTCCAAAAATGAATATCACTTTTGTTTTCTTTATTCTGGGAGAAGCACTGTCCTTGATCTTTTCTACTGTAGTAGCCCTCAGACACACACACACACAAACCTATGAAGGTTTTGACAGTTGTGAAATATGCTTTTGCAAAATAATAGAATTGTCTAATTTAGTCTGTTGGACTCATCACAAGATGGACTATTGGAAAGACTCCAAATATGACTGATTTCCACAGTTCCCCACTCTGACTCTTGGACCAATGTGGACATTTTGAGTCCCTGGATATTAGTGTCAACTCAGAACCCACAGCTAATAACTCTTCATGGAGGAAACACAGACTGTGTTTGGTTGTCCTGCTGTGACTCATTCACCAGTAGAATCCATTAAGTCACCAGTGTTTGAATGAGGTCTAGAGATATGGAAAGTTCTGTAATGCCAGGTGGAGGATGTTCCTCTCTTTCCTCGTCTCATTTTTAAATTCACATTCTTTCTACTTTGTTAAAACATACTGTCTGATGATCTGTATAGATTTGGGGGGGCATGACACAGGAAGAATTCTTATTTGTTGACGCTATTTCCCTTAGCTTCCAGAAGCCCTCCAACACACTTTAAAGGGACACTCTTTCTAAGATACAGTACTTCCTTGTTTAAAAAATAGCAGTTTTTTCCTAAAACATAAAATCATGTCCATAATCCTTGTGCTGGCATTCCGTTTTCTCTCTGGCTTTCTAAAGAAACTTCTACTTCATCCAAAGAGTTCTACCAGAAAAAAAACACACACACACATTTCAGTTTCTGGAATAACCTAGTTCTGGAATAATCTAGCTCGTGCTTGCTCAGCCTAACCCATCTTAGCGTTAACATCCACTCCACATGTTTAGTTCCTAGCCTTTCCTATGGACCGGGTTAGTGTCTTTTTTTTTTTTCCCTGTGAAATCCTTCCTTAGTATCTGGGCAAAGAATAGTTTATTTGTGTGTGATCTGTGATCCACTTATGTACTCATACAATAAAATACATTTTTCTTTATCTCATTCTCTCTGTGTATAAACACAAATATTTGTTTGATTATTAGTATACACTAGTATACTTATTTTTGCCTAACCTAGACTGTCTGGGTCCGGAGCTTGCGCTTTAACCATTATGCATACTGCCTCTCTATATGATGTTACTGTTCTTTCGCATTCCAAAGGCAAGCTTCAATACATAGAAGTGGCTCCCTTTCCTGTAAAGCTTTGGCATTCTGTCAGATTCCTTTACTATACAGCACTCCAGGAAGCCAATATAAATTAATCGTAGTACTCATGGTAAAGCCTATCTTCTATCTCTGATTGCTTGACTTTAAGCTCAATAAGGACAGGATGCATTTCTTAAATCTCTTGTTGTCCCTGTGCTTACTGTAAGGCTTCCACATAATAGGTATTTTATTTATATTTGTTATCAGGATGTTGATAATGATTTAAATTTGTTCAATGCTAAAAGTTATTATATAGTTCCATCAAAATTCTTCCTGAGACTTATCATCTAAATATTTTTTTTCTGAGTAATTTTTAGCTCTTTATTTTTTATTTATTTATTTTTTTATTTGGCAGACAGAGAGCACAAGCAGGCAGAGAGAGAAGGAAGCAGCCTCCCTGCTGAGCAGAGAGCCCGATGCGGGGCTCGATTCCAGGGCCCTGGGATCATGACCTGAGCCGAAGGCAGAGGCTTTAACCCACTGAGCCACCCAGGCACCCCTAGCTCTTTGAAATTCCACAGATAGACATTACAAACTGACTGCTTTAGTTTTTCATATCTGCCTTTTCTATCACTATATCCCAAAGTGAAAATCACAACCTTCCGTCCTTTAATTAGCTCCTTGTCCTAGAATCATAACACATTGTTTGATTTTTGTTAAAAGACCGATGTCTTCAGAGTTCATAGTTGCATGTAATGAGTTATTAGCTTCTTTGCATGTTGAAAAGAGATGTATTTTACAGCTAGTACCTGTCGTAAGAAAAATGTGTGTTATTTGACTTCCCTAGTCACTGTACTGTGTGGGAGCTTTTTAAAAATATATTTGTTTATTTATTTTGGAGAGAGAGAAAGAGCATGAATGCATGAAGGGAAGGGAGAGAGAATCTCAAGCTGACTCTTTGCTGAGGGTAGAGCCCGAAGTGGGGGGCTTGATTTCAGGACTCTGAGATCATGACCTGAGCCCAAACCAAGACTCGGATGCTTAACTGACTGTGCAACCCAGATGCCCCGGAGAGCTTATTATTATTTTTTTTAAAGAGGTTAACTTTATAAAAAATCACCAAATCATTTAGTTTTTTTAATAAAAGTTTTCAGGATGAGACTCATTGTTCTGTAGCTGGTTAGTAGTCTGTGTTTTCTAATGAATAGCATGTGGGTGATTTTCACCATTTTTTTTTTCCAGAGAGAGAAATTAAGAGCTTCTTCTTTGGATCTTAGCAAAAAGAAATAATGTTAAGTCTCTTTAGAGCAAAGATAACCCCAAATATTTACCTAGTTTCAGTAATACAGCCAATGTTCATAGCAGTTGTTAATTGTCTGGTTAGAGAGAATTCAAAATTTTATCTAGTATTTTTTTGTCTTATATTATTTATCTTTTGCTCCCCCTAAAGAAAGAAAAAGTACCAAATCGTATTTATGACACACATGTAAAAATTTGTTGTTTCAGTTCATTAAATTGACACCCAAAGTAGTAACTATATTATTATTATATCCATATTCCATTAATTCAGGATGTATAGATATTATCCTAAGATTTGAAATGACTGTAAATTATACGGTAGATTGAGGTCAGGAGACAAGTGGGTAGGGAATGATCTTTACTGCATTGTTAATAATCTGAGTTTTTCAAATAAATAGAATAAGGTGTAAAATCTGTTTGTTGGAATTTATTCCACAAAGATTGTTCATTCTGAATTTGGTTTTCCTCAGAGAGTTTGTCTGAATATTCTCTTGGGGGAAATATATTACTGAGGGAAAAATATGTGCATTATTTTTCAGGATATATGAACTCCATGAAAAATCACAGTGACATTTAATTCCCTTAAATGGTTGATCCTAAAGCAAAAAGGTCTCTCTGCTCTTTAGACGTGTAGAGAACTTCAGAAATTATTGAGCTAACGTTATACAACTTCTTTTCAAAATATACTTCCTGTAAGAGAAGACTCACCATATCCTGAGAGAGAACACTCCTCTTTTCAGATTGGTGTAGTTGTTACAAAGTTTGGTTTTCCAGGTAAAACCAAAATGTGTTCCATTCTAGTTTTCTTTCCCCTCCTCTCCAAAGCATCACAGAGAAGCCTACTGCTTTCTTTTTGATTGGGACAATTGCCAGAGTATGTGTCATTTTTAAATGTTTGGTTAGCTGTTGTGTTTTTAATGTGGTGCTCAGATTGAATATACTATTGTAGATGTGGTCTGACCAAGTCGGAATACAGCTGGGTACACTGCCTTTGATTTAGCTCTGTGTTGTGTTTCTGTTTATCCAGAAGAAGTTTGACTCAGGTAATCTTGATAACAATATTATATTCTTAGGTCTCCCATAATTGTATCCTCCGCCCAATGCAAACCCAAAGCCTTGACCAGTTACTCCAAATTATGTCATTCCTTTTGTTCAAAGTAAATCTTGCACTTCTCATAAAATCTATTAAATGAAAACTTATACCAGAAAATCAAAAAAAATTTTTAATCAATTTTGTGACTTTGGTCGCTGGTAGAGGATCTAGAACATACTGGCTGCTTCATAAGTATTTTTGAATAAATATTGCTGTATTAGATATCTTTGAATTTTCTTTTAATATGTGATTTATTAGTACTGTTTTAATGGAGCACTTATTGCAGATTTTGTAGGTATGATTGCAGGCTCCATTCAGTTCACTGATATAAATATCACATAAGACAAGGTCAAGGATAGAGCCTGATGACAAGCCATCAGGGACTCCCGAGGATTTCAATTAAATTCCACAAGCATTTATCAGTGCTAAATAGGTGGCAGGCCTGTGTAGGCCTTAACAATATGTTGCCTTCAAAAAACACACAGACTATTCTGACATAGCCCTATTAATCAACACTCATTGGGAACAGTGTTTCAAACTAGCCCTTCATTTATCTATCTATACCATCATTTATATCTTATTTCACCTTATAAAGCATATTTGAAGTAATTTGATATATCAAGATAAACTGTGCTTTCAGCATTTATATAATATGCCCACCTGAAATGTTATGAAAGAAGATACTAAATTTGATTCTTATGATTCATTCCTGGTAAAAACACTCCAAGAGGCTATAGTTTGTCATTAAAAAGGCCTCTGTTTTATCAGCTTCTCCAACCATTATCCTGGGAGTCTTGGACAAGTTACTTCAAATTTCTCTAACCTCCACTCTTTTTTCACTTTAAAACCTAGATACTGGCATAACACACCTTAGAGAATTGTTTGGTGGATGAAATAAGATAATCAGCTCTCTCAGATCCCTTTCCTTGGCAAATAGATTTTGAGGCTCTGATATTTGCATATGACAGGTTAATTGGAGGAGCTTCTGGGAATCTATGCCTGTAGAAGATTGAAGGATGGGGTGGGAAGAGATGTGAATTGCTCTGCAGTTACAACAATGAGTCACATGATTCCATGGGGAGCTCTAGAGGTGGGATGTCTGCAGACGTGTCCATCAAAGCAAGGGTAGGGGTGCAGGGGAGTTTTTGCACTACGGCCTGGAACAGTCATTGGATACAAGTAACCCCTCACAAGGGAGTCCTGGACTTGGGTGGGCCCGCTCCTTTGACAGAGGAAAGTACCAGAGAGGGTTGCACCCATGAGATATCAACAGCCAACATGGCTGCCACCACAGTCTACACTCCATGTACCAAGGGCATTGTTGTAATGCCTGCCTGTTACACATTAACTGCTGAATGTGCATTAGCTATTATTAGTATCATAATTATTCCTTTATTTCTTAATTCACTTATCTCTTATTTAGATCTTCTATTCTGGAATTTTAAAAAATCTTTTATTCAGAATTATTTTTAATCTATTAATTTCATCGGTTTTCACTTCTCTGAGTAAATCAAGTTATCTTTTTTAACAGAACATATATTTTTTATTTTTTAATGACTCAACTCTTTTTTTAAGACTTTATTTATTTGACAGAGAGAGAAACAGCACAAGCAGAGGGAGAGGGAGAAGCAGGGTCCTGAATGAGCAGAGAGTCCAACATGGGGCTCCATCCCAGGACCCTGAGATCATGACTTGAACCAAAGACAGGTGCTGAACCAACTGAGCCACCCAGATGCCCCTAACAGAATATTTATTGATTTATAATTGAACTTTGATAAACTGCGCATGTTTAAACGACACCTATTAACATTTTTACACATACACACATACACACACACACCTGTGAAACCATGACTTTCATCAAAAGAGTGAACATTGCCATCACGTCCAAAAAGATTCCTCATGCCCAATTATAAACTATCTATCCCTGCCACTACTCCCCAAGCAGCAACTGATCTGTTGTCAGTATAGATTAGTTTTCTCATTCTAAAATTTTACATAAATAAAATCACCCAGTATGTACTTTTTTGGGATATGACTTGTTTTACTCAGCATGATTAAGAGTCATCAATGTTACAGTGTCTACCAACAGTTCATTTCTTTTTATTGCTGACTGGTATTCCACTGGATGGACATACCAGAATATGTTTATCCATTCACTGTTTTTTTTTTTTTTTTAAGATTTTATTTATTTGACAGACAAATAGGCAGAGGCAGGCAGAGACAGAGAGAGGAGGAAGCAGGCTCCCCGCTGAGCAGAGAGCCCGATGCGAGGCTCGATCCCACGACCCTGGGATCATGACCTGAGCCGAAGGCAGAGTCTTTAACCCACTCAGCCACCCAGGCGCCCCTATCCATTCACTGTTTTTAGACATTTAGGTTGTTTCAAGTTTTTGACTATTATAAATAAAGCTGCTATGAACATTCAAGTGCAAGTTTCAGATGGATGCATGCTTTTATTTCTCTTGGGATAATATCTAGGAGTAGAATGGTTTGGTCAGATATGTGATTTGCAAATATTTTCGCCAAGTCTGTGGTTTGTCTTTTCATGCTATTAATGGTGTCTCTTAACATTTTGTTGATAAGTCTTGTTTAATTAAATCTAAGAAATTTTTTCCTAGCTCAAGGTTACAAAGATTTTCTACTATGTTTTTGCTAGATGTTTTAAGGTTTTAGATTTTATATTTAGGTCTGTGACCAATTTTGAATTATTTTTTTCATATGATGTAAAGTATGGATCAAAGCTCATTTTTTGACATATAGATAACCAATTATTCCAGCACCATTGATAAAAAAAAAAAACACACTTTTTTGACAGAATTTGCCATTGCTCTTTTGTCAAAAATCAAGTCATTGTGTATGTGTAGGCTTATTTGTAGACAGTCTAGTTACATGTATGGAATATTTTTCTACAAGACAAAATAGCCATGCATTATTCAGTTTACATATTTCTTCTTGCTTGAGATTTTAGTATGTATATTTCAAGAAATTTTTCATTTCATCTAAGTTGTCAATGTTCAGCATAAAATTGTTCAAAACTCTCATTTAATTACCTTTCCTATGTGTAAAATCTATGGTAGTAGCACCTTTCAATTTTTGTTACTGATAATTGTATCTTCTAGCTTCTTTGTCCTAATCATTGTGATAATGAGTTTATATATTCTATTGATTGTCCCAAGTAATAGCTTTTGGTTTTATTGACTTTCTTCATCATTTTTCTGTTTTCTAGTTCATTGTATTCTGCTGTGATCTTTATTTTATTTTTTATATTTTCTTTGAGATAAATTGGTCTTCTAGTTTCTTCAAGTGGAAATCAAGATAATTGATTTGAGACCTTTCTTTTCTAATATAAGCATTTGGTGTTTTACATTTTTTTAAAGTTTTTTGTTTGAATCCCAGTTTGCTAACATACCTTGTAATATTAAATCCAGGTGTACAATTCATTGATTCATTATGTCCATACAACATCCCATGCTCGTCACAACAAGGGCACTCCTTAATCCCTATCACCTGTTTTACCCATCCCCCCCCCCCCACTCTCCACCCCTCTGATAACCTCAGTTTGTTTGGCTATGTTGTTCTTTCATTTTCATTCAGTTCAAAGTTTTTTCTAATTTCTTTTTGGATTTCTTTTTAAATCTGTTAAGTTTAGAAGAACATTTTCCAAATATTTGGAATTGTTCAGATATCATTCTGTTGTTAATTTTTAATTAAATTCCATTGCAGTCAGAGAACATATTTGTATAATTTAGGTTTTTAAAAAAAATCAACGAGTCTTGTTAGTGGCCCACAAAATAGTCTACTTTGTTAAGTGTTCCGTGTGCAATTGAAAAGATTGCATATTCTGCTGCTGTTGATTTTATAAATGACAATTAGATCAAGTTGATCAATACTCAGTGCTATTGAGTATTGTTTGTTTCTTCTCTATCCTTATCAATTTTCTGTCCACTTGTTTTATCAATTTTTGAGAAGGTAGTATTTAAATCTCCAATTATAATTGTAGGTTTTTCTATTTCTCCTTGCAGTTTTACCAGGTTTTCCAATTCTATTATTAGATGCATAAATATTTGCAATTATTATGTTCTCTTAAAATATTGATTCATATATAATTATGGAATGATACTCTTTTTTTCTGTTAATGTTCTTTTTTCTTAAGTAAACTTATCTGATATTAATATAATCATTCAAGCTTTCTTTTTATTGTTGTTAGCATTGTATGTCCTTTGATATTCTATTTCTTTTACCCTATTAATGTTATCGTATTTCATATGTAATTCTTTAGGCAGCATATAGTTTGTTTTTGCTTTTTGATCCAATCTGACAATAACCTCCTCTTTAAAAATATATTTAAATATTTACATTTAAATGTATGTGAATATTGATATGCTTGGTTTTAAATTTAATATCTTATTTGTTCTCCATTTGTCCCATCTGTTCTTTTACTTCCCTTGCTCTCTTTTCCTGCCTCCTTTGGCATTAATTATTTTTCTTATGGTTCAATTTTAGTTTCTTTGGCATCTCGTTAGCTATAACCATTTGTCATGTTATGTTAATGGCTGCTTTAAAATTTATAGTATATATCTTTAAATTGTCACAGTCTATTTTCAAGTGACAATTATGCCACTTGACAGTATATGAACTATATCATAATGTATGTTAGTTTCCCCTCTTGTCTTTTGTCCTGTCATACACTAAATATATAGCTGAAAATTCATTGTTAACTATTTTTACTTAAAACTGTCCTATACCTTTTAGAGATCCTTAAGTAATAAGAAAAATAGTTAAAAAAATTGACACAAGTCGTTGCCCTTCCCAGTGTCCTTTATTCCTTTGCATAGATCTGTATTTGCCTCTGGTGTTATGTTCCCATTTCCTAAAGGAATTCCTTCACTGTTTCTTATAGTAGAGGTCTACCGATGATTATTCTTTTTTGGCATTTTTATGTCTGAATCAAATTTTATTTTGCCTTCATTTTTGGAAGGTATTTTTTTTGGCCATAGAATTATAGGTTGAAAGGTTTTGTTTTGTTTTGTTTTTTCCCCTCTTGGTGTTTACTGTCTTCTTGTCTCGCATGGTTTACAAGAAATCTTTCATTCTTATTTCTGTTCCTCTCCCCACAAAGTGTCTTTTTTTGTTATATCATTTTATTTTTGGTAGGGTTTTCTCTTTCTCACTCGTTTTAAGCAATTGATTATGATGGGTCTTGGTATACCGTCCTCCTCTTCCTCGTCTTCCACTTCCTCCTTCTTTGTGGCTCATTGTACTTGTTTGTAGAGTTAGAGTTTTCATCATGTTTCAAAAAATTGGGGGCATTGTTCCGTCAAATATTTTTTTCTGTTCTTTCCTTTCTTTGGGGAATTCCAATTACATGTGTATTAGGCCCTTAATTTTTCAGCAATGATCACTAAAAATGTGTTGTTGTTTTTTCCTCTCTCTTCCATTTTGAGTAGTTCTCTTGGCAGGTGTTCGAGTTCACTAGGAAGTTTTCTGTAATGGTTTATCTGTTGTCTATCATGACCACTGAGTTTTTCAACTCAAACATTGAATTTTTAATCTTGATTTTGGTCTTTTTTATAACTTCTCTGTCTCTACTTATAATGCTTAATATTTCCTCCAGCTTCTTGAACATTTAGATTACAGTTCTAATTTTCTGCTAATCGAGTCATCTCCTCCAGGGTTGGTTTTGATTGATTGATTTTTCTCCTCATCCATCATTTATATTTTTCTGCTTTTTTTGCATTACTAATACATTTTTATTGAATGTATGACATTGAGGCTTTTCTGTTCTTGGGCTCTGAATTTTTTTCATTCCTTTATGTATTCTTCCACGTGGTCTGGATTTAGTTAAATCACTTAAAAACAGGCTGTTCCTTTTGGGTTTGCTTTTAAGATTTGCTAAGAGGTAGAAGAGTACTGTTTGTCTTGAACTACATTTCTCTTTTACTGAGGTAGAATTTTTCTGTGTATTCTCTATGATGCCCTGTCAATGATGAAAATTTTTTTTTAAATATTTTATTTATTTATTTGACAGAGATCACAGGTAGGTGGAGAAGCAGGCAGAGAGAGAGGAGGAAGCAGGCTCACCGCCAAGCGGAGATCCCGATGCGGAGCTCGATCCCCGGACCCTGGGACCATGACCCGAGCCGAAGTCAGAGGCTTTAACCCACTGAGCCACCCAGGGACCCCGATGAGATTTTTCATTTAGGTTATTGTGAAGAGAAATGCTACTTGGTCTGTGCAAACTCTTGGAATTGCTCCCTTTCAAATTGCTAGTTGATACTTCCCAGACTTTGTGTAGTTTCCTCACATTCATTAACTGATGAATTCTTAGCAGGAATACCACCGGGCTTCACCTGCATTCCCTTGCCCTGCACCATGACCTGAACTCGCTCCAGGTAACAAGGATTCATCGTCCTAGAGTTCATCTTGTTCTTTTTTCCACCTCTCATAGATCACTCTCCTTCATTGCCTAATGTCCTTTCCAGAAACTATTTTACATATTTTCATAGTGTTTTAGGTGGGAAAATTAAGTGGGAAGCTAAGCCTAGTTCTTGCTACTCTACTTTGGCCTGAGGTTGAATCAACAATGTCTTTGTCTTTCTTTTTCTTCTTAATTAGCAGACTTTTTTTTAGAGCACTTTTAGGTTTAAAGAAAAATTGAACAGGAAGTATAGACAATTCTTATATACCACTTCTCACTACCACCTTCTTCACAGTTTCCCTTATTATGATGAAAATCTTGCATTAATGTGATATGTTTGTTCCAATTGATAAACTAATATTGATACAGTATTATCAATAAGTCCATATTTTATATTAGGTTTCACTCTTGTGTTCTACAGTTTTATGGATTTTTTAAAAATGATATATTGTCCTGTAATTACCATTATCGTATCCTGCAGAGTTTTACTGCCCTAAAAATCCCTGGTCCTTTTTCTGTGTATTCTCTGAATTCTCCCTCCTTCCTCCCAACCTCTGGCAACCTCTGAACTTTTTACTGCCTCCTTATTCTTCCTTTTCCAGAATGTCATATAGTTGGAGTCACACAATATATATATCCTTCTAAGACTGGCTTCTTTCACTTACTAATATTCATTTACAGTGCCTCTATGTCTTCTCATGACATGATGGCTTTTATGTTGTTGTTGTTATTACTGCTGAATAATATCCCACTATATGGATGTATCGCAGTTAATCTATTAAAAACATCTTGGTTGCTTCTAAGTTTTGGGAATTATGGATAAAGCTGCTATAAACTCTTATAGGGACATAAGTTTTCAACTCATTTGGGTAAATACTAAGGAATGCATTTGCTAAATCATATGGTAAGACTACACATAGTTTTGTAAGAAACTGCAACTCAGTCTTCCAAAATGACTGTACCATTTTGCAGTCTCACAATGAATGAGAGCTCCTACTGTTTTATATCCTCACCAACATTTAAAATTGGTGTTTTAAATATGAAGCTATTTTAATATGTGCATAGTTGTATCATATTGTTGTTTTAATTTACAATTCTCTAATATATGGTGTTGAACATCTTTTCATATGTTTATTTGCCATCTGTGTATTTTCTTTGGTGAGATGCCTCTTCTAATTTTTTGCCCATTTTTAATTTGTTTAAAAAATTTCTTGGTATTAAGTTTTAAGACTTCGTTTTCAGATATGACATTATTAAATATGGACGTTTCCAATATTTTCTCCCAGTCTATAGCTTATATTTTCATTCTCTTGACAGTGCCTTTCACCAAAGAGTATATACTTTTAGTGAAATACAATTTATCAATTTTTTTCATTAATCATGTTTTTAGTGTCGTATCTTAAATGTAATTTCAAAGCTGTGGTCATCTAGATTTTCTCCTGTGTTACTGTCTAGGAACCTAAAATTTTTAGTGTATTACGTTTAGATCTGTGATCCATCTTGAGTTAATTTTTCGGACAGGTGTAAGGTCTGTGTCCAGATTCATTTTTTGTATGTGGATGTCCATGTATTCCAGCACCATTTATTGAAAAGACTACTCTTTCTCCATTGAATTGCCTTTGCTCCTTTGTCAATGATCAGTTGACTATGTTCACGTGGGTTTATTTGGGGGCTCTGTTAGTCCCCTTGATCTATTTGTCTATTCTTTCACTGATGCTACACTGTTTTGATTCTGTATCTTTATAGTAAGTCTTGAATTGTGGTATTGTCAGTCCTCTAACTCTGTTATCTTTAAATGTTGTATCAGCTATACTAGGCATTTTGTGTATCCATATAAACTTTATTTTATATATTTATTTTTTACATGGGGAAAAGCCTTTTTAAAATTCTGTTCGGTTAGCCAACACAAGTTTTTGTTGTAGCATTTAACAATTCATTAGTTGTATGTAATATATATATATATATAAACTTTAAAATCAGTTTGTTGATGGCTACAAAATATCAGCTGGGATTTTGATTGGGATAGCACTGAAACTATAGATCAAGTTGGAAATAAATCTTGACAGTATTGTGTCTTCCTATTCACAAACATAAAGTCTATATCCATTTATTTAGTTCTTCTATTTCATCAGAATTTTCTAGTGGATTGTTCACATATTTTCTTAGGTTTATGCCTAAAGTATTTGTTTTTCTGATACTAATATGAGTGGTGCTGCATTTTGCATTTTAAATTCCAGTCATTCATTGCTAGCAGGTAAGAATTGACATTTGTATATTAACCTTGTATCCTGCAACCTCGATATGTTCAATGATTAGCTTTTAATAGCCCTTGTGTTGAGTCCCTCAGATTTCTACATAGGCAGTTGTGTCATCTGTAAAAAAGACAATTTTTCCCTACCTTGCAGTATTGTTTTTATCTCTATATCTCTGACTTATTCCATTCCTTAGGACCTCTAGTACAATGGTGAAGAGAAGTTCCTTGCCTTTTTTTTTTTTTTTAAGATTTTATTTATTTATTTGACAGAGAGAGATCACAAGTAGGCAGAGAGGCAGGCAGAGAGAAGGGGAGGGGGAAGCAGGCTCCCTGCTTAGCAGAGAGTCCGATGCGGGGCTCGATCCCAGGACCCTGAGATCATGACCTGAGCTGAAGGCAGAGGCTTAACCCACTGAGCCATCCAGGTGCCTCTGTGCATCTCTTTTGAAATCTGGCCATTTTAGCTTCTCTAAAGATCAGACTCTGTATCCTCTCCTCAGGGAGATTTCTAGAATCTGCTTAGGTTCTCCTCCTTACACTTCAGCTTAACATGATGATAATTTTATTCATGGAAATCCTGTCATCTCTCCTATTTTCCAGATTGTTTCTGAGAATTGCTTATAGTTACTTTCTGTTTGTAAGTGTTTCCAGACACTAGATAGTATATTCGATCTGTCTGTGATCTAGAACATGGTAAACTTGAGACCTTATCCTGTGACCCTATCCGGACTTTCCCTGTTGAGACATCTCCCCCCCATCCAACCACATTCAACCCTGTGCAACATTTATTAGGCAGACTAGTAATTTGTGGGACATTGACAAGTTACATATTATTCATCCTTCCTCCTAAAGGATTTTTGGGCAATTTTGATAAGAGGAAGAATTTTCATTGACCTCTCTCTCCAAGAGAATTCTAACTTTTCACTGTCTTACTAGAATCTCTCTTTTTGTTTTTTTCTTTAGGATTGCCCCTCAAATTTGAATCTATTTCCCTTTATTATGCAGAGCCATTGAACTATGTCCTGGTCCTATTTCCAAGCTTGAGCACCCTAAGGTGTCTGTCTCTGTCCCTGGGCCATTTAGTCAGCTAAGTGGCATGTGGGAGAATCGCAAATCTAATAGCATTATTAGGAAGCAGGTATATTTTCCTCATGGAACCAAGCTTGGGAAGGACAGAGATGTCCCAGGGATAGCTAGAAATAGAGACTTGAGCCCCTTAGAATTTTCCCCAAATCTCCTGTTTCCCTTGTGTGAAGATTTAATTACTTCACACTGATTTCCTCCGAGATGCTGGATCCATGACTACATCAGTTTCCAGGCATGCCTTCAGTTCACCACAGTTTGCAATCTTTGCTGCATATGAGACTCACTTAGGGAACTTTAAAAAATGCAAATGCCAGGTCACACCCCATAGCAATGAAACAAGGGTGTCTGGGGGTGGGAGCCAGGCATGCATGTCTTATTTAGGGACAAAGTAGGAGTTAAGCCTTTTATAATTCTGCCAATATATTTGTGTATATCTTGTCTCTAAATCCAATTCAGAGAAACATTTAATGCCTAGGCTGAAATCAGGGGTTTTGTGAGCAAGTCTACATGAAGACCTATTATGTGAACTCACTTGTCCATCAGGGGCATTCATGTTTTACACAAAGAACCTGGAGCAGAATTCTTAAAAAATTTCTGTACCTTAAGTCAGCCATCAGTAACAAATACACATTTGCTTCCACTGAAAGGCCTATAAGGGGCGTATGTTCTTCTTTTTTTTAACCTAGGTTTCTGAAACATTTCAGTCTTTTCAGTCTAGCTCAAGAATGCTATAGAAATGAGCAGAAAAGTGGATGTATATGGCTCACATATAGAATTTTGCAATCTATGTGTAATATTCCTACATGCTTCTAGCCATTTCATACAAGGTTCCAGTTGTTTTTCTTAACCATAATGTGGCTCTTTATCTCTGGAATGTTTTGATACTTTTGTGACAAAACAGGAATTTATCTGATGTCTATGAGCTTCCTGCCCTTCTGAGACCAAGTTTGAAAAATGTACGTTCATGCAGGAAATTGTTGACTTACTGTGGGTACATTATTCCTTCTCAAGCTTCGTAAATTGAATCTTCCAGAAGACACACATAGTAGCCTATGAGAGGTACAGCATTTTCTTGGGCTTACTACAGTTTTGTAGTCATAGTGCCAGATATTTTAGTATTTACTAAGGATCTCTTTTGAAATGGCTTCCAGCTTTTTGAGTTAACTCTGTCCAACTCAAAGCGATTTTCTGCTCTATCCTTATTTCACTCCACTCAGATCTGATTTACTTTGTAAATTTCTAGTGGCAGAAATTTCTAGTGGTGGCATTGGTGCTGCCTTGACCCAATGAGATCAGTCTCCAGATTTGTTCCATTTATTGTGCTTTGTTGTTTATTGAATTAACATAGTCATGAAGAAGAATCATGATATTTTGGAAGAGGAGTTTTGGCAATAAAATGTGTGTTATTGAATGCAAGCAGTTTTTTGAAAAGCCCCATTGCACTTATGTCGAACCAGTGAACACTGAAATCACTTCATCTCTTTATCCATTCATCAGGTATGTTTTAACTACAATACAGTTACTGAACTGCCTAGCTACTGTATTTGTTGAGACACAGAAATCTCAGAGACTCTAGTGGCTGTAGGATAGGTCTGCGGTGTGTGGGGGGGAGTGGGAGGGAGGTAGGGACGGTATCAGCAAGCACTGATGTAGCCTCCAGTCATTTTTTGCCCTGAGAATGCTGGGAGATTTATTTGGGATTTCTTCTACCCACTATTCTTCCTCCTCTCCCTCCCCTCAACACCACTAAGACAACTGTCTCCTCTACTGTGATCAGAATAACCCTATCTTCCTGGTGCTAACTGGTCTGTTTGCTGGAATATTCACTATCAAACCCCTAATATGTGGACCTCACTCCCAGATATTTTGATCTAGTCACTGGGGCTCAGTTAGTAGGTGTTTTTTTCAAAAGCCTCCCAGGCAATTGCAAAGGTAAGCTAGGCCGAAACCTCTAGGCGGTTTGCTGCAGCAGAACTGGACAAGTCTGCAGGGAACAATTCGTTTCTATCGCGCTTGTTGCCCTGTGGTTTGCATAAGGTTCTGGGTTCAGACATGAGCACCTTTCTTTGCACCTTTGCCTTTTGCTACCTGTAGTTCAGAACAACTTGCTTGGCCTCCAGCAGTCTCAGTTCAAATTCTGTGTATGCCATCTATTGTTAGGTAAATCCCCCTAAGCCTCCTGAAACTCCATTAACTGATGAGTAATGTGGGAACAATGGAATTGTGTCTCCCAGTTCTTGTGCTGTTTCAATAAATGGGATCGATATATGAAAGCCTTAGCGACATCCACAGCAGAAAAAGCACTCTGGTAATGGGGGGCTCTGCAGTCACATTGAAGCAGCCGCGGTCGAAGCAGCAATATTTACCAGCCTGATGTGAGTTTGGGTTCCTCTCAGACAAAATTGGGACACAAAATTAGTCTTCTCAAATTTGCCAAGATGTTCAAATATCGCTGTTACTCGGAGAAAGCATTAAATGTAACATATCCGATAGGTCACCGATTTCAAGCTTAATTAAACTCGGAAAAAAGAGGAATTTTAAAACTGAGGCTCTTCACAAACAAAAATCCCAAACACTTTCATGCTTTCTCCTGTGCACAAAAGGCAGGAATCTGAAATCCTCTGCCAAGATGATTAAAGGGGACAGATCTGATCTCTGAAGTCATCAGAGACAATCAAGGCCAAGTTCCATCTAGTGGAGAGTGCTAGGTTCCATTTACTTCCAGGTGCTCCAGATTAAGATAAATGCTCTGGGTCCTTGGAAGCATACATTCTAGAAGAGCAGCACAAGACGTTCTGTACAATTTGTGGTGCAGGGCAGGGACCCTAAGCTCAAGAAGCCGTTCCAGCTGCTGTTCAGACATGGCCCTCACTGCAAATTTAAGTCAAGGTCAGAGTTATTTAGAGATCTGTATGGGTCTCCTGTAATTCAAATCCATGGCTGGCATTTATGATTATTTATGAGTTTATCAAATTGTGCTATACTCCGGATTTATGCAAGAGGTGAATTACAGATAATTTTTCACTTATAAAAACGTTCTACCATATAAAATGGCATGCACTACAGATTACCTTAAATAATGAGAGATAATAGAGTGCAGAAGGGAATAAATACTAGAATCGGACAGACTCGATTTGAATCCAAATCCTATCACTTATTAGCAAATTATTTAATTTCTCTGAATCTCAGTTTTTCCAGTAACAGAAGGGAGCTTTTACTGTCTGCTTCAGAAATGTGTTGAAAAAATTATCCATCAAGTTACTATTTGTGAAGTGCCCAGGATGATTTCAAGCACAGTCAATTTCCACATAGATTTGTTTCCATCTCTGTCTTATCCTTCTTTCTTTATTTGGTGTATATGAAGTGCAACATTTCCCTCCCCCTCTTCTTTTTATTTCAAGGTCATTTGGAAAGAACTCTGATACAAAATATTTTAGAAAAGAGGATTAATCAAAAAGAGGGTAAGCAATATTGTTGCACGTAATAATTGCTACTTAAAGTCCATAATGATGGGCTGAGGAAAGACTGGAAGGAAAAATAAAATAGAACAGCCTGTTAAACTGTGTAGGTTTCCCATCAGATCTGATTTTTGTAGACTCTACTTTGATCTGATTCCTTGTGTGCATGGGGCATTAACGTCTGGGAGAGAGGCACTAGGTACTAGAGGGTCGTATGAAAATAGTGAGTTCATTGGTCTGAGTGATCTAGAAGTGGAAGGTGCCAGGGTGTGAGAATCACCAAAATCAAGAGAGGCAACAGAAGGAGAAGGAGAAGGTGAAATCATATCGGGAGCTGATTTCCACCATGTGTGATTCTGTTACTGACAAAGTCATTTTCCATAAATAGTTCCCATACAGCCTCCTAATTTTCTATAAGAATGGGCTATTGTTAGGCAGTGGGAACTTTTCTATAAGGAAGAGGGTAGCTAACAGGGAAACTGCACCTGGCCATTATGACCAAGCCAAGGAGAGTTGAGTGGTCTTCCCCTAAGCATAAAATAATTGGGGGTTAGAGCAATAATTGGAGACAGATTTAGCTTATCCACGGTTTCACATAGAACCAAGCCTTTGGACCAGGAGCCGAAGGAATGTCAGATAAAGTTTCGCTTGTTGGTTCATAGGCATGGGATACTTCAAATGTGTTTATGTGTCTGACATACTAGGTAGAAAATAAATATATAATTTCAAAAGATGTATAATTCCTAGAATTAGCATACAGGGTCTGGAGTGAATTACATACTTAGGTCACGATTATGCCTGTAAAACATTGGGCCTTTGTACCTTTGGTTAGTTTGCCATCTCTTGAGCTGTGGCTCTAATCTGAGATTTGAGAGACAGGTTACTGCTCCACACCTTCTGCCAGTGACAAGAGTAATAATATTAATGAAAATAGCAATGATAAAAACTTAACATTTTTTTTTGAGGGCTTACAATGTATCAGTCATTCTGTTGATTAAATCCTCTCATTAAAACTCACAAAACTCTGTAGCATCAGTATTATTACAATGTTCATTTTACAAACAATTGAAAAGAAACCTTAGAGAAACTGAATGTGACTTCTGGCACAGTCTGTTTGCAAATTCCAGTGTGTTGATGTGCAGAGTCTGAGCTTCAACCCCCTAGGATAATCATCTTCTAGAAGAATGGGTGGCAAACATTTTCTGTAAAGGACTACAAAGGAAATATTTTAGATTTTTTTTTTTGAGGCGTATGGTTTCTTTTGCAATTTTTCAGGGCTGCTGTAATAGCACGTAAAGAAGCCATAGATAATCCATAAAGGAATGAATGTGGCTATGTTCCAATAAAACTTTACTTACAAAAACACACGGTAGGCTGGCTTTGGTCCACAGGCTGACTCTAGAGCAGCCCTTGTCCCATAAAACCTAATCCAAGGAGGGCCATGTTCTATATCTGCACTGCCAAATATAGTAGCCATGAGCCGTGTGAGGTTATCGAGCACTTGAAATGTGGCTACTATGACCAAGAAACTGAACTTTACGTTTTACTTAATATTAATTATTTCAATTTCCATTTAAATAGCCACATCAGCCTAGGGCTACCACATTAGACAGATTAGATTGGAAGTTTTTGCACATAAATCAGTTCTAGCCATTATGGCATAGATGACACATGCTTAGACTGGAATTCTCTTAAAAATATAACTTCAATGAACAAATAAAATGATTAAGTATAAAGCATGCAGGGCAAATAGAAAATCAGAACAAAGTAATTTAAGTTGTGAGAATTATTATCTCAGCTTCTCTTCTCAAAAACCATTTTCAAATTACTTTAAAAATGTTTTTTTCCCCCTTCCTTCTTCTATACACAGCTTTTTCATTAGATCTCGATACCTCTCTCTCTCTCTTTCTCTCTCTTCATCTGGGGATGTATAGAGCCAAGGGATTATCTCTGTTGTCTTTCCCTTGGCAGTTCAGCAGCCTGGCGTTCTGTTCTGAGCCTCCTATCAGCTCTGTGAACTTTGGGTGAATTATTACTCATCTGCAAAAGTAGGCTAATATTACTTACATCTTTCTTTGACAAGTTTTGGGAATTAATTATAGTGTATTTAAAATAAAATGTCCAACTCTTGGACACAGTGCATGGTAGGTGACTTACATGTTTAGTTCATTTGTTCTTTTGCCTTCATCCCAATTTATATTATATTGTTAATTTCACTTCACACCGTTTTAAATCATCGTCTGAGCCAAATCCACAACTTGGGTCATCTTTGCCATTTCAGCTGCTGATAGTTCTTTCAAGGACAAGTCATTGACATTTATCTTTTTTCTAGAATACCAAATACTGACTATACAAAACCAACTGAAATTAGTTATAGCAATAATACAAAAATTGTTCATGTCTTCTGCCCATTTTTTGACATGATTATCTGTTTTGTGTGTTGACTTTGAGGAGTTCTTTGTAGATCTTGGATATCAGTCCTTTGTCTGTACTGTCATTTGCGAATATCTTCTCCCATTCTGTGGGTTGCCTCTTTGTTTTGTTGACTGTTTCATTTGCTCTGCAGAAGCTTTTGATCTTGATGAAGTCCCCAAAGTTCATTTTCTCTTTTGTTTCCTTTGCCTTTGGAAGTGTGTCTTAAAAGAAGTTTCCGTGGCTGATGTCGAAGAGGTTACTGCCTATGTTCTCCTCTAGGATTTTGATAGATCCCTGCCTCACCTTGAGGTCTTTCATCCGTTTTGAGTTTATCTTTGTGTATGGTGTAAGAGAATGGTTGAGTTCCATTCTTCTACACATAGCTGTCCAATTTTCGCAGGACCATTTATTGAAGAGATTGTCTTTTTTCCACTGTATATTTTTTCCTGCTAGACTCTTTTCCAAAGAAGATAAATGGCTAACAGGCACATGAAAAAATGTTCATCATCACTAACCATCAGGGATATTCAAATCAAAACCACATTGAGATACCACCTTACACCAGTTAGAATGGCCAAAATTAACAAGACTGTAAACAATATGTGTTGGAGAGGATGTGGAGAAAGGGGAACCCTCTTATACTGTTGGTGGGAATGCAAGTTGGTGCAGCCACTTTGGAAAACAGTATGGAGATTCCTTAAGAAATTAAAAATAGAGCTATTCTATGACTCTGCAATTGCACTGCTGGGTATTTACCCCAAAGACACTGATGTTGTGAAAAGTAGGGCCATCTGTACCCCAATGTTCATAGCAGCAATGGCCACAGTCGCCAAACTGTGGAAAAAAACAAGATGACCTTCAACGGATGAATGGATAAAGATGGTCCATATATACAATGGAGTATTATGCCTCCTTCAGGGAGGATGAATACCCAACTTTTGTATCAACATGGATGGGACTGGAAGAGATATGCTGAGTGAAATAAGTCAGGCAGAGAGAGTCAATTATCATATGATTTCACTTACTTGTGGAGCATAAGGAATAACAAGGAGACATGGGGAGATGGAGAGGAGAAGTGAATTGGGGGAAATTGGAGGGGGAAATGAACGATGAGAGACGGTGGACTCTGTGAAACAACCTGAGGGTTCTGGAGGGGAGGGGAGTGGGGGGGTGGGTGAGCCTGGTGGTGGGTATTATGGAGGGCACATATTGCATGGAGAACTGGGTGTGGTGTATAAACAACGAATTCTGGAACACTGAAAAGAAATTTTTAAAAAATTAAAAAGAATAATACAGAAACTGACATGACTTGTTTCTTCTTCATTCCTGTTGTTTAAATGGTTTGCAAAAACTGGCAAATCTGCTAAAATAGATACAGATGTTAGGTCCTGCTATAGACTAAATTTTGTCCTCCTGACCATCAGATGTTGGAGCCCTGATCTGCAATGTGATGGTATTTGGAGATAGCACCTTTGTGGCATTAATAAGTTTCCAGGAGTTATGAGGGTGGGGTGCCTATGATGGGATAGTATCCTTTTAAGAAGAGGACAATAGAAGAGATCTCTCTCTGTGCCACGTGACTACACAGTGAGAAGGCAACCACCTACACGCTAGCAGGAGGGCTCGCACCAGGAACTCAGTCTGCTGTACCTTGATCTTGGTCTTCCCAGTCTCCAAAACTGTGAGAAAAAAATATCCAAGATCGCATGTTTAAGCTATACCTCATGCCTGCCTACACCATCAGAGAAAAGAACAGATTCTGTCCCTGTCTGAGGATGTTTGCAAATATGAAATCCTATAAAATTACCTTGTTATGCACCATGACATCATTTATATGTCAGGGAAAGTTGCTTGAACTTCAAACTAAAATATCCAGCACACTGAATATAGGTGTTAAATTAGCTCCCAAGAACGTAGCATCATAATATTTATGCATATTGAAAAGCTTTGAAGTTATAAAGGGGAAGCACATTTGATGCTTTCAAAGTAATAGTTCATTGCCCATCAATTTTTCACTACTCAGCATCTGGTCACTGAAACGTACTCCTTGATTTAATGTGGAGTTTAAATATATCTATATCTATCTGTCTCTATAGAGAGAGCTGTATAGAATATGTATAAAGATTCACATGTCACCATGTACAGGGATCTGAAAGTGTGAAGACTTCTGGAAAGCTTTTCTGATTTGGCGTGCTAAAGATGAAACCAGTCATTCAGTTGTTAATATTGAATTATGCAATGCAAAAACTGCCGTGAGGTTTTGAGGCTACAAAGAAGAGGCAGCATCATTTCATATAAACATTGTCTCAACCTCCTCTGCTGCTTTCATGAACATATTTTTCTGCATATTTAAAGTTTATAGCAGAGCACAAGGTTCAGAGTTTCTTTCCATATTCCAACTTTATAGCAAAGCCACAACTACATATTAATATAGCAGCTGTAATGTATTTCTAGTTAAGCTGTCATAAAGTCTAGGGCTTTCCACATCATCACTTTTGAAGGTCGGTGCCACAGAGAAAAAAGCCATTTGTACTGGATCACCATGGTGGTTTGTAATATACATGGTAATAAATATCACAATATATTTCATTTTTATATGTTTTTGATGAAGAGGTAAAAGTGCATCTTCTACAGTTGCTTTTCAGAAATTGCTCATCTGTTTGGAACGAGGGTAAAAGACACTGAAGCTAAACATTATTTATCGAGACATCACCGCTCTTCACTCACACCACTGCTGAAATGAGAAGAGGATGCCAATGATATTTCACTTACAGTATCGATTTCCAGAGCTCGCCCTGTGGAAGCACTGCATGTGTATGCAAGATAAATGTGAGAAAATGGAGATATTCTGACAAGCACCGTTTCCATTGTTTTTCATTTTTATCATTCTGATAATTTACATCCTTTCGAAGTGTAATTGGAAATGTCTTTCAGAAGTCACTTCACCATTTCCACGTGGTGCCTGATATTTGTGAGTGCATAAGAAACATTTAAGTGCTCACGGTTATCAGTGTGTATATACATGTATATGTTTGTGCATATATACACACATACACAAACTATACATACATATGTATATACATACATACGTGTATATGCATGTATAGTTTCTTACAGTAAAAAAGGTTTCAGTGAGCAATGCTGTTGTGTTCAGCTATGAAGGTTGATCTAAGAGAGGTGTAAATATGTGTCTCCTCCCTTACTTTCCTTCTGTTTGGCTCCCATTTGTTTTTCTTCCTCCAGTCAGTGGCTAACTGCACTCATCTGTATCTATTAGCTAAACTAATCCTCTTCCTTCTTATGTCCTGCCCATGACAACTTCTTGTGCAAAATCATTGCCAATCTCCTGTTTTATTTTTCATTGCTATGAACATCTATGAGGATGAGAAGAGAGATCTTCAGAAGGGAGACAGTGGTGAACATGCAAATCAGCTGTGTGTGCAGGAGCAGAGTGGGAGGGAGGTGTTCTTCTTCTGTGTGCTTTACCTGCTGTCCCTTCTCTGAGCCAGATCAAAGGGCTCCCAATGCCCTCCTTCCTCTGCTCTCCTGTTCCAAAGTGTGAAGACTCCATGTGCAGGGACCTTAGTGAGGTCGGAGATAGGAGGTCATCATTCTGATCTCTTGCCCCTTTTGCTTTTTTCTTCTTAATTCCCAAACTCGGTACTTGCACTTACGTTTCTTTTTCTAAGTTTTAAGGGTTTCTTTCTTTTATTAAGAGTGATAGACAGTGAGCAGCCATAGCCTTATTATTAAAAAGTATCAAGAGGTCCAGACAAGCTTACATAGAGTTTCCACAATTATCCAAATACTGTCCCATAAAACAGAAGTGAATGCTGCAGATAGATTAAGGCAAATCACCACTGATTTCAGCAATGTCTGGGGCACTTTGGGATATTCCATTAATTTCCAATTAGCACAGCCCATTCACGCCTCACTTTAGATATGTACTAACACAAAAACAAGGGAGTCATAAAGATGGAAATAACTATATTTCTGACCTATAATTTTAGAAATAGTGTGGGGTTTTCAGCAAAGATGTTCATAACACAAGACTATATACTTAAAATTGTTTTTTTAGTATGGTTGACGCACAATGTTGCATTAGTTTCAAGTGTACATTGCAGTGATTCAACAAGTTTATACATTATACTATACTCAACACAAGCATAACTACTATATGCCACCATACAATGCTATTATAATAACATTCACTATATAAGAGTATATATTTGTAATAACTAGGAATTTAGAAATACAGAATTGAGTTCCACTAGTTTGTGCAATGAGTGATTTTCAGTAAAATAGGTCTGTGCTTACGCATATGGGCATGTGTGTTAGCATTTGTGTATATTGAGAAAGAATACACAAGAGATAACATTTTCACCTTTCCCATACAAAAGCTCTATTGGTGTTATTTTCAAAGTTGGAATTACTCAGTGTTACTTTAGAATGTATCACAAGACACAGGATGGATACAACCAAATTCAGTTTCTAAAGATCAAGGCAGGACCTACTCCAGAGGTGCAAAATTAACGAAATGGAAAATTAAATCTATTACAGCTCATTGATGTGATTAGCTTTATGATGTATGTAGTTGTTCAGTATAATTTTGAACACCAGTTACATATAGTAGGATTCTATTTTTAGAAAAGCATCTAAAATGCACCTTAGTAAAAACTTCAGAGGCAATCCACAAGAGACAATTTACCTGCTGAATTTTTATAGATCATTTCTTTCATTAAAAATGTTTTTAACTAAAACATGTTTCTTTTCAGTTTTATTGAGAAATAATTGACATACATCACTGTATAAGTTTAGAGGGTCGTGATATATGAGTTACATATAGTGCGAAATGATTACTACAGTAGACTTAGTCTTTATTTATGTATCAGATGAATGTAGAGTTTGGCAAGTGAAGAGGGATAAAGTGGGGGTAGTCAGAAATTCTAGAGAAACTTCCCTATAGGTTGTTGATTTGTGTTAGAATAATAGTTAATTGATTATTTTATTAGTATTTTCTGTTCAATCATTATTGGTATGTTTCAATTATAGTATGTTTCCTATGCTATATTCAGAAGGCGTGATTTACCAGTACCATTTACTAAAGAAAGCAAAATGAATCAAAGCCCTATTCACACTATTCAAATACCTAAATTCAGACGGGGAAGGGGTCAATTAGGTATTTGGGCTGTACCTCCGTCTCTCACAGTTTAATGATACGAGGCTCTACCAGTTGACTTATAAGTAAACTTATATTGCTCAGTTCAAATCTCCACTTATCACTGTAACTAGAACTTCCAGTGCTGTGTTAAATAGAAGTGGTGAGAGTAGACACCTTTGTTTTGCCTCTGTTTCTAAGCAGAAAATATTCATTCTTTGATGATTACCTATGATGTTAGCTGTAGGCTTTCAATAGATCCTGTTTTCAATTTGAAACAGTTCTTTTCATTCTTGTTTGCTGAGAGTCTTTATCATGATGATTGTGAAATTTTGTCCAGTGTATTGTCCTTCATCTATTAAGGTAGTCAAATAACTTTCAATTTTAATACCACAATTTGGTGAATCCCACTGATGGATTTTCAAATGTTAAACCAACTTTACATTTGTGAGATAAATTCTAATTGGTCATGAGGTATTACTTTTAAAAAATCCATTTCTCGATTTCATTTGCTAAAAGTTTTTAAAGATTTTTGTGACTCTTTATTGTAGATAGTAGTCTGAGCTTTTGTTAATTTTTTGTCTGATTTTGGTATCAAGGTAATGCTGTCCTCTTAAAATGAGTTGAGAAATGTTTCCTCCTATTCTGGTTCCTGGATAAATTTGTATAGAATTACAATTATTTCTTTTATAAATGTTTGGCAGAATTCAACAGTAAAGCCCGTGAGCCTAGAATTTTCTTTCTGGAAGGATTTTAAACCACAAGTTCATTTAAAACAATATTCAGGTTACCTATTTCATCCTAAGTGAGTTTTGGTAGTGTGTCTTGAAAGAAATTTGTCCAATTGATCTAAGTTTTCAAATTTAGCAGCATGAAGTTGTTCATGATATTTATAATCTTTTTAATGTCTATATAATCTGAAGTGAGGTCCTCTCTTTTCATTTATGATGTTAGAATAAGCACATTAATTCCTTTTTTCTTTTTCAGATGTCTTAGTAGAGGTTTCTCATTTTTAATGATTTTTTTCCCCAAAGAACCAATTTTTGGTTTCATTGATTTTCCTTATCACTTTTATATTTTCTATTTCTTTGACTTCTGTCCTTATGTTTGGTATTTCCTTTATTTTACTTCTTTTGGGTTTAATATGCCTTTCTTTTCTTACTTTCTTAGGTGGAAGTTCCTTAGGTCATTGATTTGAAATCTTTCTTATTTTTGTGTAAGCATATGTTGCCATGATTTCCAACAAATTTCAATGTATTGTGGTTTCTTTTCTTTTATTTTGAAGTATTTTTTCATTTCCTTGGATTTCTGCCTAATCCATGTCTAATTTAGAAATAAGTTCTTTAGTTTCCCTATTTGTGGGGATTTTTCCTATGTCATTCTATTATTAATTTCGTTTTGAGTAAAGAACACACTTTGTATGTTTTTAGTCTTCTTAAATTTATTGAGATTGGTTTTATGGCTCAGTATATGCTCTTGTTTGATGACCATTTTAAGTGTGCTTGAAAGCCCATGTACTGGTATTTTTGGGTGGAGTCAGCCATAACTGTGTTAGGTCAAGCTGATTGGTAGAGTTGCTCAAGCCTTTTATATTCTTGTTGATGACTTCCCTACTTTTTCTAGCAGTTACTGAGAGAGGAGTGTTGGAATATTGAATGAAAATTGTTGATTAGGGGAGTCGCAAAGATGGCAGTGAAGTAGGGGACACTATTTCAGTTGGTCCCCTGAATTGGGCTGGATATCTACCAGACCACTCTGAATACCTGTGAGATCTGCCTGAGATATAAGAAGATATATCTTGATCGCTACAAACAGAATATCTCCAGTGGTTGCTCTCAAGGCATGAAGTGGGGAGCCGTGATTCTGTGGGCAGATATGGGAAGATAAACAGAAGGGGAAGGGAGCCTCTGGGATCCTGCACCACCAGTGTGCAAAAGCCTCCTGTGCTGGGGACTGGGCACAGACTTGTAGATGGGTAGCTGAGGGAAAAAGACTTTAGGGCAGCCCCCTAGACTGAAACCTGGAGCTGCGGGGGTATGGTGCGAACTGGGGGCAGCTGGTGGCTTTAGAAGCACATACAGCAGAGATATGCCTGGACCTGGAAGTGAGGGCTCAGAATGTTGTTGTGGGGCGCACAACCCAGGACACTGTGGTTTTTAACAGCACAGACAGAAATGAAGTCACTGTGGCCTGGAAAACTCATCATAGGAACAGACTATGATCTATCTGTTCTGAGACTAAAGTTTGGATATGGTCACTTCTGCTCTGACTCTTGGAAGAGATGCAGAGGGCTACCAGAGAAAGCTACCAGAGAACAAAAGCCCCCCAAAACTGGTTTTCACTGAGCCTATCCCCCCCACCTCCCCGGCCCACAGAGGGCAGGGCAACACTGCCCAAACAGGGTTGCCCGATTAACAGTGCAGCTGGCCCTTCCCCCAGAAGATAGGCTAGAAGAATAAGAGGCTGACAACTCTAAGGTCTCTAAAACAGGTTAGGTTTTGGTCAATAATTTGGACTCTGTACATCCCTCAACCACCCCCAACAGAATGACTAAGAGGAGGAGCCCCCCAAAATAGGAAGGATTCAGAAATTGTGACCTCTGCCACATATAATGGATATACGGATATAAATAAAATGTCAAAAATAGACTTTGGGGTAACAGTTATGAAGTCAATAGCTAGGTTGGATAAAACCATTAATGGGAACATAGGTTCTCTAAGGGCAGAAATAAGAGCTGATCTGGCAGAATTTAAAAATGCTATCAATGAGATCCAATCTAATTGAGATACTCTAACAGCTAGGGTAAATGAGACAGAAGAATGAATTAGTAATCTAGAAGACAAACTGATAGAAAAGAAGGATCAGGAAGAGGCCTGGAACAAACAGCTTAAAATCCATGAAAACAGAATTAGATAAATAAATGACACCATGAAACATTCCAGTGTCAGAATTATTAGGATCCCTGGGGGGGGGGGGGTGGAGAAAGAGAGAGGACTAGAAGTTATATTTGAGCAAATCATAGCTAAGAACTTCCCTTACTAGGGGAATGAAACAAGCATTCGTGTCCTAGAGGCAGAGAGGACCCTCCTAAAAACAAGAAGAACTGACCAGTGACCTGACATGTAATTGTAAAACTGGTAAATCTTAGAACCAAGGAAACCATCTTTAGGGCAGTGAAGGGGAAGGGATTCCTTATGTACAGCAGGAGGAATATCAAAGTAATGTCAGACCTGTCCACAGAGACCTGGCAAGCCAGAAAGGGCTGGCAAGACATATTTAGGATACTAAATGAAAAGAACATGCAGCCAATAATACTTTATCTAGCAAGGCTGTCATTAAGAATGGACTGAGAGAAAAAGAGCTTCCTGGACAGGCAGAAACTGAAGGAATATGTGACTGGCTTAGTGAAGCCAGCCCTGTAAGAAATATTAAGAGGGGTTCTATAAAGGGAGAAAGAACCCAAGAGTGATATAGAACAGAAGTTACAGAGACAGTCTGTAGAAACAAGGACTTCATAGGCAACATGGTGACAATAAAATCATATCTTTCAATAATCACCCTCAATGTGAACAAACTAAATGCTCCCATAAAATTGCACAGGGTTGGGGCACCTGGGTGGCTCAGTGAGTTAAAGCCTCTGCCTTCAGCTCAGGTCATGATCCCAGGGTCCTGGGATTGAGCCCCGCATGGGGCTCTCTGCTCAGCAGGGAGCCTGCTTCCCCCTCTCTCTGCCTGCCTCTCTGCCTACTTGTGATCTCTCTCTCTGTCAAATAAATAAATAAAATCTTTAAAAAAAAAATTGCACAGGGTTGCAGATTGTATAAAAAGACAGGACCCACCCATATGCTCTCTACAAGAGACTCATTTTTAACCTAAAGTTACATCCAGACTGAAAGTGAAGGGATGGAGAACCATCTTTCATGCCAGTGGACCTCAGAAGAAAGCTGGGGCAGCAATTCTCATATCAGACAAATTAGATTTTAAGCAAAAGACTGTAGTTTGAGATACAGAAGGACAATATATTATTCTTAAAGGGTCTATCCAACAAGAAGATCTAACAATTGTAAATATCTATGACCCAACATGGGAGCAGCCAACGACATAAGCCAACTGTTAACCAAAGTAGACATATTGATGATAATATATTAATAGTAGGAGACCTCAACACTCCACTGTCAGCAATAGAGGGATTATCTTAACAGAAAATCAACAAAGAAACAAGAGCTTTGAATGACACAGTGGACCAGGTTGACCTCATAGATATATAGAGAACATTCTACCGTAAAACAACAGAATACGCATTCTTCTTGAGCGCACAGGGAACTTTCTCCAGAATAGACCACTTACTGGGTCACAAATCAGGTCTCAACTGATACCAAAAGATTGAGATTATTCCCTGCATATTTTCAGACCACAATGCTTTGAAACTGGAACTCAATCACAAGAAAAAGTTTGGAACAAATTCAAACACTTGGAAGCTAAAGACCATCCTGCTCAAGAATGTCTGGTTCAACCAAGAAATCAAAGAAGAACTTAAACAATTCATGGAAACCAATGAGAATGAAAACACATCAGTCCAAAACCTATGGGATACAGCAAAGGCGGTCTTAAGGGGGAAATACATAGCCATCCAAGCCTCACTCAAAAATATAGAAAAATCTCAAATACACAAACTGTCTTTACACCTTAAACGACTGGAGTATGAACAACAAACTAAACCTAATCCACACATGAGAAGGGAAATAATCAAGGTTAGAGGAGAGATCAATGAATTAGAAACCAGAAATACAGTAGAACACATCAACAAAACTAGAAGCTGATTCTTTGAAAGAATTAATCAAATTGATAAACCACTGGCCAGACATATCTAAAAGAAAAGAGAAAGAACCAAAATAAATAGAATTATGAATGAAAGGGGAGAGATCATGACTAACATCAAGGAAATAGAAACAATTATTGGAAATTATTGTCAAGAACTATATTAAGCAACCTGGAAGAAATGGATGCATTCCTGGAAATGTATAAACTACCAAGACTGAAACAGGGAGAAATTGACAACCTAAATAGACTAATAACCAGTAACAAGATCAAAGCAGTGATCAAAAACCTCCCCAAAAACAAGAGTGCAGGACCTGGTGGATTCCCTGGGGAATTCTACCAAACATTTAACGAAGAAATAATACCTGTTCTTCTGAAGCTGTTTCAAAAATAGAAACCGAAGGAAAACTTCCAGACTCATTCTATGAGGCCAGCATTACTTTGATCTCAAAACCAGGCAAAGACCCCATCAAAAAGGAGACTTTCAGACTCATATCCCTGATGAATATGGATGCCAAAATTCTCAAAAAGATCCTAGCTAAAAGAATCCAATAGTACATTAAAAGGATTATCCACCACGACCAGGTGGGATTTATCCCTGAGATGTAAGGGTAGTTCAACATTCACAAATCAATCAATGTGATAGAACACACTAATAAGAGGAGAGGGAAGAACCATATGGTCCTCTGAATTGATGCAGAAAAAGCACTTGACAAAATGCAGTATCCTTTCCTGATTAAAACTCTGCAGCATATAGGAATAGAGGGAACATTCCTCAATATCATAAACTCTTTCTGTGGAAAACCCACAGCAACTATCATTCTAAATGGGGAAAAGCTGAGGGAATTTCCCTTAAGATCAGCAACACAACGAGGTTGCCCACTTATGCCATATTTGTTCAACATAGTACTAGAAGCCCTAGCAACAACAATCAGACAACAAAAAGAAATAAAATATTCAGATTGGCAAAGAAGATGTCAAACTCTCTCTCTTCACAGGTGACATGATACTTTATGTGGAAAACCCAAAAGACTCCACCCCCAAATTAGTAGAACTCATACAGCAATTCAGTAATGTGGCAGGATATCAAATCAATGCACAGAAATCAGTTGCTTTCTTATACACTAACAATGTAACTGTAGAGAGAGAAATTAGAGAATTGATTCAATTTACAATAGCACCAAAAACTGTAAGATACCTTGGAATAAACCTAACCAAATAGGTAAAGGATCTATACTCTAGGAACCACAGAACACTCATGAAAAAAATTGAAGAAGACACAAAAAGATGGAAGACCATTCCATGCTCATGGATTGGAAGAATAAACATTGTTAAAATGTCTATACTGCCTAGAGCAATCTATACTTTCAGTGCCATTCCGATCAAAATTTCACCAGCATTTTTCAAAGAGCTGGAGCAAACAATCCTAAAATTTGTATGGAATCAGAAGAGACCCTGAATTGCTAAAGAAATGTTGAAAAAGAAAAATAAAACTGGGGGCATCATGTTGCCTGATTTCAAGCTTTACTAAGAAGCTGTGATCACCAAGACAGCACGGTACTGGCACAAAAACAGACACATAGACCAGTGGAACAGAGTAGAGAGCCTAGATATAGACCCTCAACTTTATGGTCAACTAATCTTCAAAGCAGGAAAAAATATCCAGTGGGAAAAAGACAGTCTCTTCAATAAATGGTGCTGGGATAATTGGACAACTACATGTAGAAGAATGAAACTCGACCATTCTTTTTACACCATGCACAAAGATAAAATCGAAATGGATAAAAGACCTCAACATGTGGCAGGAATCCATCAGAATCCTAGAGGAGAACATAGGCAGTAACCTCTTCAACATTGGCCACAGCAACTTCTTTCAAGATATGTCTCCAAAGGTAAAGAAAACAAAACCGAAAATGAACAGTTGGGACTTCGTCAAGATCAAAAGCTTCTGCAAGATCAAAAGCAAAGGAAAGAGTCAGCAAAACGAAGAGGCAACCCACGGAATGGGAGAAGATATTCGCAAATGACACTACAGACAAAGGGCTGATATCCAAGATCTATAAAGAACTCCTCAAACTAAACACACACAAAACAGATTATCATGTCAAAAAATGGGCAGAAGACATGGACACTTCTCCAAAGAAGACATACGAATGGCTAACAGACACATGAAAAAATGTTCATCATCCTTAGCCATCAGGGAAATTCAAATCAAAACCACACTGAGATACCACCTTATACCAGTTAGAATGGCCAAAATTGACAAGGCAAGAAACAACCAGTGTTGGAGATGTTGTGGAGAAAGGAGAACCCTCTTAACACTGTTGGTGGGAATGCAAGGTGGTATAGCCACTTTGGAAAACAGTGTAGAGGTTCTCAGAAAGTTAAAAATAGAGCTACCCTATGACCCAGCAATTGCACTACTGAGTATTTACCCCAAGGATACAGATGTAGTGAAAAGAAGGACCACATGCAGCCCAATGTTCATAGCAGTAATGTCCACAGTAGCCAAACTGTGGAAAGAGCCGAGATGCCCCTCCACAGACAAATGAGTAAAGAAGATGTGGTCCATATATACCTTGGAATATTACTCAGCCATCAGAAAGGATGAATACCCAACTTTTGCATCTATGTGGATGGGACTGGAGGAGATTATGCTAAGTGGAATAAGTCAAGCAGAGAAAGTCAGTTATTATATGGTTTCACTTATTTGTGGAACATAAGGAATAGCATGGAGTACATTAGGAAAAGGTAGGGAAAAATGAGGGGGCAATAAAAGGGGGGTATGAACCATGAGAGACTATGGACTCCGGGAAACAAACTGAGGGTTTCAGAGGGGAGGGGCGTGGCAGAATGGGTTAGCCAGAAGATGGGTATTAGGGAGGGCATGTATTGCGTGTTATACACAAACAATGAATCACAGAACACTATATCAAAAACTAATGATGTACTGTATGATGACTAATGTCACACAATAAAAAAAAAGAAAAGAAAAAGAAAATTCTTGATTAGTCTAGTTCTCTGTTAAGCTCCACCAGTTTTTTTCCTCATTTATTCTGTAGCTATGTTTTTGGATGCATCCACATTTGTGATTTTTGTATCCTCCTGCTGATTCAATCTCTTTATCATTATAAAATATCACTCTTTATCCCTAGTAATATTTCTTTTTAAAATCTGCCTCATTTTACATTAATTTAATAGCATTTTTTACTTTTATCCTTATTGCAACCTTGTATATAAAATTTGGTTTTTCTCCCAAAATACTGAGATACAATTAACATACACCAGTATGTATGTTTAAGGTATACAGCAAAATGATTTGACTTACATTATTAGGAAATGATCACCACAATAAGTTTGGTTAATGGTCATCATCTTATATAGATTTTTTAAAAAGGGAAGAACATTTTTTTTTCCTGTAATGAGAACTCTTAGGATCTAGTCTCTTAACAAATTTTTTCTAAATATACGGACAGTAGGGTAACTTTTGTTTCTTACAGAAAATATACAGTTGTTTTTGGCTTTTTAATTTTGTCTAAAATTTTTTATTTTTTATTCACGTTTAGACCATATATATTTTATGTTAACTTGTTTAGTTAATCAATTTGTTTAAGTCTCTGATCTTCTTGTTTATATATGCCCCATATGCTCTTTGTTCCAATTTTTTTGTCTTCTCTTGTATTAACTAAGTTTATTCTTATGATTGCATTGTATTTCCACTTTGTGTTTTATCAACTATACTCATCATTTTCTTTTATTAAAGTAGTTTCTTTTGGGATTTTAATACACATTTTTAATGTCTGAGTCTTCTTTCAAATAGTTTGTATCACTCCATGGCAGTGTAAGAAGTCTGCACAAAGTTACTCTGATTTCTTCCTCCCATCCTTTATGCTATTGTTGTCACACATTTTGCTTCTAAATATGCTAAAAGACCCACTATACATCATCATCATCACTATTACTATTTTTTTTAAATATTTATTTATTTATTTATTTGAGAGAGAAAGAAAGAGCATGGGGGTCAGGGGGCAGGGAGAGGCTGAGGGAGAGGGAGATAAGCAGAGTCCTGGCTAAGTAGGAGGCTGACTGGGACTGGATCCCAGGACCCTAAGGTCATGACTGAGCCAAAATCAAGAGTCAGATGCTTAACAGCCTGAGCCACCCAGGTGCCCCACATTGTTATTATTTTAGTTTTAATTAGTAGGATTTTAAGTTGTGCTTGTAAGTTTTTGGGCTTGGTCTACTTTTCATTTTTCTAAAGCCAAACAGATACACTCTAAGTAACTGGCTTTGTACTTGACTGGTCAGTAAGTATCCAGACAACCCCATTTTCTCTAAATGTTCATTTGTTTCTATTTTCTAATTTAGATCTTTGGTATTAATTTGATAACTGATTTGATAATTGAGTCACTCATTTGAATATTATCTGTATAGCTATTTGTTGCTTAGATATATATGCATTTTGTTCTTCTGAAGGTCATTCTAGAATTGCTTATCTTCCATGTATTTCACAAATGTTCCCTTAGTTATAATATGGTTAGTTTAATATGGTTATAATAATAATTTTATAGCATGGTTAATTTTATCATACCCTACATAAGTTTAGTTATAAACTAAAGCCTAATCAAACCGTCTACACATTTTTTTCCTAATCTTCTGACACTCAGTTTGACTTACTCCTATTAGGTTGTTGAAATATTTCAACAATGACCATTTTTGAGCAGTTGTGTTTCTATTGCTATAAGAGCATAACCAGAATGTACAAAGAATTGGACTGGAACTAAATTACTAATATACTAATTACTAAATATTAATTACTGCTACTAGATAAGTATCACAGAGTAGGTATTTTAGGAATTTAATGCTTGAGTGTAAATGTATATGATTTTACCTCTATGAAAAGTGAATTAGTTTCTTCAAAAGTGCTGAGCACATTGATTTGAAAATTTGTACCTTATCCACCAAGCAGCTGCAGTAAAACACTTCATTGTATAAAAGTCAAGAAAAACATTACCTGAAACTATGTTTAAATGAGGTAATTTTTCATTCAAACTATAGCCTGGCCATAAAAATCTAGGGGTCACATTTACAGTAGGACTTGAGATCAGAATTTAGTTCAAATAAAGACCCTAGTTGTATCTGGGCATCTTGCTGAAACTGTGATAAATGTAAACCTGTTATTTTCAATATTTAGTATTTCTAAGGTAAATTATTTTCAGGGCATTATGAGCTAGTATAGCAGCAGGAACATCTACATTTCATGGAATATAATACAAGGATTAATTCTATTACATCTGAATCTGATTCTCTAAGGTACATGAAAATCACATAGGGATGGCTCCATACTTTCAGGTTCATAAAATTGCTATAGGGGGTCATAAATTGGCTCTATGAAGTTCACTTTGCCCCCAGGAGAAACCATGAAGAGCAACATGATTCGAACTCTGCTGTGTTTGGTAGAGAGAATTAATGCGGCAGGAAAAAATTCCACTTTCAGCTTGAATTTAGTTTCACAGTAGTAAAGACTACAATGCATGAATAGAAATTAGACATCCATGGTGACTGAAAATATGACTGTCAGTCTCTCCATGGATAACTATCAGCCTAAGAAGCAATTAAAAATGCAAAAGAACTGGGTGATGGGCATTAAGGAAGGCATGTGATGTGATGAGCACTGTAACGTGCAACTGATGAATTATTGAACACCACCTCTGAAACTAATGATGTACTATATGTTGGCTAACTGAATTTAAATAAAAGTAAAGACTAAGTAGGAAGTAATATCAAAAAAATACAAAGTAAGAGTAACATTTTCTTCAAAATGTAAATAAAATATTTGGAAATCTTTAGAGACCAAGATGGAGGAGAAAACCGCTCACACCTCGTCTCTTTGCTTGTATTTGACTAATTCCTCATTAGAAATTTATTCTGCTTCTGGGGACCTCACAGGAGGACCTAAGGGATAGAAAGCACTTCTGACCATTCATGTTCTAATAAATGGGAAGGAAGGACGATGCAGCAATTTTCTTCTAAATTGATGATTGAACTTTGTTATTGTTGAGTTAAGAAAACTATGTGTTCAGTTTATCTGCTATCATGGAAAGTTTCTTGGACACAATCAAAAGCTGTCAGATTTCCTTTTTATTGTAAGGATTAGAAATATGTAATTATTCAGTCTTTAAGTACAGTTTGGTAATGTAGTTTTTAACTCTCTCTTCAATTTCCTGTAAAAACCCTTTGAATGGACTCATTTTGCCATAAAAATGTACAAATTTTCTGACTTTCAAGGCCTCTGTGTTGTGGTATTTCCATCTGCAGTCTTCTTTTAAACTACTTTTCTTCCTTTGCCCTAAGTTTCAGCAAAGGTGAATCCTGTTCCCTAAGCTTCTCCCTCTTTATACTTCTGCTTCTTTTTTTTTTTTTTAAGATTTTATTTATTTGACAGAGATCACAAGTAGGCAGAGAGGCAGGCAGAGAGAGAGAGGAAGGGAAGCAGGCTCCTCGCTGAGCAGAGAGCCCGATGCGGGGCTCGATCCCAGGACCCTGAGATCATGACCCGAGCCGAAGGCAGAGGCCCTAACCCACTGAGCCACCCAGGCGCCCCTATACTTCTGCTTCTTATATGTCTGCCTTTAAAGACTTTTCTGCCCTGCTCAGAATCCTTCATGGAGTCCTTCCTAATGCCTTCAAACATAAGGAAATTCTCTTCCTAACTCTGCAAGGCACATATCTGTGACATTCTTCTTCTTCTTTTTTCTTTAAGATTTTTTTTAAGATTACTTATTTATTTGAGAGAGAGAGAACGTGCATGCAAGCAGGGAGAGGGGCAGACACTGTTCTGAGCAGCTGAGTGGGGAGCCCAATGCCAGGCTCAGTCTCACCACTCTGAGATCATGACTTTAGCTGAAACCAAGAATTGGACAGTTAACTTCCTTAGCCTCCAGGTGCCGTATGACATACTATTATAATTCCAATTTCAGTGGAAGAGGAACTCAGTTAGTGTATCTGCCACAGTGTTTAACATATAGTATGAACTCAATGAATATATTTTGAGTGAATGCTAAGAAAGTTGACAATAACACACATAAAAAAATAACCTTAAATTTAAAATGAGACAAAAAAATAACCTTAGGAATATATGGACAGAAGGTACTTCTTACAGATTTTTGGTTATTTTTCTAACTAGCGTTAATTTTTTTCTTCAGTGCAAAACCTGATGCCATAAAACCTAGATAAATATGTAAATGGTTCTGGTTCATTTCTGAAAAGTTATTGTCTTAGTCCATTTGTACTACTATAAGAAAATACCACAGACTAGGGAGCATTATAAACAACAGAAATTTATTTCTCATAGTTCTGAGACTGGAAGTCTGAGATCAGCATGTTAGCACGGTCACATTCTGGTAAGGGTCCTCTTCCTGGTTCATAGTTGGTGTCTTCTCACTCTATCCTCCTGTGGTCAGAGGAGCTCAGGAGCTGTCAGGTCATTTTTTTAAGGCACTGCTGCCATTCATGAGGGCTCTGCCCTCATCAACTAATCAGTTCAAAAAGTCCCAGCTCCTAATACCATCGTATTTGGAGGTTAGGATTTCAACGTATGAATTTGGGGAAACACAAACTATCAGATCATACCAGGAATGAACATTTAAACCAAAAAGCCGTAACAAAATTCTAAATGGAAAAGTGTACTTGTGTGCATGAAAAATGTCAAGAATTATTTATATTCAAATGTAAACAAAATAAAGAAAACCAAAGCAGATTGGGAGATATTAGCAATAAATATGATAATGAGATAATATCCTTTATAGAAAAAGCATTCACGCAGTTGACTTTACTCCTGAAACTATTACTGTGGCCATGGGTAGGGGATGTACACTGACTGGGCACCCCTTTGGGGCTCAAAGAGACATCTGCTTTCCCAGAAATACATGTATTAAAAAATAAAACCAGAGGTTTTTAAGAAGTAGGAATGGATTCTGAAAATGAAATCAATAATTTCCCACTACACTGGGATTGAGATTGATTTTTATTATTTTTCCTGTTCTTTTCCAGGTTTCCAGATTTTCTGTAATAACCATGAATTATTACTTCTGTGATCAAAAATAGAATTCTGTGAGTATGTATTATATTTAAGAAATGAAATAAGCTCATTGAATGTGAGCCAGCTACAAGAGCCTCTGTAAGAAGGGGAGAGTTATTCTCTTAGCTATAATAGAGACCAAAACAAGGTAGCCTCAGGGCTCCCAACTGAGGACTATTAAATCGAGCTGAGGGTCTCCCAGTCTCTGATACCTGTTCTGAAGTGTCACTCATTTTCTTGTTCCTCTTGATAAGCAGTTCTTGACAAAACTATTTCTTAGAGATACAGTTTAGGACAGAAAATGTAGGCAAACTGTAAGCTAGAATATAGGGATCTTTCTTTCTCCTTGAAAGAAACACCTTCGAATAACAAAAATCAGATATGGAGAATCCTCGCATATCATTTGAAAAAGATTTTGCTTTTGCAAAGAACACGGGACATTTTCTGTATCGTTAGCCGGTAGTACGTGTGCATGCCTGGACCACTTCAACTCTGCGACCTTAATTTCTTCCTTTGTACAAATAGTTATGTTAGATGATTTTTGAAGTGGGTCCTCTTCAGCTCTCACATTTCTAAAATTCTAAATCATATGTATCAGGTGCCTTCCTTCTCTGGGTTTCCCCTGTGATTAATAATAAGTAGATGCAGGAGAAGACTTAATTTTGACTCAACTATTGATAATTTTGCTATGGTGGTTAATCTCTGTTAAAGTCATCTTTCCTTGAACTCATCACTGAATCAATAGCAAAAATAATTAAGAGTTTCTAACTTTCAGTTTTTGAGTCTTTGAGCCTGCAAGCCTCTGAGTAAAATTAGCAGTTTTCAGAGAATAGGAAAAAATTACCTTTCCAAAACAAAAATCAGGCTACGTTTTAAGGATCGCTTTCTCTGGTCTACACTGTGACCTTGTTTCGAGCTAACCAGACAGCGCTGTCACCATTTCGTTGGAATGCTTACTCCTGCAGCCCATGACCTCCGCATAGCTGGTGATGTTGGAGAGGATTTAATGAACCTTTTTGACCAAACCTTAATATTTAGGTAGCTGTAACATAGTTTTTTTTGAACCTTCATTTTATAATATAGGTATTGATATACCTACTCAAGTGTTATACTGCATTATTAAATTTAAAAAAATCACCTTGATACACTGGGAATCATAACTGAGCACTATTATCTTGAAATAACTTTATAATTTTTTCAACCCATTTAAAGAAAGTAGTAAGAAGTTTAAGAAAATGGCCCTAACTCCAGAATGATCTTGAAAAATAAATGTGATTCTCTGTAATCACTGATGTGTGGGAAAGACGTCTTTGATAAAGGTTGGTCAATGTTTTCATCTTCCTTGTTTAAGACAGCATTTCTCAAATTTCAGTTTGTTCTCCTTCGTTTTTATAATTACCTTCGTAATATTTGCCATAGTCTCATTCCATTGTTATTTTAGTATTTTAAAAATATTTTCTTACTTTTTATGTAAACAATAAACTTTATAGTTCCATGAATAAAATAACAACTTACCTGTGATATATATATATATATGTAGGGTAACCATAAAAATGTGTATGTACCAAAACATTTCATAATCAAATACAAACATGTAACCAAACTGTACCATTGACTTTAAAAATTTTAAAAACATAAGCAAAACAGAGCCATAATGCATGTCATTGATCTACAAAACTTCTGAGCTGCAAAATAGGGTTTGCTAGTCACAAATAATTACACAGTGCATTGCCACTTTATTTGAGACGAAAATGGGGTTTGTAGTTAATTATTCACAGCTATTTAAAAATTTTAACATCAGTCAACATATCTCTGTAGTAGGAAAACATGAAAGATATTTAGCCATTCCTCCAATAGTAAAAATTAATTTTTTATCAATCAAAATTATATAAGTGGCTTTTCTTCAACAAGCTTTTATTTCAAGAAGCCATCTGAAAGGCTGTTCTGGATCTGCTCTTCAGAACATGTCTTTATTTAATAATTCCCAATTTTGTAAGCATCAATTCTTAATTTTTAGGATATTTTCAGCAACTTTTTTTTCTGAGAAGATAATAACTAGGTAATTCAGACAATTATATTTGTTGATTTGAGGACTTAATGAGCAAAGTGAGAGAGTTTCCAACCAGCGTTGTGTCTTTTTATTTTATTTTATTTTATTTTTTTAAGCCAGACACTCAGACACTACTCACAACCTCCTAGGTTAGAGCTCTTATGCATACCGTGTAATTGAATCCCAGAGAGGTGATGTGATACATGGAGACTCACATAACTGTTGAGTCTCAGCCAAGCCCAGAATATACTTCTAATAGACTCCTTATGTTCTCTTCTCATAGTTCAACTCAGCTACCTCTGGGGAAAATTGGAATGGGCTAACGATTTTAGCTTTGCTTTTATCTTCTTCAAGCGCTTGATCATTGGTTCCAGCAGTGCCTGGCAGGAGCTAACCTTGCTTAGGTGGGGGCTATTCCTCTGGTTTCGGGTTATCTAACCTCAGCTGGGCCACCCCTGCTCTAAAAACTCTAAAGCAGGAGTGTAGGCAAGAACCTGGCACAAGTTTAGGAATATGTCCTGTGTATGCACTCTGAGTCAGGATAAGTCACACAAACAACCTTCAGTAGCCTCCATACTTTCTTCCCATACCCGTCCCCTCCCTTCCTTCTTATCTGTTTTCCCTTCACTGCCTTTTTTCCCGACCTTGGCCCTATTTTGGCCCTATCTGGTGCTCCCCCCCCCCGCCCAGTCCGTCAGTGTGCCACCTGCTATCAAGTCACACAGTGATACTTCAACCAGACTTCAGCAAACAGCCACCATGTTAAAAATTTGGTTTCTAATAAAAACAAATTTAAAAATAGGTTTGTAAATTTGGGGACTGACAGTATTTATTGCTTCTTCATTCTTTTCATTATATAAATTTGACCATTTTCCTCTTAAATATACTAGTTTCATTCCATAAAGAAACTGTAGAAGGATGACATTACAGATATTTCATGACTTGTTAATAGCTTTGGATGTAGAATAAATTAGTAGATGAAGGAAAAGAGAGAAGATTGAGATTCATAGTCAGCCTGGGGATTGGGACGATGCCAAGTTTTATCTATCTCTGCTGACCCAGGTCTTTGCTAATAGGAACAATAAGGAATGTGCTTTATTTATGAGCCTGAAGGGTCAGGGTCAGATCAGTTCAGCAGTATTTTAAAACATCACTTTTCAACTTATGGCTTTTCTCTCATACATCACAAGTCCTTCCCACTCAACCATTTCATCCCTAACAGTGAATACACATGTTCTGGAAACAGCCATCTTCAAATGAATAAAACAAAACCCACCCAAAGAAAAAACAAAATCTCAAATGTCCTTTGACTTCACAAACCCTACGGCTAACACCACATATTTCTTCCCTGTCTTATAGAAAAACATCTCTTAAAAATTGTGATCTATCTTCTCTGCCTCCAGCTCCTTCTTTCCCTCCTCCAGACTGACTCTTCCAATCTGACTTTCATTCCACTTCCAAATATTCTTGAAAAAGTCATCACATTTGTCCATGTTGCCTAATTGTATGGAAATTTTTTCTCAAATTTTCTCACTTCTCAGTAATATTTAATCCAGTCTACCCATCCTTCTTTCTGTAAACATTTGTTTATTGGTTTTTGTGATACCACACTCAGGTTCCTAATGTCATATTGGCTGCTTCTTTTCAGTCTTTTTTCTTGATCCTTTTTCTATCAGACTTTTAAAATTTGGAATTTCCAGGGGCCAGCCCTAGTCCTTCTTTTCTTCTTTGATTATTTGGCCTCTTAGGTGATATCTTGTCTCATGGTCTTAAATACCTTCGATTACTGATAATTCAAATTCATTTATTTCCCACTCGTATCACCTACCAATATGAAGCTTTAATCAACTGTCGAATCTTCTAACAATGGAATCACCCTCAACAACAACTTGTTCCTTCCCAAGGCTCTTGTATGGCTCCTCTAGCCATCTGTATCCAATTCATTATCAGGTCCACGTCTTTATACTTTTAAAATATTTCTCAAATCCATTGACTTGTCTCCATTTTGGAAACTTCTACCTGAATCTAGCTAGCATCGTCTCTCCCCCAGAAAACTAAAATTAACCTCAAATCTTGTCTTCCAGTTTCTACTCTTGCTCCTCATCTATCTGTTCTTTACACATCAGCCAGAGGGATCTTATGCAAGAGTAAAAGAACTCATGTTCCTCCCTAGTTTTATATCTCTTCATTGACTTCCAATTCTTCTTTGGAAAAATCCAAACATTTTCAATGTCATTTAAGCTCCTTAGTGATCTATATATTCCTCCGACTTTATCTCGTACGACTCTCCCTCTCCAATTATCTCCAGACAGCTCTTCTCCTTTTTGATCCTTCGGCATAAAAGGCCTTTTCATTTGTCAGAGACTTGAACTTGCTATCCCCTCTATGGTCTTCCCTCAGCTCATGTCTCTTCCTCCGTTCTCTCTTACTCATCATATTGTTCTTGAAACAGATATCCTCTCCTAAGGGATTCCTTTACTGATGACTGGAAAGTTGGCCTCTCCTACTACTTTATACCACATCTTATTTTTATTTTCTTTATAGCACTTAACAAAATTTGAAAATATATATATATTTTTTGTCTTGCTGTGATCATAACAGGCAGACTCCTTGTCTCCATAATGCCTGAAACATAGTAGGCATTAGTTAATTATTTGCTGAATCCTGAATCATAAGGACTCATAGTTGCTTTTGAGAAATCAAGACATTTGAAAATGTCCATATTAGCTCGAAAGGAGCATGGTGTAATACTACAAAGGAGTACCTAATTTAATTCTATCTAAAATGATCAGCAAGGAGTACTATAGGCATTTGAAAAAAGTAGAAAATATTTGTAAAAGGAGAGGATATCTGAGTATTAAGTAGAGGGAGCTAAAGAAAGCCAAGTTATAGTAGGGAAATGCAAAAGTATAAATATCTGAATTAAGGGAACAGTTTGTCTTGATGCACAATTCATAGATGAAAGGGCTGCAAATTAGGATTAGGGAATATTTCTTAAAGTTTTAAATTTGCTAGGTTGAGAAATTTAGACTTTTTATGAAATAAGTAAAGAATCAGTGAAATTTGGGTCTAAGGAGCAGTAGTTGATGTGATAGTAAAGTAGTCTAATTTAATGAAGGGGTGCATTATGAATGAAAAAAGGAAGAGAGGATATAGGAGGAATGACTAATGATTATACTGGTCCCCACAAGGACTGATGAGAAACACAGTGGCAGGGGCTATGGAAAGGGAAATGAAGGGATATGTCTGGAAGACATTTCAAGGAGTAACAGAAGAAGAGTTGGTTGGATATGAATTGAATAAGGATTAGAATGAATGAAATATTACTGGGAGATTATTGTTGACATTGGAAAAAAAAGACAAAATTTAGGTAAAAATACAGACATACACACACATACATAAATATACTTCAAAAGAAAAAAGTATCATTATTCACAGGTGACATGGTTGTATGCCTAAAACAGAATTAAAAAGTGAATTTAGTAAGTGTACTGGATGTAAATTCAATATAAAAGAATCAAATTTAAAATATACGAGCAAGCAACAGTAGTAAATAAGATTTTTTAAAGATTTAGTTAATAATAGCATCTACAAACATCAAATACCTAGGAAAAAGTTGAATCAACACAAAAACTTTAAAACTTTATTAGAGAGGGATTAAATAAATGAAGTGATATTGTATGGTCCTAAATTGTTACATTGTAAAGATGTCAGTTCTCCCCAGAATAATGTTTAGATTTAATGCAATCCCAATCAAACTCAATTTGTTGGAATTGATAAGCTAATTCTGAAATTCATCTGCAAAGGCACATGAGCCCAAAATAGGCAGGGTGATATGGATAAAGAAAGTTGGAGGATTCATACCACAAGATATTAATTTCCATTATGAAGCTATAGTAATGAAAACAGTGTGGACATTCATATAAAAGTGGATAAACAGACTAATGAAATAGAAAGTCTAAAGCATACACACATTAATGACAACTGTTGCTAAATTTGATATATAACTATATGTTGCTTTTATGTTTACTTAGATTTATATTTGCCTATGCATTAAAGGAATCTAAACTTCATAAAGGAAATTTCTGTAGCTCCAAACGTAGATGTGTTATGCACATAGTATAAAATCAATAAAAATTTTGTTATGTTAAAGAAGTTTCATTCTGTTATTCAACAGATATTTATCAAGGGCTTATTATGGGCCTAGCACTGTTCTAGAAGATTGTGATAGGTTGACTATATCAACAGCCTCCCTTCCTTTCACCTCTGTATCCAAAGCCTTTGATAGTACCCCTGCACACTGACTCTGAGCTTGGCCAATGTGACTTGATTTGACCAACAAAACAACTGCAAAGTTAATGTTAATAAAGGGTTTTTTAAATGCTTGCACATTTCTGTTCCTTTTTATAGAATCTTTCCACTACCATGAGAACAAACCCAGGCTAACCTGCTATAGGGATGTCAAAGACATACAGAGAGGAGCCAAGGCATTGCAGCTAAGGCCATCCTAGACCAACAAGCCTTCAGCTACCAGCCAGCTGGCCAAAGACTCGTGAATGAAATTGGCAAGGATCAGCCAAACGTAGCACAGATCTCTTAGGGGAACTTCCTACAGACCCATAAACATATGAAGAAATAATGAATGACTATTAGTTAAAGCTACTAGGTTTTAGAGTGGTTTGTTGATCAACGGTAGCTAACTGATCTAATGAAGGAAATATAGCATTAAATAAAACACACAGAAACTTCACTTTCATGGTAATTATTTTCCACTAATAAATATACATTATGCCAGATGGGGATAAATGCTATGGGGAGATTTGCTTCAACATAGTTAAATGATGTGCAGCCAATAAACATTACCTGTTTAAATAATGAAAAATAAACAGTTTATACAATTTTTTCTTTTTAAAAATAAATTTTTACTTGAGAACAGTTTTAGATTCACAGAAAAAAATTGTGAAGATATTATAGACCTCTATATATCTGACGCCCAGTTTTACTTATATGAACATTTTACTATAGTAACCTACAGATAATTAAGGAAACATTATTGATAACTCAGTGTTCAGTCCACACTTTGTTCTGACTTCCTTAGTTGTTAACTAATGTTCTTTATCTGTTCTGGAATTTCATCCAGGGTGTCATTTACATCTAGTAGTCATGTCTCCTTGTGATCCTCTTTGATCTGGCAATTTCTTTTTTTTAAAATTATTTTTATTAACATATAATGTATTATTTGTCCCAGGGGTACAGGTCTGTGAATCATCAGGCTTACACATTTCACAGCACTCACCATAGCACATACCCTCCCCAATATCCATAACCCAACCACCCTATCCCTAATCCCCCAACTCCCAGCAACCCTCAGTTTGTTTTCTGAAATTAAGAGTCTCTTATGGTTTGTCTCCCTCCCACTCCCATCTTGTTTCATTTTTTCCTTCCCTACCCCCCAGCCCTCCCACTTTGCCTCTCAAATTCCTCATATCAGGGAGATCATATGATATTGTCTTTCTCTGACTGACATATTTCACTCAGCATAATATCCTCTAGTTCCACCCACATCGTTGCAAATGGCAAGAGTTCATTTCTTTTGAAGGCTACATAGTATTCCATTCTATATATATACACCACTTCTTCTTATCCATTCATCTGTTGATGGACATCTAGGTTCTTCCCATAGTTTGGCTATTGTGGACATTGCTGTTATAAACATTCAGGAGTACGCGCCCCTTCAGATCACTGCATTTGTATCTTTAGGGTAAATACCCAGTAGTGCAATTGCTGGGTTGTAGGGTAGCTCTATTTTCAACTTTTTGAGGAACCTCCATACTGTTTTCCAGAGTGGCTGCACCAGCTTGCATTCCCACCAACAGTGTAGGAGGGTTCCCCTTTCTCTGCATCCTCTCCAACATGTGTGGTTTCCCGACTTGTTAATTTTAGCCATTTTGACTGGTGTGAGGTGGTATCTCATTGTGGTTTTGATTTGTATTTCCCTGATGCCGAGGGACGTGGAGCACTTTTTAATGTGTCTGTTGGCCATCTGGATGTCTTCTTTGCAGAAATGTCTGTTCATGTCCTCTGCCCATTTCTTGATTGGATTCTTTGTTCTTTGGGTGTTGAGTTTGCTAAGCACTCTATATATTTTGGATACTAGCCCTTTATCTGATAAGTTGTTTGCAAATATCTTCTCCCATTCTGTCAGTTGTCTTTTGGTTTCGTTAACTGTTTCCTTTGCTGTGCAAAAGCTTTTGATCTTGATGAAGTCCCAATAGTTCATTTTTGCCCTTGCTTCCCTTGCCTTTGGCGATGTTTCTAGGAAGAAGATGCTGTGGCTGAGGTCGAAGAGGTTGCTACCTGTGTTCTCCTCAAGGATTTTGATGGATTCGTGTCTCACACTGAGGTCTTTCATCCATTTGGAGTCTATTTTTGTGTGTGGTGTAAGGAAATGGTCCAGTTTCATTCTTCTGCATGTGGCTGTCCAATTTTTCCCAATACCATTTGTTGAAGAGACTGTCTTTTTTCCGATGGACATTCTTTCCTGCTTTGTCGAAGATTAGTTGGCCATAGAGTTGAGGGTCTATTTCTTGGCTCTCTGTTCTGTTCCATTGATCTGTGTGTCTTCTCCTTTTTCTTTTCTTTCTTTTTTTTTTTAAAGATTTATTTATTTATTTATTTGACAGACAGAAATCACAAGCAGGCAGAGAGGCAGGCAGAGAGAGAAGGAGGGGAAGCAGGCTCCCCACTGAGCAGAGAGCCCGATGCGGGGCTCGATCCAAGGACCCTGGGATCATGACCTGAGCCGAAGGCAGAGGCTTTAACCCACTGAGCCACCCAGGTGCCCCAACATGTGTCTTCTTTTGTGCCAGTACCATACTATCGTGATGCTTATAGCTTTGTAATAGAGCTTGAAGTCTGGAATTGTGATGCCACCAACTTCGGCTCTCTTTTTCAACATTCCTCTGGCTATTCGGGGTCTTTTCTTGTTCCATATAAATTTAGGATTATTTGTTCCATTTCTTTGGAGAAAAAGGATGATTTTTGATAGGGATTGCATTAAATGTGTAGGTTGCTTTAGATAGCATAGACATTTTCACAATATTTGTTCTTCTAATCCATGAACATGGAACACTTTTCCATTTCTTTGTGTCTTCCTCAATTTCTTTCATGAGGACTTTGTAGTTTTCTGAGTACAGATTCTTTGCCTCTTGCGTTAGGTTTATTCCTAGGTATCTTATGGTTTTGCATGCAATTGTAAATGGGATCAACTCCTTAATTTCTCTTTCTTCTGTCTTGCTGTTGGTGTATAGAAATGCAACTGATTTCTGTGCATTGATTTTATATCCTGCCACTTGACTGAATTCCTGTACAAGTTCTAGCAGATTTGGAGTGTATTCTTTTGGATTTTCCACATAAAGTATCACCTCATCTGCAAAGAGTGAGAGTTTGACTTCTTTGCTGATTCAGATGCTTTTAATTTCTTTTTTTTGTCTGCTGAGGCTAGGACTTATAGTACTATGTCGAATAGCAGTGGTGATAGTAGACATCTGTGCCATGTTCCTGACCTTAGGGGAAAAGCTCTCAGTTCTTCCCCATTAAGAATGATATTCACTGTGGGTTTTTCATAGATGGGTTTGATGATATGGAGGTATGTACCCTATGTCCCTACACTTTGAAGAGTTTTGATCATGAAAGGACGCTGTGTTTTGTCAAATGCTTATTCAGCATCTATTGAGAGTATCATATGGTTCTTATTCTTTCTTTTATTAATGTATTGTATCACATTGATTGATTTGGAAATGTTAACCAAGCTTGCAACCCAGGAATAAATCCCACTTGGTCGTGGTGAATAATCCTTTTAATATACTGTTGGGTCCTATTGGCTAGTATTTTGGTGAGAATTTTCACATCTGTGTTCATCAAGGATATTGGTCTCTAATTCTCCTTTTTGAACTCTGTCTCCTTTTTGGTCTTTGTCTGGTTTTGGGACCAGGGTAATGCTGGCCTTGTAAAATGAGTTTGGAAGTTTTCCTTCCATTTCTATTTTTTGGAACAGTTTCAGGAGACTAAGTGTTAATTCTTCTTTAAATGTTTCATGGAATTCCCCTGGGCTCTTGTTTGTTGGGATATTTTTGATGACTGCTTCAATCTCCTTACTGGTTATGGGTGTTCAGGTTTTCAGTTCAGTTTTAGTAGTTTATATGTCTCTAGGAATGCATCCATTTCTTTCAGACTGTCAAATTTGCTGGCATATAGTAGCTCATAATATGTTCTTATAATTGTTTGTATTTCTTTGGTGTTGGTTGTGATCTCTCCTCTTCCATTCATGATTTTATTTATTAGGGTTCTTTCTCTTTTCTTTTTGATAAGTCTGGCCAGAGGTTCGTCAATCTTATTAATACTTTCAAAGAACCAGCTCCAGTTTCGTTGATGTGTTCTACTGTTCTTTTGGTGTCTATTTAATTTATTTTTGCTCTGATCTTCATGATTTCTCTTCTCCTGCTGGTTTAGGCTTTCTTTGCTGTTCTTTCTCCAGCTCCTTTAGATGTAGGGTTAGGTTGTGTACTTGAGACCTTTCTTGTTTCTTGAGAAAGGCTTATATCGCAATATACTTTCCTCTCAGGACTGCCTTTGCTATGTCCCACAGATTGTGAACCATTGTGTTTTCATTTTCATTTGTTTCCATTAATTTTTTCAATTCTTCTTTAATTTCCTTGTTGACCCATTCATTCTTTCATAGGATGCTCTTTAGCCTCCATGTATTTGTGTTCTTCCCAACTTTTGTCTTGTGATTGAGTTCTAGCTTCAGAGAATTATGGTCTGAAAATAGGGAGGGAATGATCCCAATCTTTGGTATTGGTTGAGACCTGATTTATGACCCACGATGTGAGGTATTCTGGAGAATGTTCCATGTGCACTAAAGAAGAATGTGTATTTTGTTGCTTTGGGATGAAATGTTCTGAATATATCTGTGATGTCTATCTGGTCCAATGTGTCACTTAAGGCCTTTATTTCCTTGTTGACCTTTTGCTTGGATGATCTGTCCATTTCAGTGAGGGGGGTGTTAAAATTCCCTACTATTACTGTATTATTGTCAATCTGTTTCTTTGATTTTGTTATTACTTGGTTTATATAGTTGGCTGCTCCCAAGTTAGGGGCATAGATATTTAAAATTGTTAGATCTTCTTGTCACACAGACCCTTTAAGTATGATATAGTGTCTTTCCTCATCTCTTATTATAGTCTTTGGCTTAAAATCTAATTTTTCTGATATAAGGATTGCCACCCCAGCTTTCTTTTGATGTCCGTTAGCATGGTAAATTGTTTTCCATCCCCTCACCCTAAATCTGGAGGTGTCTTTGGGTCTAAAATGAGTTTCTTGTAGACAGCATTTTGATGAGTTTTGTTTTTTTATCCATTCTGAGACCCTTTGTCTTTTGATTTGGGCATTTAGCCCGTTTACATTCAGGGTAACTATTGAGAGATATGAATTTAGTGCCATTGTATTGCCTGTAGGGTGACTTACTGTATATTGTCTCTGTTCCTTTCTGATCTACTACTTTTAGGGTCTCTCTTTGCTTAGAGGACCCCTTTCAATATTTCCTGTAGAGCTGGTTTGGTGTTTACAAATTCTTTATTTTTTGTTTGTCCTGGAAGCTTTTTATCTCTTCTCCTATTTTCAATGATAACCTAGCTGGATATAGTATTCTTGGCATGTTTATCTCATTTAGTGCTCTGAATATATCATGCCAGTTCTTTCTGGCCTGCCAGGTCTCTGTGGATAAGTCTGCTGCCAATCTAAAATTTTTTATTACAGACTTCTTTTCCCAGCCTGCTTTCAGGATTTTCTCTTTGTTGCTAAGACTTGTAAATTTTACTATTAGATCACGGGGTGTGGACCTATTCTTATTGATTTTGAGGGGGGTTCTCTGCACCTCCTGGATTTTGATGCTTGTTCCCTTGGCCATATTAGGGAAATTCTCTAGTATAATTCACTCTAGCATACCTTCTGCCCCTCTCTCACTTTCTTCTTCTTCTGGAATCCCAATTATTCTAATACTATTTCATCTTATGGTATCATTTATCTCTCAAATTCTCCCCTCGTGGTCTAGTAGTTGTTTATCTCTCTTTTGCTCAACTCTTTATTCTCTGTCGTTTGGTCTTCTATATTACTAATTTTCTCTTCTGCCTCATTTATCCTAGCAGTAAGAGCCTCCATATTTTATTGCACCTCATTAATAGCTTTTTTTATTTTAACTTGGTTAGATTTTAGTCCTTTCCTTTCTCCAGAAAGGGCTTTTATTTCTCCAGACAGGGTTTCTCGAGTATCTTCCATGCCTTTTTCGAGCCCACATAGCACCTTCAGAATTGTCGTTCTGAATTCTAGTTCTGATATATTACCAACATTCATATTGGTTAGGTCCCTAGGTGTTGGTATTGCCTCTTGTCCTTCTTTTTTTGTGGTGAGTTTTTCTACCTTGTCATTTTATCCAGATAAGAATATATGGACGAGAGAATAAAGTAGTAAAAGGGTGGCAGAGATCCCAGAAAAATGTATTCTAACCAAATCAGAGGAGATCCAAAACGGGGGGGAGAAGAAAGGGGGAAAAGAATTAATTATATATATAATTAATTCTTTATTATATACATATACATATGTATATAATACTTATATATTTATTTTATATAATTGTAATTATGTATATAATATAGAAATTATACATATATTTTTTATATTTATTTATTTATTTATTTATTTATATTAGACTAGTGAATAGAATGGAGCCACCCACTTGATTTTGGGTGTATTTTGGTCTCTTAGAAGAAACTACCTCCAAAAATTTTGCAGAAAGCAAAACTTACGTATTTATAATAAAAAGGGTAAACATGATGAAGGGATGGAATATGACTATGAAGATGAAAATTTTTAAAAAATTCTAAAAAAGGAGTTGATAAGATAATTTGTTTGAAAAAAAAAAAAAGAGGAGGGAATGTGCTCAGGTTGGAGCCTAGAACAAAGCCATGTGCTAGATTAGGGTATATTTGATCTATTAGAAGAAATTGCATCCCAAATTTTTTTAGAAATAAAACCCTGTATTTATTTATTTTTTTTTAATTTTTTATTTATTTTCAGCGTAACAGTATTCATTGTTTTTTCACTACACCCAGTGCTCTATGCAATCTGTGCCCTCCCTAATACCCACCATCCGGTTCCCCCAACCTCCCACCCCCCGCCCCTTCAAAACCCTCAGGTTGTTTTTCAGAGTCCATAGTCTCTCATGGTTCACCTCCTCCTCCAATTTCCCTCAACTCCCTTCTCCTCTCCATCTACCCTTGTCCTCTATATTATTTGTTATGCTCCACAAATAAGTGAAACCATATGATACTTGACTCTCTCTGCTTGACTTATTTCACTCAGCATAATCTCTTCCAGTCCCGTCCATGTTGCTACAAAAGTTGGGTAGTCATCCTTTCTGATGGAGTCATAATACTCCATAGTGTATATGGACCACATCTTCCTTATCCATTCATCCATTTAAGGGCATCTTGGTTCTTTCCACAGTTTGGCAACTGTGGCCACTGCTGCTACAAACATTGGGGTACAGATGGCCCTTCTTTTCACTACATCTGTATTTATACAAAAAATAAGGTTAAATACAATGAAGGGATAAAGTATAACAATGAAAGTTTAAAAAGATTTTTTTTAGAAAGGTATTTTTAAGATAAACTTGTTAAAATATGTTAAAAGAGGAAAGATGAAAAGTTCAAAAAATAGAATTAAAAAAATTAAAAAAATTTAACTTTGCAAGACTAAAGGATCATGGGGAAAAAGCCATGAATTCTATGCATTGCTTTCCTCTAGTTCTGAAGTTCACTTCTTCTCATTGATTTGTGACCTTGGTCTTGGCTGGATGTTCTTGCTAATCTTCTGTGGGAGGGGTCTGTTACAGTGATTCTCAAATGTCTTTGCCTGAGGCAGAACTGTACCACCCTTGCCAGGGACTGGGCTAAGTAATCTGCTCGGTTTCACTCTCAGAGCTTTTGTTCTCTGAACACTTTGGAAGTCGGGAATGAAAATGGCGGCCTCAGAGCTTTTGTTCTCTGAACACTTTGGAAGTCGGGAATGAAAATGATGGCCTCCCAAACTCTGGCCCAAGGGAGCTGAGAGCTCGGGGCCCAACTCCTCAGTGTGCCCTCAGAGAAAAGCAGTCAATCACTCCTGTCTCCCTGGTTTCCGGCCACGCTCCAAGCTCACCTGGCCTGTGACTGAGCATTTCTATCTCTGGTGCACAGCCCTGTTTGGAATCTTCAAACCCAGCATAGTCCTCCCACACTGCTCCTCCCAGAGGAGGAAGATGAGTCTCCTGGATCTGTCACTTGTGGGATCTCTGCTAGAAGAGCAGTGGCCTGACTGTGCCTTGGATCACGGTTTAAGGTAAACCTGATCTGGAAACTCACTTCTCAGCTCTGTCTCCATAGTCGGCTTCCTTGCTCCAATACCTGGCAACTCTACCACACTCAGACATCCTGGTCTTTCTGTCATCCTGCAGGACCTGAGACCACACTGTCCCCATGAGGGCTCCACCCCTGCTTAGCCTCTGAATCGATGTCCCTCAGTGGAGCAGACTTCTAAAAGTTCTGATTTTGTGCTCTGCTGTTCCGCGGCTTGCCAGGAGCCAGCCCTTCTCCCCACGGTCTATCTTCCCGTCACTTTGGATTCACTTCTCTACACGTCCTACTTTTCAGAAAGTGGACAATTTTCTGTTCCTAGAATTGCTCCTCTTCTTTTCTTCTATCTCCTGTTGAGTTTGTAGGTGTTCAGAATGGTTTGATACATATCTAGCTGAACTCCTGGGATCTGATGTCATTTCAGTCTGCTATTCTTCCACCATCTTGGCGCACCCCACCTCCCCCACCTATCTGGCAATTTCTCAGGTTTTCTTTGTTTTTGATGACCTTGACAATGTTGAGGTATATTGGTTTTGTATTTTGTACAGTGTTATTCAGTTTAGATTTATCTGTTTCGTCATCATTAAACTGGGATTATGTGTTCTTGGGCAGAAGCCCACAAAAGTAGAATGCCATTTTATTCATATCATATTAAAGGTTCATACTATTGACAGGACTTGACTGTTGATGTTGACCTTGATCAGCTGACTGAAATAGTGTTTGTCATGTTTCTCCATTATAAAGTTACTCTTTCCCCTCTTTGTCTTCTGTAATTTTTGGAAGAAAGTTACTATGACCAGCCCAGAATTAAGGAGTAGGGAGTGATGCTCAACCTCACTGAGGGTAGAGTATCTGTATAAATTATTTGGCATTCTTCTGAATGGGACATTTTTCACTTTCCCCCCATTTGTTATTCAATTATTTTTTATATCAGTACAGAGTCATGGGTATTTATTTTATATTTTGGTTATAATGCATTGCTACCTTGTTTTATTACTCAAATTATTCCAGCTCTGACAACTGGGAGCTCTTTCAGTTGGTGCCTATCTGTCTTTCACATACTCTCATTAGTGTGTGTGTATGTGTGCGTGTGTGTCCATCTGTCTATGTACTTGGGCATCGCCTTCATTTCTGGTTCTACAAGATGATCAGGATTATCTTGTGTATTTCCTGCCACTATTCTAGACTCAGACATTTTTCCAAGTTGTGGAATTTTGGTCCCTTTTCTTTTCTTTTTAAAGATTTATTTATTTTAGAGAAAGAGAGAAAGAGTTAGCACAAGTAGGAAGGGTAGGGAAAGGGAGAGAAAATCTCAAGCAGACTGTACTGAGCATGGAGTGCAACACAAGGCTTGATCTCCCGACCCAGAGATCATGACCTGAGCCCAAGGCAGAGGCTTAACCCACTGAGCCACCCAGGCGCCCCTTGGTTCCCTTTTTTGATGAATGTTATTAGAAACTAAGATCTCTGTGGTAGATATGCTCATTGCTACTAGGGTGTTGTTACTTCTAGGTTCTCTCAACTGACAGAGCAAAGATCGTGTGTACACAATTGCCTTTTCCGGAACTAAAACACTGTCTATATATTTATTAATATAATTAATATATACTTACCTGAATAATTGTTCATTATCTTCTTAAAGTACATAACCTCTGTAGGTTTGTTATTCTGATTCCTGGTAACTGGAAAGATATTTTATATCTTCAAGAAGTAATCCTTAAAATTCTACATTTAGAAGAAATAATTTTCTTTCCTATGCATTGTCTTTATTAGTGCTTTGTTACTGATTTATTGCCTGGTAATGGTAATTAAGGTACAGTTGAATATTGGGAAAACTTTCAGCAGTATTGTGATTTGAAAATCACATGTTCTTCTGGTTCAAAATCTTTAAAAAAAAATCTGCTGAGGAAGCTACTTTAAGTAAGCAAGACCATCCCATGCTATTTTAAAAAATATAATCACTTTTATACATAAGTAAGGAGTCTTAGAAAATTTGAAGAATACAAATATATTCACATATGTTTTAAATAATGTTGAATATTTAAAAAATTACAATAAACTAAAACTCTATTTGGCAAATCAAACATGAAATATTTCACAGGATTGTCTCCAATAACAGGAAGCCCTATAAGGATTAAAATATTCTAGCTTAAGAGCTTAACTTTTTTTCTCTTTGACATATATTTAAAATATCTTTAGAGTCATGTTGGCTAATTGAACATAATTTTTTTTTTAAATGTGAAAAAAAATGTCTTTAGAATCTTCAACAGACATCTGACCTAAATTTAATTTTTCTATTTTGTATCAACTTTGTAATTATTATTATATACATGAATTTTTTTTCAGCATGTAAAATATTGATAAACTTAGAGATACTAAGTGGGATAATTCATTCTTTGTCCCTATTAAATTGGCCCTGCATATCATGTTGCAGGAGTTAAAGTGCCTATTTTTTTAAGTGCCTATTTTTATGATTATGAAATATTTTAGGTACACAAAAATCTATACAGTAATACCATGAACATATTTGCAGCCAACATAGAGCTTAAGAAGAAAAGAGTTATTACAGAAATAGTTGGTACCTCTTGTTTTTCCTCATCCTATAAGCTTTCTCTCTAGAATAACAACCACCATGAATTTGTGTTTATCACTCTTCTGCATGCTCTTATAGTTTTCGGATATGTGTGTCGATTCATAAACACTATATAGTAAAATGTTGCATCTTTTTTTACTTTAATAAATATATGGCATCATCTTGTATATATCATTTAGCAACCTAATTTTTTTCATTCCAAATCATTTTTTTGAGGCTCGTCTATGTTTTCTACCTAACTGTACATCAGGGGTTAGTAAACTACAGCCTGCAGGCTAGAGCTGTATCACTGCCTGTCTTTGTAAAATTGTATTGGAATATTAGCCATGGGATGTAGTATGCCTTATATATTGTCTATTCTGCTTTCTTGCCAAACAACAGTGTTGGGTAGTTGCGACCGAAGCTCTATGAACTACAGAGCCTAAGATATTTACTACCTGGTCCCTTGCGGGAGAAGTTTGTTGACTCCTGCTCTAGATCATTCAGCCTGTTTGATATATAGCATTCTATTATATGAATATAATGTAATTATAAACATTAGTTTTTCTCTTCTAGGTAATTATACTTTTTTCAATGTAAATGTTTCTAGCTTTTTTGTTTTTCCCTGTGATTTCTTTCTTTCACAGATTGAATAGTCTGAGGATTCTACTCTTATATGGAACGGAAAATTATCAATGAGGCTTATCAACACAGTGTGTAAAATGTAAGTATGAGAATATTGAATGAAAGTTTTGGAAATTCCTCTAAATATTCCATGTGTTAATTTTTAGCTTGCATTACAGCATGAAGGTCTTTTCTCTTGATTTCCATTGCTCAGCTATACCTCTGCTCATTAAAGTTTCTTTTGGGGCGGTGAGGTGTTCCTGTATTTATATGCAACCAAATGTAGCAGAGGCCATGGAAAATGTGAAACCGAAGAAATATAGGTTGATCCCTCAGCGCATAACCCATTGCTCTTGGCAAAATCTCAACTCTGTTATAGGAAAAATAGAAAGGTGTGACCTTCAAAAGAAACCAATGAAATGCTCACTGAGACAGACGCCCAACAAAAACACTGCCTCACATGAATTACAGATTGATGATGGAATTGAAAAGAGAGAAGTTAATGCTGAAAAAATCCTTCAACTGTTCTTTAAAGGATCAAGGGAATGAAATACACCTGCCTGCTGGTAAACATGCATAGCAAGACATTTCCATCTATCATTTCATGTTCTGAAAGGCAGCAATGCTATTCTGATTTCAGAAATCTTGAATTTCCTTAACGAGTTCTCTGCTGGAATATCACAAGCTGTTCTATTAAATCAGTTTCAGGAGACTTAAGCAGGATTTGTATTAAAGTCATTGTATATCTATCATTTTGGTAGAAGAAAAAGCGAGGCTGGCTAAAGGAGAGTGCGTTGTGGCATCCCCACACCTGAATTTGTTCTGTTTTTCAACTTTCTCCTTACACAAGTGTTTCCTAATGTGGGCTGAAGCCATCCATTTAAGCATGACTTATTCATGCTCAAAAAGTGATTGATTTAGACAGCCAATGAAAGGCTGAACTCCCTATTCCTACTGCTTGACATACTTGCACTACAGATACTGATGGTTTAAAGCAGCAAGATTGACTGTATGGAGGATCAGCGGGAATGCCAAGATGGATCAGTGACAGCCACGGTGACTTTTAAATGCAGTTATAACCATAAAAGTGCCTGGGTGAAAACGGTTCTATGGAAGTCCGTCTATCCCTCACAGTGGCTTCTATAGAGGATCCCGTGGAGGTTTTAAGGCACATGTGCATGCTGCTTTCTTACCAGTGGGTTAGCAAAAGTTATATTGGTGCTAGTATATTGAAGTCCATCTTAAGTATCACCACTAGATACAAGGAATTAGCAAATATTCAAGCACATACAAGGGTGTTAGGAGAGAACAAAGCTGATTTTCCAAACCCGTACAATTAAGACGTCATTTCTAGGGATTAAAAATGTTTTCCATCTTTAACCGCAAACTTATCCTAACACCAAATCCTAAGGTGTCGTTAAAATGGTGTTCTCTTTGTAAAGAAAAATTAACCTTTTTTTAAACAAGAATTTTAACTATAGCAATCAATCCATAGGCAACATTTACCTCCTGAAAAGGAAACTAAAAAATATGTTTATTTGAGAGAGAGAGAGAGAGCGAGCGAGCGAGCATAGGGTGGGGGGTGAGGGTCAGAGGGAGAAGCAGACTCTCTGCTGAGCAGAGAGCCCAATAGAGGACTCTACCTTGATACTCCAGGATCATGACCTGAACCGAAGACAGTCGCTTAACCAATTGAGCCAACCAGGCACCTGGAAAAAAATTTTTTTTTCTAGTAGGCTCCCTGCCCAGTGTGGAGGCCAGTGCAGGCCTTGAACTCATGACCCTGAGATCAAGACCTGAACTGAGATCAAGAGTTAGACAGTTAACCAGCTGAGCCACCCAGGAGCCCCTGAAAAAAAGAAATTTTAAAAAAGCTTTTTGCTTTGCTTCCTTTGGAAGACTTCCATATGGAAGTTTATATATCAGCCAAACATTTTAGAATTGTGGAGGAAGTTTCATTTCTCTCTCCCTGTTTCCCTCCTTTCTTTCATATTTATTTCACTATTTATTGGACACCAGTAAATAGACACTAGGCACTAGAGGGACTGATAGTCATATGTATTGTGCAATGATATGTGTCCAGCATCTTTTCTAACTGGTTTATTCCTGTGTTTTATCAGTGGCTGAATGTTCTACCGCCATTGATACTAGATGTATTAATCCATAATTTACTCAACATATGTCGTTTCTGCCCTCATGGAGTTTGTGTCTGGTGATTTTTTCCAGGAATTTTCTACTTAAATAAGTGGCACAGGGAATTATTTTAAGGACAGTAAGCAGTTCCTAAATAATAATTTGAAAAGCCAGCTGAGAAGCTAAGCAGCATAAGTTTTTCATCCTGTATGTCTTGGATCTGTTAGGACACCTTCAGTGTCTTCAGAAGCATGTGCTAAATTGTTATTCTCAACATCACAAGTTCTGCAAGACACAAAGGATACCAAGGGTGTTTTTATAAGCTATAGAAGTATTTTATAAGCTATAGAAGTATTTGAGAAGAGAAACCTTAAAAAAGTAAATGAAAATATGATAATTTTCTAGTAAGGATTGGGCAAGCTATGTTACAATTGGAACTAAATATATTTACAGCAGTTATAATTCTAAGCCCCAATTTATTTATCTGAAAGATAGGGTTAACAATATACCAACTTCCATATAGGCTTTGAGTATTAAATAAAACATCCATACAAAATGCTTATCATAGTGTCTATCTAATTATAAGTATTCCAAGAAAGTTATGTACTACTGGTCTACAGTCACCACCACTCTGATCACCATCCAACAAATGGAATTGAAGAGTACTTCAAACAGAGTGTAATATAGAATTAAGGAAATCAGTAATAACCTAGATGTCCATTTTCCACTTTTATGTGCTGGTTGATTGCTTTCCATCCTAAGTCAATCAAGCAATTCTGATTTCTATAAAATGGTTATACCAGGCATCCTATAATTTTTATAATCTTGACTGATGGTTTAATGGGGTTAACAGGAAGAATCATGTCCCACAGCACACAAAATTTTACTAAAAACATCCCCATAAATATTTTTTTTTAAATATTTTATTTATTTATTTGACAGAGATCACAAGTAGTCAGAGAGGCAGGCAGAGAGAGAGGGGGGAAAGCAGGCTCTCCGCCGAGCAGAGATCCCGATGCGGGGCTCGATCCCAGGACCCTGAGATCATGACCTGAGCTGAAGGCAGAGGCTTAACCCACTGAGCCACCCAGGTGCCCCCCCATAAATATTTTTATATCCCCAATTCTGTGCTTCTTCTTTGTCACTAATGATTCTTTCTCCTCCTACTCTACCCTGTGTCCACACTGTGTGCTTCCCTCTTCATATCTGTGTAGAACAATCTTGCTCTGGACACAAATTTGAATATGACACTCATCTGAATTTTCTGTCCAGCAATCTATCTTATAATCAGCAGAATGTTCTCAGCTTAAAAGAAACTTATGTTGTTAACTCTGGTTATTAAGTATTACATGAAAATAGAATTGATGGTATTTTCGCTAAGATAATTTCTAAGCCACAAGGATACAATTTTCTCCATATCATTGTACCAAATACAAGAAATTTAAAAAGGAGTTGATCAGTTGTGGTGACTGTCATTTAGGAGTTTTGAACTGAGAAAATGCTATTGAATTTGGTGAGGAGATAGCTGATCTTTGGCAGAATAATTTCAGCAATAATCCTGGAGCTGAAAAACCAGATCGTGTCATTCCTTCAGTGAAAAAAGATGTGTCTTTACTGCTTCCAAATATATGTGATTATATTGCAATTTTAAAGCCAAAAAGGAAAATGGTTAAGGAATGAACAGATGGTAATTAAATGGAGACAGGAGCCAAAATTACTCTTTCAAAAAGTTTATTAGTGAGGAAAAATAGTGGACCAAAGATTGTGCAATATCAAGGAATAGCTTTTTTTCTTTAAAGAAAGATGAATAGAAATGATTATATTGAAGATGAGAAAGAGAACTGTGAAATGGAAAGCAAAAGGGAAAAAGCTCTGGAAAATATTTCTTATATTTATCTAGAAGGGAAAAACATAAGGAAGGATAAATATGTGGAGAAATTTCGGGGACGGTACAAATGGCGGAGTTACGGAGAAATATTGAGATGTCAAGAGAGCTGAAAGAAATTGGACCAAGTTTTCTACTTTTTCCGGACTTTAAAGGGAGTAGGGGAAACTTTCTAAAAAATTTGGTGTGAAGAATAAAATCTAGTGCAAAGGAGGTTATATTGGTTGCTGTTGGTGCTCCATCAGCATCCCCTTTACTGGTAGTGTACCCAACCCTGACTGCTGTGAATATTGGCTGCTAACTTCTCACAGGTGTACGCCCTTTAGAATATGACCACCCTCAGCTGGAGACCCCAGCCAGGCATTGACAGAGAAGTACAAAAACACCAACTGCCTTGACTCAAGGTGGGTCCGTCTCTGTGGTTGCAATTCATGATCCAGAGCTTTGCAATGGAACAGAATAGGCTCCAGGTGGAACACATTTCTCCTTGCATTTTCTCCCCATGTCCTAGCCTGCTTCCTCATGATCTTACTCCTCAGGGCATTAAATTTAATAAACCATTGGGACAAGAATCCCCATATCGGGCCCAGCTTTAGGGGACAAGAATGTATAAAAGAATCAGGGAACTGCGGAGAGGGTTTGATGGATGTCAAGCAAGCTAATTTGTGGTGGAGTCTATGAGAGTATCATGGTGGTTGGATTTTTGCTTGTTTTACCTTATTTTTTAGCTGTCCTCAGCAGTCACAAATGGAAGAAGTAGAAGCAGCCAGTAGGTTGATAGAGTAAAATGAAAAGTAATTGGTGGTTCTAGAGAAGGAAACTCTGAAAAATCTGACGAGATCTAAATTGGGAGGGGATACATAAAATCCAACGGTATAGCTATTAGGTAAGAGTGATAAAACGAGAAAGCATAAACTCTTTCCTTCACATCAGTTATATTTGCTCTTTGCCTTTACCTATGGGTTCTCTGTAGTTCTTCAGACTCTGACCTCACCCTCAGATGATCCTGGATAGCCCAGAGAAGCAAGGTCATCCGTTTGCGATATGACAGTCTCAGTTGTCTTTGACAAATTTAAGGACCATCCCTTACCCCAGGAAAGATGAAGTTGCATGTTACATGGTGTTGTTAATATATTGGAAAACATCTGGCAGTTAACTGGACCAGTTACCAGAACATAAGAAAATATCAGCATCAATTCTTGCTTGTTCTTTTTTCTTGTCTATTATATTAAAGGTTTGATGATTGAACTAATATCCTTCCGTTGGGTTGAGTTCCTTCGACACTCCAGTGGACTCCACCCAAAGTATAGGTTATTTAAAAATATATTCTGCCCACTCTCTCACCTCTCAAGTCAGGGCTTTTTTAGGAGAAAAAAATGGATCGGGTTTGACTGAGGAATAATAGTACTTCCAAAACCTTTTGTCAAAATGAGGTCCATATTCTCATATCTTAATATCTGTATAAAGATCATTTTCCTTTCATTGTTAAGAACACTGATGCATAAGATTATACACTGTGGTATGGAAATTCTGAAAGCAAATTAGAATAGGAATATGGATCACAAGGTTTTAGTCTCAGCCTAGAAGGGTTCTCATTCAGTGATGAGGACATCGTCATAACTGTTGAGCATTGCCCATTCATCTGCTACAGTCAGTGTAAATAAAAGATAGAGATGTGTAGTTCCCTATTGAATTATGTTTCTCATTGTGATTTTTTTATTGATATAAAACTGAGTAACAAGTATTTATCATAAAACACAACTGCAGTCTTCTCTTTTTTAATGCACTTCTGTAGGTGCACATTTTACTTACTGCATTCAGGAAATAAAGGCTTTCATTTTTACTCCAAGGGCTGGATCGTACTGTTTGGTAGATTTTTTTTTTTTTTTTTTATAAATAGGAACTCTGTTGCTAAAATGATATCAAACAGCCATGGAACAAAAAAAAAAAAATTAACATTTGGAGACAAAAAAGGAAGTGATGCAGAAACGTTCTTTATTTGCTTACATCTAGGAATTCAAAAGAGCTTGAAAAATGTGAGACACAAAATTGTGTCCTCCAAATTTATATCACTGAATGAATATCCGTGTTGTAGGATCTATTAAGAAAATGTCAAAAAGGTAGAATGTATTGGGGCACCTGGGTGGCTTAGTGGGTTAAAGCCTCTGCTTTCAGCCCAGGTCATGGTCCCAGGGTCCTGGGATCGAGCCCCACATCCGGCTCTCTGCTCAGTGGGGAGCCTGCTTCTCTTTCTGCCTGCCTCTCTGCCTACTTGTGATCTCTGTCTGTCAGATAAATAAAATCTTAAAAAAAAAAAAGTAGAATGTATTTAAATGATCCCAAAGAGAATTCTACCTTTCCATGTTTTGAATATGATGCAGTTTTGGTAAGAATAAAAAGTTAAGTTCATTCAAATTATACCAGGTAGAGTGAAGCAAACAAAGAGATTGAGGAGAACATTATTGTCCTTGATGCATTGATGAGCTAACTCAGGAAGACAAAGAGTCAAATAATAAATGCTACATTTTGAGTATATGTAATTAATACTACAGAAACAGAGGAAGAGGACTTCATGGGAGAATAGTCAGCAAGCCTTCAGAAAAGAATTTCATTATTTTAGGGTTGTTAAGGAGCATGACTTTGTTGGATGAAATGGAAAACAACATTGGATAAATACAATGCTATCAGGACTGAAAGTGATGGGGCACCTGGGTGGCTCAGTAAGTTAAGTGGCTACCATTGGCTCATTCAGCTCAGGTCATGATTCCAGGATCATGTGATTGAGCCTCATGTTGGGTTTCCCACTCAGCTGTGAGTCTGTTTTTTCTCACTTTCTCTGCCCCTTGGCCTGCTTGTGCTTTCTGTCTCCCAAACAAGTAAATAAGTCTTTAAAAAAAAAAAAAAAGGATTGTAGAGGCACCGGGGTGGCTCAGTGGGTTAAAGCCTCTGCTTTCGGCTCAGGTCATGATCCCAGGGTCCTGGGATCGAGCCTCACATCGGGCTCTCTGCTCAGCAGGGAGCCTGCTTCCCCCCTCTTTCTCTGCCTGCCTCTCTGCCTACTTGTGATCTCTGTCTGTCAAATAAATAAATAAAATCTTTTAAAAAAAAAAGGATTGTAAAAGGAGGTATAAACAAAGAAAGACTTCACATTCTAAAGGTTAGGATTTCACAGAGGACAACAGCTGCCACCATGTGTCCCTTAATGTGTGCTGTGACTAGTGTTACTGTTATCTGTTTTAATCCTCATAATATGCTTATTATTACTCCCACTTTTCAGGTGGAGAAACAGAGGCTCAGAAAGTGTTTGAGTTGTTTTAGATCTCACAGCTAAGAAGTGATAAAGCCCGCATTTCATTTCTAAGTCTTTCTGGCTCCAATCTTATTTATTTTTTTATTCTATGGTTCCTCTTTGAAGATTCTTTTTTTTTTTAAGCTTTTTTTTTCTTAATTATTTTTATTAACATATAATGTATTATTTGCCCCAGGGGTACAGGTCTGTGAATCATCAGGCTTATACACTTCACAGCGCTCACCATAGCACATACCCTCCCCAATGTCCATAACCCAACCACCCTCTCCATACCCCTCTCCTCCCCAGCAACCCTCAGTCTGTTTTGTAAGATTAAGAGTCTCTTATGGTTTGTCTCCCTCCCGATCCCATCTTGTTTCATTTTTTCTTTCCTTACCTCCCAAACCCCCCACTCTGCCTCTCAAATTCCTCAAATCAGGGAGATCATATGATATTGTCTTTCTCTGATTGGCTTATTTCACTCAGCATAATACCCTCTAGTCCGATCCACATCGTTGCAAATGGCAAGAGTTCATTTCTTTTGATGGCTGCGTAGTATTCCATTATACATATATACATATATGTGTGTGTGTATGTATATGTCTATATATATATATTCCACATATACCACATATTTTTTATCCACTTGTCTGTTGATGGACATCTAGGTTCTTCCCATAGTTTGGCTATTGTGGTCATTGCTGCTATAAACATTTGGGAGCATGTACCCCTTCAGGTCACTGCATTTGTATCTTTAGGGTAAATACCCAGTAGTGTGATTGCTGGGTCATAGGGTAGCTCTATTTTCAACTTTTTGAGGAACCTCCATGCTGTTTTCCAGAGTGGCTGCACCAACTTGCATTCCCACCAACAGTGTAGGAGGGTTCCCCTTTCTCTGCATCCTCTCCAACATGTGTGGTTTCCCGACTTGTTAATTTTAGCCATTCTGACTGGTGTGAGGTGGTATCTCATTGTGGTTTTGATTTGTGTTTCGCTGATGCCGAGGAATGTGGAGCACTTTTTAATGTGTCTGTTGGCTATCTGGATGTCTTCTTTGCAGAAATGTCTGTTCATGTCCTCTGCCCATTTCTTGATTGGGTTCTTTGTTCTTTGGGTGTTGAGTTTGATACATTCTTTATAGATTTTGGATATAGCCCTTTATCTGATATGTCATTTGCAAATATCTTTTCCCATTTTGTCAGTTGTCTTTTGGTTTTGTTGACTATTTCCTTTGCTGTGCAAAAGCTTTTGATCTTGATGAAGTCCCAATAGTTCATTTTTGCCCTTGCTTCCCTTGCCTTTGGCGATGTTTCTAGGAAGAAGATGCTGTGGCTGAGGTCGAAGAGGTTGCTACCTGTGTTCTCCTCAAGGATTTTGGTGGATTCTTGTCTCACACCAAGATCTTTCATCCATTTGGAGTCTATTTTTGTGTGTGGTGTAGGAAATGGTCCAGTTTCATTCTTCTGCATGTGGCTGTCCAATTTTTCCCAACACCATTTTTTTTTTAACAGAATGTCTTTTTTACATTGGACATTCTTTCCTGCTTTGTCGAAGATTAGTTGGCCATAGAGTTGAGGGTCTATTTCTGGGCTTTGTATTCAGTTCCATTGATCTATGTGTCTGCTTTTGTGCTGGTACCATACTATCTTGATAATGACAGCTTTGTAATAGAGCTTGAAGTCTGGAATTGTGATGCCACTGACTTTGGCTTTCTTTTTCAATATTCCTCTGACTATTCGGGTTCTTTTCTGGTTCCATATAAATTTTAGGATTATTTGTTCCATTTCTTTGGGGGAAAAAAGGATGATTTTTGATAGAGATTGCATTAAATGTGCAGGTTGCTTTAGGTAGCATAGACATTTTCACAATATTTGTTCTTCCAATCCATGAGCATAGAATGCTTTTCCATTTGTTTGTGTCTTCCTCAGTTTCTTTCATGAAGACTTTGTAGTTTTCTGAGTACAGATTCTTTGCCTCTTGCGTTAGGTTTATTCCTAAGTATCTTATGGTTTTGGATTCAATTGTAAATGGGATTGACTCCTTAATTTCTCTTTCTTCTGTCTTATTATTGGTGTATAGAAATGCAACTGATTTCTGTGCATTGATTTTATATCCTGCCACTTGACTGAATTCCTGTATGAGTTCTAGCAGTTTTGGAGTGGAATCTTTTGGGTTTTCCACATAAAGTATCATATCATCTGCAAAGAGTGAGAGTTTGACTTCTTCTTTGCTGTTTTGGATGCCTTTTATTTCTTTTTGTTGTCTGATTGCTGAGGCTAAGACTTCCAGTACTATGTTGAATAGCAGTGGTGATAGTAGACACCTGTGCCATGTTCCTGACCTTAGGGGGAAAGCTCTCAGTTCTTCCCCGTTAAGAATGATATTCACTATGGGTTTTTCATAGATGGCTTTGATGATATTGAGGTATGTGCCCTCTGTCCATATAGTTTGAAGAGTTTTGATCAAGAAAGGATGCTGTACTTTGTCAAATGCTTTTCAGCATCTATTGAGAATATCATATGGTTCTTGTTCTTTCTTTTATTAATGTATTATATCACAGTGATTGATTTGAATGGTGAACCAACCTTGCAGCCCAGCAATAAACCCTACTTGGTCATGGTGAATAATCCTTTTAATATACTGTTGGGTCCTATTGGCTAGTATTTTGGTGAGAATTTTCACATCTGTGTTCATCAAGGATATTGGTCTCTAATTCTCCATTTTGGTGAGGTCTTTGTCTGGTTTTGGGATCAAGGTGATCCTGACCTCATAAAACGAGTTTGGAAATTTTCCTTCCATTTCTGTTTTTTGGAAGTTTCAGGAAATAGGTGTTAATTCTTCTTTAAATGTTTGGTAGAATTCCCCTGGGAAGCCGTCTGGCCCCGGGCTCTTGTTTGTTGGGATATTTTTGATGACTGCTTCAATCTCCTTGCTGGTTATGGGTCTGTTCAGGTTTTCTATTTCTTTTTGGTTCAGTTTTGGTAGTTTTTTTGTCTCTAGGAATTCATCCATTTCTTCCAGATTGTCAAATTTGCTGGCATATAGTTGCTCATAACATGTTCTTATTATTGCTTGTATTTCCTGGGTGTTGGTAGTGATCTCTCCTCTTTCATTCATGATTTTATTTATTTGGGTCCTTTCTCTTTTCTTTTTGATAAGTTTGGCCAAGGGTTTATCAGTCTTATTAATTCTTTCAAAGAACCAGCTCCTAGTTTCGTTGATCTGTTTTACTGTTCTTTTGGTTTCTATTTCATTGTTTTCTGCCCTGATCTTTATGATTTCTATTCTCATGCTGGGTTTAGGCTTTCTCCAACTCCTTTAGGTGTAGGGTTAAGTTGTATATTTGAGACCTTTCTTGTTTCTTGAGAAAAGCTTGTACCAATATATACTTTCCTCTCAGGACTGCCTTTGATGTGACTCACAGATTTCAAACAGTTGTGTTTTCATTTTCATTTGTTTCCATGAATTTTTTAAATTCTTCTTTAATTTCCTCAATGAACCATTCATTCTTTAGTAGGAGACACTTTAGCCTCCAGGTATTTGGGTTCTTTCCAACTTTCCTCTTGTGATTGAGTTCTAGCTTCAGAGCATTGTGGTTTGAAAATAGGCAGGGAATGATCCCAATCTTTTGGTTACAGTTGAGACTTTATTTGTGACCCAGGATGTGATCTATTCTGGAGAATGTCCCATGTGCACTAGAGAAGAATGTATATTCAGTTACTTTGGGATGGAGTGTTCTGAATATATCTGTGATGTCCCTCTGCTCCAGTGTGTCATTTAAGGCCTTTATTTCTTTGTTGATCTTTTGCTTGGATTATCTATTTTAGTGAGGAGGCTGTTAAAGTCCCTGACTATTATTGTTTTATTGTTGATGTGTTTCTTTGATTTTGTTATTAATTGGTTTATGTAGTTGGCTGCTCCTGCGTTAGGGGCATAGATATTTAAAATTGTTAGGTCTTCTTGTTGGACAGACCCTTTAAGTATGATATGGTGTCCTTCCTCATCTCTTATTTTTTTTTAAGATTTTATTTATTTATTTGTTAGAGAGAGAGAGAGAGCGCATGAGCACAGGAAGACAGAGTGGCAGGCAGAGGCAGAGGGAGAAGAAGGCTCCCTGCTGAGCAAGGATCCCGATGTGGGACTTGATCCCAGGACGCTGGGACCATGACCCGAGCTGAAGGCAGCCACTCAACCGAGCCACCCATTTCGTGAGCGTCACATCTCATCTCTTAGTCTCTGGCTTAAAATCCAATTTACCTGATATAAGGATTGCCACACCAGCTTTTTTTTGATGGCCATTAGCATGGTAAATTGTTTTCCACCCCTTCACTTTATATCTGGAGGTGTCTTTAGGTCTAAAATGAGTTCCTTATAGACAACATATTGATGGGTTTTGGTTTTTTATCCATTCTGATGCTCTGTGTCTTTTGATTGGGGCATTTAGCCCCTTTACATTCAGGGTATCTATTGAAAGATATGAATTTATTGCCATTGTATTGCCTGTAGGGTGACTCTTACTGTATATTGTCTCTGTTCCTTTCTGGTCTACTACGTTTAGGCTCTCTCTTTGCTTCAAGGTCCCCTTTCAACACTTCTTGTAGGGCTGGTTTGGTGTTTGCAAATTCTTTTAATTTTTGTTTGTTTGTTGGAAGCTTTTTATCTCTCCTTCTATTTTCAATGATAGCCTAGTTGGATATAGTATTCTTGGCTACATGTTTTTCTCATTTAGTGCTCTGAATACATCATGACAGTCCTTTCTGGTCTGCCAGATCTCTGTGGATAAGTCTGCTACAAATCTAATAGTTGTATGTTACAGACTTGTTTTCCCAGGCTGCTTTCAGGATTTTCTCTTTGTCATTAAGACCTGTCAGTTTTACTCTTAGATGATGGGGTGTGGACCTATTTTTTTTTTTTTTTTTTCATTTTGAGGGGGTTCTCTGTGCCTCCTGGATTTTGATGTTTGTTCCCTTTGCCATATTAGGGAAATTTTCTACTATAATTCACTCCAATATACCTTCTGCCCCTCTCTTACTTCCTTCTTCTTCTGGAATCCCAATTATTCTAATATTGTTTTGTCTTATGGTATCACTTTTCTCTCGAATTCTTCCTTCATTGTCCAGTAGTTGCTTGTCTCTCTTTTGCTCATCTTTATTCTCTGTCATTTGGTCTTCTATATTACTAATTTTCTCTTCTGCCTCATTTATCCTAGCAGTAAGAGCCTCCATTTTTTAATTGTACCTCATTAATAGCTTTTTTTAATTCCAACTTGTTTAGATTTTTTTTTCTTTTATTTCTCCAGAAAGGGATTTTATTTCTCCAGAAATGGTTTCTCTAATATCTTCCATGCCTTTTTTTTTTTTTAAAAGATTTTATTTATTTATTTGACAGACAAAGATCGCAAGTAGGCAGAGAGAGGAGGAAGCAGGCTCTCCGCCGAGCAGAGAGCCCGATGCGGGGCTCGATCCCAGGACCCCGGGATCATGACCTGAGCCGAAGGCAGAGGTTTTAACCCACTGAGCCACCCAGGCGCCCCTCTTCTATGCCTTTTTTGAGCCCAGCTAGCACCTTGAGAATCATTGTTCTGAACTCTAGTTCTGACATATTACCAATGTCCATATTGATTAGGTTCCCTAGCCATTGGTACTGCCTCTTATTTTTTTCGTGGTGGGTTTGTCCGCCTTGTCATTTTATCCAGATAAGAATATATGGATGAGAGAAAAAAATACTAAAAGGGTGGCAGAGACCCCAGAAAAATGTATGCTAACCATGTCAGAAGAGATCCAAAACTGGGGCAGAAGAAAGAGGGAAAAAAAAAAAGAAAAAGAAAAAGAAAAAAATTATATATATATATACATATAAATAAATAAATTAGACTGGTCAACAGAAAAGAGTCTCCTACTTGATTTTGGATGTATTTCAGTCTCCTAGAAGAAATTACCTCCCAAAATTTTAAAGAAAGAAAAACGTATATGTATATGAAAATAAGGGTAAACACAATGAAGGGATGGAAAATGACTATAAAGATGAAAATTTAAAAAAAATTATAAAAAAGGAATTGATAAGTTGGTTGGAAAAAGAAAAAAAAAAAAGAGGGAATGGCTTAGGCTGGATACTAGAACAAAGCCATGTGCTAGATTAGGGTATATTTGATCTATTAGAAGAAACTGTATCTCAAAATCTTTATGGAAAAAAAAAGCCTATATTTATACCAAAAATAAGATTAAATACAATGAAGGGAAAAAATATGATTGTAACAATGGAGGTTTAAAATGTCTTTTTTTTTTTTAAAGAAAGTTATTGTTAAGATCAACTAGTTTAAAAATGCTAGAAGAGGAAAGAGGAAACATTTAAAAAAATAGAATAAGAAAAAAAATAAAATTAAAAAAATTTAACTTTACAAGGCTGAAGGATTATGGGAATAAAGCCATGAATTCTATGTGTTGCTTTCCCCTAGCTCTGGAGCTTGGCCGTTCTCATTGATTTGTGAGCTTGGTCTTGGCTGGATGTTCTTGCCAATCTTCTGCGGGAGGGGCCTGTTGCATGATTCTTAAATGTCTTTGCCTGAGGTGGAGTTGCACTGCTCTTGTTAGGGGTGGAGCTAAGAAATCTGCTCAGGTTTCCTCTTGGAGATTTTGTTCCCTGAACACTTTGCGTAGAGCTTTGGAGGATGGGAAAGAAAATGGCGGCCTCTCAATATCCTGGCCAGAGGAGCTGAGAGCTCGGTCCCCACTCCTCAGTGCGCCCTCAGAGAAAAGTAGTTAATCACTTCTGTCTCCCTGTTCTCTGGCCACACTCTTTGCTCACCCAGCCTGTGACCTAGCGTTTCTGTCTATGGCGCATGGCCCCATTTGTAGTCTCCACACCCATCCATGCTGCTCCTCCTGGAGCAGGAAGGTAAGTCTCCCCAGTCTGCCACTTGTGGGGTCCCTGCTCAAAGAGCAGTGGTCCGACTGTGCCTTGGATAATGGTTTAAGGTAATCCTGATCTAAAAGCTCACTCCTTGGCTCTGTCTCTGTAGTCAACTTCCCTGCTCCAATACCTGGCAGCTCTGCCACACTCAGACAATCCCAATCTTTCTGTGGCCCTGCAGGACCTGAGACCACACTGTCTCCACAATGGCTCTACCCCTCCTTGGCCTCTGGAGCAATGTCCCTCAGTGGAGCAAACTTATAAAAGTTCTGATTGTGTGGTCCACTACTCTGCGGCTTGCCAGGAGCCAGCCCCTTCGCCTGCAGTCTATCTTTCCATTGCTTTGGATTCGCTTCTCTGCATGTCCTACCTTTCAGGAAGTGGTCAATTTTCTGTTCCTAGAATTGCTGCTCTTCTTCTCTTCTATCTCCTCTTGAGTTTGTAGGTGTTTGCAATGGTTTGATACATATCTGGCTGAACTCCTGGGATCTGATGTTGTTTCAGTCTGCTACTCCTCTGCCATCTTGCCTCTCTCCTGCTTTGAAGATTCTTTTTTTTTTTTTTTTAATATTTTATTTATTTGACAGAGAGAAATCACAACTAGGCAGAGAGGCAGGCAGAGAGAGAGGAGGAAGCAGGCTCCCTGCAGAGCAGAGAGCCCGATGCGGGGCTCGATCCCAGGACCCTGAGATCATGACCTGAGCCGAAGGCAGAGGCTTTAACCCACTGAGCCACCCAGGTGCCCATGAAGATTCTTAACTAGAGTAGAGCTATGATGTATTTTTTGATAGTTAGGAATGATTACTTTTTCAGTAGCATGGTTGGTGAATTAGAAGAGGGAAAAAAACCCCTAAAGATAAGGATATTGAAGAGAGTAGTGTGGCTAACTTTCCAGCACTTCCACTTAATTCCTTCTTATAATTTCCATCACTCTACTAAAATTACCTCCCTAATCTCACTGGTAGTCTACCTTTCCCATTAGAATCTTTAATGTATTAATCATAGTTATTTTAAATTCCCTGTCTCATAATTACAATGTCTGTGTCATCTAAATCTCATTCTGATGATTGCTTTATGTCTTCAGACTGTATTTTCTTGCTTTTTTGCATGCCTTGGAATGTTTTGTTTGGTATGTATAGGGAAGCAGATAGTGTGGTAAATAGGCTTCTAGGTATTTACCCAAAGGATACAAACATACAGATTCAGGGGCACCTGGGTGGCTCAGTGGGTTAAGTCTCTACCTTTGGCTCAGGTCATGGTCTCAGGGTCCTGAGATTGAGCCCGCATTGGGCTCCCTGCTCAGCAGGGAGCCTGCTTCCCCCTCTCTCTCTGCCTGCCTCTCTGCCTACTTGTGATCTCTCTCTCTCTCTATCAAATAAATAAGTAAAATCTTTAAAAAAAATCTTCCCTCATGGTCTTTTTGCTATCTTGTCACAGTTTATAGTCTATAGACATTATAAATCCGGCAACTTATTGTTATTTTTTTTTCTGTAAGCAGTTTTCTTTTAAAGATATTTAAGTAATAAGAAAAGACCTTGTATGTTTATCCATATTGTTATCCATTCTTATGTTCTTCACTCCTTTGTTCTATTTTAGAGCATCATTTTCATTTTCCTTCTGAGCCTGCTTTTACATCTGTTGCTTTTTAGTTGGATTCTGATGAATTCTCTCAGCCTTTGGTAGTCTTAAAAGGACACTATTTCACCTCATTTTTGAGACCTATGTTGCTGGGTATGAGATTCTAAGTTAACAGGTTTTTAAAATTTCTTTTAGTGCTTTTAAGATCCTCTTTCATTGTGTATTTCTTACACTGTTGAGAGAATTTACTGTTCTTTATTTTTGTTGTTTTTTTTTTCATGCAGAGTCTTATTTTTGATGGCTCTTTCAAAGTTTTTTCTTTGTCACTGGTTTTAAACAATTTGATTATGAAGTGTCTTGGGTGTTACTTTCCTCAAATATCTTATGCTTGGGTTTAGCTGGACTTCTTTGATTTGTGCAATCTTAATATTCATCAAATTTGGGAAAAATTGACCATTATTTCTTTGAATCTTTTTCTGTACTCCGTTTACATTCCTCTCTTTTTAATATTCCAACTTAATGTCTACCTTACAACTTCCAGCCACTTTAGACACTTTAAATTCAGTACACTGTTTAGAATTTTCCTCCCTGTTCCAAGGTCCCAAATGTGCTCTGGGCATAAAGTTGGGCCAAATATAGGGCTCACTTTTTTTGCTTCCCTTCCACAGAAATCACAGCTCTGTGTTGGGTTGTTTTCCTGAAGTCTGAAAACAGTAGTCTCATATATTTTGTCTAGTTTTTATTTATGTGTGGCCTTAGAGCAATTCTGGTGTATGTTTCTCCATCATAGTCAGACATGGAATTAAAAACAAATAAAAAAGTTTTCAAAAATTGTACTTCTCCAAATCAAAATTTATTAAATTTGATAAGAAATTTTGAAGTACATATATTTATTTCTTTATGGATAATTATAGTCCCATGTTTTCCCAACCTTTAGTGTTTTACCAATAACTGATATTAAAAAAAATTCTAACCTTCCCACCTAATTATTTTTCCAATATAGGCACATGAAGTAATACATTTATCTTTAGGTCATCTCATGTATTTTGATATGTTATAGTTTCATTATTATTCAATTCAAAATATTTTTTAATATCCTTTATAATTGCTTTATTGGTCCTTCAGCTATATAGGGATTTTCTAGGTCCTTACTGATTTCTAACTTAGTGCTGTTTTCATCAGAAAACCTAATCTGTATGATTTCAATCATTTTAAAATGATTTAGACATGTATTTGGCCCAGCAAATGATCTCTTCTAGTGAATACAGTACATTTGAGAAAAATAGGCGTTCTGTGGTTGCCAAGTATAATGCTCTCCAAGTGTCTGTCAATGAGGTCAAGCTGGTTTTTAGAAATCCTCAAACTGTCTATATCCTTCCTGATATTTTTTTTATTGCTTTATCAATTTTTGGACAAATGGATGAAAATCACTACCTATGATTGTGATTTTTTTCCTATTTCCCTATCATTTTTTTCCCTAAAACTTTCTATAAATTTTTACCTAGTGTATTTGGGAGTTTTCTTATTGGGTTGTTTGATTCTTCTGAGATCCTTCTTTAACTCTGGTATTATTGTTCACCTTGAAGGCTATTTTGTCTGATATTAGTGTAGCCATACAGGCTTTCACAAGCCTCCTGCTGGCACGGTATCTTTTCCCACTGTGTTGTTCTTATTAGTTGCACAGTGTTGGAAGGGTGTCTCTCGGGTCCCATGTTGTACTTGCAGACTCAGGCTGGTCCTGAGTGCCTTTCAAGTGAGGGACAGGTCTCTATACTATTTGCTGATTCCCAGAAGTTGACGGTGGTTGTCTCGTACTCACTGTGGTGCCTAGAGTGTGGGAGGCTTTCTCCTAAATTCCTGCGTGGCCCTCAGCACTAGGCAAGCCCTCTGTAGCTGGACTTTCTGAGACCATGTCTGAGCACTTGTGGTTCATCTCATGCCAGCTGCTTCACACACAGTGGTGGCTGGGGTGTGAGAGCATTTTCCATGGGTTTCTAAGTCTGCCTGGAGGCACAGGCAGGCCTGGCACCCTTGAGTCTTAGAACCAGCCTCTCAGATCTTATTGCCCTACACCAGTCTTTCTTGGGAGCACTCAGTAAGGGCCCATGAAATAGAATTGGCACAGTGTGCAGACTTTCCTCTCTGTGGGGCCCCCAGGCTTGTAAACTGACAGGCAAGTTTGCAATTGGTCTTTAAAAATGTGTTTAAAAGTTCGGTTGCTTTCTTTTCCTCCAATTCTCCTGTGACTTCCTCCTCCTTTGCCAGCTCTGCCAAACATGAAATAGTTCTGCGTTCCATTTTCTTCCTAGGCAGGCTGTCACTTTCCTGATTTTAGTTCATTTGTTTACTTTGTGACATCACCTCAGTGAGGGGCTCGGAATAATCATGACCTTGTGGGTTTTCTAGCCTGTTCTTGTCAGAGTGAGAACGATTTTCTTCTGTGAATTTCTACATAGCAAGTGGGAGCAGATCTCCTCAATCACTCTATTAACTGTCCAGTCATTAACCTATTACCCTGTCAATCTCTACTACATAGGCATCTGTTTGAAGATTGCTTCTCAGTATATCTTCCCAGATCACAAAGAACACTACTGATTTATTCACCTGTTCATCAATCCAGCAAATTTTATCAAGTGCCAAGGCTCTATGGGTACAGTGCTAATCGAGACAAACAAATAGGCAGTTCCAATCAATATTAAGCACTGTGATTGGGCAATCTCTGGATACTGGTAGAACAATCTAGAACTCGATAGAAACAACATATAACTCAAAACATTTTATGTCAGGTGTGACTTTATGGAGGAAATTACATGTAAATAACTGAGTAGAAATTACTCAATGAGAAGGGAGGGGGTACAGTCTCCCAAAACATTTAAGAGCATTGCTAAAGCCTGGAAGTAGGAAAAGATAGGACTGTTTCCAAAGAGAAATGAAATTTAGTTGGAGTAAAGCACATTTGCAAAAGGAGAAGAGCAAATGGTAGCAAAAGATTGGACTAATTTTGTAAACGGAGCCCAAATCAGAAAAGGGGCAGTTAAGCCAAGTTTTAAAAGTTGGGTTTAGTGAAAAGAGGGTGGCTTTGAACTCAGGCAGCAGTCCTATATGAACCTAGTTTTTCTTGTTTTCTCTTCTCTCATTCTTACCCTGCTTCTGATATGAATTGACAGTGACTTTTCCTTCCAAATGAGGAATGCTTTCAACTGGGAAAACAGATCAGAGTGCTGCTCCAAGCTGAGAAAAGAGTATGTGGGAAATATGTAGGGTTTTCAAATGACACATTACTGCAGTGACCCTTAGAGAATTGAATATATGGGGGGACTATTGTACAATGAAATTGGAAAAGTTGGCTAGAGAAAGCTTATAGAGGGATTCTTTCAAATTGTGGTAAGAAACACATGAATTAAATTTACCCTATGAATGATTTTTAAGTATACAGTTCAGTTGGTGTTATGTCTGTTCATACTGTTTTCAATTTTTGTCTTGCACATCAGAAACTCTGTGCCCATTAAACAGCAGCTCTTCCTTTCTTCCTCCTCCTCCTCCCAGCCCCTGAAGACCCCCATTCTATTTTCTGCTTCAATGAATTTTTACTATGTTAGAGTTCTCATATAATTGGAATTACACAGTACTTGTCATTTTGTGACTGGTTTATTCCACTTAGCATGGTGTCCTCAAGTTTCAATCATGCTGAAGCATGTGACAGGATTTCTGTCATTTTTTAAGGCTAAATAATATTCCATTGTATGTATGTACCACATTTTTGCTTATCCCTTCATCTGTCAGTGGAGATTGGTGTTGCTTCCACATCTTGGTTTTTATGAAAAGTGTTGCTCTGAACATGAATTGATAACTATTTCTCTGAGAGCTGACTTTCGATTCTTTTGGATAAACATGCATAATTAAGATTGCTAGATCATGTGGTAGTTCTGTTTTTAATTTTTCAAGACCCTTCATACTGTTTCCCACATGGTTTGAATTATTTCGCCATCTCATCAATAGGGCATAAGGGTTTCAATTTCTCTATATTCTGTCTGCATTTATTACTTCCTTGATATTTTTGATACTAAATATGCAAATGTTATAAAGTGATATATCTTTGCAGTTTTGATTTACATTTCTCTTATGTGTAGTGATATTTAGCATTTTTTATATACTTGTTGGCTATTTTTATATCATCTTTGGAGAAATGTCTGTTCAAGTCCTTTGCTCATTTAAAAAATTTGATTATTTGATTTTTGTTGTTGTTGAAGTATAAGAGTTCTTTTTTATAGTTATGATTTTTCTTTATATTAATTGCTTATTAGATATATGATTTGCAAATGTTTTCTCCCATTCTGCAGGTTGCCTTTTCTCTCTCATTCTTTCTCTATCTCTCTCTCTTTTTATTTTTTGCAAACATCACTTTTTTTGAGAGAGGGAGAGTGTGTGCACAAGAGAGGGGGGAAGGGCAGAGGAAGAGAGAGAGAAAGAATCTTAAACAGGCTCCAAGCTTTGCACAAAGCCAGACACAGTGGTTGATCTCGTGACCCCGAGATCATAACCTGAGCTGAAATCAAGAGTCAGATGCTCAACTGACCAAATGACCCAGCACTCTGCCTTTTCTTTCTTGTTTTGTCCTTTTGGACATAAATGTTTTTCAGTTTCAGTTGCGCTATTTGGTTATATTTATTTGTCTGTGCTTTTACTGTCCTATCTGCAAAAGCATTGTCAAGTCCAATGTTATGAAGCTTTCCCCTATTTTCTTGTAGGAGTTTTAGAATTATTTGTTTTCAATTTAAAATCTTTAAAGTCTTTATTTTCAATTTTTGTATGTGGTGTAAGGTAAAGGTTCAATTTCATTTGTTTTTGTTTTTCTTTTTCTTTTTTTTGCAGGCAGATATCCAGTTTTCCTAACACTATTTGTTGAAGACACTGTCCTTTCCCAGTTGAGTTATCTTAGCATAATCGTGAGGTTATTCGACTATTTAAATGAAGGTTTATTTTCAGACTCTCTGTAGTATTTCACTGGTCTTTGTCTTTCTGACAGTACTATACTGTTTTGATTACTGTAGCTTTGTAATATATTTAGAAATGGGGAAGTGTGAATCCTCCAGCTTTTTCTTATTCAAAATTGTTTTGGCAATTCAAGGTCCCTTGAGAGTCCACGTGAATTTTAAAATGAATTTTTCTATTTCTGCAAAAAATGCCATTGGGAATTTGATAGCAATTGCATTCAATATGTCGATTGCTTTAGGTTGTATATTAAGTTCTTCCAATCCATGAGCTCAGGATGCCCTTCCATCTATATTTTTCTTCTTTTAATTTCTTTCATCACTGTTTTAGTGTATAAGTCTTTTACCTCCTCAGTTAGATTTATTCCTAAGTATTTTATTCCTTTGGTGTTAGTTTAATTTTTTTTAATTTCTTTTTTTTGGATTATTAATTGTTAGTATATAAAAATGCAAGTGACTTTTGTATGTTGTTTTGCATCCTGTAACTTTGCTGAATTTATTAGTTCTAAGTTGTGTGTGTGTGTTTGGAGTTCTAAAAGTTTGCTACATGAAAGGTCATGTCATCTGTGAATAGAGATCATTTTACTTCTTCCGTTCTAATTTGGATGCTTTTCTTTCTTTCTTTCTTTCTTTTTTTTTTTTTTTTTTTCTCTTTCTTGCCTAATGGTCCTGGCTAGGACTTCTAGTACTTTATAGTATAGAAGTGGTAAAAGTGGGCAACCTTGTCAAGTTCCAGATCTTAGAGTTCACGGTATTTCACCATTAAGTATGGTGTTACCTCTGGGATTTTCATATATGGCTTTTATTATGCTTTCTTAGTTTGCTTCTATTTCTAGTATTTTGAATGTTTTTTTTTTTTTAAGATTTTATTTATTTATTTGACAGAGAGATCACAAGTAGGCAGAGAGGCAGGCAGAGAGAGAGAGGAGGAAGCAGGCTCCCTGCTTAACAGAGAGCCCGATGCGGGGCTCGATCCCAGGACCCTGAGATCATGATCTGAGCCGAAGGCAGAGGCTTTAACCCACTGAGCCACCCAGGCGCCCCTATTTTGAATGTTTTTAATCATGAAAAGGTGTTGAATCTTATCAAATTCTTTTTTAGTGTCATTTGAGAAAGTCATGTGGTTTTTGTTTTTCATGTTGTTAATGTGGAGTATTACATTGATGGATTTTTGCACGTTGAGCCATTCTTGCATGCCAGGGTAAATCCCACTTGATTAGAGTGTGTATTCCTTCTAATGTGCTATTGATTTCAGTTTACTACCTTTTATTGAGGATTTTTGCATCAATATGCACCATGATTATTAGTCTGTAGTTTTCTCATGACTTTGTCTGGTTTTGGTATCAAGGTAATGCTGTCCTCATGGATGGAGCATAGAAATGTTCCCTCCTTTTCAATTTTTTAAAAAGAATTTTGGAAGGATTCTTGTTAATTCTTCTATAAATGTTTGGTAGAATTCTCCATCTGGTCTGGGTGTTTCTTTGTTGGCAGGTTTTTGACTACTGATTTAACCTACTTATTTTTTGTTCAGATTTTATATTTCTCTGTGATTCTGTCTTGGTAGACTATGTTTCTAGGGATGTGTACATTTCTTCTAGGTTTTCCAAGTTTTGGGATGCAATTATTCATAGTATTCTTTTATAATCCTTTTACATTGATTATAATGTCCCTTCTTTTTTTGTTTCTGATTAGTTATTTGTTAATCTAGCTAAATTTTTTTCTTAATCTAGCTAAAGACTTGTCAATTTTTCAATCTTCAAAAAAAAACAACCTGAGGTTCCTATGGTTTTGTTAATTTTTTTTTCCTTAAAAATTTTTTTTCTCTGATTTTTTTATTACTTCTTCCTTCTGCTAGTTTGGGTTAGGATTTGTTCTTCTTTTTCCAGTTTATTGAGGTGTTAAGTCAGGTTGGTAATATGAGATCTTCCTTTTTTTTTTTTTTTTTTAAGAATCTATTTATTTATTTGAGAGAATGAGAGAGAGCACATGAGCTGGGGGGAGAAAGAGAGAGAATCTAAAGCAGACTCTCCACTGTGTGCAGAGCCCAACACAGGGCTTGATCTTAAGATCACGAGATCATGACCTGAGCTAAAACCAAGAGCTGGACATTTAACTGACTGAGCCACCAACGTGCCCTGAGAGCTTTCTTTTTATTAATATACATATTTACAACCATACAATTCCCTCTTAGCAGTGCTTTCACTGCATTCCATCAGTTTTGGTATTTTGTGTTTTCATTTTTGCTTATCCTAAGGTAGTTTCTAATTTTCCTTGTGATGTCTGTTTTGATCCATTTGTTGTTTAACAGTATGTTGTTTAATTTCCGCGTACTTGTGGATTTTCCGGTTTTCCTTGAGCTGTTGATTTTTAGTTTCATTTTATTGTGATCAGAAAAGATACTTAGTATGATTCCAACCTTTTTGTTAGGACTTGTTTTGTGAGCTAACATGTAGTCTATCCTGATGAGTGTTTTATATGCCCTTGAGAAGAATGTATTTTCTGCTGTTGTTGGATGAAGTATTGTGTAAATGACTTTTAAGTTCAGTTGGCTTATAGCATTGTTCAAGTCTTCTATTTCCTCATTGATATACTGTCTGGCTTTCTGTCCATCACTGGCAGTGGGATATTGAAGTCTCCTACTACCATTTTGTTGCTGTTTACTTTTCCCTTCAACTCTGTCAAAGTTTGCTCCATGTAAGTTTGGAGGTTTTATACTTAGTCATAATTATTGTATCTTCTTTGTGAATTGGCCCATTTGTCACAAATAATAACCTTCTCTATCTCTTGGAGCAGTTTTTTATGTAAATCTATTTTGTCTCATATTAGTGTAGGTATTCCTGGGCTCTTGGTTACCATTTGCACGGAGTGTCATTTTCTGTCCCTTCATTTTCAGGCTACCTGTATATTTAGATCTAAAGTGAGTCTCTTTAGTACTAGTATAGATAGTACATAGTTGGATCCTATTTTTTCAATCCATGCAGCCAGTTAATGTCTTTCATTGACTACTGTATTCAGTAGTCAACCCTTATCTGAAGTTTATTTTCCGTGGTTTTAGTTACCTGTGGTCTGGAAGCAGATGCTCCACCTTATGACCTATTCTCAGAAGGTCAGTCGTAGCCAAACACCATGTCACCATTCCTACATCATTCACTTTACTTCATTTCATCATGTAGGCAATTTATCATCTAATGTCATCACAAGAAGAATGAGTACAGTACAATAATATATTTTAAGAGACTGCATTTATGAGTATAACTGTATTTTTATTAACTATTGTTGTTAATAAATTATGCCTAATTTATAAATTAAACTTTAACTTTGGTATATATGTATAGGAAAATATATAGTATATATAAGGTTTGGTACTATCTACTCTTTCAGGCATACACTGGAGGTCTTGGAATATATCCCCATGCATCAGCGGTGACTACCGTACATGGAAATAATTACTGAAAAGGAAGAACCTACTATTGCCATTTTATTAATTGTTTTCTCTATATCTTGCGCCTTTCTTTTTTTTTTTTTTTAACAAAGCCTTTTTTTGCTGATTGTTGGCAGCGATGTGCTTTGGTTCCCTTCCCATTTCCTTTTGTGAATATTCTCTAGATATTTTCTTTGTGATTACCATTGTAATTACATAGAACATTGTAAACTAATATCACCTATTTTAAACTGATACCAATTTCAATTACATGTAAGAACTGTACTTACAGTTCCACTTCCCTCTTTTATGGTATTGATTCACAAATTATATCTTTATGTTTTATACCCATGAGCGTTGATTTATGTTATGTTTCAGTTTGTCATTTAAATTCTATGCACCAAAATTATAATGCTACAAGTTACTCTTTTTGCCCCTGTAATTTCCTTTACTGAAGAAACATATTTTTGTATGGCTTTTGTTTTGCTGTTTACCATCCTTCCATTACAACTTGAAGAACTCCCTTTTGCATTTCTTGTAGAGCAGATCTAGTGGTTTTTGTTTTTGCTTATCTCAGTTTTTGTTTATCTAGGACAGTGTTAATTTTTCCTTCATTTTTGAAGGACAGTTTTGCCAGATACAGTATTCTTGGCTGAAAGTTTTTTTTTTCTTTCAGTATTTTGAATAAATCATCATATTTCTCTGTGGCCTGCAGAGTTAAGGGCAGAAATCTGCTGAAAGTCCCCTGATAATCTTATGGAAGCTCTTCTGTATGCAATGAGTAGCTTTTCTTTTGTTGCTCTTAAGATTTGCTCTTTGTCTTTGACTTTATATAGTTTGATTATAATAATGTATCTCAGGGTGATTTTCTTTGGACTTATTCTGGTTGAAGTTTTTTGAGTTTCTTGAATATATATGTCCATTTCTTTCCTCAGATTTAGGATGTTTTCTAGCATTGATTGTTTCTTCAGATAAATTCTCTTTCCCTTTTCTCTCTCTTACTCATCTCAGATCCTCATAATGCATATATTCATCCCCTTGATAATATTCCATAAATTCCTTAGTCACGCTTCAATTTTCCTTATTCTTTTTTGTTTTTGTTCTTCTGACTCAATAAGTTAAAATGACTTTTCTTCAAGTTTGCAGATTTTTTCTTTTGCCTAAGTCTGATATTTAATCCTTCTGATGAATTTTCCCATTCAGGTATTGTCTTTCTCAGTAACAGAATTTGTTTGGGTAATTTTTATAGCGTCTGTTTCTTTGTTTGTATTTTCATTTTGCTCTTGCATTGTTTCCCTGATTTCCCTTAGTTTTGTGTCTGTGTTCTTTTTTACATTGAGCTTTTTTATGACAGTTATTTTAAATTCTTTGTCAGTTCACTGATCTGCATTTCTTTAGCATTGTTTTCTGGAGCTTCAGTTTTTTCCTTTAATTGGGCTCTGTTTCTTTGTATGCCTTATTATATTTTTGGCAAGGGTTGATGTGGGCGTTTGAGAAAACAACCACCTATCTCAGTCTGCATACTGGCTTCATACAGGGAAGACGTTTACCAATCAGCAGACTAGAGGGTCTAGGGTCTGTCAAACTTTCTGTTCTATAGCTCCCTCTCATGCTTGTCTATGGAACTGCAGGCAACTGTTTCCAGTGGCATTCAAACTCTGGTGCTGACCCATTAGTGCTGAGTCAGATGAGGTAGAGATCGTTTCCTGGGCAGCCCTCACACAAGTATGAATGTTGGATTTAGGGTTCACTCTTTTTTTCCTGTCATAAAGAGGATCCCCAGTATGGGGACTTCTTCCTGGTTCCTCCACTGTGCCATATAAGTGAAAGGGCATAAAGGGTATGTTATAACCTGCAAATTTTCTCACCCCTTTCATTGGAATCCCTTCTTGGTTTTAGAACAGCCAAGGTATTACAGCTTCTCAACTGATCTCTAGAATTCTCACAGACATATTCTGGTCCATATATTATTAACTTGGTGTCTCTGTCAGGGGAAAGATGGCCTATAGGTTCTTTATTTTGCTCTCTTACTAATGTCCTCAGACAGACTTTTATACCTTAAGTAAAAAGCTGAATCTTGTTCCCGTGAAAATAAAGGATCAGGAGAAGGTCCTATAAAATGAAGTAAAAAGATGCGATCGTAATTACAGAATGAGAGGGGCACCTGAGTGACTCAGTCAGTAGAGTATCTGACTCTTGATCTCAGGGTTGTGAGGTCAAATCCTGTGTTGGACATGGAGCATACTTAAAAAAAAAAAAAATGAGAATTCTAGCTCAACACTCAAATTTTGGATAAGAACATGAAGGAAATTAATTGACTTCTCCAAAATGGTTAGTGGCAGAAATAGGTGTGCAACTTCAATGCTCTTGTTTTTCTTTCTTTCATAGCATATTGTATAGTGATCTAAATAATGCCTTGGGTAGTGATTGTACTAAGTGGTCTATAAAGTTTAAGAAAACTTTGGAGCTTTCATTACTTATTCAAAACACTCTGTTAATTATGATGATCATATATTTAAATTACAAACTGTATCTCATATTATTTGCATCTCTAGAAATTCCTCTATTGAATCATCTCAACAATTGTAGATATTAGATTTTCCATTTAAAAAATGCATCTCTTAGTTTATTTTAATGACTTCTCTAAGACATTTGGGACTCCCCTTACTGATATGTTTAATATTCCTTGTTCGTTATGAATAACTGAAAAGGCATAGGGCTGAATTCTAAGGTGCAGAATTATCATCAGATGATTAGAACTCTAACAACATTTTTTCAAAGCCTCTTTTACACAGGAAAACTGAAAATATTGAAAATCTTTTACAGAACAGTCACTTCAAGCATGAAAAGTCGTGGTATAGCGAATAGAGGCTTGTAGGGGCAAGATAGGAAAACAGACGTTTGGAAAATCCTAAGAATCACGTGTTTAAAAAGTTATATGTTAGCAGTATAGTTGATAAATAATAAGCCTTATCTAAGTCCTGGGAAGGTGATTTGCATTCAGGAAAATTGTAGCACATGGCAACATATTAGGGATTTTGTTGAATAGGAAATTTCAAAGCTGTGGTCTTGTTCAGCAGAATAGAGAAATAGAAAGAGAGCTGTACACTGTTGAGAATATTCAGAGAAGACAGAGGAGATGAAGCTTGAGCTGGGTCATGAAAGATAGTTTTTATTTAGACACCGAGGAAGAAAGAGTGCTGGCCATTCCAAATACAGAGAGTGAAGTGATTGATTAAAGGTATCAATTAAAAATAGTTATTGCCCTTGTGAATTATGACATGAGCTCTAGACTAATGTGATTGGAGTGTTGGGAAGATATAAAGGGATGTATAGTGGGAGCAATAGAAAATGTTAAGGCTAAATGGGAGAACTTGATTTTTTTCCCAAATTTTTAGAAGGGCCCAAACTTTTATATTCAAACAATTTCCCAGAGAACATGGCTAAATCAATTAAGATTTGATAATACACACACACACACACACACACACACATCCATATACATACAAAATCAAAACAACAACTGGTAATGTGGGCAGAGGGGTAATAAGGGGTTGGCTCACTTAAAATGTTGAAAAAATGTCCATTAATAATGAAATAATTGAGAATAGTTGAAGCTTACCCCACATAGCTTTTGAAAATACTAATACTTATATATTTGTTTATTAAAAGATTTTATTTATTTGACATATAGTGAAAGAGAGAGGCAGGGAGAGGGAGAAACAGGCTCCCCACTGAACAGAAAACCCATTGCAGGGCTTGAACCCAGGTTTCTGGATCATGACCTGAGCTGAAGGCAGACACTTAACCAACTGAGCCACCCAGGTGTCCCCCAAAATACTAGTATTTATTTTTATTGTATTTGTAGGGTAGACAGGTCTTGTAGTCATTCAGAAAAAGCATGACGTGAATCTGAATTAGGATTTTGGAAATGGGAATTCAGGAGCTTGGATGGATGTAAAAATTATTTTTAATTGTGTCATTGATTTGCATTATGATACAAACAAATTCTCTTTCCTCTATTTTATCTCAATCTATTAATTTGTATAATGTATATAATCATAATACCATGATTCAATTTGTAATATACAAAATTTCAGCGGTTTTATATGCTAAGTTCTCTTATAAGTTTATAAAACTAAAGCATAATTATAAATGACAATACTCTAAAACTATAAAGTATAGGCACTTATTAGTGATGTTATCACTACTCTTCTAACTACGGCAAAACAAATATGTCTATCTCGAATGAAGATTAAAAAATAGTATTTCTAGGGGCACCTGGGTGCCTTGGTGGGTTAAGCATCTGACTCTTGATTTCCACTCAGGTCATGACCTCAGGGTCATGAGATTGAACCCCACGTCAGGCTCCATGCTGGGTGTGGAGCCTAAGATTTTCTCCCTCCCTTTCCATAAACTCCTCCCCCACCTCTAAAAAAAAGAAATAACATTTCTAGCTATGTAACAAATGTTTAATTCCATCTATAGTTAAACACACTGTAGCTGGCTTTTGATAGAAATTTTCTTTTATATGTTCTAGTTTATTGAAGGATTTCTCAGTATTTGTTTCGTTGTAGAGTTAATAGTAGCTCAGCTGGATGTAGTTTGGTGTGATTGGGGAAATACAATTACAAACAAAAATCTCCTCCCAAGCCAGAAAATTTCTCCACAAAGGCAGAAGGGAAGGAAAACAATTTTTATTATTGAATAAGCATTAAACCAAAATGTGACACACATCATAGGCAATCCATCACAAAGATCTAAAAGTTAGAGCTCTAATTTTGTTATATAGCCAAGCAGGTGCACCCATTGTATGCATTTTCTGAAGATAAACAAAACTAGTCCTCAAATAAGACTTGTCAGCACTATTTGTTCATTATAAATGTATTTAATATTTGAAGGGAACTTCTGTGTTAGTTAATTGACAGTATTTGCAGGGAAAATAAATTTTTCCTTTCTTTATGATCATTTTGCATTTTAGAGGCAGCCTGCAGCTGAAGCTAGGCTCCTTGCTCCCATGGGACAAGGAGACCTCTTCCCTGATGATTGCATTTCAAAGAGGATGGTTTCCATGTATGCCAGAAAGGCAGTCTGAGATTGTGATGCTGGTAAAAGGCTTATTTAGCTTTTAAAATAATTTACATACATTTCAAAGGGACAGAGAAAGAATTTACAAGTTTTCTAAAGTTAAGTGTTCTAAAAGAAAAGGAGGGGGAGAGCTCATAGAGTCTCTTCCTTTATTTTTAACAGGGAGAATTAAGCCTCTTATTTTTAATTTTTATTTACCCTTATCCTCCCCACACATTAAAATTTTGTTTTGCAACAAATTTATAGCTAGTTTCTGGATAAGTATGAGGAAAAGTGAAATCTTACTGTGAAACAGTTACGAAATGGAAAAGAAAGCCCTATGCTATATGTATAAGAGTTCAAAGTCATCTAACTGCTAACTTAAATTGCTTCACGGTGGGGTTATTATCACTCAAGTGAAAGGAGGATATTTAAAGTACAATGAAAACAGGTATTAGTTATACTTCTAAAGACATTTTAACCTGGTACCTACCAACATTATCTACATTCTTGTCAAAATATGTGTTTTAAAATCAAGGGAGGTCCCAGGTAGTGAAAAATAGGGTTACTTGGATCAACTCTTTCACTAAAAACAACAAAAGATACCAAAAGAAATATATTTTTAAAAACTAGTTTTGTAAACAATGAGGAGTCGAGAGACAATGGGGGGAATTCCAAGATGAAATATTTAAATAAAACCTGTTAGCAGAGATATAAATACTAAGTCTATTTTTGCCTTAGGAGCATTTGCTGATAGATTTATCTTGGGCTGTGATTTGATGCCATTAACATAGCAAGAGAGACAGTAATTAAGGCCCAGAATCTGACCACTGCCCAGAGTCCTGTAAGATTCCCTTTCCCAATTAAGTTGGGAACTCAAAGATTCACATCCTGGGGCGCCTGGGTAGCTCAGTTGGTTAAGAATCTGCCTTTGGCTCAGGTCATGATCCCCATGTAAGGCTTCCTCCTCAGTGGGGAGCCTGCTTCTCCCTCTCCCTCTGCATCTCCCCCTGCTTGTGCTCTCTCTGTCTCTGTCAAATAAATAAATAAAATCTTGAAAAAAAAAAAAAAAGAGGGGTGCCTGGGTGGTTCTGTCAGTTAAGCGTCTTCTTTTGGCTCAGGTCATGATCTTGGCATCCTGGGATCAAGATCTACATCAGGCTCTCTGCTCAGCGGGGAGTTTTCTTCTCCTTCTCACACTCTGTGCTCTCTCTCTCAAATAAATGAAAAAAAAATTTAAAAATCCCTTTTAAAAAAAAGGTCCACATCCTTTGGATAATGGTATGCCAGACTTAATCTCATTCTAGCTATACCCTATTCTGAATCCCCAGGGACCTCAGAGACATCTGGCATGGCTCTGAGCCAGGCAGGAGAATAAACTGGAAAGGAGAAAATGAGAACTTAAAACCAAGGACCTGAGTACATTTAGCCTGGGAGGACCAAGGAGTCTTAAGATAAGAACTTTATTGGAGTGGATCCATGACTTGTAACTGTGCATCTGGCAGAAGCACAAGTAAAGTTTTTTGAGAAAGGGTTCATGCATCCTAGGACCAATGGATGCTCACAAATAATATTTCAAATCCACTGGCTCTTAATTTTTAAAATATTAACTAATCAGACTTAGAAACAAAGTGTCATGAATGTGAACCAGAAGTATAAAACAAATTGTAAACCTTAGACATAAATTTTAACATAACTCTGCTTACTCTGTTTAAGTATAGAATGTCAAACAGCAAATCAGCTGCAGGTAAGATTTTATAAATGTGACATACTTGGTTTGAAAAATAAGCAAAATAATTTTTAAATGAATATCAAGATGACCTAAATTAAAAACTTTATGGTTGTGTATTAAGAGAATGAATACAGCAGCGGAGAGAATTGGAAACTGGAAAAAAATAAAAATATGAAATTATCCAGATACAGCACAGAGAGAAGAAAGATGGAAAATTCAAAAGAGATGTCAGAGGCAGAAAATACAAAATTTGATTCCTGGAGCAACAACATCAGAATCACCTGAGTATTTGCTTAAAATACAAATATATATATTTTTGCTTCTTGAAACATGCTTCTAAAATTGTGGTCCCAAGGTAGCAGCATCAGCATTACTCAGAAACTTATTAGAAATGCAAATTCTCTGGCCCCCACCTCAGACCTACTGAATCAGAAACTGTGGGAATTCCCATGGATATGTACTCCATCCCTATGAGATCATTGCAGGGAAATAAATAGCAGTGGCTAACAATTCAGTCTACTCTATAAAAATAATGAGAAGTTGAAAGTAAAGATTCTAGAGAGAGATATTGGGAAAGTATTCATTCAAAAAGCTGGTGTAGTTATATTAATGTAGAACAAAAATAGATTTCAATTTCAAGTCATGAATCTAGAAACAAAGTTCAATTTGCTTGGAACGTATAACAATTCGAAGTTTGCATACTTTAATAACATAGCCGTAAGTTTACAAGAATCAAGGTATTGGGTTTTTTAGTAGGAGACTGAATATGATACTTCTGCAGAGTTATGAAACATGACACACAATTTATCATCCATCCACTTATTCATTCATCAATCATTCTATAAACACTATATGCCAGGCATCATTCTAAATGTTAGAGACATAAAGATGAATACATGATTTCTATCAGTAAGGAGTTCATTGTTATGTGAATTATTATTTTTTGCTTTTGGTAAGACATAAAAAAATCTTAATATTTTAAAAGCCAGATTATTGCCTCTTTCCACCTGCCTTCCAGAATCCCCAATCAATAGTGGCAAATCCTTGACGAGTAGGTAGTATAGAGACAGTAAGTTTTTTCGGTGTGCCCAGGTATGGATGTATGAATTTGAGAAAGAAGTTGCCTCAATAGGAATGGAGAACTGTAGGTACAGTTCTCTGTGAGAAATGGCTAAGCCCTTCTGACTCTAAAGATGACTGTTCATATGCTAGAGTCAACTTCTGAAGGGTTTGAAGAGAGTGTTCTCAAAGATGGATTGGAATGCATGTAAACCTGGTGATAGCTTCCCATTATTACCTCAAGAAGGGAAGAAGTGACTGTCCTTTTCCATTGGGATATTCTTTCCTGCTTTTTTGAAGATTAACTGACCATATAGCTTTGGAACATCCAATGGGAAAAGGACAATCTCTTTAACAAATGGTGTTCGTAAAGCTGGACAGAAACATGCCAAAGAATGAAACTGGATTACTTTCTTATACCAAACATAAAAATAAATTCAGAATGGATGAAAGATCTAAATGTGAAACAGGAAACCATCAAAATCTTAGAGGAAAGCACAGGCAGTAAACTTTCTGACACTGGGCACAGCAACTTCTTACTAGATATGTCTCCTGTGGCAAAGGAAATAAAATAAAAAATAAATTATTGTGACCACATCAAAATTAAAAGCTTCTGAACAATGAAGTAACCAATCAAGAAAACTAAAAGTCAGCCTATGGAACGGGAGAAGATATTTGCTAATGACATATATGATAAAGAGTTACTATCTAAAATTTATAAAGAACTTATTAAACCCAACACCCCAAAACCAAGTAATCCAGTTAAAAAATGGGCAGAAAACACCAATAGATATTTTCTAAAGAAGATATAAAGACGGCCAATGGATACATGGGGAGATACTCAACATTACTGATCATCTGGGCAACACAAATTAAAACTAAAGTGAGATATCACCCCACACCTGTCAGAATGGCTAAAACCAAAGACACAAGAAACAATAGGTATTGGCGAGGATGTGGAGAAAGGGGAACCATTGTGCACTGTTGGTGGGAATTCAAACTGATACAGCCACTCTAGAAAACAGTATGGAGTTTCCTCAAAAAGTTAAAAATAGAGCTACCCTATGATTCAGCAATGACACTGCTGAGTATGTACCTAAGGAGTACAAAAATACTGATTTGAAGGGATGCATCTCTATGTTTATAGCATTATCATCTACAATAACCAAATTATGGAAGCAGCCCAAGTATCCACCGATAGATGAATGGATAAAGAATAAATATATGAAATGGAATATTATTCAGACATAAAAAAGAATGACATCTTGCCATTTGCAACAACATGGATGGAGCTAGAGAGTATTAAGCTAAGTGAAACAAGTCAGAGAAAGACAAACACCATATGATTTCACACATATGTGGAATTTAAGAAACAAAACAAATGGGCAATTGGGAAAGAAAGAGAGAGAGAAACAAACCAAGAAACAGACTCTAAACTATAGAGAACAACCACATGGTTACCAGAGGGAAGGTGGGTGGCGAGGATAAGAGAAATAGGTGATGCGGATTAAGGAGTGTATTTGTTGTGATGAGCACTGGGTGATGTTTAGAAGTGTTGAATCACTGTATTGTACACCTGAAACTAATATTACACTACATGTTAACTAACTGGAATTTAAATAAAAACTTTGGAAAAAGAAGTGAAGAAGGAGGGTGTATACCCTGAAGCATGAAATTCAATGAAACAACATATATTGCCCAATCTGTTACTTCTCATAAGTCAAGTACTAGCAACAACAGATGACTAGCAAGTAGTGCTTCAGAGTGTTTATTATTTCGATGATAGGCACAGCTCTCAGGTAGCAATCCTAGTTTCTTACCCTGTGTGTGTTTGTGTGTGTGTGATGGTTTTTGCATTCCTATTTGTAAGAGACATTGGTCTATCGTTTTCTATCTTTGTCAGGTTTTTATTTGGTTTTTGGTATCAGAGTAATACTGGCCTTATTAAAAGACTAGGGAAGTATTCCCTCCTCTTCAATGTTTTAGAAGAGTCTAGAGAGAATTAATATTAAATTTTAAGCATCTGGTAGAATCCACCAGTGAAGTCATCTGCCTGAGTTTTGTTTTATACATTTGTTGCTTTGTGGTAAATTTTGATTACTAAATAATCTGTTTACTTGTAAGTCTGTTTGGATTGTCTACTTCTTCTAGGGGTCAGTTGGGTATTTTTGTCTTTCTAAGAATATGTTCATTGCATGTGAGTTATGCAAGGTATTGGCATACAATTATTCCCGGTATTCCTTCTTTATTTCTGTGAGGCTGATAGTTGTGCACCTTCTTTTATTCTAATTCTAGTAATCTGACTCTTCTCTTTTTTCAGTCAATGTACTTAAAGCTTTGTCAATTTTACTGATTTTCAAGGAAGCAGCTTTGGGTTTAAAACAATTTTCTCTATTTTTCTGTTCTTTATTTCATTAATTTCACTCCTAATCTTTATTATTTCCTAATCTATATTATTATTTCCTAATCTTTATTATTTCCTTCTGTCTACTTCCTTCAGGTTAAATTTTCTCTTCTTTATCCAATATCTCATGATGGAAGTTTAAGTTCTTGATTTGAGATCTTTCTCCACTCCTCCACCCCATTTTTTAATGTAGGCACAACCACATAGATCCCTCTAAGAACTACTTCAGCTGCATCCCATAAGCTTTGGTAGACTTGTCTTTTCTTTTTTAAAGTTTTTATTATTTATTTGATAGAGAGAACAAAAGTGAGCACAAGCAGGGGGAGCAGCAGGCAGAGGGAGAGGAAGAAGCAGGCTCTTCACTGAGCAGGGAGCCCAACATGGGGATCGATCCCAGGACCCAGGGATCATGACCTGAGCCAAAGGCAGACACCCAAGTGACTGAGCCACCCAGGTGCCCTGGTAGGCTGTGTCTTTATTTTCTTTTGTTTCAAAGTATTTTCTAATTTCCCTTTTGATGGCCTTTGACCTATTGGTTATTTATGAATGTGTGGTTTAAGTTTCACATATTTGGGAACTTCACAAATTTCTGTCTCTACTGTTTGAAATTTTATTTCATTGTGGTTTGGAGCCCATATTTTATATTCACCACCATACTGCAATAAATAATGGCTGAAAACTCCCCAGATTTATTGGTAAGCCTTAATTTACATGTTTAGGAAATAGGAAACACCAAGCAAGATCAAACCAAAGAGATCCACAAACCTATATATCTCAGTAAAAATGCTGGAAGACAAAGACCAAAGAGAAAATATTGAAAGCAGTAAAAGGAAAATGAATAATCACTTACAAGGAATGAAAGCAAAATAAAGGCATTTCCATATAAACAAAAACGGGGAAAATTTGTAGAACAAGTAGGCAGAATACCAAAAAGGAAGTGGAAGACGAGAAGAACACTATACAACCAACTAGATCTAACAGAGATCCTTAGAACACTACACTCAACCACAGGAAAATAGATCTTTTTGTCACGTATACATTAACTACTCACCAGGATAGACTAGATGCTAGGCCTTCAAACAAATGTCAGTGCATTTGAACTGGTGTTGACTTTCTGCCTAAGAAAATTGTATGGTTTCCATTTTGTTCAAATATTGTATTAAGTGTTTAGTATTGCTTTAAAAATTTCTTCATGTATAATTTACATTCTTGTTAAGTTTGTTCCTAGATATTTTATGTTTGGGGTTGTCACTATAAACAGTCTTTTCTCCCTTTGTGTCTTCTTTTAAAAATCTCCTTACTGTACTTTTATAGTAATATTTTTTCAATATATTCTTGCCTTTTCTGGGTTACAGTCATCTTTTGAAACTAGAAATTTGTAATTAGTTTCTCATTTCTAACTGTATTGGCTAATTCCTATACTACAATATGAAGTAGTATAGGTAATACAGGTTTTTTTTCCCTTGTATTTTGGATATAAATGCCTCTATTATTTTATATATGCATACATATATATAATTATAAATAAAATTATATGTAAATATATAAATAACTTTAAAGTTCTGTTTTCCCTATATCATTGAATGATTTTTGTGTAGAATGAGTTTTCAATGTTGTCAGATACCTTTTCTGTATCTGTGAACGTAGTCACATAATTTTGTGTTAGCTCTATCAATGAGGAAAATAATATTTTTACCTTTCTTTTCTCCCCCAATATTTTATTTATTTATTTTGAGAGAGAGAGAGAAAGAATCTCAAGCAGACTCCACACTGAGTGCAGAGCCTGATGCGAGGCTCAATCCCATGACCATGAAATCATGAAATCATAACCTGAACTGAAATCAAGAGTTGGTCACTTAACCAACTGAGTCACTCAAGTACCCTACTTTTCTTAAAATTAGCTCATCCTTGAAATCTGGGAATAAATTCTGAATACTCATGATTTTTTTAACATATTGCTGATTTTTGCTCAGAAATATTTCATTTAGTGTTTTTGCATCAATATTTTTAAAAGATTTTATTTATTTATTTGAGAGAGAGAGAGAGAGTGAGAGAGAGAGCATGAGAGGGGACAAGGTCAGAGGGAGAAGCAGACTCTCTTCGGAGTTGGGAGCCCGATGCGGGACTCCAGTGTGGGATTCTGGGATCATGACCTGAGCCGAAGGCAGTGGCTTAACTAATTGAGCTACCCAGGCGCCCATTGCATCAATATTTATAAGTATGATTAGTTTATCACTCCTTTTGTGGGTGAGCATCTTGCCTAAAATTTAATAAATCTAAAACCACAACCAAATACACATGCATACCCACACCTGTTTAAAAAATAATTCAAAAAATTGATTTCTTGATAAGGACTGAGTAATGGAACAGAGTTATTTACTTTAAGACTTTGTTTGGGGGTGTTGGTGGTTGTACAAAGGGAAGCTTAGAGCCTATTTTGGAGTGAGTGGCAAGGAGATGGATGGGAGTTTGAAACTTGTAGGGTAGAGGAAGAGAAGAGAGGACAGGGTCTTGATTTAATAAGTCTAAGGATGTCTAGCCTGAAGGAAAATTCTGGTTGGCTGTTTGTTTGGTAACTGGGAAAAACAGACATACCTAACATAGCTTTAGTTCAGTTAGTTCCCTCTGCTGCAATGAGCAGCACTCCCTCCTCCACAGTGCCTAACCTTTCCTGGTACACTGATGTAGCAGCCTGCCATTGGTTATATGGTAAACTAAGGCAGGAAATTGGGGAGAAGTGCATCGCAATCCACTAGACCCACTTTGCAAATGTTCTACCTTGTAGGAGAATTTCAGAGCAAGATCAGGCATGAAGCGGAGCCCTGGACAGAGAGCCACATTGAGGAGTTCAGAATAGGTGTGTGAGCTGGCTTAAGAGGGTCTGTTTCACACTAATTCGTGTCTTGAAATGCTGTAGGAAGGTGACACTTGGAAGGTGAAGAGGCACAAATGTAGCAGTATGATAATCAGTCTTCTTTTGCATAGCATTTAAAATTGGAATGTCACATTCATATGCATAATTTCATTTGAACTTTATAGAGATTTGGTGTGTTAGGTAGAGCAAGCCATATCATTACTTTCTAGACGAATACTGTGAGAGGTGTGTTCCTAGCACAGGGTCGCACAGCTAGTAAAAGGTGGAATCAGGTTACATCTAGGTCTGCTGAACATCTTCAGTTTATTCTTCATAATAATTTAGGCGTAAACCACGCATGCCTGAGACAACTCTTCTGCAATCACCTTTGCCTCTAGCCTGAAGTGGGATGTGTTTGGCTGTATTCAGGTATTATTAAATTAATGCAATTCTTTGAGATCCTCCTAATGGTTACTAAGCAGTGCCCACTGAACACTTAAATTAAGGAGTGGAATTGATCTACAAGAGAGAAGTTGGATTTTGATTTACTAAAGCTCTGATTACTGGTAAAATGCATTTCTGTGCAAATCTAATGCCCTTCAAAGTATTTTCAACTGCAATCAAAATATATTCACTTGCTTTGAAAAATGATGACATTGCTAAAAGTAATTAGGTAAAGATCTCTGATCATTGCCAGTTTGAAAGGTGTGGATCAAAGTACACTTCTTTTAGAGAAAGTAAGTTGCTCAATGATTCAGTAAGCTGAACTTTAAAATGTGCTACTAGTAGTCTGTGAGTATAATGCTATGCATGGATGACACCTTAGATTTCCACTTGGCTGCTTGCAAAGATTAATGACCAATATTGCAGTCATGAGAGAAAAATCGTACTGATTCTGGATAAATGCAGAGCACACCATATAGTTTCCCTAAATAGCACTTAAGTTTTTTTTTTTTCCTTGTGTAAAGCTATATATTTTTTTGTAAAGCTATATTTTTAATCCTCCCAATAAGTGAGAGCATACTCTAGATTCTTGAAGAGCTTATCAAAAATATAATGTGCTCTTACATTATATTTTGTCTCAGTAAGCCCCATCCTCCTTTTTAAATTAAGATTAACATCTTGCATTCCAAAATGCTTTACTCATTTATAAGTGGGCATACTTGACAAATGTAGTCTTGACATATTATCACAAATAATTCTAGAGTGCAAGTTTTAAACTTTCTGATTATGGAAGAAGAAGAGTATTCAAAAACTTAATGGGCCTTTGAGAAGACTCAGTACCATCCTCTGAAATCTACCAGTCTTTTGGGTAACATAGTCTTATGAATAACGTATGGGTTTTTTTTTTCTGTTTTATCTATTTTTTTAATTTAATTTTTTTAATTTTTTTATAAACATATAGTGTGTTTTTATCCCCAGGGGTACAGGTCTGTGAATCACCAGGTTTACACACTTCACAGCACTCACCATAGCACATACCCTCCCCAATGTCCATAACCCCACCCCCCTCTCCCGACCCCCATCCCCCCAGCAACCCTCAGTTTGTTTTGTGAGATTAAGAGTCACTTATGGTTTGTCTCCCTCCCAATCCCATCTTGTTTCATTTATTCTTTTCCTACCCACCAAACCCCCCAAGTTGCATCTCCACTTCCTCATATCAGGGAGATCATATGATAGTTGTCTTTCTCCGATTGACTTATTTCACTAAGCATGATACCCTCTAGTTCCATCCGTGTCGTCACAAATGGCAAGATTTCATTTCTTTTGATGGATGCATAGTATTCCATTGTATATATATATATATATATATATATACCACATATCCTTTATCCATTCATCTGTTGATGGACATTTAGGTTCTTTCCATAGTTTGGCTATTGTAGACATTGCTGCTATAAACATTCAGGTGCATGTGCCCCTTCGGATCACTATGTTTGTATCTTTAGGGTAAATACCCAGTAATGCAATTGCTGGGTCATAGGGTAGTTCTATTTTCAACTTTTTGAGGAATCTCCATGCTGTTTTCAAGAGTGGTTGCACCAGCTTGCATTCCCACCAACAGTGTAGGAGGGCTCCCCTTTCTCCACATCCTCGCCAGCATCTGTCATTTCCTGACTTGTTAATTTTAGCCATTCTGACTGGTGTGGTTTTGATTTGTATTTCTCTGATGCCGAGTGATATGGAGCACTTTTTCATGTCTGTTGGCCATCTGGATGTCTTCTTTGCAGAAATGTCTGTTCATGTCCTCTGTCCATTTCTTGATTGGATTATTTGTTCTTTGGGTGTTGAGTTTGATAAGCTCTTTATAGATTTTGGACACTAGCCCTTTCTCTGATATGTCGTTTGCAAATATCTTCTCCCATTCTGCCAGTTGTCTTTTGGTTTTATTGACTGTTTCCTTTGCTGTGCAAAAGATTTTGATCTTGATGAAATCCCAATAATTCATTTTTGCCCTTGCTTCCCTTGCCTTTGGCGATGTTCCTAGGAAGAAGTTGCGGCTGAGGTTGAAGAGGTTGCTGCCTGTGTTCTCCTCAAGGATTTTGATGGATTCCTTTCTCACATTGAGGTCCTTCATCCAGTCTTTTTTCATGTGTGGTGTAAGGAAATGGTCCAATTTCATTTTTCTGCATGTGGCTGTCCAATTTTCCCAATACCATTTATTGAAGAGGCTGTCTTTTTTTCCATTGGACATTCTTTCCTGCTTTGTCGAAGATTAGTTGACCATAGAGTTGAGGGTCTATTTCTGGGCTCTCTATTCTGTTCCGTTGATCTGTTTGTCTGTTTTTGTGCCAGTACCATACTGTCTTGATGATGACAGCTTCGTAATAAGAGCTTGAAGTCCGGAATTGTGATGCCACCAACTTTGACTTTCTTTTTCAATATTCCTTTGGTTATTTGAGGTCTTTTCTGGTTCCATATAAATTTTAGGATTATTTGTTCCATTTCTTTGAAAAAATGGATGGAATTTTGATAGGGATTGCATTAAATGTGTAGATTGCTTTAGGTAGCATAGACATTTTCACGATATTTGTTCTTCCAATCCGTGAGCATGGAACATTTTTCCATTTCTTTGTGTCTTCCTCAATTTCTTTCATGAGTACTTTATAGTTTTCTGAGTATAGATTCTTAACCTCTTTGGTTAAGTTTATTCCTAGATATCTTATAGTTTTAATAACATATGGTTTTAAGCTGAATAGGCAAATTATCTTTACGTAGACCCTGAATTGCTAGTTCTCCAAGACTTCCTACAATTAAAATAATGTTTTTCTATTTTTATATATTAGACTATAGTGGTGGACTTCAGCCAGTGATATAGCCAGTTCAAATGATACGAACTAACGTCTGCCTGTGTTGATAACTGAACTATTTGGAGGTTACAGTACAGCAGGATCTATAGGGGTATACTTCCCTAACTTTTTGTGCATGGCCAAACTAAACTACTGCATGCTAATGAACTACACTAAAGAAGGCCAGATGGCTGAAATAGTATTTTCATTCTGTGCTAAGAAAAGAAGAGATTTTAAGTAACTCTCCTTATTTATTCTTGAATTAACTTCTCTTCATCAAGGAAATTTCACCCCAATTCAATAAACTCTATATTATAGTTGATTTACTTAAAAATCAAATCCCGTTGTTGCTAATTAATGAAATATTTTTAAATAACTGTTGTAAAACAAATATAATTGCTCATTTTCATAAAGTATTTTTATTTTTAATGAGAAATTTAAACTCTGTTAAGTTTATATATGAATTAACAGTAAGGCTCTTGAAGGCGGCAGGAACTTCTTGAAAAGTTTCTTGTGTTGCTTATGGAGCTTAGAAATGCGTTTTGCAGGGGTGCCTGGGTGGCTCAGTTGGTTAAGCATATGCCTTCAGCTCAGATCATGATCAGCAGGTAGCAAAAAGTGTCATTCTAGAGGATTACCTTCTGAGCTCAACTGAAATAAACCTGTCGATAGAATCTTGAGCCCCACTCACGTTGCCAATGGATCAGGAATCAATTTGACTTCCTTAGGAAAATGTACCTCAGGAATCTTCGGGTCCCTCTGTGCCTGCTGACTTTCTCCAGTCTGTCTCCAGATTCTCCCAGTCATGGACTGCTGCATGGTTTCCTACAGACTCCCAGCTTCATGGATCTGGTGCCATCATGGCTGGTACCCTGATCATTCTTCCCATTCTTATTAGCAACTTTTCCCAGAACAAGACATCAGTGTCCTATTTCAGTCAGTGGCTGGAGTCCCACTCCAAACTTGGTAAATTGCATGGAAATATAGCATCTCACTTTTTGATATTTTAAACATTATGACTGATTACACACTCTCATTGATATATTCCAAATGAAGATAGGACTTTCTGAATATGGACAACATCTTGGATTTTTATTTTGTTCTGTTTTTAGGTTCATGATGCAAAATTGGAAGCAAAGAGCATCTCATAGAAAAGGCTCCCTTTGGCTACCTTGGTACCATCTCCTTCATGGGAGATACCCAAGTTAGATACTCAGGTAGCAAGTTGACACCCAAGTTAGAATTCCTACTAAACAGGGAGCTGTTGTGATGTGTTGATTTACAACCGTAAGAGGAAAATGGGCCAACTGTAGGACATACACTGGTGCTGTCAATGTCAATATTCAATATTTAAATAGAATCATAGGAGAAGAACCAATAAGATATCTAAGAGGGGTTTGTTGTCAGACTTTTCCTTTATCTCATTACCTTTGATCTGATTCCTAATAAGAATGAACAATCAAAAATAAAGCTAAAGAAACATTTTTGCTTCTCTAACATTATGTGGATGAGGAGTATGTGTTGTCTATGAAAGATGCCATTAACAACTCCCACTTCTAACAATAGATAACACTCGCAATGTTAACTATGTATCAGGCACTGTTCTAACTGTTCTACACATATTAACTCATTTTGTCTTCACAAAAATTTATCAACTAGGCACCATCCATCTTACAGATGAGGAAGGAGAGGTACAATATGGTGTGTATTTCTTTTTCTTTTAAGATTTTATTTATTTATTTGACAGAGAGAGACACAGCAAGGGGGAAACACAAGCAGGGGGAGTAGAGGAGGGAGAAGCAGGCTTCCCATGGAGCAGGGAGCCCGATGTGGGGCTCGATCCCTGGACCTTGGATCATGACCTTAGCCAAAGGCAGACACTTAACGACTGAGCCACCCAGGCACCCCTACTTCTTTTTCTTTTTTAAAAAAGATCTCATTTATTTATTTGAGAGAGAGAGCACAAGCCAGGAGAGAGGCAAATGAAGAGGGAGAAGCAGGCTCCCTGCTGAGCAAGGAGCCCGATGTGGGACTCAGTCCCAGGACTCTGGGATCCAGACCTGAGCCAAAGGCAGTCGCTTAACTGACTGAGCCACCCAGGCACCCCTAGTTGGAGCATATTTCTTATAGTCATACAACTGTTAAGTAGTGGAGAAGGGTTTTGAGCACAGTGAGTATGCAACTGAGGGCCATACTTAGTAATATATTACACTGCCTTGGGAATTTAGTCTACTGGGATTTCATAATCTTTATTCTCAGCTATAAGATGTTCATTCTCATAACAGGAGGGCATTTACTTGAGGCTGAGCCAGCACATGATGGAGCATCTAGCTGGTAGCAGAAAATGATATTTCATTGACATTTCTTATCAGTGTAATGGGAGCAAGAAAGCAACAAAAGTTGTTGCACAGGGGCACTTATCTGGCTCAGTCAGTGCAGCGTGCAACTCTTGATCTCAGGGTTGTGAGTTTGAGCCCCACATTAGGTAAAGAGATTACTTAAAGTGTTTAAAGAAAAAGTCGCACAAATCATCTTTAATTGAAATCAAAGCCTCTGATGAAATAGCAGCCTTGTTTGGGCCTTAAGGCCCAAAGTTAGCAATAAATGGGGATAAACTCTTAATATACTCAAAATAATTATGTTGAGTTAATTGATGATACACACACAACCTGCAAAATAATTATGGCAAGTGAAAGAACCCAGACAAACAAAGTGAGCATACGGCATGATTCGAATCATATAAGTTAAATTCATATAAAATTTTAGAAATGGCAAATTACAGTGACAGAAAGCAGATCACTATTTGCTTGGTGACAGGGGGATGGGAGAATGGGGAGGGGATGTAAGAAAAGGATTATCAAGGAGCTTAAGGAAACATTCTGGAGCGAGGCATATGTTTGTCATCATGGATGCATATGTCAAACTCACAAAACTGTACAATTTGAATATGTGTAATTTAGTATATATTAATTATAGCTCAATAAACATGCTAACAATTAAAATAAAAAAGAAAGAAAAGATATTGAACTCATCCACCAGAATGACCCAGGTTTTTCTGACTTACCTGGACTCCTCTTCCAGAAGCAGATAGCACTAATTCCTTGCAATTTAGGGACACTGTGGGGAGAATCTCAGGAGATAGTCTCTCCAATGAGGGGACTAAACTACTTGAAATCTTCATGGTCTTTAGGAAGAGGTAGGGAACAGGTAGGGAAAATGTCTGGTCTCTAGACTACACTTATGCCTTTTCTTTATTTTTCTTTTATTTTTTTTTAAGATTTCATTTATTTATTTGACAGAGAGAGCACAAGTAGGCAGAGAGGCAGGCGGGGTGGGGGACGGGCAGGAAGCAGGCTCCCCACTGAGCAGAGAGCCTGATGCGGGACTTGATCCCAGGACCCTGGGATCATAACCTGAGCTGAAGGCAGAGGCTTAACCCACTGAGCCACCCAGGCGGTCCCATTTATGCCTTTTCTGACTAGCTCCATTCCTGTTCCATAACCCCTTCAAACAGTCCTTTCCTTTATGTGACAGTTCTGGCTAGATGTGCTTTGGTGGATTACTCCTGGTACCAAAAATGAGTATGCAGTGTATATACAGTATAAATGGGCCGGTACAACATGGTCCATTGCTTCTTAATGCTCTGTGTCTAGCTGTAATAGGTACTTAACAGTAAAGCCTCTGTAAATGATTTGTATCATATCATTTTTGCTTATTGCACAAGCGTAGCTTACTGTATTTATTTTGTATACTTATGAGTCCAATTCAGGTAAGCAGATTTTTTAGTTTTTAGTCATATGGAGGAGAGCTTCTTAATTTTACGGGTGTTGCTAATGCTATTAACAGCTATCCTGACAATAGCTTTTATGAGAATAAATGCTTTCTGACAAAAATTTGCTGATTAGCGTACTCTGGAGAAACCCTAGAGCAGATCAAACTAAACCAAATTTGTCTCCTGCTTGGTACAGCGTCTCCTCCGCAGCCTTATTTACCTATATCTCTTAGGACAGTCTCTTGTTTTTAGTAATAAGTATTCTGTTCAAGCAATCTGAGTCAAAACTTCCATTCAATTAGACTTAACACCTGCTAGTTCTTACATGCATGCAAAAATACACAGAGGAAAGTGACAAATGCAATCTTTGTTTCTATTATCTTCGGTCATTCTTTCCAAGGCAGAAAAGTGGGCCAGGTATCTTTCCTTACCACTCCACTGCTTTATAATGCTCTTTATTGTTTTCTTGACTTCATGGCACATCAAATTATCCATCACTGCAAAAATGGAAAGCCTGTGTTTCTGCTTCTCTCCCCAGCAGGTAGAAGAAAAACTTCATTCTTACCTATTTTTTCTTCTAATTCTGGCAAACATAAAAAGCACCTCATTGAAAGTGGGACATTTTTGTTTGCCCTGTGTATTTTCAGCTGTCCTTGAATTCTTTGTTCCCCTTTCTTTAGTTTTGGGAGTTACTAGCGACGTTATTTCTGAAATAGTGTTCATGATTCATTCTTCAAACCTATTACAAACCTATTAAGAAAAGTCATGTCAATGTGTGCACTTTATGCATTAAAGGAAAAGGGATTTCAAGATGGGATATTCATAACGTAGTCCATGATAAATTTTCTCTCACTATAAAATCAATTCATCCAACGTACGGTATTGTTTTAAGTACATAAATAAAAATAACCCCCAAATGAGCAGTCATAAACTTCCAATATGGTATAAATTAAGACCCAGAAACAATGAAGGGATGAATAAAATACAGCTAATAAAGTGCAAATATCTGAATAGGAATACAAAAACAAAAAGAAGTAGAAAAATTAACATATTATGAAAAGGCACTAGTTAAAGGTAGAACATTGCAGAGAGATCCCTAGTGAGTACTAGTAAGAGCTCATTAAACCAGATGAATGGAATGTTTTTGAGAATTGCAATAGAGAGTCACCATAGAGTAATGAGTCATTGTCTCTTGGTACCTCTATCACTCCCTGAATTTGAGTAAAGTACTTTTGGAACTGGAATCAATTTTTTAATGCACAGAAACCTCATTAGAGCAATGTTTACTATTCAAAAGTGTTTCAGATGAAGTGGGACATTGTTGGCTTCTTCCAATGGGGTTTAAGTAAGGAAGAAGTGGGAGGCTTTTATTAGGAAGCATTATGACGTATTAAACTATCCCAGTGCATGTATCTCAAATACAGCTAGTATATTCAGTAGAACCTAGTAAATTACATCTTTATAATGTGAAACAATACAAAATAGGCTTAAAATATCATAGGTCTCAACATAGAAGTGACAGTTTTGAAGGACATATCCTTTTTATCATGTATTTTAAAAATGTCGCACTTGACCTAACAATCCCCCAAGAAGGCAACTACAGAATAAACCTTGTAGAACAAATAACTGTAAGGAATTCTGGGCTGACAGTTAATTTATTAAATGTTCTGTTCTGTGTTATGGAATATAAATGACAATAATACACCCACACACTAATTCTTGGCTTTATAATTTATTATTCTTATTGTACCTTCGTCATGTTCTTGCTTTAAATGTCTTGCCACATAATGATCTTTTGAATGGGAGTGTTGTCTTTCTAGACCTGGGTGAACAGAATCATTTTATTGGAACACAACCGTTGTTGTTTGTAAATGTGATTCTATTCCTTGTTAATCCCTTCAAGAGGCTTATTGCCTCTATTAATGTCCTTTGGCAATTTTTTTTTACCTCTGAAAATCTGTTCCTGAACATAGCCTAAAGTAATTCAGTTTTAAGTATTCAAATACTTAAACTTTAATGGCAAAATACTTGGAACCCTTTGGAAGTGATTTTGAATGAACCTCCACATTTTCCTAACACTTAATGGTTATTGATGTTAAAATACCATACCATACCATTAAAAAGAGATCGTAAATAAAAGCACTTTTAGAGGACAGAAGAAGTAAAATTAGAAAGGGGTTTCCTTTCTAATTCCTTCAGGAATTACTGAATGAAAATGACATCTTCTTAAACACATCAGAATTTCCAATGAAAGGTCGGACTTTCTTTCTGTTCCTGAAATTGTTGGATGTGTTAAAGATGCACTTTGTCGGAAGGTTCAGGAGCAGAGGACAGAGGTAGGGCTGTGCAAATTTGACACTTAATAAACAAGTCCACTACCAGGGTGTCTGCCCTTTTTCCTTACCGCCATGCATCTTAGACCTTGCTTGCCTCTCTCGTTTCATCTAAAATTATCTTCCTCTTTTTTCTTTTGTAGAAGAAATAAGTGTAATCTACAATCTCTAGTATTGTTTAAAACCATTGAAATAGTCCTAAAAATACAGGACATTTTACAGAAGGTTGCTCAATAACTCTTAGGTGTCAAATACATCTTCTCCATCAATACCCACTTCCTTTGAATAGAGTTCAATGTGTCTAGTATGTGAGAGAATGTGATGGATTGTTTGAGGGGATATAACAGGGTCTTTATTTATTTTGCAGGTCTCAAGAGTAAAGGATATACTTTCTGGATGTCCTTTGAGAGCTAGGGAGCCCCCAAATTAACTTTATATTGTAAGTATAATTTACTCATTTGGAGATAATTAAGAATAACTAATCATGAATTTTCTTCTGTTATTTGTTCCCTTTTGTCCTGAACAGTATTAGAACACCAACGTAGTCTCAATAGGAGTACCTACTGGGCTGGGCCACTCTGAGGATGTGTTTCAACCATACAAGTCATGACACATTGCCAGGGCTCAGTGGACAATCCAGTTGTCAGTAACTACTGTTATAGCAATAAAAACCTGAAAATCTATTTTGAGATCCCATTCATATGGGTGCCTAACTATTAATGAGTCAGTTTATGTTCCTATATGCAGAATGACAGTGCCACTTGTCAAGAGCTTATTTCTCCCCTCTGGACTCGCTAGAAGTCCTCTGAGCTTTAGCACTGATTTAACACACCCTCTGGGGCTGCTTCCTAAGTGTCTCAGGACTGCTGGCAAGTGTTGCCCTATGAAAGGAGTAGTCAGGCACCTCCCTCCTTCAAAATTGACTTTTAGAGTCAGGTCAGAGTAGGGATGCTGCAGTCATAGTTTATATAATGTCTGAGGTAAAGATCTGATAGAATAAAATTAAGAGTAATTTAGAGTCCCTGTGTTAGTCAAGATCCAACCAAGAAGAAATTCAGTTAGGGTCATTCAAGGAAGACTTATATACAGTGGATCTTATGACGGAGGTGTGGGCAAGGTTCTTAGGAGCCATAAGAGTGCAGGAACCTGGGGTAGCAGCAGTGGGGTTGCTGCCGGTCTTGGGGTCAGAGATGAGAGCGTGGAGATAGAGTCACAGGGGAGCACAGCCTTCATTTACTTGGAGAAGGCCAGCAGCAGGCAATGGCTCAGGGAAGGACTCTATGGAATATATGGTTTGCAAGTTGAGGAGACTGGACCAGAGACAGTAGTGAATGGGATTAATTTTTTGCGTGTGATTTTTAAAAATTATTTTAATTAACATGTAATGTATAATTTGCCCCAGGGGTTCAGGTCTGTGAATCATCAGGCTTACGCATTTCACAGCGCTCACCATAGCATATACCCTTCCCAGTGTCCACAACCCAACCACCCTCTCTACATAACCCCCACCCTGCAACAACCCTCAGTTTGTTTTGTGAGATTGAGTCTCTTATGGTTTGTCTCCCTCCCAATCCCATCTTGTTTCATTTTTTTCCTTCCCTACCCCCCACAACTCCCTGCCCTGCCTCTCAGATTCCTCATATCAGAGAGATCATATGACAGGTGTCTTTCTCTGATTGACTTATTTCATTCAGCCTGATACCCTCTAGTTGCATTCACGTCGTTGCAAATGACAAGATTTCATTTCTTTTGATGACTGTATAGTATTCCATTGTATATAAACACCACTTCTTTATCCATTCATCTGTTGATGGACAGATATCTAGGTTCTTTCCATAGTTTGGCTATTGTGGACATTGCTACTATAAACATTCAGGTGCACGTGCCCCTTCAGATCACTACAGAGAATGGGAATAATTAAAGAACAAATGTTCTTTAAAAGATCATTCTAGGACTCCTTATTGACTGATCTCAGTTGGAATCAAGAAGGCATGTTGATGTCACCCATCCTGGTAGGCCTCAGAGGCCCAGAACAGGATGGTTCTATAGTAGAAATACAAATATTTGGCACAGCCACCCTTGCCTACTCATGTCTGCCATATGTCAAGCAGCCAAATAAATTTCTTTTAATACTGACTGCTAACTGTCACTATTAATTATAGTCATTAGAGCATCATAAAAGACTGAATTTCATGGTGATGCCCTTTGACTTCAAGAGAAAATAAAAATGTAATCTCATAAAAGTAATAATGTGTCATACTTTGCATAACACTTAATATTTCTAAGTATTTTAACATGCTTGCCCTCATTTAATAGATATTCATAAAATAATCAATAATATCCACTGGCCCCGTGCTATATTCTGGGTGCTCTTCTGAGGGATTTAATTCCTGCAATTCCATGAGGCAGTTCACTATACAGATTAGGAACGTGAGAAACAGTGAGGTCTCTAACTTGCCAGATAGCAGAGCCTAGAGAGAAATCTCAAAGCCTGCCCTCAAAACCATAATGATATACTATATCTTTTGATGAGTACAATGAAAATGGACAATAAATATGGATTAGTACAGTTATTTTGCATCTGAAAAAAACCTGAAGCTTGAAGAAAATAAAATGGAATGGTTTGGGTGCTTTTGAGTAAAGAATGTAGCAATGGGATTAGAGTCTACTACTGTAAAGGTTAGAGCTTTTTTCATTATTTATCATTTGTAAGAAAGATTTCTTTGACAATGACTTCACGTTTCGAGATCGTATTAGAGCTAAGGCAAAAAAATCAAATATAAGCAGATAAACATAAAACAGTGTTTTCTACTTTTCATTTAACATGCAAAAATATGAATTGGAATTTATTTCATTTAGATATACTTTAGTAGGTATCGATACCCAGCTCCTCAGCTAAAACCTCCACATTTCCTGTGATGAGTGGCATCATAACACCTTTACACCCTAGGATGTATAGACCTCTTCTTGCTTTTCTTGGAGAATGAGAGGTGGCACTTTCAAGTAACACAGCTACCTAGTGCTGCAGAATCTGTAGTGTTTAAATGCACTCTGCATTATATTTTTTCATATCCCACTTAAGCAAAATACTTTCAACCATTTTTATAAGGGCTTCTATTCATTCTAAGTTCATTCTCATCAGCATGACCATGGAACAGCTTGAGTTTAAATTGGGTACATATGTTCTTTACTTATTAATATTCTCTGTTGTCTCTAGCCCAGTATCTTAAAGATTCATTTTCCTTAAGATGTATGTGTATCTCGGGGTGTTACAGACTCAGTGTATATTTTTAAGTCACTTAATTCAGCACATGATGTTTTTACTTTTGTAAATGCCAACCCATCTTGATTTCGTACTCTGACTTATTATGTATTTTAAAAATTGCTGTGGTCTCCATTCTCTTACACCGTACACAAAAATAAACTCGAAATGGATAAAAGACCTCAAGGTGAGACAGGAATCCGTCAGAATCCTAGAGGAGAAAATAGGCAGTAACCTCTTCGATATCAGCCACAGCAACTTCTTTCAAGATATGTCTCCAAAGGCAAAGGAAACAAGAGCGAAAATGAACTTTTGGGACTTCATCAAGATCAAAAGCTTCTGCACAGCAAAGGAAACAGTCAACAAAACAAAGAGGCAACCCATGGAATGGGAGAAGATATTTGCAAATGACAGTACAGACAAAAGGTTGATATCCAGGATCTATAAAGAACTCCTCAAACTCAACACACACAAAACAGATAATCATGTCAAAAAATGGGCAGAAGACATGAACAGACACTTCTCCAATGAAGACATACAAATGGCGATAAGACACATGAAAAAATGTTCATCAGCCGTAGCCGTCAGGGAGCTTCAAATTAAAACCACATTGAGATACCACCTTACACCAGTTAGAATGGCCAAAATTAGCAAGACAGGAAACAACATGTGTTGGAGAGGATGTGGAGAAAGGGGAACCCTCTTATACTGTTAGTGGAATGCAAGTTGGTGCAGCCACTTTGGAGAACAGTGTGGAGATTCCTTAAGAAATTAAAAATAGAGCTTCCCTATGACCCTACAATTGCACTACTGTGTATTTACCCCAAAGATGCTGATGTAGTGAAAAGAAGGGCCATCTGTACCCCAATGTTTATAGCAGCAATGGCCACAGTCGCCAAACTGTGGAAAGAACCAAGATGCCCTTCAACGGATGAATGGATAAGGAAGATGTGGTCCATATGCACTATGGAGTATTATGCCTCCATCAGAAAGGACGAATACCCAACTTTTGTAGCAACATGGACAGGACTGGAAGAGATTATGCTGAGTGAAATAAGTCAAGCAGAGAGAGTCAATTATCATATGATTTCACTTATTTGTGGAACATAACAAATAACATGGAGGACATGGGGAAATGGAGAGGAGAAGGGAGTTGAAGGAAATTGGAAGGGGAGGTGAACCATGAGAGACTATGGATTCTGAAAAACAACCTGAGGGTTTTGAAGGGGCGGGGGGTAGGAGGTTGGGGGAGCCAGGTGGTGGGTATTATGGAGGGCACATATGGCATGGAGCACTGGGTGTGGTGCATAAACAATGAATTCTGTTACGCTGAGAAGAAATTAATTTTAAAAAAGTAAAAAAAAAAATTGCTATGGTCTCACCTTGTATTGAAAATTAGTATTTATCCTTTAGGATAAAAGTTCACATCCTTATTAGGAGCCAGTAGATATTGCCCAGCTCTAAAATATTCTGTCCCACCACTCTCCAGTTTGCTCACCATGCGTTGCCCATACTGACTTTCCCTCAGGAACCCAACTAAGTCAGGCTTCTTTACATCACAGGAATCTTGCACATTCTCTTCCTTTCATTTGAACTACTGGTATCTTTCACAGCTTGGCTAATTTTCCTCTTCATATTTCAGATTGTATATTAATTATAGCTTCTAAAGATAACTTTCATAAATTCTGGTTTTCATTTTGAAATATTTCTTTATAACACCACAAGTGATATTTGGCAATTCAGCAATTTATGAATCTGGATCGGTTTTTCTCATCATCTGTTGCTTCCATGGACAGTGACTCCTATGACATCAGGGATCATATTTTGTTTGCTCAGCATTATCTAGCTGGTACTAAGCACAGGGATCAGCATATAGGAGACATTCAATAAGTAATGGCTGAGTGACTGAATGAGTTTGCTCATCAGTTAGATTTCAATATTATCTATGGCATGAATAGTATTTGGATTCCCCATAATGTCTACAGCATTTTAACTTAATTAATTTCCATTCTGTGTCCTTTTCTGTCTCTCATTCTTTTCCCCAAATCTCATCTTCTCTGTCTACTTCAGTCTACCTGGTATGTGGGCGCTTTCTTGGACTACACTAAACTTCTCATCTGTTCTATTTTAACCTGCCCTAAAATTTCCCATTTAGTTTATCTTCTTTATTTTCTTATATCACAATTTAACTTTGTTATTCAAATCCTTCAATGATTCATGGTATTTCCATGGATTTGCCTTTTCAACATGGATGTTCCCTCCCTCCCTTCCTGCTTCCCTTACTTTTTTTCTTCTTTTCTTTTGTTTAAAGTCTGAGACTTTGCACGTATCATCATCCTCCCTTTGCTCCCAGCCCCCATGTTCACTTAACAAGTTACTCTTCACAATTACGCCTTGAATGTGTTCACTTTTATTTAGAATGTGTGTAAATTCATACCCATAATGTCAAAATGACCATTGCTCTCTACAGACCCCCTCCCTCTAGCAAACACAAGTGACAAGTGACCTGTCATCTTCTGTGTACTAAAGAGTTGTGGACTTTCTCCAGGATCCATCTTGTATTTACTTTACTAAAACTAATTGCTCCATATTGTCTGCCTTCTGTGATAGCCTCTATTTTGTAGCCAGAATTTGCCTCTCTCTCTCCCTTTGAATTTGACTCTTATTTTAGTTTTCTCTCAGCCTCCATCCCCAAATCTTTGATAACTCAGTTTTTCCTTTAACATTCAGTCCCTGCTCTCTAAACCCCAGCCACATCAGAGCTTTGGGTTAGAGGCCTGGGTCTCCTGCGTGCCCAAGATAAGAGTTTATATCCACAACAGGACAATCTGTATTCTCTGCTAGTGTGTAAATACACATGAATGTGGATAAAACCCATGAAAGATGAGAGAAATTGGTGGAAATGGAAAAACAAAATATAGATTTTGCATGAAACTAATGCAGTTCTACAATGTCTGAATATTATAATCAGGCTTAGTAAATTTTCTCCATTATAACTGAGTGACAGTCTTAAATATACATGAAATCATTCCTTTAAGTGAGGATATATCTGTATAACTTATACAAAATATGTATCAATTCATGTTATAAAACATAACCTAAGAAGTTGTGAAGATTTCAACAATTAACCCCAAATAAAATTAATCATTTATTGGGATCAGCAAAGTTGCCTGGAACATGGGTATAAATGGAGGCCATACATCATATGTATAAATATCTTAGAGACTGTAATAATATTAACAAACTTTTTTCTTTCCTTGACAAATATCTTCCATAGTGATCTGAAAGGCCTGGTTTGGATTTAAAATTCTCAGCCTCTTCTAATGCTGTGCAAGAATATGATAGATCCAGTCTTTACCCCAGTCTTCCCGTGTTTTCTTTCTGCCCTTTCTCTTCCCCATACTGAGAGATCTTGCATGTAAATGTGTGGACATAATGCCCTAGCTCCTCCCACACCTTTGCAACTATGGCTCCTTGAACCTAAGAATGCCTGTATCTGTGAAGAGGGTCTCTCTCAGGAGCATAGACCTTGGGAAGAAGTTTGTACATGTCTTGCACACAGGCTCGGAATATTTGGCCAGTGATTTTTTTGTTCTAAGCAATCTAAATTATAGTCAAGAAATGGACAAGAAAACTTGTGGTAGGCACATAACTTTGATTTACAAACTCCTTATCCTGCTGGTTAGAAGGAATATAGCCAGTAGAGGGTTTAAGCCCAAATCAGGCCACCCAAATTTTAAGGATTGGGGAAAGGACCTCCCTTCCTTTGTTTTGAATTGGCATTTAGGGTTTATTAAGAATTTCTTCTTTGCACATAAACCAGGAAATAAATTGTTTCTTCATTTAGAGCAAGAATTCAATGGAGGGCCTCAAACTGGGTGCAATTATTTAAAAGGTGAAAAAAGAAAAACAAACCAGTTTGTTTTCATTTTATAAAATCCTCTAGAAACCTTGCATCTATCATCAAAAATCAGTTTGGGTCCTTTCTCTTTTCTTTTTGGTAAGTCATGTAGGGTTTATCAGTTTTATCAATTCCTTTGAAGAAATAGCTCTTAGTTTTGTTAATCCATTCTACTGGGTTTTTGTTTTATTTTGTGTTGTTTCTGTATCATTTCTTCTCTAAACTTTATTAGTTCCCTTCTTCTGGTGAATTTAGGCTTTATTTACCATTCCTTTTCTAGTTCCTTGAGGTGCAAGTTAGGTTGTATATATGAGAATTTTCTTGCTTCTTGAGGAAGGCCTGTATTACTATATACTTCTCTCTTAGGACTGCTTTTGCTGCATCCCAAAGTTTTTGGACTGTCATGTTTTAATTTTCATTTGCTTCTATGTATTTTTTGAAATTCTTTAATTTCCTGGTTAATCCATTATTTTTTTAGTAGGAACTTCTTTAACCTCCATGTATTTGAGGACTTTCCAAATTTTTTCTTGTGCTTGACTTCCAGTTTCACAGCATTGTGATCTGAAAATATGCATGGTATGATCTTGATCTTTTTGCACTTGTTGAAGGTGGATTTGTGACCCAGTATGTGATCTATTCTGGAGAATGTTCCACACGTACTTGAGAAGAATGTATTCTGCTGCTGTAGGTGAAATATTCTGAATATATCTGTTAAGTTCATATGGTCCAGTGTGTCATTCAAAGCCATTGTTTCTTTGTTGATTTTCTGCTTAGATGATATGTCCATTGTTGTAAGCGGGGTGTTAAAGTCCCCTACAATTATTGTATTATCATCATTGAATTTTTTTATGTTTGTTATTAATTTATTTATATATTGGGTACTCCCAAGTTGGGGCTTTAAATATTTGCAATTGTTAGATCTTCTTGATGTATAGATCCTTTAATTATGATAAAATTCCCTTTATCTCTTTTTACAGTCTTTGTTTTAAAATCCAGTTTGGCTGATGTAAGTATGGCTACTCTGGCTTTCTTTTAACATCCATTAGCATTCTCTGTCCCCTCACTTTCCATATGCAGGTGTCTTTGGGCCTAAAATGAGTCTTTTATAAGCAGCATATAAATGGATCTTGGTTTTTTTTTTTTTTAATTTTTTTTTTAATCTATTCTGAAACCCTATGTCTTTTGATTGGTTCTTTTAGTCCATTTACATTCAGAATGATTATTGAGAGATGTGAATTTAGTGCCATTGTGTGTAGGACTGGTGTTTCTGGTGATGTTCTTGGGTCCTTTCTAGTCTTTGTTGTTGTTGGTCTTTTTTCCCCCACTCACTTGCAAGGCTGGTTTAGTGGTCAAGAACTCCTTTAGTTTTTATTTTGCTGGAAAACTCTTTATCTACCTTACAGTCCAACAGTTGTGCTTCTAAGTATTTACCCAAAGGATAAAAAAAATACAAATTCAGGAGCGCCTGGGTGGCTCAGTGGTTAAGCCCCTGCCTTCGACTCAGGTCATGATCTCAGGGTCCTGGGATCGAAACCCCCACTGGGCTCTCTGCTCAGCAGGAAGCCAGCTTCCCCCCTCCCTCTGCCTGTCTCTCTGTCTACATGTGATCTCTTTCTCTCTGTCAAATAAATAACATCTTTAAAAAAAAATACAGATTCAAAGGGATACATGCACCCTGATATATATAGCAGCATTATCAACAATAACCAAACTATGGAGAGAGCCCAAATGTCTATCGACTGATGAATGGATAAAGATGTGGAATATATATACACTGGAATATTAATCAGCCATAAAAAAGAATGAAATCTTGCCATTTGCAATGACATGGGTAGAGCTGGAATGTGTTATGCCAAGCAAAATAAGTCAGAAAGACAAGGACCATAATATTCACTCCTGTGTGGAATTTAAGAAATGAAACAGATGGACATGGGGGAAAAAGAGGCAAACCATAAAATAGACTCTTATCTATGGAGAACAAACTGAAGTTTTCTAGAGGGGAGGTGGGTTAAACGGGTGATGGGTGTTAAGGAGGGCACTTATTGTGATGAGCAGTGAGTATTGTATGTAAGTGATGAATCACTAAATTCTACTCCTGAAACTAATATTACCCTGTATGTTAACTATGTGGAATTTAAATAAAAACTTGAAACAAAAACAAACAAATAAATAAGTCAGTCTTCGTCACTATTATTAGGTCTAAATTCAGAGAAAAATTGACAGGGTCAGAAAATTAAAAACTGTAGTGAAACTCAGGATTAGAGGTGACACTGAGGTCACGTTTAGAAAAACCAAGAAATAATAGCCTTGGGGAGACTGAGGTTCTCAGTAGATCTCATAACAGAGCCCGTAGAAGTCATTCAGATTAGAATTTGCTCAGACAGGATGAGGAAAGAAATTGGTAGTCTTATAGAGAATCCGAGTCCCTGAGAAACCCATGAAATCTGTTGCTAGACTTCTATTACAAATTTAGAAATCTTCCCTGTAATGGTTTATTCATTTCTATTTTAATTCTTCTGTCAGCCAAAATTCTTTGTTGAAAGCAACAAAATTTGACTCTGGGAAACTTTAACATAAACTTAATTTACTGAAAGGATATTTTATAGCTTGTAAAAATTTGGGGGAAGTTGAAGAACCTGGATCCAAAATAGGTAGGAATCAAGTAAGGCTTGAGACTCTACAAGAGCCTTTTGAGAGGAAGAGTTTATTTCTCTCTTTGCAATACTTGTGCCAGATTCAGTCCCAGATGGGACGGTATTATTAGCTGATCCAAGGTCCCATGCTATACCCTAACAACCAGAGGAGCAAGGAGACAGGATTTAGACATTTTGGCTTCTTTAGGATGTCATGCATCTTGCCACCTCCAAGATTCATATATTCACATGTTGGGTAATTAACTTAATAATGATCAACCTTGCTTTGGAAAGAATACATCTGGATGCCTGAAGAGAAAAAAAAATAAAGTTATAAGATCATACTTGGGTACACTTAGGTATCAGTTTCCAGAAAGTAAAAATACAGTCTTGTCAGAGAATATGGCAATGGGAAATTGGGGGAAAATTAGAGAAAATAGCAGTCAGTGAGGTAAAACCTTAGTGTGAATATATGGCCATGATTGCTTTCCTCTTTCCATGGTGTGCAGTAAAAGTCTACACCCTGCACATTCCAAGGGTCTTTAGGACTGGCCCTTTTCTCACTCCTGGGAGATAACCTCTGTGCCACAAGGATATCCTGCTTGATAAGAATGTCTTTGCACACCTGAGACCGTGGGCCATGCTGGATAGATTATGCTAACAATGTGATTTATGGTAGCTGGCAATTTTTGCCTGGACGCCTATGGCTTTGAGCCAGGCTCTATTTGGGAAAGTGCTAGTCTGAGAACTGAGGTCGGTTACACAGGCACTGAATACCTACGTGACTAACTCAAATAAAACCCCTGGACACTAGGGCTATGGTGAACCTTCCCAACCGACAACACTTTGCACATGTTGTCACATGTTGTTGGAAGAGTTAATAACAACCGTGTGGCTCCAGTGGGAGAAGAAAACTGGACGCTCCAGCCTGGTTTCTCGTGGGCTCCGCCCTAGACACCTTTTTCTTTGCTGATTTTAATACTCTTGCTGTAATAATAAGCTGCACTCGTGAATGTGACAGCTCTGCTGCATCCGGTCAATTCCTCCTTCCAGTGAATGGTCAAGCCTGAGGGTAGTCTCGGAGACCTACAACACACATGGGGCACAGGATTTAACTTAGCTTTCCATAAAATTTTGAGTTAAAGAGTAGAACCCATTCCTTCTCTCTGCTTATCAAACTCTTTTCAGGGACTGTTCACATAATGCATGTGTGCTATTATGTTCTGTTTGTACTTAAGGATAAATAAATGCCCATTAGACAGAAGGCAGAAAACAATAAAATGGAGAGTTAGTACCTGACCGAAAGCTTCCAAAACCATTGTGTACAGATACGAGAAGCTAGATAAATAAGAAACTAATGAAGGAGACCTGGAAGTTTACATTATCCATAAGAAGCAAAGCAACAATGTAGTACTTTAAATAATTTCTTTCTTAGAATGTTGTCGATTGTGCAGTTTTGCAAAAATTGTTTTTGTTAACTCCCCCTTTTGTTACCTCCTGTATGTGTCCCTTTATTTCTTTCTGAGGTTAAGTTGGCAGGATGTGAGTTACAGTGACAAAACAAACATGATGAATTTCTGCTGCCCTGTGAAATTTGTTCAGTGTGGAGTTCTTTTGCTGTTTAGAATCCTAATGTTATGCTCAGGCACCCCTTTCCATCCATCAGATAGCAAGCCACCATCTGTAGAAGTGCCACAGCACTAAGATTTATGTGTTACTATTTAAGGAATTTAGGTTTGGCGACTTCCTGCTGTTCATTTGGCCAAACAATAATATGCTAATTAACCTGCTTGACCTAAATTATACAGCACTTGAGAATGTGTAGCCAACCCAATTGCTCAATTGGCTGAGCATTTCTGACCCTGCGGTTTTACATATAAGGAACTTTACATCATGAAACAAATGGTTACTGGGCTGTTCCATTTTATCATCTGAGAGGGAATTAATTATCTTCAGTTCACTAAAGGAAATTTATATTTCATTTGGTTTGTTATGATTATACCAATATTTCACAATTATGTGCATTGGCAGGGACAAAAGAATTTACTTTCTTTCCCAGAAGACTCTGTATTCTTTAGTTGGCTGAAACACTGATAAAGAAGTGTAGACATTTATATTTATTTTAGTTTGAGCTTAGGATACGAAATTCAAGATCCGTATGTGGGTTTTGGAGTATACGAATGCCCAGAAGCTATATGCAGAATTTTAGATGCATGTGCTTAAAGTATTTTACTAAAAAGATTTTCTTTAAGTTCTCAAATTGGATTTGTGCCCCCAAAATAAAATTAAAAAATAGTCACTAAGTATTTGAAGACTAATGATCCTTTCTTTTCTTTCTTTTTTTTTTTTTTTTTTTTCTTAAAGTAACCTCATTTGGTGAACCCATATATCTGGTTTCCTTATGGTTTCTTATCACGTAATGCTGAAAATCTTTAGCAATATCTTTCACCAGTATACCACCTCAGCAGAATTCAAATAAATGTAACACTCTAATAGTCAGAAACAAAACAATGCAAATATTGAGGAAAATTATTATGTAGAAGTTCTTAAAGGGTTAACATTTCTAGTACAGGTCAAAACAGTGCTAAAATTGCTCAGATCCCAAAGACTATAAAATCTCTTGCTATCTTGATAAAAGAGGAATAGGAAAACTTAGAAACATGGTAAAAGAGAAACATTCAGTAAGGAGAAGGAAAATCTGGAGAAAGAAAAACATGGCTAATGGAACAGAATGTGGAAAAAATTTATAGGGAACTCAAAAAATGTGTAAATAATATATGTGTTTAGGGTTAGGGTTAGGGTTATCTGAGGCTTTTGAAGGGGTGGGGGGTGGGAGGTTGGGGGGAGCCAGGTGGTGGCTATTATGGAGGGCACGTATTGCATGGAGCACTGGGTGTGGTGCCTAAACAATGAATTCTGTTACGCTGAAAAGAAATTTAAAAAAATACTGTATGTGTTTAATATATAGAGGTAACCAAAAAAGCTAGGTGTATTGTCCTATAAATCAGTGCTTCTTGAACTTCATAGGATGTAGAAATGGCCTGGGGCTCTTGTAAAAAAATGTAGATTCTGACTCTGTTGTTCTGGGTTGGAGCCTTGCCTTCTGCTTTGCTAGCAAGTTTCCAGATGATACCTATGATATTTATAGGCCAAACTTTAATTAGTAAAGTTGTAAACTAAGATCACAGTTTACTCATTGCCTGAATTCTATAATCAAAAGTAAAATCAAAGCTGAGAGTTGTGCTAAGAGCAAAAGAAATTATTATATCTGTGTATCTATCTTGAAAGGAAACAAGAATAAGTAAGTTTAGTACAAGTTTAGTAGAGGAATGAAGTATTGTCTCAATGCTAATAAAACATCACATTAGGGATGCCTGCCCTCTTCACTGGTATGATATCAGGTAAAGATGATAAGCATCTCTATTCAGTGTGATTAAATTAGTGCATATGGGAAATGTTATTTAAATCTTTCCAATAAAGTGACAAGGTAAATGTACATATTGTTGACCTAATAATGCTTGCTAAATGAGCATTGCTATAACAGTAACAATAAAAATAAAACAGTAGATGGGCAGCTGAGTGGCTCAGTGGGTTAAGCCTCTGCCTTCGGCTCAGGTCATGATCTCAGGGTCCTGGGATCGAGCTCCGTATCGGGCTCTCCACTCAGCTGGGAGACTGCTTCCCCCTCTCTCTTTGCCTGCCTCTCTGCCTACTTGTGATCTCTCTCTGTCAAATAAATAAATAAAATCTTTAAAAAAAAATAAAATAAAACAACAGAGGAAAAGTAGTATACCAAGCAGTGTAGGTGGCTTGAAGTTCTGTCCCATCTTTCATCAGACTCCTGCCCTTTTTAATTTAGCTATTTTCATTAGTTTCTATTCATGCATGGATTCCTTACTCAAGTGTAAGCAGAGAAATATATATTTTTATTATTTTCTCATAAAAGGTTGCATACTATCCATATGCTTCTAGATTCTGCTTTCTTCGTGTACACCATATTACGTATATTTTTGTGTATCATCGTATAAGATAGGATGCTTTTATTCTGTTTTATAGTGGGATACCAGGATGGTTTTTAAACTAGTTTCCTATTGATAGACTTTGGTGGTTTCTCCTCATAATTGATAACATCATACCTAAGATATTTTTGCACACATGCAAGTTTAACCAGGAAAACCCCAGAGGTGGGGCTGTTGAGTCAAAATGTATACTCTCTTATAATTTTGATAAGTACTGGAAAATTGTTTTCCATAGACATTGCGAGCGAGCCATGTTACTGATCATTTATTTTTCCACAGCCTTACTAACAGAGGATATTAATAATTTCTTCGATATCTGCTGAACTCATAAGTGAAAAAACATTTATCTGTGTAGTTTACATGAGCATTTCCTATTTCCTGAACTAAATTCAGAAACTTTTCATGTAATGGAGAATCACTTGAGCCTCCTTTTTGATGAAAAATTTGTTCAAGTATTTTATGCATATTTCTCTTGTTTTATCAGCCTCTATTTGTTTTACCAGCCTGATTGATTTCTGATGTATTAATGTATTTTTTTAAATGTATTAAGGAGATCAGCTTTTTTATGTATTAAGGAGATCAGCTTTTTTTAAAAAAAGATTTTATTTATTTATTTGACAGAGAGAGAGATCACAAGTAGGCCAAGAGGCAGGCAGAGAGAGGGGAAAGCAGGCTGCCTGCTGAGCAGAGAATGGGATATGGGGCTCGATCCCAGGACCCTGAGATCATGACCTGAGCCAAAGGCGGGCTTAACCCCCTGAGCCACCCAGGAACCTCAAGGAGATCAGCTTTTGTAATGTGAATTATAAATATTTTTCCCAGTTTAATATTAATTTATTTATTCAAGTTTCACCTTCCTTTTCTTTCTTTCTTTCTTTTTTTTTTTTTAAAGATTTTCTTATTTATTTGACAGGGAGAGAGAGTGATAGAGAGAGAGGGGACACAAGCAGGCGAAGTGGGACAGGGAGAAGCAAGATTCCTGCTGAGCAGGGAGCCTGTTGTCGGACTCGATCCCAGGACCCTGTGATCAGGACCTGAGCTGAAGGCAGGCGCTTAACTACTGAGCCACCCAGGTGCCCCTCAAATTTTCACCTTGCCTATTTTTTTTCTTATAGAAGTTTTTAATTTTTATGAGGCTGATTCTATCAGTCATTATTTTATGGCTTCCAGATTTTGTCTCAAAGCAAGAAAGGTCTTCCCTATTTTAAGATTGTTAAAGAAATACTTGTTTCCTTATGGTGCATTTGATTAAGTTATGTATTTAATCTTTGACATATTTAAGGTTTATCCTGGTTTATGATGTGGTTTTGGTGATAAGATACTATTTATTGAACAATTGACCATTCCTTACAAATTTGAGATGCCAAATTTCCATATTTGTGTATTTTTTAGTCTACTTTTGTTTTGTTTTTTTTTTCCATGCCATTGATTGGTCTATTTGTGGATTGGTGCCATATTACTTCAAATATTGAAACTATACTTTTATATTCCTGATAGGTTTAGACCTCCTTCATGAATCTTTTACAAAAACGTACTGAATATTCTTATTTTTGTAAGAATTTTAACATCTGCTTATATAGGTCTAAAGAAAGTTAATTTTTAATTGAATATATTTTAAATGTGTAGAATAATCTACAAACAACAAATATTTATTTGATGCTTAGTATGTGCCAGGTAATGTTCCAGTGCTAGGAATCCACAGTGGACAAATAAGAAAAAAAAAAACTTCACTGTCCTTAAAGAATTTACATTTTAGTGGTGGGATATAAAAAAAGGGAAAATAAAATGGGTAAATGGCACAATATATTAAAAGCTTCCAGGGCTATAGAAAAAACTAAAGTAGGGAATGGGGTAGAGGGCCAGTATGTGTGTATGTATGTTTTTATCATCCTTCCATCTATCATCTATCTATCTATCGTCATCTATCATCTATCTATCTATCTATCATCTGTTTGTCTAATGTTGAGTGTACTTATACAAAAAACTGACATATTTTCCATTTATATGACCTTATTTTGTGTCCATCAATACTTCTTAATTGAGCACTTATTATGTACAAGTCATGTCTAATTGATGGAGGTCAACTGTGCTTATGGAACTTGCATTTGGTGACAGTAGGGAAATAATCAAGGAAGGAAGTATAGTAAGCAAATGATAATGTATATTCAAAGGTGAATACATAGTGGTGGTGGGGAACAAGGCAGAGAAAGAGGATAAGACCAGTGTGCTTGTGTATGTGCATGTGTTGGTGGAAATGAGGAGGCAGTGTAGATATATTTTATGATGCAGTGTTTTTAAATTCAAAGTCATACTATCCATCTCATTTGTTCAGTCTTTATGTCTTTCAAAAGTGTTTTAGAACAGTCTCCATATTGGTCTTATATATGTCATTTTCAATTTATAAGGGCATTATATTTTAGAGATGGACAAAGAAAGACTTGCTTTATCAGATATCAAGACGTATCTTAAAGTCTCAGTAAATAAATAAGGTATTTGGTGCACAGATAGATAAAGCCATTTATAGGACAGAATTCAGAACCTGGATATGTATCTCTACCCACATGAAATTCTGATATAAGACAGATCACTAGAGTTAGGATTAAATTTTCAGTAAATGTGCTGGTGAGTCATAAAGAAGAAAATAAAAAGTTTCTCTATCTCTAATAATACAAAAAAATCAATTCAAGATATATAGAGAATTTAATATGAAAACAAAGCCATAAAATTTTTAGAATATAATATGGAAGAACCTATAACTTGTGATTAATTAAAATTTCTTAAATACTCAAGCAGGGCAAACTAAAATGGAACAGATTGAAAATCTTAATTACACTAAAATCATTATAAAGAAAAGAAAAGTAAAATCCACACACTCAGGATATTAACAATGTATTTCATTAATAAAAGGTGAGGAATCTAAAACTTATAAGCCAAATGACTAGAAACATGTGCCAAAGCAAAAAATGGAATTATAAAGAAAATGGAACAAGAAATTCAACTTCAGGAGTGACCACCAAATACAAGTTTTACTATAAAGAGATACTATTTAAATTCTACAAGAACATCCAAATTTTAAAAATCCAAAAATACTAAGTGTAGACAAAGATGAGAATCAATAGAAACTCCCATTTATTACTGGAATAAAAGTAAATGGGAGACTTATACAACTGCTTCTAGCTTTCACACTGTTTTTTATATTGATGATTCACAACCTTCAGCCTTATGTTTTTCTTCCAGAACCCTGATGGGTCCCAGCAACAGTCATCCCATTACATAGTCCTTATAATTTCTATTTTCCCTGTACTTGTCAAACATCTGAGTTATTGCACCCACCAGTGAATTTCCTTCCTCTAGCATTTCATTCTAGTTCTCCACTAATAAAAGTTTAACAAATGCATCATGAAAACACATCAGTGGTAACCAGTGCTCTACTTGCCACAAGTGATGGAGTTTTCATTCTCTGTCAACTGTGCAGTGACTTAGTCCAGAATCTTAGAGTGTGTTTCCTAAGTCCACCACTGGCACTAATGTTATAGATTATATTCCATAGGAAGCAGACTGTGTGCGCATGTCTGTTCATTGGGGAGTATCAGTGAGATCAATTTCTATAGGATTCAGAAAAGCCATATGGTACAGTGGTAGATGTTGGCCTGAAATGCAGTTGGAACAGACACTCTGGGGACATTTGTAGCTGAGATGTCTCTTCAGAGTTGTTCCCATCCAAGACAAGAAGGTCAAAGATTTGTTCCTGTGTATCATCCAGTCACTGAATACAGGCTCGTTCCAGTAAGGGGTGTAAGTTGGTCTGACAGTTTCCATTAGCTGAGGGCAATTTCTGGTAGGGGCAACCTAGACACTAACAGCCAAGGTTCCCGGCCACTGTGGGAATCAAGCCTCAGTCCCGAAGGGGAAGCTGGGTGGCATACCACAATGTCTACTACACACTGAAAATAAATGTTATAAGGTATGAGAATGTTATTATTTGAAGTTTGATGTAAGTTAAAAATGAAATTGTTATCTATTTATGCATATGCGTATCTATGACATAGGTATGTATATATACACACATTTGCATAGGTGAAAAAACTATGATAAGAAAGGGAATAATGGCACAACTATCACTGTCATTGTTAATGGGGTGGAAGGAACAATTAGTTATCTGGGAGGGCACACAGGAGGTTAAAGGAAGGGATAAAGTTTATTTCTAAAGTTGAGTGATGGACACGTGTGTGTCCATTTTATTTTTCTCCTTTGACATATATATTTAAATTTTATGTACTTTTATATTTTTATATCATATTTTCTCTTTCAAAGGAGAGGATAACGAAAGTATTACAAATGATTGCTGTTTTGTTTCACATTAAACCTAAAATAAGTCAAGAGAATGATGAGAGTACTAAAAGTGTCAAAAAATGGATTCATAGCACCTCAGATGAGGGAAAGAGATAATCCTGTCCTAGCTGCGTTATGTACTTAGGGTGAGGTGAACTCAATGGAGAAGAAATTCTAAATTTAGCAATAAATGTCTTATCTAGAGCAAGAAACACTATCTGGACATTAATTCTTCCTTCACTCTTTTTAGAAAATTCTGTTATTTGGGAAGGTTTCAACCATGATATGTGGAGGTAAAATCAGGACCAATAGGAAAATCAAAAATATAAGAGAGCTGGGCTTGCAATAGGAAGAAATTTCAAACCAAATGCCCAAGCAAGATAGAATTAATTCATCTTGTATGTTTTCAGCTACTAGGAATGGGTGAAAATAAGCAGGCCGACTACAGGATCTGAATATTATGGAGGTCATTTAAGAATCAGGGGAGATACTCATTCCTTCGTTAATTCAGTAGATATTTACTGCACATCTGTGCAATGCCAGGCACCATGTCAAATGGTGGGGGTAGAATTAAACATGAAATACGTGGCTTCTGCCTTGTCCTAAAACTCTAGTTTTCATACTTTTAATATCCTAAGCATCTTTATTTAAATGAAATATATACAGAACCACAGTATAACACAGAGGTAAGGATTTTGCATCCAGTTGTAATGTGTGGGTTTTTCCCCCATACCTCCAAGAAATTCTTCAATACCAGTTGGGTTTCCCACAGTTCAATTCAATTCTGCCACTGTCTGCTCGGAAATAGCCTCAGATCCCACAGGCTGAGATCTCAGTCCCACAAGACAGCCCTCCACTTTATTTATTTTTTCTTTAATTTAATTAATTTTTTTTCGGTGTTCCAAGATTCATTGTTTATGCACCACACCCAGTGCTCCATTCAATCCGTGCCCTCCACAATACCCACCACCAGGGGACGCCTGGGTGGCTCAGTTGGTTGAGCAGCTGCCTTTGGCTCAGGTCATGATCCCAGCGTCCTGGGATCGGGTCCCACATCGGGCTCCTTGCTCGGCGGGGAGCCTGCTTCTCCCTCTGCCTCTGCCTACCACTCTGTCTGCCTGTGCTCGCTCGCTCTCTCTCTCTCTAACAAATAAATAAATTAAAAAAAAAAAATTAAAAAAAAAAAAATACCCACCACCAGTTTCACCCAACCCCTACTCCCCTCCCCTCCAAAACCCTCAGTTTGTTTCTCAGAGTCCACAGTCTCTCGTGGTTTTTTTAGCCCTCTGATTTCCCCCAACTCACTTCTCCTCTCCATCTCCCAGTGTCCTCTGTGTTATTCCTTATGTTCCACAAGAAAGTGAAACCATATGATAATTGACTCTCTCTGCTTGACTTATTTCACTCAGCATAATCTCCTCCTTTGTAGCAACATGGATGGGACTGGAGGAGATTATGCCCTCCACTTTAAAGGACAATTGCAAGTTCAGGTTGTTACCTGTGCATCTGACTGACTGGCTGTATATCAGATTTCCACAACATCCTCTTTGGGTTTGATTAATTTGCTAGAGTTGCTCACAGAACTCGGGACCCAAGTTTATTCACTAGGTTACTGATTTATTACAAAGGATATTAAAGGATGCGAATCAATAGCCAGACGAACAGATACATAGGGCAAGGTCTCAAGCAAAGGAGCTTTTGTCCTTGTGGCGTTTGGGGCCTGGCTCATGGAAGGGATCTTGTTTTCTAACCTGGAAACTCTCTGAATCCTGTCTTTTCTGTGTTTTTATGGATGCTTCATTACATAGATGGGATTGATTAAATCATTAGCCACTGGTAATTGATTCAACCTCCAGCCTCTGTCTCCTCCCCAGAAATCAGGAGGTGGGACTGAAATGGCCAACCAACCATCTATTCAAGGTTGGTTCCCTTGACAACCAGCCCCCACCATTTGGTGCTTTTCAAAAGTCACCTCATTAACATAAAAACCGGTTGTGGAAGAAAGAGGTTTGTTAAGAATAACAAGATACCCATTTCACCTTTAGGACTCTGGAGTGATTTTAAGACTGGGTTCAAGAGACCAAATATTATAACAAAAGTTGTTCCCCTTGCTCTTATCAAGGGTTCTGAAAGCTATGGGCCAGGAACTGTGGATGAAAACCAAAGGTATATCTCTCATAAATCACAATGTCAAGTGAGATAAAGGTAAAACTACTTAGATTGAGGTAGAGACAGTGATTAAGGCATGGTTCCACAAATTAGGACTTCACAAATCTCTGTTTGAACTAAAATACGAGATGATATTTAAGGTTCTTTTCTAGATGGTGCAAAAGTTGTTAACATGCTCACTCAACAGAAACAGGTTCACAACTTTTGAGTTGAATACCCATTGAGTTGAATTCCCTGAGGATATCAAAATATATTTTACATTTTGTATAATTTTCTAGGAAATTAAATACTTACATCCTTTGCTCATAATTAATAAAAACTTAAACAGATTAATGATAAAAATTTTTCATTGCTGCTTTTACAAGTTGCATGATAAATCCAAGGTAATTTGATAAGTTGATTATTAAAAATTTAAAGAATACTTATTTGGAAATAACAATTTTAGCGATAAATATTTGTTCTAAATAGAGAGGAAATCTATCTATCTATCCATCTATTCCATTATATTTAATAAAAAATTTTAGTAGAGGTATAGATTGTACAAATTTAACACTCTAATTAACATCTATGTTGTATACTTGTTTATTTAACCACAAGAAAAAAGTCACTCTTTATCATAATGTACAGATATATTCATATTCTTATGTACTTTTCCTCTTTTTCCTCTATATCAGAGGAAACTTGGGTTCTTTATGTCTTGAAACTTCAGGTCCTAGGTAGAAAAGCAAAGTTGATTGAATGAATAACAGTACCATCATGGGTCACAATGGAAACACAAGAATGGATACTTCTATAGACACCCTAAGTCTTCCTACTTGTATTTATGATGGTATCAATTTATGATAATACTAATATTTATTGTTTTAAACATATATAACAAAAATTAGAGGTAGATGATGATAGAAAAGTTAGAACCACAAATATGTCCAAAATATGACCTAATGAGTATATACTCATCCAGTTGGCTAACTGTCTAACCATGCATGCAGTCAACGCATATCTAGTAATCTCTGCTTTTACTGGACACTATCTTATGTGCTACGGATATGATAGTAAATAAGAGATAAAACCTGTAAGCCCTGAAAACTTTGATGTCCATAAGGATAATTTTTTTAAAGATTTTATTTATTTATTTGACAGACAGAGATCACAAGCAGGCAGAGAGGCAGGCGGGGGCGGGGGAAGCAGGCTCCCCGCTGAGCAGAGAGCCTGATGCGGGGCTCAATCCCAAGACCCTGATATCAGGACCTGAGCTGAAGGCAGAGGCTTAACCCACTGAGCCACCCAGGTGTCCCTCCATAAGAATAATTTAAGAGTAAAATAAAATCAAACATAATTCAATAAGATGGTTTCCTATGGGGCTAAGAGCTCAGAATTAATGTAATTTTGGATATGCTGCATGTGCACGGTTAAGTCATTTTTTTATCTTTCTCTTTCTCCCAGTACTTCCTGATTTATTAATCCTAATTACCTATTTAAATACCTATCTACTTTTCAAAACTGAGGCTTTTTTTTTTCTGTTTCCCACATGGCCCTAATACTGTATGTTAATATTTCTTCACCTTATTTTCTAGGATAGTGTTTCTTTTTTTGGTATATTTTTCACAAAAATATCTAAGTTTGTTTGTTTGAGATAGGTAGGGGCTTGGTGATCCTGGGGTTAATGAAGAGAAATACTTTACCCCCAAGGCTGAATATAATGACAGCCCTTGGATAAACAAAAAATAATGTTAAGAGTTAGAATTGACAGCAGTCATTATTATGATGTGTAAAAAGTAGCTTTACATAGATATTAGGGGAAGATGCACAGATTAAATATAATAATCCAGAATACTTCCAATGGAAATTTTAATATCTTAGAATTTGTTTATATTTTATATATTATTAGACTATTCAGTTTATATTATCATCTTTATTTTTAAAGTTAGAGAAATGAAACTCAGGGAGGTTACCTAATTTGCCAGAGGCAACACTGCTAAAAGTTGGAAGAGTTAGTATCTAAGCTCATAACTACAAATCCTGATCATTTTTTACCATGGCATCTCCCTAACTTGGAGTCGGAAATAAAGAAAGATAATCTTTTCTTTTTCTTGTCTTGTCTTGCCTTGTCTTTCTTATTTTATTTATTTATTTATTTGAGAGAGTACAAGGAGGCAACAGAGTATGAGCACACGGGAGGAGCAGAGGGAGAGGGACAAGTAGGCTCCCTGCGGAGCAGGGAGCCCTAGGTGGGGCTTGATCCCAGGACCCTGAGGTCATGACCTGCGGCAAAGTCAGATGGTTAACAGACTGAGCCACCCAGGTGCCTCAAAAGACAATCTTTTCTTATACATTATCCCCTCCATCTGGATTCTCTGCCTAGATTCTGAAATCCTTATTGGTATACATACAAAATGAGGTAAGGATCTAATGAAAAAGTCATATTTTTGAGGTTATAATCTAAATGGAAAATGTAACATAATAGAACTTACTTGCCTTTTGAAGAAGGACTTGTTTTGAAGGGATGTGTCATTACATTTAAACTACTGTTCATTGACAAACTTACATCCTATGCTTGGTGTTGATAGCGGTAGGACATTTTGTTGTAAAGTATTTTTATATACTAGGAATCATATTTTACTTCCATATTTTGCAAGGACGCTTTATGGTTAATTGAATTTGGATGATTGAAAGAATGCATGAGTTTTCTTAATAACTCAGATTGTGTGACAGTCGTAAAGAAATCAAATAATTTAGAGACTGTCAAAAAGTTACTTTTCATTTATAGCTAGTGTATGCCCAGTAAATTGAATGGTTACAAAGCACTTTTTTGCATTTCCTTTTCCGTAACAAAATAAACACATAAAGGAAATTTCTACTAGGATTCAATCTTTTAGTAGCCCTCACTTAAACATAGTGGAGTATGTTTAGAAGCAAAGAATGTTGGAAAAAAGAGATCGCTTGTTTATAATGATGTATGTTTTTACCTCACTAATTTCTGAAGGCCTAATAATAGTGAAATATTGGAGCATTCTCTCTCATACACACATTCAGATGTGCATGAAAACATGTAGGAAACATAAATAAATACCAACCTGCTATTGTATTAGCCATTAATATATACATCAGAAGCCCAAGTTCTTGTTTGAATTTTGCAGGTTTACCCTTGGGACATAAGGCTTTATCTCAACAATGCCATTTAAGACTGTTTTAGCTCTACAAGGGTTACTTTTAAAATAGGGTTAACATTCGTGCACATCCCATGGTTTTCTCCAACATCATGCATTGAACTTCCAAGGGAAATATCTATTTGAGTAATTCCCAACAACATCATTTACTAGTACACTATAATCCTTCTGTATTACTGAAGACAAATAGTTTCCAGCCATGTCTAGTAAGAGAGTTACCCATCCATAATAGTTACAAAGTCTGTTGTTATCTTGACATTTTATCTTCATTACTTAGAAATATACCCTCCACTAACTGAGCAAGGCCACCTCTGACCACAAAGGTTAACTTGTTTTTCTTAGAATAGAGTTAATGGAACCTATGAACCCATGATTCATATTTTTAAGGATGGAGATTGAGAGAGGCTAGCCAATGACCAACTGTAGTAAGAGGAAACTCTACCGTCAAGGCCACAGTTCACAGCTCACTTTTGGAGGCAACGAGGTAATTTTAACACTGATAATGTTGTTATGGGAGGAAATATTTTCCTGACCTTGTTTCATGGCAGCTGATTTATCTGGGTTTGTCAGAGGGATTCTCAAGCTGTGGGAAGAAGTCTAAGAAATAATTTTTCAAAATCCTTTAAAAACAAATCAAGTCATATACATTATTATAATGACTATGAACATCTAATATATTCATATATCTGGAAAACAGTACTTATATCATTCAACGAGTGCTTCTGTGTACATTTACTGATAGTGTGAATTTTCGTAGTATTCACTAAACTTGTATCTCACTGTATCTAAATATAAAGGCCACCCATGCAGGTAAGGATTTACTAACATTAGAAGACACTAAAGGTCCTATGGAAGTGGTTGCTGTCTCACCCCTTTCTAAAGTAAAAAATACTGGTGTTATTGGAATGAATGTATAGTTTACTAATGAAGCTACTTTAAAGGAGTAAATAATTTACATATACAATTTGTAAAATCTTGCTAAGAATTTGACCATGTTGCCTTATTTTACATGTCTTAGCATGATTTTTTCTGAGTAAGGTTATCAGCTTTTCTTTAAACGATTATTTCAGGGGTGCCTTGGTGGCTCAGTTGGTTGAGTGACTGCACTGACTTTGGCTTGGATCATGATCCTGTGGTCCTAGCATCAATCCCTGCATCGGGCTCCCTGGTCGGCCAGGGGCCAACTTCTCCCTCTCCCTCTGCCCGTAGCTCCTCTTGCTTGTCCTTTCCCTCTCTCTGTCAAATAAACAAAACAAATACTTTAGGGAAAAAAAGTTACTTCAATTCCATAGACATTTACTTTGGTAATAGCAAAGGGATAATTCAGAAGCATGCACTCTTAGTGCTGGTAATTGTTTGTTCATGACTTTGTATTCTTGAATTTTTAATCTGGTTTTCCAGGCTTTTTTTTTTTTTTTTTTTTTTTTGGACATTTGAAATGATGAGTGCCAAGAAAAAAAATGACCTGTATGACTGTAAGTATGAACTGTAAAATTCTTAAATTGCTTTTATTTTTTTTAATTTTTTTTTAAAGATTATTTATTTATTTATTTGACAGACAGAGATTACAAGTAGGCAGAGAGGCAGGCAGAGAGAGAGGAGGAAGCAGGCTCCCTGCTGAGCAGAGAGCCCAATGCAGGGCTCGATCCCAGGACCCTGGGATCATGACCTGAGCCAAGGGCAGAGGCTTTAACCCACTGAGCCACCCAGGCGCCCCTGCTTTTATTTTTTTATTTTATAGTTTTTATTAATTATTTTATTAACATATAATGTATTATTTGCCCCAGGGGTACAGGTCTGTGACTATCAGGCTTACACAATTCACAGCCCTCACCATATCACATACCCTCCCCAATGTCCATAACCCAACCACCCTCTTCCTTCCCCCCTTCCCCCAGCAACCCTCAGTTTGTTTTGTGAGATTAAGAGTCTCTTATGGTTTGTCTCCCTCCCAATCCCATCTTGTTTCATCTTTTCCTTCCTGACCACCCAAACCCCCTGCCCTGCCTTTCAAATTCCTCATAACAGGGAGATCATATGATAGTTGTCTTTCTCTGATTGACTTATTTCGCTCAGCATAATACCCATCCATAGCATAGCAAATGGCAAGATTTCATTTCTTTTGGTGGCTGCATAGTATTCCATTGTATATATATACCACATATCCTTTATCCATTCATCTGTTGATGGACATCTAGGTTCTTTCCATAGTTTGGCAATTGTGGACATTGCTGCTATAAACATTCGGGTACATGTGCCCCTTCAGATCACTACATTTGTGTCTTTAGGGTAAATACCCAGTAGTGTGATTGCTGGGTCATAGGGTAGCTCTATTTTCAACTTTTTGAGGAACCTCCATGCTGTTTTCCAGAGTGGCTGCACCAGCTTGCATTCCCACCAACAGTGTAGGAGGGTTCCCCTTTCTCTGCATCCTCTCCAATATGTGTGGTTTCCCAACTTGTTAATTTTAGCCATTCAGACTGGTGTGAGGTGGTATCTCATTGTGGTTTTGATTTGTATTTCCCTGATGCTGAGGGATGTTGATGACTTTTTTATGTGTCTGTTGGCCATCTGGATGTCTTCTTTGCAGAAATGTCTGTTCATGTCCTTTGCCCATTTCTTGATTAGATTATTTGTTCTTTGGGTGCTGAGTTTGATAAATTATTTATAGATTTTGGGTACTAGCCCTTTATCTGATATGTAATATGCAAATACCTTCTCCCATTCTGTCAGTTGTCTTTTGGTTTTGTTGACTTTTTCCTTTGCTATACAAAAGCTTTTGATCTTGATGAAGTCCCAATAATTCATTTTTGCCCTCCCTTCTCTGGCCTTTGGCAGTGTTTCTAGGAAGAAGTTGCTGTGGTTGAGGTTGAAGAGGTTGCTGCCTGTGTTCTCCTCAAGGATTTTAATGGATTCCTGTCTCACATTGAGGTCTTTCATCCATTTTGAGTCTATTTTTTTGTGTGGTATAAAGAAATGGTCCAGTTTCATTCTTCTACCTGTGGCTGTCTAATTTTACCAATACCAATACCATTTGTTGAACAGACTGTCTTTTTTCCATTGGACATTCTTTCTGACTTTGTCAAAGATTAGTTGACCATAGAGTTGAGGGTCTATTTCTGGGCTTTCTATTCTGTTCCATTGATCTATGTGTCTATTTTTGTGCCAGTACCATACTGTCTTGATGATTACAGCTTTGTAATAGAATCTGGAATTGTGATGCCACCAACTTTGGCTTTCTTTTTCAACATTCCTCTGGCTGTTTGGTATCTCTTCTGGTTCCATATAAATTTTAGGATTACTTGTTCCATTTCTTTGAAAAAAATGGATGGTATTTTGATAAGGATTGTATTAAATGTGTGGATTGCTTTAGGTGGTAGACATTTTGCAATATTTCTTCTTCCAATCCATGAGCATGGAATGCTTTTCCATTTCTTTGTGTCTTCCTCAATTTCTTTCATGAGGACTTTATATTTTTCTGAGTACATATTCTTTGCCTCTTTGGTTAGGTTTATACCTAGGTATCTTATGGTTTGGGGTGCAATTGTAAATGGGATTGACTCCTTAATTTCTCTTTCTTCTGTCTTGCTATTTGTATATAGAGATGCAACTGATTTCTGTGCATTGATTTTATATCCTGACACTTGACTGAGTTCCTGTATGAGTTCTAGCAGTTTTTGGGTGGAGTCTTTTGGGTTTTCCACATAAAGTATCATATCATCTGCAAAGAGTGAGAGTTTGACTTCTCCTTTGTTGATTCATATGCCTTTAATTTCTTTTTGTTGTCTGATTGCTGAGGCTAGGACTTCTAGTACTATGTTGAATAGCAGTGGTAATAGTGGACATTCTTGCCCATGTTGCTGACCCTAGGGGAGAAGCTCTCAGTTTTTCCCCAGTGAGGATGATATTCACTGTGGGTTTTTCATAGATGGCTTTGATGATATGGAGGTGTGTACCCTCTGTCCTTACACTCTGAAGAGTTTTGATCAAGAAAGGATACTGTACTCTGTGAAATGCTTTTTCAGTATCTATTGAGAGTATCATACGGTTCTTGTTCTTTCTTTTATTAATGTATTATATTACATGGATTTGCAGATGTTGAACCAAGCTTGCAGCCCAGTAATAAACGCCACTTGGTCGTGGTGAATAATCCTTTTAGTGTACTGTTGGATCCTATTGGCTAGTATTTTGGTGAGAATTTTCACATCTGTGTTCATCAAGGATATTGGTCTCTAATTCTCCTTTTTGATGGGGTCTTTGTCTGGTTTTGGGATCAGGGTAATGCTGGCCTCATAAAATAAGTTTGGGAGTTTTTTCCATTTCTATTTTTTGGAACAGTTTCAGGAGAATAAGTATTAACGCTTCTTTAAATTTTGGTAGAATTCCCCTGGGAAGCTGTCTGGCCCCGGGCTCTTGTTTGTTGGGAGATTTTTGGTGACTGCTTCAATCTCCTTACTGGTTATGCGTCTGTTCAGGTTTTCTATTTCTTTGTGGTTCAGCTGTGGTAGTGTATATATATGTCTCTAGGAATGCATCCATTTTTGTTTTTACAGATTGTCAAATTTGCTGGCATATAGTTGCTCATAATATGTTCTTAAAATTGTTTGTATTTCTTGGGTATTGGTTATGATCTCTCCTCTTTCATTCATGATTTTATTAATTTGGGTCCTTTTTCTTTTCTTTTTGATAAGTCTGGCCAGGGGTTTATCAATCTTATTAATTCTTTCCAAGTACTAGCTCCTAGTTTCATTTATTGGTTCTACTGTTCTTTTGGTTTCGATTTCATTGATTTCTGCTCTGATCTTTATGATTTCCCTTCTCCTGCTGGGTTTAGGCTTTCGTTGCTGGTCTTTCTCCAGCTCCTTTAGGTGTAGGGTTAGGTTGTGTACTTGAGACCTTTCTTCCTACTTGAGAAAGGCTTGTATCGCTATATACTTTCCCCTCAGGACTTCCTATGCTGTGTCCCACAGATTTTTAACAGTTGTGTTTTCATTATCATTTGTTTCCATGAATTTTTTCAATTCTTCTTTAATTTCCTGGTTGACTCATTCATTCTTTAATAGGATACACTTTAGCCTCCATGTGTTTGAGTTCTTCCCAACTTTTCTCTTGTGATTGAATTCTAGATTCAGAGCATTGTGGTTTGAAAATAGACAGGGAGTGATCCCAGTCTTTTGGTACCAGTTGAGGCCTGATTTGTGACCCAGGATGTGATCTGTTCTGGAGAATGTTCCATGTGCACTAGAGAAGAATGTGTATTCTCTTGCTTTGGGATGGAATGTTCTGAATATATCTGTGATGTCCATCTGGTCCAGTGTGTCATTTAAGGCCTTTATCACCTTGTTGATCTTTTGCTTGGATGATCTGTCCCTTTCAGTGAGGGGGGTGTTAATGTCTCCCATTATTATTATATTATTGTCGATGTGTTTCTTTGATTTTGTTATTAAATGGTTTATATAGTTGGCTGCTCCCATGTTAGGGGCATAGACACTTAAAATTGTTAGATCTTCTTGTTGGACAGACCCTTTGAGTATGATATAGTGTCCTTCCTCATCTCTTATTATAGTCTTGGCTTAAAATCTAATCTGATCTGATATACGGATTGCCACCCCAGCTTTCTTCTGATGTCCATTAGCATGGTAAATTGTTTTCCACCCCCTCACTTTAAAACTGGTGGTGTCTTTGGGTTTAAAATGATTTTCTTGTAGACAGCATATTGATGGGTTTTGTTTTTTTATCCATTCTGAGACCCTGTGTCTTTTGATTGGGGCACTTAGCCCCTTTACATGCAGGGTATCTATTGAAAGATATTAATTTATTGCCATTGTATTGCCTGTAAGGTGACTGTTACTGTATATTGTCTCTGTTCCTTTCTGGTCTACTACTTTTAGTCTCTCTCTTTGCCTAGAGGACCCCTTTCAATATTTCCTGTAGGGCTGGTTTGGTAATTAAAAATTCTTTTAGTTTTTGTTTGTCCTGGAAGCTTTTTATCTTTCCTATTTTCAGTGATAGCCTACCTGGATATAGTATTCTTGGCTGCATGTTTTTCTCATTTAGTGCTCTGAATATATCATGCCAGTTCTTTCTGGCCTGCCAAGTCTCTGTGGATGTCTCTGCCAATCTAATATTTCTACCATTGTATGTTACAGATTTCCTGTCCCAAGCTGCTTTCAGGATTTTCTCTTTGTCACTAAGACCTGTAAGTTTTACTCTTACATGTCTCTTACATTTTTATTGATTTTGAGGGGGGATTTTCTGTGCCTCCTGGAATTTGATGCCTGTTCTCTTTGCCAAATTAGGGAAATTCTCTACTATAATTCACTCCAGTATATCTTCTGCCCCCCTCTCTTCTTCTTCTTCTTCTTGAGTCCCAATTATTCTAATGTTGTTTCATATGATATCACTTATCTCTCGAATTCTCCCCTCGTGGTCCAGTAGTTGTTTGTCTCTCTTATGCTCAGCTTCTTTATTTTCTGTCATTTGATCTCCTATATCAGTAATTCTCTATTCTGCCTCATTTATCCTAGCAGTAGGACCCTCCATTTTTGATTACACATTTTTTTTTTAAGATTTTATTTATTTATTTGACAGACAGAGATCACAAGTAGGCAGAGAGGCAGGCGGGGGTAGGGGGGAAGCAGGCTCCCTGCTAAGCAGAGAACCCAATGTGAGGCTAGATCCCAGGACCCTGGGATCATGACCCGAGCTGAAGGCAGAGGCTTTAACCCACTGAGCCTTCGAGCTGCCCCTTGATTGCGCCTCTTTAATAGCCTTTTTTATTTCAACTTGTTTTGATTTTAGTTCTTTTATTTCTCCAGAAAGTGATTTTATTTCTCCAGAAAGGGTTTCTCTAATATCTTCCATGCCTTTTTCGAGCCCAACTATCACCTTGAGAATTGTCGTTCTATACTCTAGTTCTGACATATTACCAATGTCCGTATTGATTAGGTCCCTAGCCATTGGTACTGCCTCTTGTTCTTTTTTTTTTTTTTTTGTGGTGAGTTTTTCCACCTTGTCATTTTATCCAGATAAGAATATATGAATGAGAGAATAAAATACTAAAAGTATGGCAAAGATGCCAGAAAAATGTACACTAACCAAATCAGAAGAGACCCAAAACCGGGGAGAGAAGAAGGGAGGACTGTTTTCTTTTTCTTTATTTTTTTTTTAAGATTTTATTTATTTATTTGAAGAAGAGAGAGATAGGGAGAAGCAGACTTGATATAGGGCTCTATCCCAGGACCTTGGAATCATGATGTGAGCTGAAGGCTGATGCTTAAGGGACTGGGACACCCAGGCACCCCCGTGGGAGTACTGTTCTCATGTTTACCCTTGTATAGGAAAATTTAATCACAGGACTTGAGATAATGGGATTTTTTTTTTTTTTTTTAATAAGGAAAATAAATACTGGGAAACACATGCAATTTGTAGTTGTAGTAAAACACTTCTATACCATTTGGTCTTTTTCTTATTTTACTAAGATATTTCTTATTAAGTCTAATATTCATGTGTAAGTCTTTATAAGATACTTTCCAAACTTCAAAAATTGCCAAACTCATTTAAGCTATTTTTTTTCTGTAGCTTCAGTATGAATGTTCTTCATTTTATTGTGAGGAAAACTTGTGTTAAAAATTTCCATTCTTTATGTGTAATGTATAAACCCATTTGAGATAAACTCAAAGATAAAAGATTTTGCTGTAATCTATTAAACATTGTCAGATTCGGTATAATAGGATTTGCTAAAATAGGAACCTATTTTCATTGCTTAGTTTTTACATATATATATATATCCTGTCTTCTCAGTAAGGTCAAACTTCAGGAGAGTGGGGCCTCTGACTTACCTTAATGCACCTGTGACAAGTCAGTTAGGGATAGAGGAATATAAGTTAATGGTTGTGTTGTGTTAGAAGCTGCTGATGCCCCACCGAGGTCCCCTCGAGTGGCTGGAGACACACTCCCTCAGCTGCTGAGGTGTCTGCTGCACCCATTTCTGGAGGGTGGTCTTGGGTTTTAGGAAATGTCTTGTCTAATGATCCCTGAAAGGTCAAGCACTCACACCCTGAGGTTGTAACACTTTAGCCCCTGTAAGTCGCTCAGTATATCAGTGGTGCCACCCATGCTCCATAGCTCCCTGTGGAATTATATTGATCTTGATTTCTCCTAAAAGCACATCCTTTTCCTAGCTTCTTACCCCAACTCTGCTGTTTTTTCATTCACTTATAAATTTCTTTAAAAAAATTTTTTTAAATGTTACTGTGTTATATTAGTCGCCATAAAACACATCATTAGTTTTTTTTTTTTTTTTCAGATTTTATTTATTTACTTGGCAGAGAGAGATCACAAGTAGGCAGAGAAGCAGGCAGGGAGAGGGGGAAGCAAGCTTCCTGCTGAACAGAGAGCCCAATGTGGGGCTCCGTCCCAGGACCCTGAGCCGAAGACAGAGGCTTAACCCACTGAGCTACGCGGGCACCCCTGGGTACATCATTAGTTTTTGATGCAGGGTTCCAGGATTCATTGTTTATGCACCACACCCAGTGCTCCATGCAATACGTGCCCTCCTTAATATCCACCACCAGGCTCATCCATCTCCCCTTCCCCATCCCCTCTAAAACCCTCAGTTTGTTTCTCAGAGTCCACAGTCTCTCATGCTTCATCTCCCCCTCTGATTCCCCCCCTTCACTTTTCCTTTCCTTCTCCTGAGGTCTTCCGCGTTATTCTTTATGCTCCATAAGTAAGTGAAACCATATGATAATTGACTTTCTCTGCTTGACTTATTTCACTCAGACCCAAAAGACTCCACCCCCAAATTACTAGAACTCATACAGCAATTCAGTAATGTGGCAGGTTACAAAATCAATGCCCAGAAATCAGTTGCTGTCTTACATACTAACAATGAAATAGTAGAAAGGGAAATTAGGGAATTGATTCCATTTACAATAGCACCAAAACCATAAGCTACCTTAGAATAAACCTAACCAAAGACATAAAGGATCTATATTCAAGAAACTACAGAACACTCATGAAAGAAATTGAAGAAGACACGAAAAGATGGAAAAAAACCTTCCATGCTCATGGGTCGGAAGAATAAACATTGTTAAAATACCTATGCTGCCCAACACTTATAAATTACTTTCAAGAGTAAATGGACTCATTATGAAGTCTGTATTCCCTAGCACACATGAGAGTAACTCCTGAAAATATGTAAAAAAATGAAAGCAGGACATGAGGCATCTACTGATGGAGACATGTGGTGGACAAAGGGTATAGGCTTTTTAGCTTTTCTGAGGTTAATGCTATTTTTCATTTGTATTGTCTGTGTCACCCTCCTTTCTCTTACTGTGTAATAATAATAATTAAGACATAAATAGAGCATACTTATGCTTACTATTCCCAGTGGTGGCCACATAAATAATTTTGCTGTTTTTCCATTCGTTAGAACTTAGGATGGTGAAATGCCCATTATTTTCCTAAGAGTGCATTTCTTCAATTTTTCCCAGAAGATACTGCCTGAGTGGGTTGTAGTTGTCTGGATCTGGCAGGTTGTATATTTAAAGGAGGCCACTTGGTAGCTACATTACCTCCTTCAGGCCTTTAGGGTAGTACTTAGTATAATTTGGGGTCAGTCTTAGCCAGGTCCAAACTGGTGAATTACTCTAGGTGATACACTAGAGGCTTGAGTGAGTTAACATAACTTCCCAACATGTTACCTCGATGAGCAAGCAGCTCACATTTAGGAAGAGTTGGGCACAGTGAGTGCGGGTGACAGGATCGAGAACAACACATGGCTGGTTAGCTCTTTTTAAGCACCACTCCATCTTTTGCATCTTGGAAGTTAATTTTACCAAATGATAATCCCAGAGTCTGAGGGAATGCATGGTGTTTCCATTTGTTTAGAAATAGATGAGACATTGGCATAGTCTGGATCTGTGATCTGAAAAAGAAGATTAATTATTTTCAGTCTTTAAACAAAATCCAGTGTATTCTGAATCTTAAAGCATAGCATTGTATGAGCTTGCTAGGGGCTGCCATAACAAAATACTACAAGCTGGGTGACTTAAAAAGCAGAAATTTATTGTCTCAGAATTCTGGAAGGCTGCTGTTTGAGATGAAGATGTCAACAGAATTAATTCCTTCTGAGGGATGTGAGGAAAGTCTTTCCCATGCTTCTCCCCTCACTTCTGCCCTTTTGCTGACAAGCTGGTATTCCATGGCTGGTAGAAACATTATCCCCACTTTTGGCCTCATGGTCACATGGTGTTCTTCCAGTGCCTGTCTCCAAATTTCCCATTTTTATGATGCCAGGCATAATCTTTGAGGCTTCTCTAACTCCATTACCTCTGTAAAGACCCTATATATAAATAAGGTCACATTACTTACCACATATAAATTTGGAGAGGACCTAATTCAATCCATAACAGAATCATTAGAAAATACTTTTGTGTTGGTAGATGTTATAGTTGGAAGTCACAGGACTTCAAAGAAATTCAGTAATTAAGGATACACCTGGCATAACAGATGCAAGACCATTAAGCTGAAAAACAATACATTGATGAGAGAAATTAAAGAATATCTAAGCACGTAGACATCTCACGTTCATAGAGTAGGTGTTGCTAAAATGTTACTTTCCCCCAAACTGATGTACAGATGTAATACAATTCCAGTTTTTAAAAAAAATTTTATCTCTTTTGAGTTATTCATTTTTATCTCTTGAGCTTTAAAAAAATTTTTTTATTATGTCCTTTTAGTCACCATACAGTACATCATTAGTTTTTGATGCAGGGTTCCAAGATTCATTGTTTATGCACCACACCCAGTGCTCCATGCAATACATGCCCTCCTTTATACCCACCACCAGGCTCACCCATCCCCTCACCTCCTGCCCCTCTAAAACCCTCAGTTCATTTCCCAGAGACCATAGTCTCTCATGGTTCATCTCCCCTTCTGATTTCCTACCCCCTTCATTTTTCCTTCCTTCTACTAATGTCCTCCATGCTACTCCTTATGTTCCACAAATAAGTGAAGCCATATAATAATTGACTTTTTCTGCTTGACTTATTTCACTTAACATAATCGCCTCCAGTCCCATCCATGTCAGTGCAAATGGTGGGTATTCATCCTTTCTGATGGCTGAGTAATATTCCATTGTGTATATGGACCACATCTTCTTTATTAATTTGTCTGTTGAGGGGCATCTCAGCCCTTTCCACAGTTTGGCTATTGTGGACATTGCTCTGTGAACATTGGGGTACATGTGGCCCTTCTTTTCACTACATCTGTATCTTTGGGGTAAATACCCAGTGGTGCAATTTCAGGGTCATAGGGTAGCTCTATTTTTAACTGTTTGAGGAAACTCCACATTGTTTTCCAAAGTGGCTGTACCAGATTGCTTTCCCACCAAAAGTGTAAGAAGGTTCTCCTTTCTCCACAATCTCTCCAACATTGGTTGTTTCTTGCCTAGTCAATTTTGGCCATTCTAACTGGTGTAAAGTGGTATCTCAGTGTGGTTTTGATTTGAATTTCCCTGATGCCTAATGATGTTGAATATTTTTTCATGTGTCTGTTAGCCATTTGTATATCTTCTTTGGAGAAGTGTCTGTTCATGTCTTCTGCCCATTTTTTGACTTGATTATTTGTTTTTTGGATGTTTTGTTTGAGAAGTTCTTTATAGACCTTGGATACCAGCCCTTTGTCTAGTGTCATTTGCAAATATCTCCTCCCATTCCGTGGGTTACCTTTTTGTTTTGTTGACTGTTTCCTTTGATGTGCAGAAGCCTTTTATCTTGATGAAGTCCCAGAAGTTCAGTTTTGCTTTTTTTTCCCTTGACCTTGGAGACATTTCTTGAAAGAAGTTGCTGTGGCTGATGTCAAAGTGGTTACTGCCTATATTTTGCTCTAGGATTTTGATGTATTCCTTTCTCACATTGAGGTCTTTCATCCATTGAGAGTTTATCTTTGTGTATGGTATAAGAGAATGGTCAAGTGTCATTCTTCTGTATGTAGCTGTCCAATTTTCCTAGCACCATTTATTGAAGAGACTGTCTTTTTCCCACTGACTATTTTTTCCGGCTTTGTAGATTAGTTGACCATAGAGTTGAGGGTCTGTATCTGGCTTCTCTGGTCTGGTCCATTGATCTATGTGTCTGTTTTTGTGCCAGTACCATGCTGCCTTGGTGGTCACAGCTTTGTAATATAGCTTGAAATCAGGCAGCATGATGCCCCCAGCTTTGTTTTTCTTTATCAACATTTCCTTGGTGATTCAGGTCTTTTCTGATTCCACGCTCATTTTAGGATTGTTTTTTCCAGCACTTTGAAAAATGCTACTCCTATGTTGATTGGGATGATGTTGAAAGTAAAGATTATTTTGGGCAGCATAGACATTTAAAAAATGTTTATTCTTCCGATCCATGAACATGGAATATTTTCCCATATTTTTGTGTCTTCTTCAATTTCTTAGAATAAACCTAATCAAAGAGGTAAAGGATCTATGCTCTAGAAACTAAAGAACACTTACAATTCCAATTTTAAAGAAGTCACATGCATGTTGGCTAATTGAGTATAAGTAAAAAAAGTAAGAGAAAGAAATCACAAACCAAAATTCCAGCATGTTCATTTATAGAAATAGGTCAGCTGATTGTAAAACTCATACAGAAATGCAAAGGACTTAGAATAGTCCAATGAAATCTGAAATAAATGATAAAGTTGGAGAACTTGTATTCAGACTTGTACAATGAAGAAAATTCAGTAAGATTACAAAATTACCACATAAAAATCAAATACTTTTGTAGTCATACTTAAGAGTGAGAAGCTATAATAGAAGATATCACCTTATTTACAATAACTACAAAAAGTAAAAATAGTATGTTTACTTAGAGTACATTTAATAATAAACATATGAAACCTAAATAAAACAAAAGGAAAATAAACAAAATAATAACAACAAAATCCAAAACCTTTAAAATACTAGTAAAAATACAGAGTAGTTCTGAAATTAAATGAATTGATGTTTTCACTCCTAGATTTACAACTAACAGACTTACTTTGAAAAGGATGTTCACAGAAGCATTTGCAAACCTCTTAAATATAAACCATCCAAATATCTAATAACAACGGAATAGATATTAAGTTGTAGTATTTATCTGAAACTATTACACAGCACTGGAAGTGAATGAAATATAGTTATCCAGAGTACTAATCCACCTCAGAAATCAAAGGTTGAGTAATCAAAAACAGGAAGAAAAGAGTTTAGGATGTATGATGTATGTAAATGTCCACATTTGTGGACATTGCTGCTATAAACATTCGGGTGCACGTGCCCCTTCGGAGCACCACGTTTGTATATTTAGGATATATACCCAGTAGTGCAATCGCTGGGTCATAGGGTAGCTCTATTTTCAGTTATTTGAGGAACCTCCACACTGTTGTCCAGAGTGGTTGCACCAGCTTGCATTCCCACCAACAGTGTAGGACGGTTCCCCTCTCTCCGCATCCTCGCCAGCATCTGTCATTTCTTGACTTGTTAATTTTAGCCATTCAGACTGGTGTGAGGTGGTATCTCATTGTGGCTTTGATTTGTATTTCCCTGATGCCAAGTGATGTGGAGCATTTTTTCATGTGTCTGTTGGCCATCTGTATGTCTTCTTTGCAGAAATGTCTGTTCATGTCCTCTGCCCATTTCTTGATTGGATTCTTTGTTCTTTGTGTGTTGAGTTTGCTAAGCTCTTTATAGATTTTGGATACTAGCCCTTTATCTGATATGTCATTTGCAAATATCTTCTCCCATTCTGTTAGTTGTCTTTTGGTTTTGTTAACTGTTTCCTTTGCTGTGCAAAAGCTTTTGATCTTGATGAAATCCCAATAGTTCATTTTTGCCCTTGCTTCCATTGCCTTTGGCGATGTTCCTAGGAAGAAGTTGCGGCGGTTGAGGTCAAAGAGGTTGCTGCCTTTGTTCTCCTCAAGGATTTTGATGGATTCCTTTCTCATATTGAGGTATTTCATCCATTTTGAGTCTATTTTCATGTGTGGTGTAAGGAAATAGTCCAATTTCATTTTTCTGCATGAGGCTGTCCAATTTTCCCAACACCATTTGTTGAAGAGGCTGTCTTTTTTCCATTGGATATTCTTTCCTGCTTTGTCGAAGATTAGTTGACCATAGAGTTGAGGGTCTATTTCTGGGCTCTCTATTCTGTTCCATTGATCTATGTGTCTGTTTTTGTGCCAGTACTCTACTGTCTTGATGATGACAGCTTTGTAATAGAGCTTGAAGTCTGGAATTGTGATGCTACCAACTTTGGCTTTCTTTTTCAATATTCCTTTGGCTATTCGAGGTTCCATATAAATTTTAGGATTGTTTGTTCTATTTCTTTGAAAAAAATGGATGGGATTTTGATAGGGATTGCATTAAATGTGTGGATTCCTTTAGGTAGAATAGACATTTTCACAATATTTGTTCTTCCAATCCATGAACATGGAACATTTTCCCATTTCTTTGTGTCTTCCTCAATTTCTTTCATGAGTACTTTATAGTTTTCTGAGTATAGATTCTTTGCCTCTTTGGTTAGGTTTATTCCTAGGTATCTTATGGTTTTGGGTGCAATAGTAAATGGGATTGACTCCTTAATTTCTCTTTCTTCTGTCTTGTTCTTAGTGTAAAGAAGTGCAACTGATTTCTGTGCTTTATATCCTGACACTTAACTGAATTCCTGTACAAGTTCTAGCAGTTTTGGAGTGGAGCCTTTTGGGTTTTCCACATATAGTATCATGTCATCTGCAAAGAGTGATAGTTTGACTTCTTCTTTGCCAATTTGGATGCCCTTAATTTTTTGTTGTTGTTGTTGTCTGATTGCTGAGGCTTGGACTTCTAGTACTATGTTGAATAGCAGTGGTGATAACAGACATCCCTTCCGTGTTCCTGACCTTAGTGGAAAAGCTTTCAGTTTTTCTCCATTGAGAATGATATTTGCAGTGGGTTTTTCATAGATGGCTTTGATAATATTGAGGTATGTGCCCTCTATCCCTACACTTTGAAGAGTTTTAATCAGGAAGGAATGCTGCACTTTGTCAAATGTTTTTCAGCATCTACTGAGAGTATCATATGGTTCTTGTTCTTTCTTTTATTAATGTGTTGTATCAATTGATTGATTTGCGGATGTTGAACCAACCTTGCTGTGCTGGAATAAATCCCACTTGGTCGTGGTGAATAATCCTTTTAATGTACTGTTGGATCCTATTGGCCAGTATTTTGGTGAGAATTTTCGCATCTGTGTTCATCAAGGATATTGGTCGGTAATTCTCTTTTTTGATGGGATCCTTGTCTGGTTTTGGAATCAAAGTGATGCTGGCCTCATAAAATGAGTTTGGATGTTTTCCTTCCACTTCTATATTTTGGAACAGTTTCCGGAGAATAGAAATTAGTTCTTTAAATGTTTGGTAGAATTCCCCTGGAAAGCCGTCTGGTCCTGGACTTTTTTTTGTTTGGAGATTTTTGATGACTATTTCAATCTCCTCACTGTTTATGGTTTTCTATTTCTATTTCTATTTCTATTTCTATTTCTATTTCTTCCTGGTTCAGTAGTTTATATGTCTCTAGAAATGTATCCATTTCTTCCAGATTGTCAAATTTGTTGGCATAGGGTTGCTCATAGTATGTTCTTATAATTGTTTGTATTTCTTTGGTGTTGGTTGTGATCTCTCCTCTTTCATTCATGATTTTATTTATTTGTGTCCTTTCTCTTTTCTTTTTGATAAGTCTGGACAGGGGTTTGTCAATCTTATTAATTCTTTCAAAGAACCAGCTCCTAGTTTTGTTGATTTGTTCTATTGTTTTTTTAGTTTCTATTTCATTGATTTCTGCTCTGATCTTTATGATTTCTCTTCTCCTGACGGGTTTAGGCTTTCTTTGTTGTTCTCTCTCCAGCTCTTTTAGGTGTAGGGTTAGGTTGTGTATTTGAGACCTTTCTTGTTTCTTGAGAAAGGCTTGTACCGCTATATATTTTCCTCTCAGGACTGCCTTTGTTGTGTCCCACAGATTTTGAACCGTTGTGTTTTCATTATCATTTGTTTCCATGAATTTTTTCGATTCTTCTTTAATTTCCTGGTTGACCCATTAATTTTTTAGAAGGATGCTTTTTAGTCTCCATGTATTTGGGTTCTTTCCAAATTTCCTCTTATCATTGAGTTCTAGCTTCAGAGCATTGTGGTCTGAAAATATGCAGGGAATGATCTCAGTCTTTTGATACCAGTTGAGACCTGATTTATGATCCAGGATGTGGTCTATTCTGCAGAATATTCCATGTGCACTAGAGAAGAATGTGTATTCTCTTGCTTTGGGATGGAATGTTCTGAATATATCTGTGATGTCCATCTGGTCCAGTTTGTCATTTAAGGCCTTTATTTCCTTGTTGATCTTTTGCTTAGATGATCTGTCCATTTCAGTGAGGGGGGTGTTAAAGTCCTCTAATAATATTGTATTATTATTGATGTATTTCTTTGATTTTGTTATGAATTGGTTTATATAGTTGGCTGCTCCCATGTTAGGGGATATTTAAAATTGTTAGGTCTTCTTGTTGGACAGACCCTTTGAATATGATAGTGTCTTTCCTCATCTCTTATTATAGTCTTTGGCTTAAAATCTAATTGATCTGATATAAGGATTGCCACCCCAGCTTTCTTCTGATGTCCATTAGCATGGTAAATTGTCTTCCACCCCCTCCCCCCTCACTTTAAATCTGGAGGTGTCTTCAGGTCTAAAATTATTTTCTTGTAGACAGCATATTGATGTTTTGTTTTTTTTTAATCCATTCTGATACCCTGTGTCTTTTGATTGGGGCATTTAGCCCATTAATCTTCAGGGTAACCATTGAGAGATATGAATTTAGTGCCATTGTATGGCCTGTAAGGTGACTGTTACTGTATATTGTCTCTGTTTCTTTCTGATCTACTACTTTTAGGGTCTCTCCTTGCTTAGAGGACCCCTTTCAATATTTCCTGTAGAGCTGGTTTGGTGTTTGCAAATTCTTTCAGCTTTTGTTTGTCCTGGAAGCTCTTTATCTCTCCTTCTATTTTCAATGATAGCCTAGCCGGATATAGTATTCTTGGCTGCATGTTTTTCTCGTTTAGTGCTCTGAATATATCATGCCAGTTCTTTCTGGCCTGCCAGGTCTCTGTGGATAAGTCCGCTGCCAATCTAATGTTTTTACCCTTGTATGTTACAGACTTCTTTTCCCGGGCTGCTTTCAGGATTGTCTCTTTGTCGCTAAGACTTGTAAATTTTACTATCAGGTGACAAGGTGTGGACCTATTTTTATTGATTTTGAGGGGCGTTCTTTGCATCTCCTGGATTTTGATGTTTGTTCCCTTTGCCATATTAGGGAAATTCTCTCCAATAATTCTCTCCAGTATACCATCTGCTCCCTTCTCTCTTTCTTCTTCTTCTGGAATCCCAATTATTCTAATGTTGTGTTGTCTTATGGTGTCACTTATCTCTCGAATTCTCTCCTTGTGGTCCAGTATTTGTTTGTCTCTCTTTTGTTCAGCTTCTTTATTCTCTGTCATTTGGTCTTCTATGTCACTAATTCTTTCTTCTACCTCATTCATCCTAGCAGTAAGAGCCTCCATTTTTTATTGCACCTCATTAATAGCTTTTTTGATTTCAACTTGGTTAGATTTTAGTTCTTTTATTTCTCCCAAAAGGACTTTTATCTCTCTGGAGAGGGTTTCTCTAATATCTTCTATGCCTTTTTCGAGCCTGGCTAGAACCTTGAGAATTGTCATTCTGAACTCTATATCTGTCATATTACTAATGTCCATATTGATTAGGTCCCCAGCCTTTGGTACTGCCTCTTATTCTTTTTTTTGTGGTGAGTTTTTCCGCCTTGTCATTCTGTCCAGATAAGATTTGCTTTCTCCTCCTCTGGAATTCTGCTGTTCTCCTTGGTTAGTGAAGCTGGTCTTGGCTGGGTTTCTTGTTGATCTTCTGGGGGAGGGGTCTGTTGTAGTGATTCTCAAGTGTCTTTGCCCGAGGCAGAATTGCACCGCCCTTACCAGGGGCCAGGCTAAGTAATCCACTCAGGTTTGCTTTCGGGAGCTTTTGTTCTCTGAACACTTTCTGTAGAGTTCCAGAGGACGGGAATGAAGATGGCGGCCTCCCAGTCTCCGGCCCCGGAAGAGCCAAGAGTTCAGGGCCCCACTCCTCAGTGTGCCCTCAGAGAAAAGCGCCAAACCGCCCCCATCTCCCTGGCCTCTGGTCGCACTTGGAGAAAAGCGCTCAATCACTCGCGCTTGGAGAAATGCTCTCGGTTGCTTCCGTCTCCCTGGCCTCCAGCCACATGCTTGGAGAAAAGTACTCAGTCACTCCATCTCCGTGGCCTCCGGCCACGCTCTGAGCTCACCCAGCCTGTGCCCGGTTCAAGGTAACCCCGAGCTGAAAGCTCACTCCTCGGCTCTGTCACTGTAGCCGGCTTCCCTGCTCTAATACCTGCGAGCTCTGTGACACTCAGACACCCCCGGTCCTTCTGTGACCCTGTGGGACCTGGGGTTACGCTGACCCCGCGTGGGCTTCCCCCCGGTTTAGCCTTTGGAGTGATGTCCCTCCGTGGAGCAGACTTTTAAAAGTTCTGATTTTGGGGCGCCTGGGTGGCTCAGTGGGTTAAGCCTCTGCCTTCGGCTCAGGTCACGATCCCAGGGTCCTGGGATCGAGCCCCGCATCGGGCTCTCTGCTCAGCGGGGAGCCTGCTTCCTCCTCTCTCTGCCTGCTTCTCTGCCTACTTGTGATTTCCGTCTGTCAAATAAATAAAAAAATCTTAAAAAAAAAAAAAGTTCTGATTTTGTGCTCCGTTGCTCCGCCGCTTGCCAGGAGCCGGCCCCGCCCCACGCGGTCTGTCTTCCCATTGCTTTGGATTCACTTCTCCGCTTGTCCTACCTTTCAGAAAGTGGTCGATTTTCTGTTTCTAGAATTGCTGCTCTTCTCTTCAATTTCCCATTGGATTTGTAGGTGTTCGCAATGGTTAGATAAGCTATCTAGCTGATCTCCTGCTACCCGGTGTCGTCTCAGCCTGCTACTTCTCCGACGTCTTGACTCCTCCCCCCAGATAGTGAGTAATTCTATGAGGGCTATGAAGAGTTAGTAATTGTGTAAAGGGAGGAGGGTGGTGACCAATGAATGCTTTTTTTTTTATTTGGATGATGATAACTTGTCCATAATATTTGTGATTAAATCACTGAATCATATTTGTGTTTTATAGACTTTTTCATATGTCTCATATATTTTGAAATAAAAATACAAAAATAAATTTCAATGAAAATTTTAATATATTATTTTCACATCCCAGGGGATCATCTTTTGTGCTCCCTGAATTGTGACAACTTGGTCTGAAGATGAATGGATTAGACATTACCCAATGGGAACCAAATTTGTATAGAAATATGTATTTTATCAAGGTGATTCTGTTTAAGACGAATGCAATCTGTCTTCAGGATAATGATCTTTTATTGCATCATTTAACCTTTCTTCTCTATAGTGGAGACTTCTATTTCTTCCTAAAAATAAGTGGAGTCTTAGGAGAATGTATGATATTAAGAAATAATCAAAATGAACTCATTATCTTTTAAAATAGCACTGGTTTTTATTTTAATATATCTGACGAGTAAAGAAGAGTATGTAGACCTTAAATATGCTTGAAACTTAGGTATTTATGTTAAGGTGTTAAAGAATTAAGTTTATCTTATCACTATTAAGTTTATCTTATCACTATTAGCACATTATTATAATTGGTCCATGCAAAGACCCTGGTTTATTTTGCTTTATGTAACTTAATTAATATTTAATTTAATTTAATTTTATGCATTACTATTTACCTTCACTCCTCAATTTGATTACTATCCTGTTATTTATTTGTTATTTTGGATCCAAAGATTGATACCTCATTATTATTTTTATTTATGATTTTTTCAAGATGTAGATTTTATAATAAGGAAAATCGTTTCTAGCATTATATATGATTGTAGATGTATGTATCCACGTACTTTTGCCACTGCAAGGTTTTCTAGTATTTTCCTTCTTTTTTCTCTTGTTTCTTATATTTTGTATAGCCTGAGCTGTGATTTTCCGAGGTGATGATTTTCTAGTCAAACATAGGGATTTTGGCTCTTAGATAGTGTGGGTGACACAGTGGAAAGAATTTTTACCTGAAAATCGAATAGCTAGGTTATAATTCTGAATATGCCAATAATTTACTCTGAGAATTGGGGCAAAGCAGTTCCTCATTTTGGACCTGTTTCCTCATTCTTCTTAAAAACTGGTTATTCTAAAAGTCTGTCCCACCTGTAGTTTCCAGGTGTTAGGTTTTTATTTTATTATTATTATTATTATTATTATTAAAGATTTTATTTATTTATCTGACAGAGAGAGAGAGAGCGCACAGCAGGGGGAGTGGGAGAGTGAGAAGCAGACTCCTTGCTGAGCAGGGACCTCCCCCCCCCCCGCCCTGATCCAAGACTCAGTCCCAGGACCCCAGGATCATGGCCTGAGCCAAAGGCAGACACTTAACTCACTGAGGCACCCAGGCACCCCTGGATGTTTTTAAAAACAATTAAGATCAAGGGAAAAATGTAGACCAGAACAGCATTGCCAGTTTAGAAAATTTTGCCAAGTGAAATTTTTTTTTTCCCAAAAAGTATTCCCTAAACCAGGGTTCAAATCTGTTTCTTCATTTCTACCTTCTTTTCTTCTACAGTCATCCGTTCAGCACCCATTCCATTTACGACTCAGTTCTAAGGGCTCCTAATACATGATCTGCCCAAAACAAAATTCAATTTCTTCACCTATGAAGCAGTTCCTCCTCCTGTATCCCTGTTTAATTAGTAATATTACCATTTTACTTCTCATGGTTGAAATGTTAAAGTCTTTGGCTTTTCCTTTCTTTTGCCATCTGTTGAAAACTTCAACCAATCATAAAATCCCCTTCATTTAAAATAAAATATATCCCTCAAGCTGCCTCACTGGGACAGCCTTAACCTGCTCCCCGAACCTTTTTCAGTCCCATGTTGTACCAACCTCCTGATTATTTCTGATTCTCTCACTTACTCCTTTCTCCTCAAGTGCTTCTAAGCTGTTATTTTTCTGAAGATGGGATATGATCCCATCACTCATATACCTATATTTTCTCTGACAAATCGGTAAGAATTAATATCCAAACTCTGTTGGGTGTACTGAACCTTTCAAAGTTGTTTCCTTATTTATCTTTCTGGTTTTAATTACCAGTTTTCTGGCTGATACCACATCCCTTTCCCATATCAAATATTTTCCTATTGTCCAAACATACTCTTGCCATCCCTGTCTTGTTCATTCTTCTAGGAAATGTCTTTTTCTCCTTCTTTCCCTGATAAACTTTACCTCTCAATAGACCTTCAGAACTTCTCCAGGACTAATCATTCCCTCCTTTGTGCTCCACTTGCATTTAGCTCTGTACTGTTTTGGGGGAAAGAAAGTATTTTAGTAATTGCCATCCCAAGAGCCTTCTATCATTCTTAGAAAATCAGATGAATTAAAAAATATATTGATACCAAATAATCATTGAATTGTTGGCTTTCCACATTTTACAAGAGTGGGACTGCATATTAAGGTGTATGAAATCAGTTAAATAAGTATTGGACAGTGTTGCATTCTCTTTATTCAGCATAGTTCTTGTCACATAGTATATGCACAATAAATATTCTTGAGCAGGTGAGTTATTAAATGAGTATGTACTTTGAGCGTGACACAATATGGAAATACTTAATGACAGCTGACTTGGAGGTCTCTGAGAACCCCCTTCGTGCTCAAATCCCACACCCAGAGCCAGACGGGAAGACTTACCCAACAAAACTCTTATGTTGACAACTATGTTCTAGCACTGCATATTGTTTGAATCTTCAGATGGCAAGATTATCAACCAGAAGTTTTCCATGTAGAATAATTGATATGTTAGTGCATGCTATTGTTTTTACCGTATCATAGATATTAATGAGCCATGTCCATTGATAGAGCCTGCTGGAAGAAATACTGTTCCTGATAAAGCACACAAGAAGGAACTTTCTATATATATAAATAGATGGTTATAGGTGCTAGAGTCAGGGAGCTTCCTAAAAGAGGCAGACGTGTCACATATGTGGGACCATAAATATTTTTCCAAAGATATCAGGGTGATTCTTATGCATATCAGTGATTAATGACCTCAGTCTAAGGGACTAGAGTGAGAAATATGTCCCCTTGGCTGAGATAAATCCCAAAGAATATATTTCCCTCTAACAAGTTCTGGAGTTTCTTTTCCGCAATTCTAAAATGCTCTAACCAGGGTTAACAAAGGTCAACATAACTTTGAATACGTTTAATTGGAATAAAAGGAGTAATAAAATATCTTTCCCATTGTTTATGGAACACTTGCAGTGAATTAATTATCCTTTAGTTTCTGGAGGCTCCACACATACTAAAAATTCAAATTTTATGTGGGATTGATAGTTTGACAGAAACTGTTTTTAGGGAGAAGTAAAACAAAACACCCACGAAGATAGCAGATTTATGCACAAACTCTAGAATATTGTTGGTGCCTTTATGTAGTTTATAACAACTGTCTTTAGCAGCCAATTAAGAGTTTATGATAACCATTGATTTAAGTGTGAGCATAGAAGGAGTTAAATGTATTTAATATTTAAAATTAATCTATCATGTTTTCTTTTGAAGAAATATATGAAAAATTTCTCAGTCAATAAAAAGTGAATGATAATGTCCTCAGAAAGAAATCACTTTCTAGTTTATTCCCAGTTAAGGTCAGGATAATATAGTGTAGTTTTCACCTAAGATATCAACCTCATTTGAAAATTTACTTTCCAAAAATTTTAGAAACTTTGAATATTGGCTAAGGAGGCTTCATGCTAAATCTAACTAAGATTGATCCACCTGTACACTTTCCCTTACGAGAAAAAAACAAAAACAAAACAAAACAAAACATTATAAACTCCCTCAAAGTCTTCATAGCTAGAAGCTTTGTGCTGACTTTGGTGGAAGTAGACAGGACACAATACTTCCAAATTAATTACTTTGATCTAGACTACAATTAACCAACCTTAATAAATTCTTTTTCTTTGTTATGGTAGCTCCCCGAGTCAGTCTTTCCAGGGTTTCAAGTGGAAGAGAAACAAATGAGAATTGTTTACATTCATTTTATTCAAGGGGCTTAATTTTTTTTTTTCTTGTTTGAAAATTAGTGGAAGTTTCTAAGTAGAAGAAAGTTGCTTCTTCCTCTGGAGAATTTTGCCGGACACTGAATAAGATACTTCAATTCACAAAGGTGGATGGAGCCTTTTCAGTGTGGTCTCTCTATGCTAAAGGCCGTAGATAGTCCCTGGCTTGTTAGCTGTTTACATTTTTGCATATGAGAGAACTGCATCCTGAGAAGTTTTTATCCAAGTCTATAAGGGGAGCTTTGGGACTCTGAGCGAGAATCAGTCTCAAAATTGTTTCCTGACTTTCAGTCCTGTGTTTTGCACACCTCTGAAAATGGTATTTCAGTGAATTTTCTCATCATCTCTATACCAGAATCCCTTGATAACTGTTGAATTTCGATCATCAAATCTTCATGCAGAGAGTTATGGAAGAATCAGGTTTAGATGCAGTGTTGCAGATCATTTGTTTCAACATGCTTTCTCTAAGCTAAAAAAGAGTCTGTGTTTTTTTAACCCCAAACAAAAAGAGACCAAAAGGAAAAATGCTACATTATCTCCTAGAATGACTTATCAGTAGTAGACATTTCGGTAGTGGGAGTTTTTCATAACCTTCTTCCAAGAGCTATTTTCATAGGGATAGCAGGAGAGAATATGAAAATACTAGGAAAGACATACAGGGGGAAATAATCACTAGAGGTAAAAAGGTGTAGAAAGTATTGAAAATAAAATGTAATCACATGTATTTACTGCATTTTTTTTTTTTTCAAAATTGTTTCTAATCCTAAATCCAGGACCTAGGACCTGTTTGGTTTTTTCGTTGTTGTTGTTGTTGTTTTGGTTTTTGTTTTTGTTGTTGTTTTAATCAGGTTTCCTTATCAACACATTGACTAAAATTTCCTCACATTGTACAATATTTGTTGCAAATTCTATAGTGCTTTTGGGGTGGCGAGGACTTCTTTGTATAAGGCAGAATTAAGAATCACCTTATGTAGTTAGTAATAATAATATATAACTGCCCAATGTTATGAACCCTCATTCTACCTAGCTACTTATAACTGGATTTTAAATGCAGCTGATGACTATCTCCATTTTTAGATAAAAGTTATGTAAATCCTTCAAGAGTAATAGAGAGTTCTAATATTTGGTCAAAGAATATGAGGAGGAAAAAACACAAAATGTAAGGAAAGTCATGTGAGTCTGTAGAATGTTTTATTAACAAGAATCAATTCCTAAATTGTATATTTAATAAAGTGGACCATTGTGGGGACAAGACTAGGTTTGGAAGAGAGGATTCAGCTGTGAAATTACAGCACAGCTTCATGTAATTTCGTGCTCATTTTCCCTCACAAAAAACCCCATCAAGAAGAAAACATGTGTAACTATCCTTATTTTATAAAAGGGGAAAGGCATCCTAGAGTCACGTATTAAATTATTGCCAAAGTTGCTATAGTTCATAAAAAAGTAAGCCACTGCTGGTCAGAAGCCAATTAGATTTTGAATTTAAATATTCTGATTCTAAATCTGATGTTACTTGCACTATATGGAAATAAAGGTCTTAATATATTCTCGGGAAGATAAAGTAACAGGGACCAGACTTATCTTCCATCTGAAACAATAAAAAAGAGAAAAAATCGACAAAAACTATGATTTTTAGACATTAGACATCAGAGCAGTGATCCCTGAGGGAGAGGAAACAATGAGGTGAGTCTCTGATTGGCCCAGGTTACTGCAGCCTCAGGGACTCACTGAGTTGAGGAAAGGAGGGGAGACCAAGTGATTTGAATTTGCCCAGCAGAGTACTAGATGACAGAGAGAGAGAGAGACACAGAGAGACAGACATAGAGAAAGAGCTGTGTGTGTTGCGGGTTGGGGAGGGGGGTGGTGGGATCCGAGCATCTACAAATTTTCTCTTTGTTTTTTAGCTGAGTACTGATCAATGAATTTGAGACAACTATCCAACAGCTGGAAAAGATATGCAAAAGGCTTAGAGAAAGGAATTTACAGAGGTCTCAAAGGTTGGCAATAGTTCTTGTTTCCACCATTCAGAGGGACTGCAATTTTGTAATTAAAGGAGTTGGGATAGAGTACACAGAAATATATTGCCTCAGTAATGGGGCAAAACTAGTTCTGGACTAATGTCATGTCTGGTCCCACCTAAATGAGTATAAAAGCAAGATTTGAATGGATCAAACTGTTTCCAAGTAACTGTACCACTCACCTGAATAAAGATCAAGAATATTTACAGGAATATAAAAATGTGCAAGATCCAAAAATGTAGAATTCACAGGGTTTGACATCTGATCCAGAGTTACTAGGCATGCAAAGAAGTAGAAAATATGATCTGTAATGAGGGGGAAAAATCAATCAATAGAAACAAATCTATGAAAGATGCAGATGATAGTATTAGGACAAGAATTTAAAAACTGGGTGTGGTGCGTAAAGAATGAATTCTGGAATGCTGAAAAGAAATAAAATAAAATGAGAAAAAAAGAATTTTAAAACAGCTGTTACATGGTGTAGATGTAAGAAAATAGAAGAAAGATTATACATGTTAAGTAGAGATAAAAAGATAGAGATAAGACCCAAATCAAGCTTCTAGAGATGAAAACTACAATGTCAGAAATGACAAATACTCTGGGTGGTTCAAACAACAGGTCAGACACACAGAAAAAATGGGCAACTTGACATCAGTACTAAAAAAGATCCAAATTAAAACACAGGGGAAAAAAAACTAAAAAAAAAAAAAATGAACCCATAACCAACAACTGTGGGACAATTTCAGAGAGTTTTATGTACATGTAATTGCAGTCCATGTAAGAGAGGAAACAGAGGAAAAAGATATAATGATCAAATGTTTTAATTTTCCAAATTTGATGAAAACTATAAACTCCCAAAGAAGTTCAACACAGTATAAGCACAAGAAATATGAAGGAAACCACATTAAGACACATCAAAGTCAAATTGCTTAAAATTAGTCATTAGAAAAAAATTAAGTAGTCAGAAAAAAGTCAGAAGAATATGTTTAGAGAAGAGTAAAGATAATGATAGGCAGGAGTAACGTCTTCAGAGTTGTTGAAAATCAAAAAGAAAATCTCTGCACCTTGCACTCTTTACCCAGTAAAAATATATATATATATATTTTTTCTTTTTAAGGTAAGATTTTATTTTCTTACCATGTTAGGAATTAACATGTATTTTTAACTGTGTCCCAGTTATGCTTTGGGGAATTTTATGGATGCTGGGGCTAAGGTACCATTACCTTTGGGTTTTGTTTTGTTTTTTAAGATTTTAAAAAAAAATTTGAGAGAGAGAGAGAGAAAGTGCACAAGCAGAGCAGAGGGTGGTGGTGAGGAGCAGAGGCAGCAGGAAAAACAGACTCCCCGCTGAGCAGGGACTCAGTCCCAAGACCCCGGGATCATGACCTGAGCAGAAGGCTGATGCTTAACTGACTGAGCCACCCAGGTGCCCCTCACAAGGGAAATTAAACACATTTAAAACCTTAAAAAAGGAAAGAAACAAAACCTATCAAAATTATTTAATGCATGTAAGGCTGTGCTTAGAGTACAATTTACAGTGTGTGTGTGTGTGTGTGTGTGTGTGTGTGTGTGTAGATAATAAGGGAATATTATGGATATATACAAATAAGAAGGGCATGGAGCTGAGGTCATTGATTTAAATCTTCCTTTAAACAACAACAACAAACAAACAACAACTTTAAAATTAAGAACAAATTAAACCTAAAGTAAGCAAAAGAAAAGCAAGAGCAAAAATAAATCAGAAAAACAAGAGAAAATTAAAGAGACTAAAATCTGATTCTTTGAAAAGATCAATAAAATTGATAAATCTCCAGAGAACTTGAAAGGAGGAGATGAAACAAATTACCAATATCAGAAATGAGAGAAGAGACAACAGTACAGAGGTCACAGAGTTTAAGGATAAGGGAATATTATGGAAAACTTTATGCCCATATATGACAACTGAGATGAAGTATAAAAATTCACTGAAAAACACAAACTGCCGAAGTTCCTTCAAAAAGAAATGAATAACTGAATTGTGCTTTTTTCTATTAAACAATTTGAATTTTACTTAAAGAAAATTCTAGACCCAGGTGGTGACTTCTAGCAATTATGTAAAGATGAAATACTACCTATATTAGCAAACAACACAAACAGAATATGAGCAAGATATGTGAACAGATATTTCACCCAAAAAGGTACATACATTAAGAATAAACCCTTGAAAAGATGCCCAACCTCATGAGTCATTAAGAACATGTACATAAAAAAACAGTGTGATGTCATTACACACTAACTTGAAGACTTAAATTAGAAACCTGATCAAAACAATTATGCCAGGGACATAGAACCATTTCACCTCTTATACCTTGTTAGTGGGAACGTAAAAAGGCACAACCATCTTAGAAAACATTTATATACACACCAATGGCATGACTTGGCGATTTCAGTCCTAGGTATTTACCAAAGAGAGAGATGAAAGCAAGTTTCCACATGAAGACATGTATACACATGTTCATAACAACTTTATTTGTACTAACTAAAAACTAAAAATGACCCAAATGTCCACCAATAATGGAATAATTAAATAAATTATAATACATTCTTGTAATGGTATACTACTGAGCCATAAAAAAGAATGAACTTTGGTGATATCTAACAACAAGGGTGAAATTCAATATAATTAGGCTGTAAAGAAGCCAGACAATAAGAGTGCATACTCTATGACTCCATTTACATAAAATTCTAGAAAATTCAAATTAATCTGTCAACAGAGAAAGCAGGTTTGAAGTTGCCTAGAGATGGGAATTAGGAATACAGAGAGGCATGTGGGGTAGGTACAACGGTACACATGTAAACTTTGGGGATGATGGATATTTTTATTATCCCAATTATTGTGATGGTTTCACTGTGTGTGTCTGCATGTCAAAATTAACCAAAGAATACACTTTATATACATGCAGTTAATTTTATGCTAGTGTATTTCTGTAGAGTTAGGAGAAATTATTCTTGTCATATTCATGATCAGAATACACACAAATATTGTGTTGCTGAAACTATGTCCTATTTCCTCTCCCATATGTGACCAAGAGTCCCCTCCAGTAATCATGTAGCTTTCCTGTTGGGATCTTATAGACTACATTCTTTCATTGGAAAGTAGTTTGGGTTAAAATACCATTATTTAAAGATTCAGTATGTGTTTCCTATTAGAGTGGGCGAAAAGAGAGATTCTTGAGTGAGATTTGGAGGACAGAATTAAGGCAGTAGCCACTTTAGAACTCATCCCTATTGTAGCTTATCAGCTAGCTTATGGCATTGGTATGGGACAGTTACCTGTCCTACAAGGGCTCCTCCTTCCTCTGGGTCTTCTTTTAGCTCTTTCTTCTGGTCTAGAGCTGTGTTCACTTCCATAATGAAGAGCACCAGCTTCCCCTGCAGGGCTTCCTTACCCTCAAGATTACAGGCAACAAGAACTGACACGTATTTCAGTCCATTCTCATGAATTCTAGCTCATACTGTGGATGCAGGTTATGCTTGCTTTCCTGTATTTACACACATCTTCCCTTCCCAAATGCCATCCTTGGGGATTTAAGTCTCCAGCATCAGATTCTAAGTTTACATGAGTCTGAATTTTAGATGGGTAGATTTGAAAGCTTCAGCCACTTTGAAGAAAGTTTCATTTTCATCTTGGATCCTTGATCCTATTTCTTGAGAAGGGAAAATTTTAAGTATGCATTCACAATGCCACCACCCATGGAAGCCTGCCTTATTCATTTCCAGACTCACTTGTGGGTATATGCTGTGTCCTATAGAGACCTCCAGACCCTTACTTCTAATGGAGCAGATTTAAAGATGGCGAGGAGATTAAATCCATTACTGTGATGCATAGATAGATGATATGTAGATCGATCGATCTACATATCTAGCATGTTTACTATAATATTTCTCCCTCCATATTTTAAACATGGCTGTTTCACAGTGAAAAGGGAAATCCTTTGCTATTAGAAACTTTGATTATAAATACTTTGCCACACCCTAGTTTTGCAACCTTGGGCAAGTGATTTAACTTGCTGGGGCTCAGTTGACTTGTGTATAAAGTGTGGCTTATACAGTTCACCCTTTCATGTTGCAAACCTTAAAGGAGTTAAGTTATGTAAATTAATTGATACTGTGCCTGGAACATTGTTTAAGTTCTCATTAAATGTCCCTGCTATTATTTCATGTAACTAGTTGCAGAACACATAAAGTCACATCTCTTTTAATATGTTTCACTCATATGTGGAACACAAAGAAGTGAACAGAGGACCATAGGGGAAGGGAGGGAAATCCAGAGGGGGAGAAATCAGAGAGGGAGATGAAGCATGAGACACTGTGGACCCCGGGAAATAACCTGAGGATTTCAAAGGGGAGCATGGAGGGGCTAACAGGGTATTGAGGAGGGCACATGTTGTGATGAGCACTGGGTGTTATACTTACTTAATGATCATTGAACACTGCCTCAAAAAATTATTACATACTATATAGTGGCTACCTGAACATAATAAAAAATGAAACTGCAACACTTTAAAATTTTTTTTTATTTTTTTTAACATTTTAATTTAATTTTATTTTTTCAGTGTTCCAAGATTCATTGTTTATGCACCCACCCAGTGCTCCACGTAATATGTGCCCTCCTTAATACCCACTACCAGGCTCACCCATCCTCCCACCACCCTCCCTTCCAAAACCCTCAGTTTGTTTCTCAGAGTCCACAGTCTCTCATGCTTCATCTCCCCCTCCAGTGTACCCCAATTCACTTTTTCTTTCCTTCTCCTAATGTCCTCCATGTTATTCCTTACACTCCAAGTAAGTGAAACCATATGATAATTGACTTTCTTTGCTTGACTTATTTCATTCAGCATAATCTCCTCCAGTTCCATCCATGTTGATACAAAAGTTGGATATTCATCCTTTCTGATGGCTGCATAATATTCTATTGTATATATGGACTGTATCTTCTTTATCCATTCATCTGTTGGTGAATCTTGGCTCTTTCCACAGTTTAGCGATTGTGGCCATAACCACTATGAACATTGGGGTACATATGGCCCTTCTTTTCACTTCATCTGTATCTTTAGGGTAAATACCCAGTAGTGCAATTGCAGGGTCATAGGGTAGCTCTATTTTTAATTTTTTGAGGAATTTCTCCGCACTGTTTTCCAAAGTGGCTGTACCAACTTGCATTCCCACCAACAGTGTAAGAGGGTTCCCCTTTCTCCACATCCTCTCCAACACATGTTGTATACTGTCTTGTTAATTTTGGCCATTCTAACTGGTATAAGGTGGTACCCCAATGTGGTTTTGATTTGAATTTCCTTGATGGCTAAAGATGATGAACATTTTTTCATGTTCTGTTAGCCATTTGTATGTCTTCTCTGGAGAAGTATCTGTTCATGTCTTCTAAGGTGGGATTCATATCTGGGATGCAAGGATGATTCAACATTCACAAATCAATCAATGTGATAGAACAAATCAATAATAGAAGAGAGAAGAACCACATGGTCCTCTCAACTGATGCAGAAAAAACATTTGACAAAATACAGCATCCATTCCTGATTAAAACTCTCAAAGTATAGGGATAGAGGAAACATTCCTCAACTTCATAAAATCTATGAAAAACCTATAATGAATATCATTCTCAATGGGGAAAAACTGACAGCTTTCCCATTATATCAGGAACACAACAAGGAGGCCCACTCTCACCACCATAGTACTAGGAGTCCTAGCAACAGCAATCAGGCAACAAAAAGAAATAAAATGTATTCAGATTGGCAAAGAAGTCAAACTCTCTCTCTTTGCAGATGACATGATACTTTATATGGGAAACCCAAAAGACTTCACCCCCAAACTACTAGAACTCATACAACAGTTCGGTAATGTGGCAGGATACAAAATCAATGCACAGAAATCAGTTGCTTTCTTATACACTAACAATGAAAATATAGAAAGGGAAACTAGAGAATCAATTCTATTTAATATAGCACCAAGAACCTTAAGATGCCTTGGAATAAACCTAACCAAAGAGGTAAAGGATCTGTACTCGAGGAACTACAGAACACTCATGAAAGAAATTGAAGAAGACACATAAAGATGGAAAAACATTCCATGCTCCATGGATTGGAAGGATAAACATTGTTAAAATGTCTATACTGCCTAGAGCAATCTATACTTTCAATGCCATCCTGATCAAAATTCCACTGGCATTTTTCAAAGGGCTGCAATGAACAATCCTAAAATTTGTATGGAACCAGAAAAGACCCTGAATTGCTAAGGAAATGCTGAAAAAGAAAAACAAAGCTGGGGGCATCATGTTGCCTGATTTCAAGCTTTACTACAGAGCTGTGATCACCAAGTCAGCATGTACTAGCACAAAAACAGACACATAGACCAATGGCACAAAGTAGAGAGTCCAGATATGAACCCTCAACTCATGGTCAAATAATCTTCGACAAAGCAGGAAAAAATATACAGTGGAAAAAAGACAGTCTCTTCAATAAATGATGCTGGGAAAATTGGACAGCTCTGTGTAGAAGAATGAAACTTGACCATTCTCTTACACCATACACAAAGATAAACTCAAAATGGATGAAAGACATCAAGGTGAGGCAGGGATCTATCAAAATCCTAGAGGAGAACATAGGTAGTAACCTCTTCAACATCAGCCACCGCAACTTCTTTTAAGACACATTTCCAAAGGCAAAGGAAACAAAAGCGAAAATGAACTTTTGGGACTTCATCAAGATCAAAAGCTTCTGCACAGCAAAGGAAACAGTCAACAAAACAAAGAGGCAACCCACAGAATGGGAGAAGATCTTCGCAAATGACACTATAGACAAAGGGGTGATATCCAAGATCTATAAAGAACTCCTCAAACTCAACACCTAAAAAACAGATAATCATGTAAAACAGCCACACTTATTAAAGGTGTAGTGAGAATAAAATAATAACAAAAATGAAACAAACAAAAAGAACTTAGACCATCTGGCTCCGGAGTCTTCATGCTTCCCCATCACTGTGTCCTTCAGACAGCAGCAAGTCTGAACTAAGCGTCACAACCCACAGGAGGACCGCCACTCCTACCTGCAGTGCAGGTGCGGCTGCGTCTGGAGACTAGCCCACAGCGGCATACTGGACTACCAACCTGTGTTCCACTGGGGAGGAAGACTGCCTTGCCCTCCATCCGCATTCTGGAAAAACCACTGCTGGACCAGCACTGATGTCAGGTAGCAATCTACTGGCTCGTTGGAGGATGCGGGGCCGGGATTTAAGGTCACGTCTCTCTAAAGCCAGAGCAAGAAATGGAGGCCCACCTGCTGACTGGATTCTCCATGTCTGGATGAAGCATTTGCAACCGAACAGCCTCCTTTGTTCTGATTAAACATTCTTGGACCATTTCAGGGCAGCGGAGAGGGCCCCAGTAGGAAATTCTGGGCTTCTTGATAACCTGGCATTTGGGGAGCTTGACAAATTAATTATGCTACTGTGCTGTTTAGAATAAATGCTTTGTATTATCACCCAGTCACACATACATATGATACTTCTGTGGATTCGTGACCCTTCGTGAGTCGTTGACTTTAGTTACCCCACCGCACAAGACACGAATGTTCATGAGAAAGGATGATTTTTACTTATATATTTAATCTTCCCTTTCCCTGTGGAAGGCCTTAGAACTAGCCCTCCTTCTCTTCGTGATTTTGCCAGCACAGTGTATTTTTCCTTTATTTTGCAGTCTTTAAAACTTAACTTTGTGCTGAACACAATGAAACATGCTCCCACCAGTTCTGTCCCTTGTGTCTGTGCGGATTACCATGTAGATGGAAGGAGAAACCATGTTACGCATTCAGTTTGTGCTTCTGACCATCTGACCTACCCTAGGATTCAGCATTCCTAGATGTGGGTAAAACACAATTCTTAGGGGCCATTGAATGAAGTCAGCTTAGCAGGTACTGTCTGTTTTTGACCTCATTCCCTTCCTCTACCCCATAGGGAAGTCTGAGGAAGGAGAGAGCTGTTGCAGGCACAGAAATAAACCCATGAGTTAGGATGCTTTGTGTTGTAAGCCAGCTAAATTTAACTTAAGTTTAAAAAAAAAAGAAGAAGAAGGAATATGTCAGCATTTGAGTATGTAAGTGTGTATGTAGGTGTAATGAAAATGGAGCTTTTGTTCTAGGAGAACAATTGGCTTTGAGGACCTCCCTCACCTCTCCACAGTCGCGTGGATATCTTGAAAGGTCTCAGCTGTCAGTTCTACTATAAGAACACGAAATCACCAAAGAGAACTACACACTGCTGAAAGGAATTTCATTATGAATCAAGACTAGAGAAAAGCTAACCTGTTTATCACCAATTTGGATAGATTCAGATACAGCTGGAGTTTCCCTTGGCTAATTACGTTCTTTTCCATCTTGTTTTATTAAAGATAGGAACAAAGGAAGCCCTTCTGGAAGTAGCTGGCACTTTTTTACTACCTGATTTTAATGGTAATAGCAATACTTTCAGCAAGTAAGTGTTACTATTCAATTAATCTTTTTTTTTTTTTCCTTTTAGGATATTTGAACTTTGTTATAAATCATTTCTATCTGGTCAAGTGAAGTATATAAAGATGGGATCAAAAGAGATAGACTTTCAGATTTTCCACTGGATTTAAATATATTTATTACTATTACTCCTTCTAATCCTCTGTTTTTATGTCTGAGAATTGAGAGACTAGACTAGATTCTCAGTTATTTTCTCTACCCCCAAACTAATTATTATTTCATTCTAATACATGTAAAATATTACCCACTTTCAGTAATATCATTATATCATTAATATGACAGCCAAATTAATGCTATCAGTGAACTAATTCTTCCATACCAGGTTTCAGGTAACTCAATGTCAAAAAATGTTTTGCCAGCTCTAAAAACTTTTACCTACTTTCTTCATACTTATCAGTGTTGTAACAGTGAAACATGGCTGGGTGAGAGCACTGGTAGCCTGAAGAAGTATAAAAGAGGGAGATAGGCTGTATTTTCAATTTTATTAAAATTCTTATTTTCAACTAGCTGTATGCTTTTTATGCTTGGCCTAATTTCCTTTTGGCTATGGGCAACTTTTTGCAGGTTTTACAATGTCTTCATAAAACACAACCTATCCCATTATCACATTACATACCTCCATAGGCACATAATCTTTTGCTCAACTTAGAGGTGGGGAGATAAAGGCAAGAACAGTTTTCAAGGTTTTGAACTTTTCATTAATGTGTGCTTTGCTGGGCTTTGCTCCTAGTCACATATTAACTGATAGGTATAATAAAATATTTCAATCATTTTTATTTAGTGGTATCTGTATGTCTCTTATGATGATTAAGAATTATTTTGGATAAATGAATTCTTTTCACATGCCATTTTAATTTTGTTTTCATTGCTATAAATGACACACATGCATTGATACTTACTACGCTAATGGAATAAGGTAAAAAAACTCCATACTCTACTCATGCAAAGGAAGTTTAAGTACTTTTTTTCAGATAATTGAAACTTCTTTCTACTGGATGACAAAGAAACTTTTACTTACTCATATGTCCATATTTCCTGGGTTAACGATTTTCTTTTTTACTCTAAGTGTCAGTCTACTTAAATTTTAACTTATAATTTAACTCCCAGATTGGTAGGATGCAGTAGCCTTTGCATTAATCATTCTCCTTCACCCCTTTCCCTGCTATACCTCAGGATCATATCTAAGTGAATGAGTGTACCTAAGTTTGGGTGGAGAGAAGGGAGCCTTGGCTTGATGAATTGGCCCTTGGATTCTGGTTGATGATAGAATGGATTTCCTTAAGGTGGAAGATGAAATCCCTTTTCTCCTGGATGTTGACCAAGGCCTCTCTCTCAGCTCTGTAATTACTTGTCCTATGGTTCCCTCCATCTTCAAACCAGCCACAGAATGTCAAGTTCTTTCCACGCTCCAAATCTTTCTGCTGACTTCTTCTGTTCTGCCCCAAACAGGATAGTCTGCTTTTAAGTATTCTTATCTGATTAGGTCTGGCTCACCGGTATAATCTCTAGATCTTAAATCAGTTGACTTGGGACTTTACTCTAAATCCCTTCAAAGCAGTACCTAGATTAGTGTTTGAAAAGCCAAGGGAGTGGAATCTTGGGAGGACCGTCTTAAGAATTCTGCTTGCCACAGTTTGCCTTCTGGCCCCCATTAAGTCATGTCCCTCCCGAAACAAAATATATCTACTCCATTTCATGGTATCCCAAAATTTCATTTTTTTACAGCATTATTTTCAAGTCTCAAATCTCATCTAAATCTTGTCAGCTCAAAATTCTAAAATCTCATCATCTACACCATCTAAATTAGGTGTAGATGAGGCTAACTTTCTTCCCGGAGACTCTGGAAGAAGCTGCTTCCAAGTTCATTCAGGATGTTGGCAGAATTTAGTTCTTTGTGTTGTAGGACTGAGGTCCCCTTTCCTTGCTAGCTATTTGCCAAGGATTGTGCTCCCCTCCTAGAGGCTGTATTTCATCTACAACGTGCTTTTTGCCATACAATATAACATGTTTGTGGGTAGGCTGTGGAATCATTTTCATTGTTTCCAAAGAGTGGGGAAGGATAATACTGGCAGCCGTTTAAGAATTCTGCCCACCATGGATGGGATGCTTCTGTGGACTTTCTGGAATCCTTGTCTTTCTCTACTCCTGACTAAGTAAGCCTCAGATCTGTATATTCTTGGGTTTTCCCATACATTTCTACTGGCACTGAAAGACAGGTGGGGCAAGGACCTGGTATCTGATTTATTTATACTACCTTTGTCTTCTTACAATCTACTCAATCTGGCAAAGCAAGCTTTATAGTTGTTCTATTTTATTATGGCTTTCCTTAATGTAAAACCTTGCAGTTTTGTTTGTCACATTTGGTTCTCACTATGGTTGTCATAGGACAATTTGAATCCTGGGATTATGGAGTTCAAATATAACTATACAGTCATTCATTTCTAATATTTGTGAGGGACTCTAATGCTTCCTTATAAAATGCACAGAAAGTCTATAAGAAATAAATGGAGATTCATGTGATTGAATAAATATTGAAAATTAGAGAGAAGTTATATATGTGGCTACCAAGTGTTTAAATTCAAATTTGGATCAATGATTCTCTAGTGAATAGATTACTCCTTTAAATTTTTATCTTATCCTTGTAGGCTTGTGGTAAGTGCTCCCTAGGTCTGATTTCCAGGAGAGCTCTACAATCTGAGAAAGATCTTAGCGAAAACACAGATTAAAAGAAACTGTTCATGCGTCATTAGTTTAATAAACATTTATTGACTACCTACTATATGTCAGTACCTATACTTTGTTCACTGTTCTGGTGAATGAGATCATGAACAAACAAAGCAGATACAAAATCCCTGTACTCAACTATATAAGAAAGTTATATAGAATGTTAGAAAACAAATACTAACATGAAGCAAGATAGAAGATATCAGAAATGACTCTGGAATGTAGAGATTCAAGTTTATGGAAAATCTAACTAAGAATGTACTCTTTGAGCCAAGGCTTAAAGAATAAAAAGGAGGTTGACCTGCGACTATCTAGGAAATGAGGATTGTAGGCAAAGAATAGTATCACAAAGACAATAATGGGAATTTTCTAGGAACAGCAAAGGAGCAGTGGAGCTGGGATGGAGGAGGTGAGGAGGAGAGGGGGAGGAAAGGAGGTAAGGGGGTTGGGCAGGGTGGGAGAGAGGTCAGATAGGGACACAAATGTATTATAAAGATTTTAGATTTTCCTCTGAAAGGAAGAGAGAAACATTTGATGACTTTGAGCTAGGTTTGACATAAGAATATGGCTCACATTCTAAAGCAGTCATTTTAACTGCTTTATTGAGAGTACTTGTATGGGGCAAGGAAGGAAGCAAGGACCTAGTTAGGAGGCTACTGCAATGATCCTAACCAAAACCAAACCCAAACCCAAACCAAAAACCCCAAAGGTGGCTTGCACTAAAGTGTTAGAAGAGGAAATGTGAGTAGTAGGCAAATTGTTGATGTATTTTGAAGGTATCGCCAAGATAATTTTTTGAAGGATTGGCTATAGTTGTAAGAGAAAGATCTCAAGGATAAATCTAAATTTGGCCTTGAGCTGTCAACTAAGATAATACAGGTAAAAACCGTTTTCAGGGCTATCTGAGGTTCAGTTAGGATTATGTTAAATTTGAAATACGAGATATCCAGATGGAAAAGTTTATTAAATATTCAAGTACAATATTTTTTTTTAGATATTCACTTACAGGTATTTACTAGATACCCAAGTGGAAATGAATCAAGATTTCAAATGTGAGTTTGAGGTTCAAAAGAGAGGTGTGGGCTGCAGACATAAATTTGGGATTTATTGGCATAAAGACAGATCCAACAGAATCAAAAATGTGGTGAGCATAGATGGACTAGTGAATCAAGGACTGTGTTCTGGAACACTTCGATTTTAAGGGGTCAGGCAGAAAGGAGGAATAAGAAAAGAGACTTGATAAGAAGAGAAGAGCATGATAAGAGACTATCAAGAGGGTGTAGTAGTCTGAAAATCAAAGAGAATACATCAAGGAGAAGGAAGGAATCAAGGAAGGAATCAAGGAAGGGGTGATGGGTGCCAAGTATTGCTGGTGGGTCGGGTAAGATGCAGTATAAAAATTGACTGTTGGATTTAAGAAACTGAAGGTTATTGGTGACTTTGACAAAATTAGTTTCATTTGGGTATGGAATGATTGCTTACCTGGAGTGGGTTTAAAGGAGACTGGAAAGAGAAGAACAGAGCAGTGAGTTTGGATAGCTCCTTGATGAGCAACAAGAGGAAACTGCTGCTGAGAAGGAGGCCGAGTCAGGGAATTTTTCCCTTTTTAATGAGAGGAAAGCACAACATATTTCTGTGCTAATTAGAATAGCCATAGAGGAGGAAAAATTGATTTGCAGGAGAGAGAATTACTATGGCCAATATTAGAATTGTTGAGAGGACCTAGGATCTAATGCCCACGTGAAGGAAAGGGCTAATAACCATCGTTCCTCTATTCTACAGGCAGGACAGCAGAGCATGTGAGCACAGATATCACATGTCTGAAGGTAGATGTGGTGGTATTGTTGGCTTTGGCTTTCAAGCAAGGCAGAATGAAGTAGATGGAAGAAGTGGGAAAAAAATGAAAGTAATTGAAGAGAAATTAGGTAGATATATATATAGGATTCTATTGTTACTTCATAGGGTATGAATTTTACAGAAATGCTTTCACATGTGATTTTGTGACCTTACTCTTGTCCTCTGTTGGTAGAAAAGTGAGCCAATACACCTCCTTTCTAAGAGTTCTTTCACATGCTCTTGTGTGCTGGAACAATATTCTGTCACCTCCAGAAATGGTAGTATGTTCGGCGACAGGTATATACTTTAGTGCTATGACGTTCATAATTTATTTTTTTGGTAATGACTTTTAGTCAGTTTCACTAATTTTTTTAATATAGTTTTGTTTGTTTTTTTTTGGATGACAGAGCACTTTTGCAACCAAAGTCTTAAATATTTTACATAAAGAGAAATCAAATCTGTTAATGTCAGATTAATCAGCGTATTTACTCAGGCCACAGATCAAAACTGTGTGGTAACAGGGAACAAGAAGAAAGAATATTGCTCTCACAAAATAGTGCTATATGAAACTTAGCTGAATCATTAAATTCAACTCTTATAGTACAAAGTGGGAATTGGTGCGTTCAGATAAATTCTGGAATAAGAAGGCAAGTTGTTTTAATACATGTTAAATTCCTAAGAACAGGGGTGCCTGGGTGGCTCAGTGGGTTAAAGCCTCTGCCTTCTGCTCGGGTCATGATCCCAGGGTCCTGGGATTGAGCCCTTTATCAGGCTTTCTGCTTGGCAGGGAGCCTGCTTCCCCCTCTCTTTCTGCCTGCCTCTCTGCATAGTTGTGATCTCTGTCAAATAAATAAAAATCTTTAAAAAAAAATTCCTAAGAACAGACTTGAGGGACATAACTGGTTAGGCATATAGAAACCGTATAGAAATGTTATCTCTATCTAGTCTCATTGAGAGAAAGACGTTTATTCAGGTTGTCAGTTTCTTCCTGGTTCAATTTTGGGAGTTTATAGTTTTCCAGGAATGCATCCATTTCATCTAGGTTGCTTAGCTTATTGGCATATAACTGTTGATAATAACTTCTGATGATTGTTTCTACTTCCTTGGTGTTAGTTGTGATCTCTCCCTTTTCATTCATAATTTTATTAATTTGGGCTTTCTCTCTTTTCTTTTGGATTAGTGTGGCCAATGGTTTATCAATCTTATTGATTCTTTCAAAAAACCAGCTTCTAGTTTCATTGATACATTCTACTGTATCTCTGGTTTCTACCTCATTGATCTCTGCTCTAATCTTGATTATTTCCCTTCTTACGTGTGGAGTTGGTTTGATTTGTTGTTGATTCTCTAGTTCTTTAAGGTGTAGAGACAGCTGGTGTATTCTGGATTTTTCCATTTTTTTGAGGGAGGCTTGGATGGCTATGTATTTCCCCCTTAGGACCGCCTTTGCTGTATCCCGTAGGTTTTGGAGTGAAGTGTCTTTATTCTCATTGGTTTCCATGAATTGTTTAAGTTCTTCTTTGATCTCCTGGTTGATCCAAGCATTCTTAAGCAAGGTGGTCTTTAGCTTCCAGGTGTTTGAGTTCCTTCTGAACTTTTCCTTGTGATTGAGCTCCAGTTTCAAAGCATTGTGATCTGAGAATATGCAGGGAATAATCTCAGTCTTTTGGTATTGGTTGAGCCCTGATTTGTGACCCAGTATGTGGTCTATTCTGGAGAAGGTTCCAAGTGCACTTGAGAAGAATGAGTATTCTGTTGTTTTAGGGTGGAATGTTCTGTATATATCTATGAGGTCCATCTGGTCCAATGTGTCATTCAATGCTCTTGTTTCTTTGTTGATTTTCTGCTTCACTGATCTATTTCTGAGAGAGGCGTGTTAAGATCTCCTACTATTAATGTATTCATATCAATATGACTCTTTATCTTGATTTAGTTTTCTTATGTAATTGGCTGCTCCCATATTGGGGGCGTAGACATTTACAATTGTTAGATCATCTTGGTGGATAGTCCCTTTAAGAATGATGTAGTGTCCTTCTGTATCTCTGATTACCGTCTTTAGTTTAAAATCTAATTTATCTGATATGAGAATCGCTACCCCGGCCTTCTTTTTAGGCCCCTTGGCATGAAAGATGCTTCTCCATCGCTTCACTTTCCATGAGAGACTATGGACTCTGAAAAACAACCTGAGGGTTTTGAAGGGGCGGGGGGTGGGAGGTCGGAGGAACCAGGTGGCGGGTATTAGGGAGGGCACGGATTGCATGGAGCACTGGGTGTGGTGAAAAAGCAATGAATACTATTACGCTGAAAATAAATAAAAATTTTAAAAAAGAGAGAGAGAGAAAGACATTTATAAACAGAATTTTGTAGATATCCACATGCATTATTTGCACATTTACCTCACAATGTAGGCTTTAAACCTAAACACCTATATTGTAATTTTATTGGTAAACTGAAATGCTGTTATTAAAATACCACAGATCAATAGTTTAAATTAGCAGTACCATTTGAGCGGGAGAGCAATCCCTGTATGCATTTGAAGTTATGTGTTAAGGAAACTGCATGTTATTTAAAAGCTTACTAAACAAATAACATTAAATAGAGAAAACTGAATTACCTCTTCAGGCATGAAAATGTATTTTGTTATTATGAATAAGGAGTAAATTTCTATGCTATACCATTCCTTGCTATGATGTATTTTTCTTTAGTTTTTCTGCTGAATCCCAAATTCACCAACATAAACAAATGTATCCAACCAATACTCTATAATTTATGCTTTGGCAGCTGTATTTTCTCCTTCCTTTTCTTTTCTTCTCTTTTGTTTTCTTTTCTTTTTTCTTTTCCTTTTTTTCTTTTTCTTTTCTTTCTTTCTTTCTTTTTTTTTAAGAATACTCTTGCTCTTAGGGGCACAATGTAGGTTAGTACTGAAGGAAAACCAAAGCCAGAATTAAGTAAAACATGAATATATATCCAACACAATTATAGACTCAAAGGGACACAGAAGAGGGAAGTACAGAGTAGAGGAAAGCAGACGTAGAGGGGAGGCAAAAAATTTCCAGAAGGTGGTCCAAGTTTCAGTCTTAGCAATGTAAGTACTTTAAAAATGCTGTGCATATAGCAAGACAAAATAAAACAAGTTCATGACAGCAAATAATAGATGCTTGTGCTATGCAGTATTTTTCTGGATTGTATATGAGGTAATTAATTAAACTTACAGGATGTGTAGGACAAATAATGCAGTCAGAAATGTTCAAGTGATTCAGGATTTTCCTAGAAATATTCATTCTGCTAGTGAATATTGAGCACCTGCTAATCAAATTACTGTTAGAAATATTTTTTGTGCGTAGAATTTGTATTATTCCCTGTCGTGTTTGTTAGTGAAAGTAGGGATGATTAGACTATGGTGATCTAAGTCAAAACTTCTGAAATTATTTCTGTACAGGTCAAATAACAGTATGAAAACCATTTCAATAGAACAAAATGTACCTTTAAAAAATTATGTCAATCACCGTACAGCACCTCATTTTTGGTGGAGATGTACCTTTAAATATAAAGTTTTAAAAATTTATCCTTCATTTAAAGAAAATAAATTCTACTGACATTGACCTATAGATTTCTTCTTTTTGTTCCTCTGTTTTCCACGTTAACTTTGTACATATCTACAAACTGTATGTTGTTGCTTGCATGCTTCACTTTGTTATTAGGTTAAGATGTTCCTGAGGGCAGATACTAGGTTCATTGATCCTGATAACTTAATGTGACGTATTCGTAGTTTTTAGCATGTATGTAGGAGCTGTACTCTGTGGCACAGACTCACCGATAGCAAGTAAACCCCTGTGTAGTAAACACCTAAAAAGGCTTTAAAAACTGAACACGTATTGAAACCACAGCCTACAGAAAGCAGGTTGGAACCTAAGGACTGAACTTAACCAGGTCTTGATAGTCAAAACAGAAATAGTATCATTCTCTATAAAATGGCAGTAAAACACAGACCTTTGACATAATCTACAAAATGCCCAAAATGAAATAAAAAATCACTGCATACAACAAAGCCATGAAAATCTCAACTCACATAGAAAGACAATTAGCGCATGCTAATATTAAGTGATATAGATGTTGAAATGATCTGATACAGACATTAAAACAACTGTTGTAAAAATGCTTGAATGATGATCATGAACACTCCTTAAACATCTGCTAAAATAGATAAGCTCAGCAAAGAATAGAGCAAGTGAAGAACCAAATAAACAGAAAACCATCATAACCAAAATTAAAAAAACAACTCACGGGAAGCTCTCAACAGGAGAATAAAGATATAAGAGAAAAGGTGAGTTAACCTGAAAATAAATCAATAAAAATTATCAATTTTTTAAAAAAAGATTTTATTTATTTGTCAGAGAGACAGAAAGAGCGAATGAGCACAAGCAGGGGGAGCAGCAGGCAGAGGGAGAAGCAATCTCCCCACGGAGCTTGGAGCCCGTATGTGGGACTTGATCCCAGGACCCTGGGATCATGACCTGAACTGAAGGCAGATGCTTAATGACTGAGCCACCTAGGTGTCCCCAAAATTATCAAATATTAATAGAAATTTAAAAACTGAAAAAAATCAACAGAGCTTGAAGTACCTGCAGGATAATAATACAATATCTTCTGCTCATGTTATTGGAATTCCAGGAGTATAGTGTTGAAAAAAACGTTTGAAGAAATAATGAAAACTTTTCAAATTTAGCAAAATACGTAAAACTACAATTCAAGAATCTGAGCAGACCATCAGTAGGAAACCCAAATAATCTGTGCTCCTACATAATAATCAAATCACTGAAAACTAAAGACAAATAAAAGCCTTGAGAGCAATTCCTAGAAAATGACAACTTTACTTGTACGGGAACCAAGATTCTAATGTGTGAATGGTCCTCATTGGAAACGATGACATCAGAACAGAATGGCACTTCATTTTTAGTCTTGAAGAAAACTGTTAACCCAAAATGCTATGTCCAGTGAAAATATCCCTCAGCACTGAAGATAAAATAAAACATTCTCAGAGGAAGGAAAACTAAGAATATTGAGCCAGGCAAACTGACTTACAATAACTACCAAAGAGAGCTTTTAAGACAGAAGGAAATGAGGGGCGTCTGGGTGGCCTAGTGGAATAAGCCTCTGCCTCTTGCTCAGGTCGTGGTGTCAGGGTCCTGGGATCGAGCCCCATATCAGGCTCTCTTCTCACCAGGGAGCGTCCTTCCCCCTCTCTCTCTCTGCCTGCCTCTCTGCCTACTTGTGATCTCTCTCTCTGTCAAATAAATAAATAAAATCTTTTTAAAAAAAGACAGAAAGAAATGATACTGGAAGGAAAACTTGGGACATCACCAAAGGAAGGATGCTCAAAAGGAAAAGTAAATATTGGGTACATAGAATAGCCATTTTCTCAAGTTCTTTAATATGAGTTTAATGGTTTCAGGCTATGCATATGTAATTTATATGACAATTATAGCAAAAAGGGACCTAGAAAGTGATAGTACTTCCACACTATAACAAAAGTGGTAAAATATTGATTCTAAATAGAATGTAAAATTACATACGGATTTCATAATCCCTAGAGAAGCCATTAAAATATGAAAAGATGTATAGTCAAAATCAAACTAAATAAATTAAAATGGAATGCTAAAGATTTCTAAATAACCCAAAGGAAAAAAAGAATAAGATAACAGATGGAATATACAGTAAAAATGAAGTGGCAAAGCTAAATCTAAACATACAGATAATTACATTAAAAGCAAAAGGACTGAAACACCTAACAAGATCAGAGAGTGGAAGAATGGAATTTTGAAAATATTCAGCAAGTTTGAGAAGTTTCCTACCATTAGTTTCTCTCTCTCTCTCTCTCTCTTTTTTGTTTGTTTGTTTGTTGACTCCTTCTCTCTCTTCTGTGGGACTCCCACAACATATATGTTGGGACACCTGCTGTTATACCACAGGTCCCTGCATTTTTCCCCCCAATTTGTTGTTGATGTTCTTTAGATTGGATGATTTCTATTCATCTATGTTCAAGTTCACTGATTACTTGTCATGTTTTAAAAGATTTATTTCTTTATTTATTTATTTGTCAGAGAGAGAGAGAGAGAGAGAAAGGGAGCACAAGCAGGGGGAGCGGCAGATAAGGGAGAATCAGGCTCCCGCTGAGCAGGGAACCCGATGTGGGATCATGACCTGAGCCAAAGGCAGGCACTTAACCAACTGAGCCACCCAGGTGTCTCTCGTCATGTCATTTCAAGTCAGCTATTGAGCCCATCTAGTGAGTTTTTCATTAAAATGATTGTACTTTTCACGTCTAGAATTTCCACTTGCTTCTTTTGCTTTATTGATATTCCTTACTGTGTTATTATCATGATATATTTCTTTATTCCTTTAAACTTGGTTATCTTTAACTGCTGAAATATTTTTGTTGTATCTGCTTTGAAGTCTTTCTCTACCAAGCCAAATATCTTGGTCTACTGAGTGACAATTTCTGCTGATTGCTTTTTTCTTTTTTTTAAATACTCAGAAATGGTCCCGACTTCTGGTTCTTTGCCTTCCTCATCTTATTTTGTTGAAAACTGGTTATTTTAGGTCATTTAGTAACTCTGTATTCTTTTTTTCCCTTGAGAGTTTTTGCTTTTTGCTTTGTTGTTTATGTATTTTAAAAGTAACTCGAGTGGACTTTATCTGTGGATTTTTCCTCCTTTGTGTTGTACAATCACTGCTGCCTCTCTTTAGATAATGGGGATGAGGATGGTTTTTAAAATTTAGGGGGATTTCCTGGATGTCTTTGTGACCAGCCAGTGATCCACTGTAGTTGCGCTGTTGTGCAGAAATGCTTTTGAGGGGTAAGGTTCCATCCTCTGCTGGTCGGTCAGTATGTGGGTTTGAAAGTGCACCCAAAATTCAGGTGATTTTTAAAATTGCCTCTGTTTTGTAGTTTTGCTGAATTCCCTCAGATCTTTCCTACACACACCTGAGATAAGTGCCTGAGATGAATGGAGAGATTATGAAGCCTCACCAAATTTCTAGCTCTTTCTCTAGTCTACTGTGTGACCTGAGACTATAGCCTCAGGCTAAGGTTGCTGAAGCTTCTTGTGTCCATTCATTTTCTGTTGGGTTTGCTACTTGCACTGACAGTGCATCTGAGTGTAGGTGTCCGCCTTTCACTCTAGACTAAGTCAGCCCCCCCCGGCCACTTTGCCTCTGGTGGTCATAACCAGTGATGGCTCGATAGAACAACCATGCTGTTCAAGGTGATGTGGGAGGTGATGGGAGCCCCGGGCATAAATGGTGTCGACACCCACAGCTCTTACCTGAAGTTCAGCAGCTCTGTATGAATGACAGCTTCTCAATTTGATGCTTGCTTTTAGTTGATATCCAGATCCCTGATATGGTTGTTTTGGGAAGTTCTTATGTAGTTTTACAGTTTGGAGAATTGACAAACTCTTCACTCATTCACAGACGAAAGTCCCAAATCTTTCCATGTTAGTTTTGTCTACCATTAAGTTCAGTCGCATTAATAACTCATTTTGCTTTTGGTATTATTGTTATTATTTTTCTTAATGCCATTTATACAGCTAATGTTAATTTAGGCTTATCCTCATCATACTTATTTCCACCATTGCACTTCTAGGCATTTATCCTAGAGATATGAAAACACACTTTCACCTGAAGCCTGCACATGAATGTCCGTAGCACCTATATAACCTCAAACTGGAAACAACTCAAAAGTCCTCCAATGGGTGAATAGTTAGGCCAATTATGGTACATCCATACAATGAAACACTACTCAGCCATAAAGGAAACAAACTACAGATGCCCAGTACAACTTCGAAGGATTTCAAGGGCCACATACTGAGTAAAAACAATCACGAAAGTTATAAATGAGCCAACTATTAAGGGTGAATTCTCAAGTTACATCAGAAATTGAGGAAATTCAGTACTGGGGAAGGTGCCATGTTTTTAGCTTCCCATGTATTTGCCAGAAGATTTAAATCCTATGCAAATATTATTAACATGTTGGTCTCCCAGCTGATTATTAGGGCATTAGCAGGAATATGCAAGAATTTACTCCTTCTAAAGCATCTTCACTACTGAAATTTGAGTACCTTAGAACATTTGAATACAAAATCATTGAAACAAAATGTAGGCAGTAAGTTGCCTCCAAAAAAAAATATGCTGCATGAATCCGTTTATATAACATTCTTTTTTTTTTTTAAGATTTTATTTATTTATTTTACAGACAGATCACAAGTAGGCAGAGAGGCAGGCAGAGAGAGAGGAGGAAGCAGGCTCCCCGCTGAGCAGAGAGCCCAACGCGGGGCTCGATCCCAGGACCCTGAGATCATGACCCGAGCCAAAGTCAGAGGCTTTAATCCACTGAGCCACCCAGGCACCCCCCCGCCATTTATATAACATTCTTGAATAACAAAAGGATAGAGATGAAGAGTAGTTTAGTGGTTACTTAGGACCAGGGGAGAGGAGCTACTTTGTGTGACGGAACAGCTCTGTATCTTTATTTTGGCCGTGGTTACATAAGCATATACATGTGATTAAACTGTGTCGGATTCTACACACACACTAGGGATTGCACGGAAAAATTGCTGAAATCTGAGCAAGATCTGTAGTCTACAAACGAGTATTGAATTGGCACCAATTTCCTGGTTTCTAGTAATTATTGTACGACAGTTATGTAAAACTTGATAACATTAGGGGGACCTGGCTGAAGATTCACGGGTCTCTGCTACTTTTGTTGCAGCTTCCTGTGAATCTAGAATTATTTCAAAATAAAAAGCTTTTAAAAAGTGAAGAGAAAGGTAGTTTCTGAAATTATTAAAGTATCTCAATTAATATGATACTTAATGTTGAAACATAGCACGCACCGCCATCATAGTGCTGCCTAACCAGGTTCCTATTTCATATACTTCCTGAAGAACTATTTCACTTCATAAATAGGCTCTGTATTCCTTTGGACAATATGCTCCTTTCCTTTCATGGTGCTGTGCCTTTTCAGAGTTGCAGGAGATCGTTCTATGTCTAGATGCATGCCTGAAATTAATAGGATTTAGGATCAGGAAAAAAAAAAAACAAAAAACAACTGTTCTCAGCAGGCCCCAGCTCTGATGCCACCGTGGAAGGGGCTGTGTATTTGTATTTGTATTAGAAACTGAGAATTGGCATCATTAAGACTTAGAAAAAAAATTTGAGGCAGATTTTAAACATTTTAGCTTCTTTATTAATATTATGGAGGCTACAGAGAATGCTTTTCCTCTTATGCTTTAGTAACATATTAAAGGTGCATTCTTTCACTGGGCTATAGTTATTCATAAGTTAGTTCATACTTTACACCTGCAAAAAAGACATCTTTAGGCAAAGCTGCATTGTCTTCAATATGAATTTTAGAAAGCCATGTTAGTGATGTTAGCATTATATCCAATATAAAAGTTCTCAAAATACAACAGAATACATTTACAAAAATAGGAGCAATTACAACTCTTTATACAGTTATAACAAAGACAAATGTATTTTATATATGATGGTATAATTTTCCCTAGGATTGTAAAATTTTTATAAATGACATCTCATTGCTGCAGATGGTGGGAATTAGGATAGTAAATAGGACATTTCCATGTCATTCAGAATAGAACAAAATAATAAAGCTATGGTCTCCTTTTGGGGATCAAGATATGAGAATTTGGGGCATCTGGTTGTCTTGGTCCATTAAGCCTTCAACTCTTGGTTTCAGCTCAGGTCATGATCTCAGGGTAGTGAGATCAAGCCCCACATTGAGCTCCTCACCCAGCACAGAGTCTACTTGAAGATTCTCTCCTTCTGCCCCTCCCCCAACTCTTAGTCATACATGCTTTCTCTAAAATAAATGGATAAATCTTTAAAAACGAGATATGAGAATTCTACAGCTACTTCTGACAGGACCAGAACTGAACTGATAATAATGAGATCTATCACATTAATTTTTTGACTCCCTCTAAAACCGATAGCCCTTATTTGTTTAACATTTCTTTAGTTGGATGCATAGACAAATACATTTTTATTACTAAAGTTTCAAGCTTGTTCAAATATATAATTTATTACTGTAAATTTTCTGAAAAATTCCCTGAAAGGCATTTAAATTACATACATACAATTCACTCTACTTGTCCCCAGTAAAACTGCACTACACCATGCTTTTTGTCTCAGAATATCAGCTGCTTATGAATGACAACTTTGAATGACAGCCATCTGGCTGGTGCATCTTGTTGTTCATTTATCCTCCAAAACTTATTCAGCTTGCACTTTTCCTGTTGCATAAGATATGTTAGTTAACTGACACCCTGTTTCCAAAATATTCCACTAATGTGGGATTTCATACTGGGAAGCTACCGCTAATTTAATCTTTAATTTGGTTCTGATTTCTGCCCTTCATTGTTGTTTTTTCTTTGCCCATGTATATGCCATGAAATTAATTGTCCATTGGGTAGATAGTAGACAGAAAGTATAATGGCATGAACCTGGCCAAGTTATTTTTTAAAAAGATAGTCACTGGGCGCCTGGGTGGCTCAGTGGGTTAAAGCCTCTGCCTTCGGTTCAGGTCATGATCCCAGGGTCCTGGGATTGAGCCCCACATCGGGCTCTCTGCTCAGCAGGGAGCCTGCTTCCTCCTCTCTCTCTGCCTGCCTCTCTGCCTCCTTGTGATCTCAGTCTGTCAAATAAATAAATAAAAGTCTTAAAAAAAAAAAAAAGATAATCACTAGCAATGGATACCCTGGAAGACAACTGGTCAACCCCAAGGGGTAAACACTGGACATAGTACATAAGACTGAGTAGATGACAGCACAGTTGGCTACATGACTATGCCAAATTCTTGTGGTTTCTAGAGATTCTGGAAGTTTCCAATTGTTTTGTGACAACTTGTAAGCATGCATAATTCTCAAGAAACAGGAGGCAGTCTTATCCAGTCAGTTAGGAAAGATTCTGCAGTTCTCTCAGAGGGGACAGGACCATTGCTTTTGAGGTGTTCCATTTTTATCTGGAAAATAAAGAAAATAACGATGAAGTGGAAAACTCAGGTAGTAAAGACGTAACCTCATTCAACACACACCATGTGACCCATTCCATTTTTACTTGTAGTCCACCATTCCTAACACTTAGGAAAGATCTGAACAGAACCCAAGTCCACCAGAACACTTAGGGCCATATAATTGGAAAAGGTTTAAGAAGCAGCAGGGTTGTCGTCTGAATTTTGCTGTAAATGATGACAAGAAACTAATGTAGGCAGTAAAAAAAGACTGCCCCAGGGATGATAATTTGGTCAATGGAGAGTTTCAACTACCTCTTTACTATTTTAGTGCTCCGTGGCCACTAAACCTGAGTCACGCATGGCTACTGTGAGCACTAACTGACAATGTGGCAAATGCCTCCTCCAACACATGTACTTGTAGGATTAGCGAAGTAAAAAAAGCTTTGGAGTGACTGTTCTGAAACTTCCTGACCAAAAAACCTATGTGGGACTTCGTCTTCTTCTGGATTTAGGACATAAAGTGAATAGAAACAAGGAAAGGAAAATGTCTTGAAGATTCCTTGGCTAACTCAGCCAATACTAATGGGAGAACTTAAATATCTATATATACTTACATATGCTTTGTCTCTGAATTGGAGAATATTCTCTCATGTATGGAATTAAAAGCAGCAGTAAGTTTCATGTTTTCAGAGTTTACAGCATATACTTTTGACAGTCTTCAAAACTCCCCCCCGCCCCAAAACCCACTTTTTTCTCTTTTGTGAAGGTGCCAGGCATCTGTTAAGCAATTGCAAAAATTTTAGTGATCCCTAAACATACTTTACATGAGGAAAATGTTTTTCCTTTAGGGGAAAAATTACAATTAAAATCAATTTTATTCCTGCATTCTCCTTGGACTTATAATATTTTAGTTGCCTTCCTTTTTATTAAAAAACCTGAATTTTTATCAGCTGAAAAAATTGGAGCATAGAAATATTTTATGCAGAATTTGAATTGCTAATTAAGTGTGGGATTTATTTTAGGATTGTAGTTTCTGAAATAGTGGAAATAACAGCTGTGACTGTTTCATGTTGTGCATTTGAGACTCCGCACTCTTAGGCAAAATGGGCAGAGTATAAAATAGCCCATCTCTAATATGGGACACTTGAATTTATTATATAGTTCTCGCTACACTGAGAGAAATTGACTGATGTTCTCATTTTGCTGTTAGTAACAAAACAGTTCTATCTCCCTCCCTCGTTCCCTCTTTCTCTCCTTCCTCCCCCTCCCCCCCTCTCTCTTTTTTCTCTCCCCTCTCCCCACTACATCTTTCTCTCTCAATCCCCTATTTAGGGAATCGTTTTGTGGAAAGCAGTTGGGGATTCTGAAGGATTTTCAACTTTAACCCCACAGAAAACTTCCTTTAAAAACAGAGAGTGATTCTGCAGGATGAGTATAAACCTATTTTGTAATATTGTCTACATTTTAAAAGGAGTTCTACTTTTCAGGAGACGTCTGAAAAATCTTAAAGCTTTCTTATACTTACATAAAAACAGGCAATAAGTAGGACACAGTAATAGAATCTGCAAAAGACATTCGTTTGATTCTATTTTTGCCACTCTGGGTTCGTGGGAATTCCTTAAACTCTGTCAGCCTTAGCTTGGCCTTATCTGCAAACTAAGAAAAATAATAACTATAATGCAGAAGATTTTCTAAAGATTAAATAAAACGATGCATGTGGAAGTCATTGTGTAGACCTTCCTTGTGTCCTGAGTTACATACAAATACACCGTAGCCACGGCACAAACCTAAGATCGAAAATCGGATTCCTCAGGCAGAGAAGGAGACAAATGACATAGGGAGGGGCCAACTCCTTAAATAATGTTTTATTGATTTTAAAAAATCTGTAGCAGGTTTGCCTGATGTCAGGATTGGGCAGAGGAGAATGATTGGTTCCTTGGTGTTCATTTTATTAGTCTGTCTATTTTGGGGTGTTTGGAATATTTCAAAATGAAAATGGTGAAACAGATTGGTGGAATAGAACCTGAGATTGGGCCGTGGTAAAGTGCTGACTTCTTCTTTTTTTTTTTTTTCTTCTTCCTCTTCCTTTAAATTAACCTTTTTACTGCCTTAGTGATGAAAGAGTACATTTAGCTTTATGTGAAAGTGAGCTAAAATGAAGATATGGAAAGAAGAGAAGGGAAAGTGCTTACATGAAGTTAAATTGTTGCTCTTAAAGTACCAGTAAAGTAAATTTTCTGGCAGTGGCATTTTTTGTTTTCAAGTAGAAGTGGCCACCTATATAGAGAAATAAAATGGAAAAAAGACTTTAAGAGTTTGACATCTTCTCCCTCAGATTAGAAAGTCTGTTTTGTAAATTCTGGTGATTAATTAAATATGGAGTAGACGCCATTGCATTACATTTTAATCAAGACAGCAAGAAAATGGTACATCATGGCTAGATGTTTATGCATTGCTCAAATTTCACTTAGAAATATGAAAATTGGGAGCGCCTGGGTGGCTCAGTGGGTTAAGCCTCTGCCTAGGGCTCGGATCATGGTCTCAGGGTCCTGGGATTGAGCCCCGCATGGGGCTCTCTGCTCTGCAGGGAGCCTGCTTCCCCCCCCCCCCCCCCCCGCCACCCGCCTCTCTCTGCCTGCCTCTGCCTGCTTGGAATGATCTCTGTCAAATAAATAAATAAAATCTTTAAAAAAAAAATGAAAATTGTATTAGCAATAAAATAGAAAAATATTTCTCCTGTTTAAACTTGTATGTTTGCCTTTCTTTGTTTTAAGCAGTGTCACAAGCCAACAGAAGGGGAATGAAACCAGTTTGGACAACGTCTCTTAGAAATTAGAGGTGAAGGCAAAAGTAGCATTCCAGTACCGAGGCCTTGCAGTCTCAGAGCTTTATGAGTGAGAGAGGGAGGAAAAACAATTATAAATAAATACGACTTGGTGGGTTGCCAAGCCACAGAGCCTTATAAGAAACAGCATCTCTATACCGTGGAGAGGGGGAGACGGCCTAGATTATCAGATGATGAGCAGACAGTGAGCCGTAGGAACCAGGCCTCTTTGAGCAGGAGCACAGAAAATGTATCATAAGGTGTAGAAATTTAAGGAGCCTGTTGAGAAAAAAACCATAATGCGTAGAATTTACCTTAGCTTAAAACTGAATATGCGGTAACCTGCTATGTAAACAGAATGCTGTTTTGCATGAATTCACAATATTATAAAAAGAGAAAGAAAATGAACAGTAATATTAATCTAGTTGAATCCAAAAATCCTAGCCAAAAAAAATTTTTTTTTCTGATAATTTTCAAGTGAAGAAGATTTGAATCAGGCTGGGATCCCATGAAAACCAGCCTCCTGGGTGACAGTCAGCCTCTGTCTAGATTCCTGTGGAGCTATTTGGACGACTGAGGCAATATACACTTAATTTCTCTGAGATAAAGTCGGGAAGCTTTGTTTTCTGATCTAATGAATTCTTTTCACAGCAAGAGTCTAGAAATGCTCGTGTGAGTATTTCCAAAGCCTTCTTTAGGTCTTTGGGAACCACTCCTGGGGTTTCCTGCGTAACCCTCCAGCCCTACCTGTTCAGAGACTCACTAAGATAAACTGAGCCAGAGGCTTCACCCGCACGTTGACATTTTAAGTCTTTGGCAGGCTGCCTGAGAAAAACGATTCTGGATGAATTTGTCTCCAGAGATTCAACAGTAATATTCCTGAATGGGGTTAGAATCACATATTTCAGAAATAATTAGAAGAGTACATAGAGTATTTTAAACACTAAAGGCAGAGCGCCTCAGTGTAAAGGGTTGGGGTCTGACCTCCACGTCACCGTGTGACTTTGTGCAAACTGCCTTCTCCGTTAATTGTTGGGAGAGGTTTAACTCCTGTGTTTATGTGAATTTTAAATGAGTCCTATAAGTGCTTGATATGACTTGTTTCTCTATATTAAACATTTCTTCCTGGAGATGCTCAGTGCCTTGGAGTAATCCTGACCAGTTTGAGTCTTTTACATCATGTTATTTTTTTCATAGAAGCATAGAATGACAAGGTAGGGAGAGAGTTTAGGGTAAATTGGTTCACTTATTATTTTACTTTAAAAATTCCCTTTTTTTATTAGAACATTTTTGGTGAGTGGTCATCTAATCTCTGAGTATTTTTCATGGCAAGGAATACACCACTTTACATGGTTACTTGTCTCACTATTGGGCACATTTTCTTCAACTAAGAGGAATTATGTCTCTAATGTGAGTTATATTATAATTTCCAGGGAATAGCAGTTAGTCACATTATATTTAATTTGATTTTTTCCTGACCACTCCCAACTGGCATCTGAAAAATAAACTTTTAAAAAATTTTCTTGATGTTAATAATAAAGAGAGAACAAAAGTACTAATAACTTAAATGTTAGTTTTTTATTCTGTATCAGTAACGTTTAAACATTTTTAACACCTGGGTTTGAGAAGAGGATTCTACGGTTGCATAATGGGTTCTAACTTGCAAAATCCTACAAAACGTGGGAAATTCTTCTCAAATCAATGCCAACATTTCCAAGATCACTACCACCACCAATAAAACCTGTCAGACTGAATCATAGTCACAAAAGAAATCTTTTTATGGCCTTGTCGTATTACCCAATAAGTCCAGAATACATTGCCTTGATTGTTCCCGTCCAGTATCTATGATAGAAAGATAAAATGAATATTACTTTCTTCCAGGTGCCAAATGGAATTAGGTAAAATAACTTGAAGGAATGCCTTGCTTCGCTTTGCTACATTTTTCAGCTTGTATTACCTATTCTCTCTGGAGTTGGGTGGTATATTTTTCTTCTAATAGAGGGGAAGGCACTGACAGCCCATTGTGATGGAGGCTTCATTGTTAATGATTGCTGTGAGGGATGGAGAGAGAGGAAGGAAAACGTATCCATATCAATGTAATAAGTGTACCGTCCTTTCAGTCATCAGCAGGTACAGACTTCTCTATTCTGGGGCTGGAAAATGTAATTGATTTGATAGGAATTAAAATGCAACAATAGCAAAACTGCAACAAATACTTCAACTTTTTTGTGTTTTATCTCAAAGCCTTTCATCTGATTATGTATCTGAAGAAATATAGCACTCACAGAGGGGAAAAAAAAAAACCAAACCATGCTGAATGCTGAAAGCAACTATGAAATCTTGCTGAGTATTCAGATTAATGCAAAGAGAAATAAAAACATGAATACTAATTTTTGGACCGGGCGCGTTTGGTAATAAGCAGACCCGCCTGTTCACAAACAGGAACTTCCAGCTGCATACCTTAAAACCATGTGTATTTTTTTTATTATAAAAATATAGATAATGTAGATGTGGTGGAGGGTATTGTGTTCATAATTATTTTCCTTTTGTATGAAGAGTTATTTTTTTAAAGGATCGATAAGTGTCATTGAACGGAACTTCCAAGACATAAATTGAGGGAAGTCTATGGATACTGATAACATTGTTCTCTTCCCAACTTCTCCGTCTCCTAGTCCTGTGAAAGCAAAGCAATCCCTCAACTCTGAGCCCCCTGTGGTGAAATAAAGAAAGATTATAGTCTGTGCTCTGCTTACATTCCTGAGCTTTTGAGATTGGAAGCTCCACATATGTTAAAGTATGCTGGTGTTGATAACGAACCTCAGTGACATGAAGCATTATTTCTATATTAAGTGAAATTTGTCTAATTTGAATGTTTAACTTGAAGCAGCTAGACTTTTGGAATTTTATCCCTGTAAGTATCATTAAAAGTTAAATATTTTTATTTATTTTATTCATTTTTAAAATTTTATTTATTTAGGGGTGCCTGGGTGGCTCAGTGGGTTAAACTTCTGCCTTTGGCTCAGGTCATGATTTCAGGGTCCTGGGATCGGGCCCCACATCGGGCTCTCTGCTCAGTGGGAAGCCCCTTCCCCCTCTCTCTCTGCCTGCCTCTCTGTCTACTTGTGATCTCTCTCTGTCTGTCAACTAAATAAATAAAATCTTTAAAAAAATGATTTTATTTATTTAGTTGTCAGAGAGAGAACACAGGCAGAGGGAGCAGCAGGCAGAGGGAGAAGCAGGCTCACCCCTGATCAGGGAGCCCGATGTGGGACTCCATCCCAGGACCCTGGGATCGTGACCTGAGTGGAAGGCAGATGCTTAGCTGAGTCACCCAGGTGTCCCTAAAAGTTAAATATTTTTAAATGAGATTTTCCCCCTCTAGATTAATGTAGTGTTGCTATAAATAGACAAAATGAATAACATTTCTAAATATTTTCATGTCCGGTTATGTCTATTACAATATGACATATCTATATTTGGGGTGGACCCCTCTGTGATATTTTGCAATTTCTTTTACGAACCAAATTTTCTATATTTTACCTTAAAACAATCTATTTGCATCTTATTTCACTTAAATTACTAGAAAGTATATAAAAACTGCTCAATATATTGCAAATTATTCAAGACATAAGTGGCATCACTTAATTTTCATATAAATATTATAAAGTGGAATTTAGTTTTTGTAGATGAGGTAGTATGTAGATGAGGATGTTGTGGTTTATATCTTTATCCCCAAAAAAGAAAAGAGATAGAATATATCATGAGCACTTACATAAGATTTTTAAAAAAATTTTTTTAAAGATTTTATTTATTTATTTGACAGACAGAGATCACAAGTAGGCAGAGAGGCAGGCAGAGAGAGAGGGGAGGAAGCAGGCTCCCCACTGAGCAGAGAGCCCGACGCGGAGCTCGATCCCAGGACCCCAGGACCCCAGGGTCATGACCTGAGCCGAAGGCAGAGGCTTTAACCCACTGAGCCACTCGGGCACCCCCTACATAAGATTTATATGGAGAAAATTTCATCTGCACTTTAAATAAAGAACATGGTATTACTAGCACTGTTCAATTTTCTCAGATAATATTCAGTATACAATCATAAAAATGTTTGAAAATGAAGGAAATATAGCTGTGTTTTTAAAAAGCAGTCAGGGTAACTAAACATGATTTAATGATATTAAAACGTGAAGACAATTTTCTTTGTATGTTGAATATAGACTGAGAGTATCTTTCAGATGGTAAACTTAGACAAAACAGTTCTGATGAAAGCATTTTAAGAAAAGAGTAAACCTGAATATTCCAATGCAAATTTTTTTCTCCTTCTAAATGTTACTGAAAGAAGAAAGTTCAGTACAAAATAAAAATCCAGTAGTTATAAGTAAATGTCTGAAGAGTATGATATACAAAAAATAGATGATTCCCCCTCCCAGTCCTCTCCCTGCATTCCCCCCACTTTTATATTTCTGTATATCAAATAAGGGCATGACTCTTAGTTTATAAGAAGGTAATGCTAAGACCAAAAACATAAGGAGTCCTAACAAGAAAATTGCTAGAAAAGTTTTGTTGAAAGGCGACTAGGTCTCCTTCTCTAATACTGCTCTTCCTGAAATTAGGTTTTTAGCCTTTTTGAAGTCAGGGGCAGGAGCAGTCATCAAAGATAGTCCATAGTCCAAAAATATGTGGAATGTGGAAAATGCTGTCTGTCACGACTTGAATTTGTTCATATCCCAAGTTTGGGGGCAATTTTAATTGTAAATCTTGAGAGAATATTAATATATAACTTGATGAGAATAGATTAACTACTTATATTGTAAGAAAATGATAGTAATTACCATGCCGAAGAAAGTACAGGTTCCAATATTGATTTACCTTTTTGCTAGTAATTTTTTTTTTTGCTAGCAAATACAGAACAGTTTTAAATTATTTCTGTAAATTTTCAGTTAAGAAGCTCAAAGTTTTCTGATATAGTTCTGCTGAAGGTAAACATTTTTATATAATTTCCAGAAGCTTCTTCATAGACACTTTATACATATACTATATCCACTTACAGCCCAGAAAACACACCCACACAGAGACTTCTCAGTTGATACGTTCTGAAGCCTACATTATACTATGGGAAACTTAAGTCAAGTTAAAGTTCAATCCCTTTGACAGGGCTGCAGTTATAAAAAGACTCTCCCAAGAGTTTCCACAGCCTGCAGCCACACTAAAGGACTTCTGTTAGTGGTCCAATGTCTTGAAGCAGGAGCTGCAAAACAGAAATTAGGAGGAGACAGGTCTAAGTTGAATAGTCAACTGGAATGGCAGAGGGGACAAGACAGGTCATGAAAGGGACACCAAAAAGATTAAGGTCACTGTGAGAGGAAGGGTCCCCCATAGCATTCTCTTCTCTTTGGTTTGCAAAGTGCTCAACTTTGCTGTCTTCAGTGCAAGAATTTTGCCAACCTTGCTCTTGAGTTTTGGTTCAAAAGGCCTAGTAGTTTCCATTAAACTGACTCACATGTGGTGTGACCTGCTGGTAAAGTGTTTGATTTCTGCCCTCAACTAGTTCTGCATGAAGAGAGAGGAGCGCATACAATCCTTGATCCCAAAATGCTTTGCAACCCATAACCATATGTTCCACTACCCACTCTGACCACTTCTTCACTCCTTTTTTTTTTTCATATTACTGAATTATATTAACCCTCGTGGCCTAATGCTTTACAAATGTTTTCTAGTTCCATTTTAAGTTCTGTTTACATTTTTTCCTGCACTAGATTCTAAATACTTTGAAAGCAGAGATAATTTCCTTTTTTTGAGTATCACCAAATAGATTCAAGTAGAGTTTGCAATGAAACAATCAATACTTTTTATTTTTGTTAAATGAGTTGCCATTACTTGTGATTCTCACATTAATCATATGCTTAAATTTAAAGTGAAACTATTAGTAATATGGTTTTCCTTATAATTAAAAGAAACTCCTTAAATATATATATTGAGTGGACAGTTAATCAATTCTCTAGCTCTGCTACATAGTATATGGAGCATGAGAAATATTTAAATTCTGAATATTGATGATCTCTCTGGGTGCATTGTAATATTAGAACTTGTTCAGCAATTCTGAAGGAGTTCAGGACATTCGGGATTGTGTTTTGTGATTGACTGTTTCCATTGTATTCCACACTTGCTTTCATATGTATCAAATTGGATCTTGTGGTTTGGACTTTCCTTGATCATTACTTACTTATGACATTGTGCTAAGTCTTATCTCAGGCCCAGCAGAGTGAGTGCTGTGCTGAATACTGCAGCAACAGCTCTTTCCTTCTCTTGTTCTGAAATATTGATGATCATGGAACTTACTGTTGTGTTTAGTCTTCAACTGTTCTCGCTCCAATGGGCCAAAATCCTACTGACCAGTGGAAGGGAGTGCCTAACGACCCAATGACAAAATATAGGTTTCTCAAACATAGTATTGCAACTGCAGATTATCAATATTCACCCAGAACAATGTCCAAGATAACTTTTCTCCTCTGGAGAAAATGCGGATGTGCAGTCACAAAGGGAAGCTGCATTCAGGCAAATCAGGGATGATTGAAACGTGAACAGACAAGAGTTTGAGTGGAGGCTGGTAACTTTTTTTGAATGCTGGTAAACTTTAGAAAGGAAAGAAGAACCTAGAGCAGATAGTAGCCAATCTAGTGTAGCATGACGGCCAATGCTCAAATCCTGCCCGTTCAGGATCAAGCTAGCAGTGGTAGATGGAATAGTATTTTAAGTGGAGCAAATATTGGAAAAAGTACCTGAAGAAGGCAAACTCAGTTCAATCAAGTTATCTACACCCCCCCACTTCAAGTTACACTCTTGGACCTTGAATTGATACCTTTTGAGTGAATAATAATTTATTTGTTTGTTTGTTTGCCTTATAAAAGATTATATTTATTTATTTATTTATTTATTTGTCAGACAGAGATCACAAGTAGGCAGAGAGGCAGGCAGAGAGAGAGGAAGGGAAGCAGGCTCCCCGCTGAGCAGAGAGCCCTACTCGGGGCTTGATCCCAGGACCCTGGGATCATGACCTGAGCTGAAGGCAGAGGCTTTAACCCACTGAGCCACCCAGGTGCCCCTTGAGTGAATAATAATTTAAAAACAAAAGACAAAGTACACTCCCAAGATGCTTAGTACCTCTAAGAATTTACTATATATTCATGTTTACTTGGAAAATGATTCTATGCGTTTTAAGATGATACATCCACTTATAAAAGGAGGTCTTACAAAAATCATAAAGTTGTCTATACACTTAGGTTTTTAGACAATTCTGTTTTGATAATTATCTTTGATTCATATGTTTACTTTTTTTTTTTTTTTTTTACTGTAAAACATGCAGAACAATTTAAAACCAAGGAAATGCCTTCCTGGGAGCCCTGCTTTACTCTGAAGAAGCTTTTTAAGTCTTTTGTTAAGTTTAGTGTCAAAAAAGAATTTATCCGTTAGGAAATAATTTTAGTGGACAATATAGAGGCCACCAAAGGATATGAAGTAGAGTTTGGAGCGTTGAATTTTATGAGCAAGGTACATAAGTGCCATTATAGAAGCTAATTCTGCACTATAGATGTCTTGAAAATATACTGCCATTAATCTCCTAAAGTGAATTTTACTAGAAGACCTTGGGAAGGTGTGTAAGAGCAAGAAATAGGAAAACCTGCAATTCAAGTTTCCTTGGATTAATATTCCCTGGAGATAGCAGAGACGTGCTTACTTTCATTGGATGGACACTTTTAACAATACATTTGGAAACAAACTAAAAATTTGAAGAAATACTAATATCAATCTTAGTAGTCAATTAAATTGTCAAATCTTAACATTGAAAGAAATCTCTTTAAGCACAGATTTCTTCCTTCTAGCCAGTGTAGAATTCCCTTTTATCATATCTTTAACATAGTCAACTGACCTTCGGCAAGGACAGTGATAATGTAATGGAGAAAAGACAGTCTTTTAAGCAAACTAGACACAGACCCAGTCTCACAAATGAACAAAATGTACTCAAAATGGATCATGGACCTAAATATAAACTCACAAAAATGAACTCAAAATGAACTAAATACAAAACACAAAACTATAAAACTAGAGATAAAGTAGGATAACAATACAGGTAAATTTGGGTATGGTGATGACATTTTAGCTACAATGCCAAAGACACAATGCATGCTTAGTTGATGGTTTATGTCTGTTCTGACTTACAAATGAGTAACTTGAAGATCATCTGGCTTTGTGTCCCTTAATCCCTTGACAATACACAAGCCACTCTAAAACTTGACAAAACCTGAGACATCAGAAAAGGGAGACAACCTCCCCATCCCTTGCCCCAGAGACTAAGATTAGTGTTATCACTAACCATTAAGTTATTAAATTGAGAAAATAGAACATAAACTTAAATTTCCTTCACACCTATATCTGTTGACTAAGAGACATATCTACTCTATCACCAACTGGCTTTTGATCTATGAATTGACCAGAGAAATTTAGATAAATTTTGGATATTTATTTTTGGATGAATTTTCTTAAAAAAACATTGTATATTAAGCATAAAGAAACCATGGAGACTTATAGTGAAAAAATAATCCAAGCTCTAGCAGATGTTATCAGTGATTCTATCTAAATATCTGAGGTGCTAAACACTTGTTTAGGGTAAATCCAAGGACACAAGCAACTACATTTAAATAAATTAATGTAGACATTAACGTACTAATGTCACATAATAATACAGAGAATCCTGAATGTTAGGTTATCTCTAACACAGAAGCTGGTGTTGCTATCGAGCTTTCTCTGTATCTTCTGATAGTTGACCTTCTGCAGTATATACTGTGTATAGAATTTCACTCCATTATGGGTAAGTTGAGCATTTATAAATAATTTTAAAATGTCAGTTGAACAAAAGAATGAGGATGAATGAAAATCATCTCCACCACTCCAAAATAGGAGGAGGGTTGTTACAGAGCCAACAAAGAAATTCAGGGTAACATGAGAAAAGAATGTACTTTGTACAAATATTTTAACCAATACATTTCCCTGAAGTTTTTATTTATTTTTGCGTGAGAAAGAGAGAGAGCATGCCCACAGGAGCAGGGGAGCAGGGCAGAGGGAAAAGCAGACTCCCTGTTGAGCAGGGAGCCTGATGCAGGCCTTGATCCCAGAATTCCAGGATCATGACCTGAGTTGAAGGCAGATGCTTAACTGACTGAGTCACCCAAGAGCCCATTAACTAATATCTTTCAATGTGTTTCTTATACTTTTAATAGCATGTTGGTATTACAGTAGTCAGGAATTTAAAAAAAAATACTTTTCTTCTTGCTGCATTTTCCTGGAATTTAAAAAAAAATACCACTTTTCTTCTTGCTGCATTTTCCTGTTAAAAAAAAATCTTATCAGGTGCCTTTCCATTTGGATGCCTATTTAAAGAGTAGTGGTATAATAAGATGTGCAAACAACTGAATGACCTTCAGTCCAAGCAGGTGTGCTCCGCCAAATCCTAGCTGTCTCTGCTGTAAACAAGAAAAAAGTCCAGCTTTATTCAGATCTCCTAGAATCAAGATTGACATTAGAAAATAAAGCATTCAACTCTTTCTGATTAAAGAAGCAGTAGAGGAGAATGGTAAAAATCGGAAGCTGTTTTCTTTAACCTCAAAAAATATAAGTTCTCAGGAAATGAGTATTGTAACTATAAACATTACTGTCATTGCTCATATTTTGGATGATAATACATAATCTTGCAGATTTTCACATTCCATGCATGTGTTGTTTGAGTCTGTGGATCTACTGTGTGCACATACACAAGTACTGTATTGTCTTGGAATAAGAATAAGTTACTCACAAAGGCCAGAGGAGGTCCTTGTGGAAGGATCCTCCATAATGATTCTACTCAGGAAAGCAAATGATTCTAACATAGTGAAAAAAAAAATACATGCAAAACAGCAAAGAAAGGAGCTTTTTAACAGCATTTAAATTGTAATTATAAATAGAGAATTGATTTCTAAAGTGATCTGGTGGGTTTTGAACATATTATTCACTCTCAGTGATTTTTAAATTGAATATCCTCAGTTTATAAATCAAAAGATCATTTTCACCTGCCAGTGTTGTAAATTCCACCTGCAATCTATTAATCAAGCTATGTTCCTTTTCTCTGACATCATCAGCAGTAATAAAGATTCTGCAAATGGAACTTAGCCGACAATGTTGTAGTTGATGTATGAGACAAAAAGAACCCAGCCTGCTCTTTCATAACCGCATTGGCTCAGCAGGACGTAATGGTGTTAAAAACTTGTTTTCTGTTACCGAGGTAAGAAGACACTGGGCCAAGACACCTAGGGAGAAAAAAAGTGTTGAGTGAAACTCTGCAAAATGCACCATCTGGCATCAGCCATCCTTACTGTTTTCTTCAGTTCACGTGGCTTCCTATTCATTAAATTGTATTTTGTTTCATTATAACATAAGTACAGATGGAAAGGCTGATGGGCAAAACAAAATCACAGGATTTCCTTCCAATGTGTAGATTCATAATTTCTCATAATGGTTTGTCTCTTCTCTGTTGTAATTGAATAATCAACCAGCACAAAATGTTCATTATGCGGCTCAAGAGAACAACCCAACCCAAACTCTGATGAAATGTCTACCCTTTAAAAGATAATAATGTATTTGAAAAGAAAAGCAGGTACCATGTGCACAGTATCAAAGTAAAATCACAGAATATTTTTAGAGAATGCCCAATTCAAACTGCTCATTATAGATATGCAGAAAATAATACTGTTACATGCTTCAAGTTCAAAAGTGAGCTGCTGGGAAAGAAATTATCCAAATCTGAATGTTCTAACCTCTTTCTGAGTGTTCACTTTGTCACATTTTTTAGTCAGTAAGCCTAAATTTCAGACCCGACTGTATCATTTATTGGCTTTATGACCTAAGGCAAAAAAATTTTTTTTGAGAATCAACTTGCTCATGTCTCAAGTGGAAATAACAAGGTAATTAATGAGATTACATTGAGAATTACATGAGATTACCCATTCACAGCACCAAGAATAATTTGTGAGGTATTTTAGGTACTAGATAACAGGTACTGTAGTGAGCACACATCATCCCTGTGGTGGTTAATTTGAGGTGTCAACGTGGCTAAGCTATGGGGCCAGTTCTTTGGTCAAACGCTAGTACAGATATTGCTGTGAAGGTAGAAGAGATGCACATTTACATTATTTAATTGACTTTAAATAAAAAGGAGTTTACCCTGGATACTGTAGGTGGGCCTTGTGTAATTGGTTGAAGGCTTTAAGAGCAGCCACTGAGATTTTTGGGAGAAGAAGCATTTCTGCTTCAAGAATGTTACTTGGAAACCCTGTCTGAATTTCTACTCCGATAGCCACCTGCCTGCTCTATGGATTTTGGACTTGCCAGCCTCCACAATCATGTGAGCCAATTTTATCTATGTATCTATCTATCTATCTCTCATCTATTATCTATCTATCTATTGATCTATCATCTGTCTATCTATCATCACCCATTATTGTTTCTTTGGAGAGCCCTAACTGATATATTAACTAAAGGAACTGACCAAAAAATGAAGCAAATGACTCCTTATTCTTGTAATACAAAACATTTTTTTATTCTGAAATCAATGTCTAATTCTATATACTACAGTTACATAGTTGCAGTGAAGGAATTCCACTAACTTTAAATGTAATCATTTTATCCTAACTCTGATATCTGAAATATTAGAGTTGTATCTGGCATCAACTCTCTCATTCTCTTTTTTAAATTTAATTTAATTTAATTTTATTTTATTTCTTTTCCGTGTTCCAGTATTCATTGTTTATGCACCACACCCAGTGCTCCATGCAATACATGCCCTCCATAATACCCACCACCAGGCTCACCCAACCCCCCACTCCAAAACCCTCAGTTTGTTTCTCAGAGTCCACTGTCTCTCATGGTTCGTCTCCCCCTCCGATTCCCCCCAACTCACTTCTCCTCTCCTTCACCCAATGTCCTCCGTGTTATTCCTTATGCTCCACAAGTAAGTGAAACCACATGATAATTGACTCTCTGCTTGACTTATTTCATTCAGCATAATCTCTTTCAGTCCCATCCATGTTGATACAAAAGTTGGGTATTCATCCTTTCTGATGGAGGAATAATACTCCATTGTATATATGGACCACGTCATCTTTATCCATTTGTCTGTTGAAGGGCATCTTGGCTCTTTCCACGGTTTGGCGACTGTGGCCATTGCTGCTATGGACACTGGGGTACAGATGGCCCTTCTTTTCACTACATCAGCATCTTTGGGGTAAATACCCAGTAGTGCAATTTCAGGGTCATAGGGAACCTCTATTTTTAATTTCGGGATCTCCACACTGTTTTCCAAAGTGGCTGTACCAACTTGCATTCCCACCAACAGTGTAAGAGGGTTCCCCTTTCTCCACATCCTCTCCAGCACATGTTGTTTACTGTCTTGTTAATTTTGGCAATTATCACTGGTGTAAGGTGGTATCTCAGTGTGGTTTTGATTTGAATCTCCCTGATGGCTAATGATGAGGAACATTTTTTCATGTGTCTGTTAGCCATTTGTATGTCTTCTTTGGAGAAGTGTCTGTTCATATCTTCTGCACATTTTTTGACACGATTATCTGTTTTGTGTGTGTTGAGTTTAAGTTCTTTATACATCTTGGATATCAGCCCTTTGTCTATAGTGTCATTTGCAAATATCTTCTCCCATTCTGTGGGTTGCCTCTTTGTTTTATTGACTGTTTCCTTTGCTGTGCAGAAGCTTTTGATCTTGATGAAGTCCCAAAAGTTCATTTTTGCTTTTGTTTCCTTTGCCTTTGGAGACATATCTTGAAAAATGTTACCATGGCCAATGTCGAACAGATTACCGCCTATGTTCTCCTCTAGGATTTTGATAGATTCCTGCCTCACCTTGAGGTCTTTTATCCATTTTGAGTTTATCTTTGTATATGGTGTAAGAGAAAGGTCGAGTTTCATTCTTCTACATGTAGCTGTCCAATTTTCCCAGCACGATTTATTGAAGAGACTGCCTTTTTTTCCACTGTATATTTTTCCCTGCTTTTTTGACGATTACTTGACCATAGAGTTGAGGGTCTATATCTGGGCTCTCTACTCTGTTCCACTGGACTATGTCTGTTTTTGTGCCAGTACCATGCTGTCTTGGTGATCACAGCTTTGTAGTAAGCTTGAAATCAGGCAATGTGATGCCCCCAGTTTTGTTTTTCTTTTTCAACATTTCCTTAGCAATGGCATTGACTATTAATCCAAGCTCTTCTTTTTTCAGACCAAGAATCAGTTTTAGCAATGTCATCACACATTTTAGAGGAAGATGGAGACTAGAATTCAGATCCTCTAATTGGTACTTAGTATGTTCACACTTTCCAGCACACATTTTAGTTACTTAGATTATTTTTTCAATTACTTGGTGTGGTAATTTGAGTGTGTCTTGTGTGGGATACATGCTCTTTATATTTTAACAAATGAGATAAAGTGTATTTTCATACCTTTAAATTTGGGGCATTATTTTGGGGGGGCACTATTTTGATCTCAAATGATAAACAAGGATAATTTTAAATAAAAATAGATAATTTAATGATTAATAGGCAACTGCATAAATATTATTGTCATGGTTATGTGTGTCCTCATGCTTCCATTATTGTCCTTCCTGAGAAGAAATGCTGACTCATTAAGGCTATTTCGAGATACTGACATTTATGCCAGTGAAGAGTCATCTTCATAACATATATATCTTTTTAAATTTTCTGGTAATTTTTTCCACCTATCTTTATGGACTTACTGAAGAAAAAATCACACAGCTTATATTGAAGAAGGAGATATTTTAAAATTGGCTGAGGAGTATAAATTTGAGTTAATAATCTTCAGAAAGAAATGGGCTATATTACATTTATAATTATTAAGAAACCTATGTTCCATTAATTAGAGTCAGGGAATTGCCTCATCCATGGTCAGAAACCTTCCTGAGGATGCCCCACACTTATCCAGAAGAATGAGGTACCCCTTCTCTTGCTCTAGGTTAGTGTCAAAGAAGTCCTAGTGGGGAAATGGCAAGGCCCTCCCCCCCACCACATTCATACCCCTGTGATGTCAGTGGAGGCCAGGTGGGAAACCTGGATTTCTATCCCCATCTGGCAGTAAGGAGATGGCATGATCCCTCTTTCTACAGGAGCAGTGTCAAAAGAAACCAGATAAAAACAAAAGGTTTAGATAAGCCTTAGCGTCTTATAACATACAAGATGTTCAGATACCAGTTTAAAATCACTCAGCATAATAAGAACCAGGAACATTCCAACTTGAGTGGAAAAAGAAAGTTAAGAGACATCAACACTGATGTGACAGGGATATTAAATTTATCTGAGAAAGAACTTAAAGTAGTCATTACAAGATGTTTCAGCAAGAAATTATAAACACGTCTTTAAAAAATGAAAAAACAAAGTGTTGCTAAAGAAATAGAAAATAGTAAAAAAAAAAAGCAGAAGATACAAAAATAAACAAATGGAAATTTTATAACTGAAAAATAAACTGGCATAAAAAACTCCATGGATGGCTCAGAAGCAGAATGGGTGGGGGGAGAGAAGAAAAACATGTTATAATAAAACTTACTCAGTCTGAACAGCAAAGAAAAGAGATTTTAAAATGGAGAAGAACACATATTCTGTAACCTATGGTAATATAAAAATATTCTCACATTTATGTCATCAGCATCTAGAAGGAGAGCTGAAAAAGGGTAGGGCTTTTGAAAAATACTCAAAATAATAGATGAAAATCTCTCAAATTTATCAAAAGACATGAACTTAAAGATTCAGGAGCTGAGTAAATCCCAACTAGAATAAACTCAAAGTAATCCACACCAAGACACATCATAAACTTCTGAAAACTAGAAATAAAGAAAAAAATCTAATTATCTAATCTTTCATCATAAACCCGAGAGGCCAGAAGGAAGTGGCATATCATTTTCTTCAGCTGCCACCTGGGCCCTTCAGAGTCAAGGGAATATCAGACAAGGAAGGAATCCCAGCTTGGCAGGTGTTATTGACGCTGATTATTAAGAGGTGATTGGGCTACAGTGTACAGTGGGGATCAGTGCCCAAGCAATCCCCTGGGGAGCATCTTGACTTTCTAATGCTAAATTTTGATGGTAAATGCGTAAATCAAAGTCTTCAGTCTGGAACGGGCTTGGTGATCAAGGGGTTCGATAACCTTCGGGGTTCAGGTTTAGGGCACACCCCTGGGTAAGACACCAAGGTCAGTAGAGGCATAGCTGAAAGTGAAGGGTGTATATCTCACGATATGGATTAGAGCAGGTGTGGATATGTTTACTGTTTGGGTGTAAAGGGAACCATAGAAATTAGGATGAAGGAAGGAATAGAATGGGGCTCTCAATTTCCATGGCTTAAGGCTAGGTTAGATTTTTGTTTTTGTAATGATAACTTTTTGCTGTTTTTCCTCTGCTATGTTATGACAGTAGGGTTTGAAAGAATAGATTTTATGCTGAATAATAGGCAATGAAATAGTTCTGCTGGTAAGGTGGAAGGGGACAGATCAGGTTGATGAGCAGAGATAGCAACATCAGAGCAGTGACTGGAAGTAGAGAGGAGGCCAAGGTGGGAGCAGTCTTTTTCCTTGTCAGCTGATTGCCAGTTGTGCTCATTTGCCAACAATGGCCTTTCTGCTTGGGTTTGTTGATGAATAGGGGAATCTGGATGAAAAAATAAATCTTACGGGTACCTGGCTGGCTCGGTCAGTAGGGCATCCAACTCCTGATCTCAGAGTCATGAGTTAAAGCCCCATGTTGGATATAGCAATAATAGATAAATAAATAAATAAACAAATTTCTTAAAAAAAGGAAAAAAATAACTTTATTCTCCAGAAGTTTTCTTTTCAGATTTGAGATCTGTTTAAATTATGGCCAAATGATAATTATTAGAATTAATAAATTACTGTAAAGAAGAAAAGGAAGAGGGAGGGAAGGAACAATGCAAGAGAGAAAAGGGAGAAAGGTAGAAAGAGGGAGAGGAAAGGAGAGAGAAAAAGAAGGAGGAATTTAGAGACTGGTAAGGAGAGTGACAAAAAAAAATAGAAAAAAAGAAAAGTCTTTTCCATAAAGAGAGGCTGAGATGAAGAGTATTTTTTAACTTTGGGCCCTTAGACATTTATTTTCATGAAGTTTTAACACTGGATTTGAAAAATCAGAGAAAAGTACAATCCCATTACAGATCATTTCATAAAGGTCTCAGAAGTTAATATTGTGGCTAAAATTTTATAGAGAAAAAAGTCTTGGCTTTGGCTTGCATCTGACCTAACACCCAGTTGTCAGAGAGACTGAGAAATGGAACATCTTTATAGGACAGTGAAGGCTACAGAGGTGAAGAAAGTCTGCATTACTTCCTCCTACCCCCGTTAGTTTTTCAGTTTTAGGAGAATAGTTAGGAGAATAGTTATGCTAATTTTAAAGCCTTCCCAAAAAAGAAAGGGAAGTCAATTCAAAGTACACTGAGAAAATACTACTACAGAATTTTCTGTTAATGGATATACCATAGTTTCTAACGATGGGATTCCGACAGGCACTTTTCAGAGCCATATAAGGCAGTTGAGGGAAGCGTAGGTGGGTATCATCATTGTCTACTTTGCATCTGCAAGCAAACTGAGCCCAAAAATCGCATGACACGTAGATGTGGGTCAGAAGGCTGATATACCAAACACAGATTCGCTAACCATGGGTCATTCCTCACGAGTGGGAAGAAACTGCATAATATGTCCATGTACAGACTTCATAAAGTGAGACCAGGAAGGGTGGGATTGTCCCCAGACTGTTCTCAGACACCAGGATTCCCCCCCCCGCCACTGGCGTTTCCTTCTGACTTTCATAGGGAGGCAGAAGGAGGCTGGAGCATTTCCAGGCCACCTATAAATGGCAGCTCTTGAAGGTGAAAATAAATGCTAGCTGGGAGGGAATGAGAGACTGAAGGCTTTCTTCAGGAAAAGTCAGAGGAAGACAGCTAACAACAAGTCAGGCAAGTGTTAAGGCTGTGCTACGGGTGAGGAGTTTGGGTTTGATCTAATAAGTACTCCGAGATTGCTGTTAGGAGGAAATGAAATAACATATGTGAGAGCACTCGGTAAATGGAAAGACTCTATGCTAATGTGAGGCATTAATACTATTATTCTCATCCACTACAGGTTCCTGAGCAGGGGAGTGACATGATAAAAGCTCTACTTTAGAAGATTAGTGTGGGAGTGATGTGCAGAATGGCTGTAACGGCAGGGCGAGTGTAGGTAAGGAGGTCTGCAGATTCCGCTGAGCCAGCTCAGCTGGGAGTTTGGAAGTATTCCTAAAAAGAGAAAGTTCTCTGTTCTCTCCTCTCCACGCCCCCTCCATGCCCTGAGGGAGGCCTTCTTTTGGCCTGAAGACCCAGCTGACAATCAGATCCTGCTTTAGCCGAAAGATAAACTAAGAAAGAACTATGAAGGATGCTTACCCGGTACAAACACTGGTGGATTGTGTGGATGGACCTGGGATTCTGTTTCTGCTGCTTCTGGATTTGGTTCAATGTGTTTCTCTTCTTTCTTCACTTCTCCTTCAAAAGACACAGATGTCACAGCGCTGATACCAGTCCACACGTGGTTCTAGGGAAGGAAACTGCCCTTAGGAGGAACAGGGGCCTCTGATTTTGGCTTCCTCGTGGCTTCGGGGCTTCTGAATGCACACCTTGTGTTACTAGTGCAGGATTAAGGTTAGGTGGGTCACTTGTTCCTCCTTCCTCAAAAACAAAGCTTCAAATTCAATACCCTTGTGTGCCTTGTAATAAAGTTGAATACCTCATTAACAAAAATAAAAGCGTGAAGGAACATGCATTTTTAAACAAGATAAATCTTGAGGGAGGAGAAAAGTCCTGAGGTATAAAGAAAGGAGATAACATTGCTTAGAATAAAGGATCAAGATGGATAATGTGAAACTTCAATTCATAGAAAGAATGATGTGTCTTACAAGTGAATGATGAACTGCCAGCAACAAAATTAGAAATCGATATGCTGTATAAAAATTAGCTGGTGTAAGACCAATAGCAAAATACAGTAATCATTTTTAGAGATGGGACTGAGAATAAAAACAGAAGTATTTGGATCAAATTGAAAGCTGCCACACATTTGTCAAGGGAAAAATAGCAAAGGCTGTCAAAATATCATAGCCTTTTGTTCTTCCCTTTTTTTAGCTTAAAGAAACAAAAATTCCCAAAATAGTCAACCCTTGTAATTTGAGCCAGGAAAATCTAGGAGTAGCATTTGCTCATAAACAGTGCCATTTATAACATTATTTGTTGTTTATATCATTGTAATAAGCATAATTGCAGGCTGTCTTGGAATGCTAGAGTCTGATTATTATGGGGTACTTAGTGTTCTTAACTGGGGACCCAAGAGGAGTGGCTCAGGAGATCTGAGTCTTCAGTGCAGAAGTTCTGATTGCTGGCAAAGTGTATGCATGCGACACACACATGTACACACACACACTCTCTCTCACACACACACACACAGAGCGAATGACTCAGTCTGACCTTACTTAAGGCCAGTCTTAAAAAGAGATTAAGAACTAGAGGGCATTATGGTAAGTGAATTGAATCAGTCAGAGGAAGACAAATACCATATGATTTCACTCATATGTGGAATTTAAGAAACAAAACAGAAAAACATGGGGAAAGGAAGGGAAAATAAGATAAAAACAGAGAGGGGAGACAAACCATAAAAGCTCCTTAACTGTAGGGGACAAACTGAGGTCACTGGAGGGGAGGTGGGTGGCATGACAGGGTAACAGGGTGATGGGCAGTAAGGAGGGCAAGTGACGTAATGAGCACTGGGTGTCGTATGCTACTGATGAATCATTAAACTCTACCTCTGAAACTAATAATACACTATATGTTAACTAAATTGAATTTAAATTAAAAGAACAAAAGTTAGTTAAGATTTCCTCGCTTCATAATGTTCCATAGCAGAGTGCTCATATCTTACATTATATTCATTTGTGAGTCAGCAAAAATAAGAAATCTTAAGGTTCTACACTTTAAATATAGGGATGTTACAGGGCTAGGGAATTTCATATGCCTGTTACAAGGGGAAGGAAAATGTGTACAAGATCAAAGGGAAGAGAAAGATAAAGAAAACTAATTAACCCCTGTATAGTGAAAAAAGCATGTATGCAAAAGTGTAAAATATGAATATTTAAGAATATATGGCTTATAATTTATAGATCTTAAGAATTAGCAGTTGCTTTGTTTTGATAGTTTTCTCATTATTTCTTCCTGAATTCACTTGGCAATATGGTTTGTATAGAAGAAATGATGAGTCTAAACCATAAGAAACCATATTACGCATGGAGCTGGATCTGTCACACCCTAGGGAAAAGGATCTTCTAAGAGGAAGTAAATATCTCCAGTTGGAGGTGGCACTTCCCTTCCCTAATTACTTACGTTTGCTGTGGTAGTAATTTGAATATAAAGCTGGGGGTTTAATATACACAAATACAATAACTGGTTATTGGGTATGGTATAAAGAAAGGAATTAATACTATGTAAATGGCCTTTCTACCCATTTAGTCAGGATTAAGGAACTCTCCAGGGAGACAAAACCAATTGAAGATAGGTAAATATGGACATAGATAGATACAGATATACAGGACATTTATTATAGGAACTGGCTCACATGATTGTGGAGGCCAAGAAGTCCCACAGTTCTGCTGTCTGCAAGCTGGAGAACCAGGAAAACCAGTGGTGCAGTTCAATCTGAGTCTGAAGGCCTAAGAATTGAGGGTCTGATGCTGTAATTCTCAGTCTGAGTCCAAAAGCCAGAGAATGAGGAACACGGAAGTCTGAGGGCAGGAGAACCTGGGTGTATCAACTCTAGCAGGAAGAGTGAATTCAACCTTCCTCTACCTTTTTACTCTATTCAGGCCCAGAAAGGATTATTGAGGTCCACTAGTATTGGTGAGAGCAATCTTTACTCAGTCTACTGGCTCAAATGATAATCTATTCTAGAGACATCCTCACAGACACACCCAGAAATAATGTTATACTGGCTGTCTGATCATCCCTTAGCCCAGTCAGGTTGACACATAAAATTAGTCATCATAGGTCCACCCTTGTTACCTTGGCACCCATGTCCTTAAACCATTCTTAACCTCCAAATGAAGATGGTAACAAGGTCATAATTCCACCCAACATGGTACAACTATCCTGACTACATGTTTTTCTCAGAAGAGTAGATAAAGTCCTTGAGGAATGTGTATTCTTCTCCTGATACCTCATAACTTAAATACGATGGTGTAAAATTAGCAATACTTAAAAACTGATATAAAGTCAGTACATCTTATGTTATATGATAAAGGAATAAGAGAGGAAAGAAAACAAAGAGGATTTGTTTAATAGATGTTATATGTCTATGTTTAATGTATGTTGTTGTTACTTATACACACATGAACATAAAAATTACAAAATAAGGAGAAAATATTCTTTTTTTTAAATTTCTTTTCAGCATAACAGTATTCATTGTTTTTTCACCACAGCCAGTGCTCCATGCAGTCTGTGCCCTCCCTAATACCCACCACCTGGTTCCCCCAACCTCCCACCCCCTGCCCCTTCAAAACCCTCAGGTTGTTTTTCAGAGTCCATAGTCTCTCATGGTTCACCTCCCCTTCCAATTTCCCTCAACTCCCTTCTCCTCTCCATCTACCTTGTCCTCCATATTATTTGTTATGCTGCACAAATAAGTGAAACCATATGATACTTGACTCTCTCTGCTTGACTTATTTCACTCAGCATAATCTCTTCCAGTCCTGTCCATGTTGCTACAAAAGTTGGGTATTCGTCCTTTCTGATGGAGGCATAATACTCCATAGTGCATATGGACCACATCTTCCTTATCCATTCATCCGTTGAAGGGCATCTTGGTTCTTTCCACAGTTTGGCGACTGTGGCCATTGCTGCTATAAACATTGGGGTACAGATGGCCCTTCTTTTCACTACATCAGCATCTTTGGGGTAAATACACAGTAGTGCAATTGTAGGGTCATAGGGAAGCTCTATTTTTAATTTCTTAAGGAATCTCCACACTGTTCTCCAAAGTGGCTGCACCAACTTGCATTCCCACCAACAGTGTAAGAGGGTTCCCCTTTCTCCACATCCTCTCCAACACACTTTGTTTCCTGTCTTGCTAATTTTGGCCATTCTAACTGGTGTAAGGTGGTATCTCAATGTGGTTTTAATTTGAATCTCCCTGATGCCTAGTGATGATGAACATTATTTCGTGTGTCTGATAGCCATTTGTATGTCTTCATTGGAGAAGTGTCTGTTCGTATCTTCTGCCCATTTTTTTTTAAAGATTTTATTTATTTATTTGAAGACAGATCACAAGTAGGCAGAGAGGCAGGCAGAGAGAGAAGGGAGGAAGCAGGATCCCTGCTGAGCAGAGAGCCCAATGCGGGGCTTGATCCCAGGACGCTGGGATCATGACCTGAGCCGAAGGCAGTGGCTTTAACCCACTGAGCCACCCAAGTGCCCCGTTTTGTGCCCATTTTTTAATATGATTGTCTGTTTTGTGTGTGTTGAGTTTGAGGAGTTCTTTTTTTTTTTTAAATACAAAAAAGAAAGAATCCCTCTTTATTATCTTTTTTTTTTTTTAAATTTTCAGCATAACAGTATTCATTGTTTTTTCACCACACCCAGTGCTCCATGCAATCTGTGCCCTCCCTAATACCCACCACCTGGTTCCCCCAACCTCCCACCCCCTGCCCCTTCAAAACCCTCAGGTTGTTTTTCAGAGTCCATAGTCTCTCATGGTTCACCTCCCCTTCCAATTTCCCTCAACTCCCTTCTCCTCTCCATCTACCCTTGTCCTCTATATTATTTGTTATGCTCCACAAATAAGTGAAACCATATGATACTTGACTCTCTCTGTTTGACTTATTTCACTCAGCATAATATCTTCCAGTCCTGTCCATGTTGCTACAAAAGTTGGGTATTCGTCCTTTCTGATGGAGGCATAATACTCCATAGTGTATAGGGACCACATCTTCCTTATCCATTCATCCGTTGAAGGGTATCTTGGTTCTTTCCACAGTTTGGCGACCGTGGAGCTCTTTATAGATGCTGGATATCAACCTTTTGTCTGTACTGTCATTTGCAAATATCTTCTCCCATTCCGTGGGTTGCCTCTTTGTTTTGTTGACTGTTTCCTTCACTGTGCAGAAGCTTTTGATCTTGATGAAGTCCCAAAAGTTCATTTTCACTTTTGTTTCCATCGCCTTTGGAGACATATCTTGAAAGAAGTTGCTGTGGCTGATATCGAAGAGGTTACTGCCTATGTTCTCCTCTAGGATTCTGATGGATTCCTGTCTCACGTTGAGGTCTTTTATCCATTTCAAGTTTATCTTTGTGTACGGTGTAAGAGAATGGTCGAGTTTCATTCTTCTACATATAGCTGTCCAGTTTTCCCAGCACCATTTATTGAAGAGACTGTCTTTTTTCCACTGGATATTTTTTCCTGTTTTGTCGAAGATTATTTGACCGTAGAGTTGAGGGTCCATATCTGGGCTCTCTACTCTGTTCCACTGGTCTGTGTGTCTGTTTTTATGCCAATACCATGCTGTCTTGGTGATCATGGCTTTGTAGTAAAGCTTGAAATCAGGTAACGTGATGCCACCAGTTTTATTTTTGTTTTTCAACATTTCCTTAGCAATTCGGGGTCTCTTCTGATTCCATACAAATTTTAGGATTATTTGCTCCAGCTCTTGGAAGGAGAAAATATTCTTGATAATTACAGTCTTTATTTCTGTAACTGCTCACATGTTGTAGCTGGTATTTGTAACTACGTCCTTCTACTAACCATTCCATAGTCCCTTCACCTTCAGCAAGAACTTCAGTTGGTCATGGTTTTTGACTTGATGGTGTGACTAAAACCCTTATTCCTGAGGACTCTGGACCATTAGAAGTCCTACCTGGATTGAGTTGTAGTTTTCCACTGACTTCAATTACAAGGGATGGTCACACTAAGTGATACCCTGCAGGATCTCCTGTATTCCAGACATACTCTTCTATAGATCCATTATAGAAGAACAGAGCAATTTCCCCTTGGTAGTCAGGATCAATTGCCCTAGCCAACACTGTCATTCCTTTCTTTTCCTGTTGATTCAGAGACATGAGAGGCCCAAAGTGGCCATGTGGCTGTCTTAACTTCCAGTTCAATGGAATCATTGTTGTGTTTTCTGATGAAAGCATTCCTCCCTCTGGAACTAGAATCTCTAGGCCAGCAAATTATAAAATTAATGAGAACAGGTAGCAAAAATTTTACTTGTGGGTTGCTGGGTGTACTAGTAAATGGTGCCGCTCTCATTTTCACACCTTGATGATTCCTGGATTCTTGAATCCTGGCTATCCAAGAAATAGCACCATATATCAGATCCTGATTCGGAGCATATATAGCCTTGTGGAGAACCTTGACCCTGACCTGCCAGGTATTGCCACCTAGCTGACTCTGTAACTGAGTGTCAGAAAGCCATTCTACTGTTCTTTTAAGCTGGCCTCTTCAGGATCATGGGGAATATGATAAGGTCAGTGAGCATGAGCATGGCCCACTGTCCCACTTCTTTTGTTGTAAAATGAGTTCCTTGGTTAGAGCAATGCTGTGTGGAATACTATGATGGTGGACAAGGCATTCTGTGAGTTCATGATAGTTTGGGCAGAAGAATCGTGTGCAGGAAAGGCAAGTCTGTGTCCAGGGTGTCTATTCCAGTAAGGACAAAATGATGCTCCTTCCATGGTGAAAACAACCCAATATAATCAACCTGCCACAAGGAGGCTGGCTGATCACCCTGGAGGATGGTGTTACCTTGGGTCTTGTTGTTGGTCTCAGGAGCTCCGCTGCTGACAGATTGGGCACTGCAACAGTAGCTGTAGTCAGATCGACCTTGCTTAGTCCAAGTCCATTTTGCTGACCCCATGCATAATCTCTGTATTTGTGTCCCATATGAATGCTCATTGTAAGCATCCTTCAGCAGAGGGTGATTTTAATAATCACGTGGAGAGGATGACTCGTTCTTTGAGCAGTGAGAGGGGTGGCTGGGGAAAAAGGCTGACTTGATCCAAAGGATATCTTCATGTATTTTGCCTATTCAGCAGATCTGACCTTATACCACTTCCTAAAATTTCTTAGTCACCAATTTCCCATTCCTTTTCCTTCCAAGTCCCTGATCATCCAGGGAAACCACTGGCCATGGTCCATGAACATTGGTCTTCTCAATTTTAGGGTTCATTATGTTTATTTGATATAAGGGGGTCAGAGGCACAAATAGTAAAGATGGTAGTATGAGTCCATAGTGAGAGGATAATCATGAAAGCTGGTGAAATGTATCCACTGTGGAAATGTGCTTACTTTAAATGAATTGTGTTGAGGTTTGTGACCCCTTTCTATAGCCTGCACTATAAAGGGATCCTACCTTACTAATACCATCTAATAAATAAGGATTTGGGGATCTTCCTTATTCCATTGTTATTATGTGCTGTTGTTATAATCAGATCTAGCTATGTTCTAAATGTGTGTTCCTCCAAAATTCATATTGGAACCTGACTGCCAAGAGACAGTCTTAGGAGATGGGGCCTCTGGGAAGTGATTAGGTCAGGAGGGTGGGGCCCTCATGAATGGGATTAGGGCTCTTATAAAAGAAGCCTGGGAGAGTTCCCTACCTCCTTGCATCATATGAAGACTCAGTGAGAAGTCAGCCATGGGCAATGGCAAAGAGATTCATCATCAAAATGCGGCCATGCTGACGTCTTGATCTGGACTTCCCCGCCTCCAGAACTGTGAGAAATAAATTTTGGCTGTTTGCAAGCCACCCACTCTGTGGTATTTTGTTGTAGGAACCAAAATTGACTAAGATGGATCCTAATAATATGTTTTGCAAGTTTCTTAACTTTTTTTTAAAGAGTTTTCCTTTTTATATTCCGAAAATGATTATGCTTTATGATAGAGTTCTTTTTTTCTCCCAACAGATTTACTAACAGTATGGACAAATTAACTTTACACTATGGCACTGTTACAGATTGTAATTTAATATCAGACAGCTGTTTTGGAATTACATACAAATCTGAAGTGGGGAGTGAGGAAGAGTACAGATGGCTCTGTGTGCCAGTCCCCACACAGTATAAAGACAGCTCAAAGCACAAGGCCTTCGATGGATTTGTGTGAATCAGTAAGATTATTTCTAATTATTAAAAATCAAGAGGTGAACCATGAGAGACTATGGACTCTGAAAAACAATCTGAGGGTTTTGAAGGGGCTGGGGGGTGGGAGGTTGGGGGAGCAAGGTGGTGGGTATTAAGGAGGGCACGTATTGCATGGAGCACTGGGTATGGTGCAAAAACAATGAATTCTGTTACGCTGAAAAGAAATAAAAAAAAGTTTAAAAAATTGAATTTTTTTTTTTTTTTTTTTTTTTTTGATTTTTTTTTATTTATTTATTTGACAGACAAAGATCACAAGCAGGCAGAGAGGCAGGCAGAGAGAGGAGGAAGCAGGCTCCCTGAAGAGCAGAGAGCCCGATATGGGGCTCGATCCCAGGACCCTGGGATCATGGCCTGAGCCGAAGACAGAGGCTTTAACCCACTGAGCCACCCAGGCGCCCCAAAAATTGAATTTTAAATAATAAGAACTTGTAATTGTGGAATGAAATTCTTGCATTCTTGATTGCAGTAACACCTTACTTTTTTAGTGTCCTCTAATTTCAACGTCAAATATTTGAAACACAACCAGCAAACCTGGAGTGAGCAAGAAAAATCATTATCGGAGCTAGAGTAAGTAATTAAAAATAATTAAAGTTCTTTCACTTTTGGTGGGAGTATAAATTTATATAACTGTTGAAAAAAGTATTTGGCAATGTGTAACTAGTGCCTGCATTTTTTGTAAATTTAGACCTTGAATTCATAACTAGAAATCCAAGTTAGAGTTGTGATTAGACAAAAGTGATTTTCATAGAATAATAGCCCAAAATGAAGGCAATAGCAACAATTTGTGGAACAAAGAAAAATAGCTAAAAAGACTATGGCATATTGACATCATAAAGGTTACATGGAAATCAAAATTCATGTGTTTGAAAATTATTTATTTACATAGGAAAATATTCCAATTTAAATGCCAAGTGAAAAAAGCACAGTACAAACTTCCATTTTCTGAAACTAATAACATTGATGATAACCACACTAATAGTAATAACATTAAAACATATGCAATAGAAAATGCACTAAAATATTGTTATCTGCCTGCTGAGGTTAAAGATTGTGTATTCAGTCTTCATAGTTAAACCTTTCTACATTGTGTTGTTTTTTTTAATTGTATTATTTTTTAAATAATGAGCATGGGTTAATTTCACAGTTAGAAAAAAAAAAGATTATAAAGAGCAACCAAAAATCTCCTATAAAATGCAAGCTCATATGATTTACTTTTAGATGGTCTCTCGTAGCCAGCAGATTTTTTATTTTAAACATTTAATGATTGGATTTCAAGCCAACAGCAAATTGGTAGCAGGAATTTAAAAGGAGGGATAATGGGGAACTACTATAAAAAGCCACAGTGACAAAAAGAGGAAAGTAACTGACAACTTCCTCCCCGTGGGAGGAACAGGAATATTATGGGAAAATGTGCAAGTCCTCTAAAATCACAGCTTAGTGAGGCCATTTTGAGTAGGGGCTAATGAGCTACCAATCTCAACAGCCTTCCAGGGAATCCATAATATGTGGTGGAAAGAGTTCTGCATCAGAAATTAAAATTACCTGATTTCAGTCCCTGGTCCAGGTACTTCCTAGCTTGCAATTTTTAATAACTTCATGTAATATCTTTAAGACTCAGAATTCTCAGCTTCTAAATGGGAACAATCAAGTATTTTTTTAATGGTTTGTACAGTGCATTCTTTGCCTGTGTCATATAAAATTGTTTGGAAAATAATGATGTGTCATGCACATGCCCAGGATGTCAACAATGCACAATATATTAACTGACACTAACAGTAAAGCTAATTCAATAGAAATTTAAAAGTCACCTACTTTCTATGCAGTCTAAGAAATTTATAGAGGTACAATGTGTTTTAAAAATATCTTTTTGCAGATGGTTACAATCTGTGTTTATACTTGGTCCATCTCTGGCATGACTCCAGTTCTGGGAGATAACGAGGCATGGTGGAAAGGACTTGGGGTTTGGGGCCCAGCACATGTGGCCCAGGTCCTGGGTAAAAGCATTTTCAGGTAGGTAAAATATCTATGACACCAGAAGTTACAGAGCACAGATAAGGTCTGGTGATCTGGCTTGGCTTCACATGTAACGTAGAATGTGCTAATGTTGCTGAACATAGGCTTCGCTGGACAGTGATAAACAGCTGACAATCATGATTGGCAGGTTCAAACTTGGTGGGAGATAGATTCTTCACCGAAGGCAGCAGACTGAGGTTGGCTGGAAAAAAGAGATGAAACTGATTGAAAACATAGAAGAGTCAGGAATACTGGTAACGGGCTCAAGACCTAAGCAAAGAATTGGCAGAGGCACAGGGATAGCAAACACACAGAGACCAAGGATAAGTTGTTCTCAGAGTTGAGGAGGATGTTAAAGCATGTTACATGCATATTAGAATTAAGTGGTACCAGTCAGAGTACATCTGTGTCTGAAAGGCCTGTTTTACGAGAGGGGTTTGATTTTTCTGAGTCAGGTACTGTGTTTCCCTCTGTCACAAATTTATTAGATTCTCTGAAGGTCAGTGTTCTGTCCCTGATGCTTAGCCAGGGAACCTGCTTCCTCAGAGACACAATTATCTACTCCTTAGTCTGAGATTCTCTCTAGGGAAAGAGTGGTAGATGTCCTGACCTCGGGGTCTGGGAGCATTTTTAAAGCTGGGCAAAACCAAATATCAGCATATACTTTATTTGGATTTATCTAGAGTCACAATGCCTCACCCTACTTCACAACATTGTGTGAGGCGCAAATGAGATCGTATCAATGGTCAAACTACATATTTGGGTTTTTTTTTTTTTAGGTATTTTATGTATTCATTTGACAGACAGAGATCACAAGTAGGCAGAGAGACAGGTGTTGGGCGGGGGCGGGGGAAAAAGACTCCCTGCTGAGCAGAAAGCCAGATGCGGAGCTCGATCCCAGGACCCCAAGATCATGGCCGAGCAGAAGGCAGAGGCTTAACCCACCGAGCCACCCAGGTGCCCCAAACTATATATTTGTTTAAGGGAGAAATGAATGATCACTTACTGAAGATCTCTATTTCTTTTTTGATTACTTTTTTTTGAATTTTATTTTTTTCAGTGTTCCAAAATTCATTGTTTATGCACCACACCCAGTGCTCCATGCAATATGTGTCCCCCTTAATACCCACCACCAGGCTCAGCCCCCTACCCTCCCCAAAACTCTCAGTTTGTTTCTCAGATCCACAGTCTCTCATGGTTTTTTGATTACTTTGAGATGCAGATGTAATTAAGGTGTGAGGGCTTATGAGGAATGGTAATGATAGTAATGATTGTAATGATGTAATGATTATATTTGGGGCCGTAATGTTCAAGGTGGGTTATTTTCCATTCTGCAAAAATAATTTCCATTTTGCTCCATTGCACTGGAGATCGCATCAAATATTCAAGGTCCCTTGTTCAAGAGAGAGTAACTATCGGGGCACCTGGGTGGCTCAGTGGTTTAAGCCTCTGCCTTCAGCTCGGGTCATGATCTCAGGGTCCTGGGATCGAGCCCCGCATCTGGCTCTCTGCTCAGCAGGGAGCCTGCTTCCCCCCCTCCCCTGCCTGCTTCCCCCTCTCTCTGCCTGATTCTCTGCCTACTTGTGATCTCTCTCTCTGTGGAATAAATAAAATCTAAAAAAAAAAAAAAAAGAGAGTAACTATCTAGGAGATGTTGTTTGGAAACAACATTTGACAATGAATAATACCATTGATATGAAATGTGTTTAATTATGGAAATAGGTATTTGTAGCTAATTCATATAAATGTTTCTATCATGAACATATACATTTATACCAATACATATGAATATGCAAATATATGCATCTGTTAAGCATATTGATTAAGCACACACCAAAAACCTAAGAAAGACAGTGCTAAAAAATGAAAAATGTGAACTAGACTGATAGAGTATGCCATTAGGTACGACTTCATTTTAGTTAACATCAGAGGAAAGACAGCAGCTCATATAGATATTTAAATAGCTTGATTGGGATCAGGGTTAGCTCACCAGTGATATGATGTTCTTATTCTAAATACATTAATATTATTTTTAACATAGTAATAAAATAAACATGCTATCATTTTATATTAGACATTTTCATTGATTAAAAAAATTACACTGTGACATCTGCTATATCCATTCACTTAAGGAAATGTCCTAGTCCCTGAAAAGTAGTACCTGAATTAGAGCAATTGAGATACCACATTCCTAGCAGCTATAACACATTTCAAAAATGAGAAAAAGGAAGAATTCCAAATATTTAATCCAAACCAGAGTCAACGTTCTGAAATTAAATTAGTGCAACTAATTAATGAGACTAATCTCAATAATTTTCTATGGTTTTGTGAAATATTAAATGGTCTTAAGATGATAGAATTATTTAACTCACATGTTATCAAATGTAGAAGGATATTTCAAGAAAATAAGTCTCACCTCTTTATTTCAATTAAAAAATATTCAGGGAAGCCACACTCACGCTAGACATTTTTGAACTGTGTGTAGAGTTCAAATTTAATTAGCTTTGCAAATTTGATATGAAATTTGACTAAATAAAAAGGAATTTGAAAGAATACACAGATTTGCTACATAAAACTTATAAATTAAATTTTCATACTTAGCAAGGTTCAACTCTGCTCCTGCAAAGGGAACCCTCCCACCTCCACTTTATTAGCCACAGGCCCCTCGTGTCAGTTTATTTTATCTGGACCAAAGATGCTGGCTGTTTATTTATTCTCAAAAACTTGGAGTTATAATGTTTACATAACGTAGCAGTTTTGGCGATCTGAATCAGTCATCATGAAACCAAATAGCAGAGAAAAAGGAGTAAAGCATAAAGTTTAATAAGGTAGGATTTGGGATTAGTCAGTTTTGCGTTAAAATCCCTGCTCCACTTCAGGACTTTGAGAAAGATGGATAAACTCTATATGCCTCAGATTTTTCAGCTGCAAAATGGAGAATATCATATTAATCTCACACAACTGTTTGGAGCATTAATTAGGGATAACATAACTTAACACAATGCCTGGATGTTTAAGTGCTTAATAAATGGCAGCTGTTTTTTATTATAATGGTAAATATGTTAGACGTCAATCCAAGGTTCCAAAGTAATTCTCTGGGAGTCACCCGGGCTAGAGAAAGTAATAACCAATGTTGAAAAATTGATCCTTTATATGGAGTAGTAAGTAATTCAGGTAGCTCATACAATGATATTATAGTTACGGAGGATTTGTTATTAACAGCATTATTAACCCATCTCTCTAGCCATGGAACAGCCTCCTTCACAGTGAGCGTATTGGAGGAGGGTGTGAGTGGGGCAGACTTTTTGAAGGAGTATGAAAGAATGCAACTAACTCCTTAGTTTCCTCTCACTGAAACCTGGCTATCCTATTCACAGAAGTTTTGAAACAACTAAAGTCACAAGAGTCTAACTGTCAACATTGGATTCTGAGTATCATATCTTTGGCAAAATTAGTTTGTTCTTTTCTGATTCAAGACAATAGAGTCATGCATAGGCAAACTGTCAAAGTGGACAGTTGACATCCTTATTCTTTTGTTCCCTACCTTTTTGCCTATATGGTTTTCTAGTCATCACATTTTCCCAAAAGAAAAAGATAACAACTTATGGAAGGGTCTAGAAATTAAATACCAGTTGCAATGAACCTTTCGCAATTTTACAGTGTCTATTATTTCCCAAGTACCTACAAGGAGCATCTACAAACAGAATTTCTGTCTGCCCCAGAAATGCAGTAACACATGTGGTAAAAGGAAGAATACCATTTGTTGTGGGCTCAGTGAATCCACTTCCCAGTGATTGGCTGGAAACAAGCACAACTAAAACACAAATAAGTTGAGAACAAGTTGGACTGGCGAGGTAAACATTGTGAACATTTGATGCTCTCCTTCAGGTCTTAAGGAAAAGTTCTCTAGGACTTTTGTGGCCAAGAAAGTCAGAAATCCATTCCATTTAGCTCACTGGGGAGCTGCTCCTAACATTCAGGGGACAGGCTCATTCTGTCAATACGTTCCAGTGGCATTTCCCTTTGGAAAACAGAGTGGAAGTTTTTAGACAACATTCATTCTGGCTCCACCGGTCAAAATTGAACTGGTGAAACTCAGTTTCCTCTCCCACATAGGTTTCTTCTAAACTGACAATTAATCCCTGCACTGGAAATGGAGCTTTGAGGGCCATAATATAGGTGATGATGAGCAGAGGAAAAACAATGTGATGTCTTTGTTAAACAAGCGATGCTCAACAGTTCAAACTTCATCTGTTTTGAGTTTCAGGATGGAATTATAGGTCTTTCTTAAACTGTACGAGGCATGGGTAAGACAATTTTTAGAGAACAGAATGAATACTTTAAAAACTGAATGAATGGAAAATGAAAATGTATAGATAACAGTGGAAGAAGAAAAGTGTTGTAGGTTTTTGAGGATAGAGTAGGCTTTTGAGGTTTTGTGAGTGATTTCAAAAATCAATGTAAAAGATAATACACATATAAAGATAATTTAAAAAGTGTTTGTGGTGGATATATGAGAGTTGACTTTCTTCCCATTCAAAAAATGATCTTTAGTCAAAATAAATTAAATGTCTTGAGAAAAAGAGACAATGCTGGTCTATGACAAAGAAGATGCAGATGGTTAGTGGCACTGAATCACTGGTCTGCTTGATGTATAGAAATCATAGAGCAGATGGTGGAGTGGTGGTCACTCTCATTCAGATACATGCTATATTTTAGGACAAATCTGAGTTTGCAGAGAAGGTCTCCCCAAATTAAAAAATTGCACTCGATTCAACTGTTCTTGTGAGCTTCCTAATCAGTTAAGTAAAGAATCTAAGGTGAGTCATTACCGTAAGGACATTAGTTAGGAAGATACCGAAGACAGATGGTGGGAACACGTCTTTATTTTAAGAGCAACATCCAGGTCTTTGCTTGGAGTAGCTTAGCAAACCATTCTTTAGTCCAGGAGTTTATTAGAAAATGTATTTAAAAATAACATTGCCACGGACTTGCCAAAAGATAACGAGTTGTAAATCCATTCCATTCATGGGGGGTGGAAAACAAATCCAGCGTGTTAGAACTGGAGAGTATTAAACTCTGAGCTTTGCCTCGGGTTATTATGGACTCTGTGTAATGAAAAAGAAAACAAAGCCTCTCTGTATTTTTTCCAGACGGCAGCCTAGATCTCGAAACCTTAGAGGGATTTTCTTGCATAGCATATGTTAAATATATCACCCCTTTAGATGTCTGATATGGCAATGAAAGTGCCTAACAACAAAGAAAGTGACAAACTCTAACACATTATGAGAAGCATGATGATTATATAAATATGTAAAAAAAAGTTCCAGTAGAGTATATATTGTCATTTACATAACATGTTATATTCAACACTAGATTTGGCCAGTGTTTTTGTTTTAGAATGGCAACCCTTTTATATTTGAACAAATTATAAAGGTGTCCTTAAGAAGGATATGATCAAGGTTAGGAGAGGCTATGAGAAACCAAATTCAGAGGTTAAGGTACGGACAGACAGACTATATGCCTCTGAAATTCATGAGCACACCACCATGAATTAGAATCTCACCTTGATACCTTCTGTGATTTAAGTTACAACTTTATTTTTTCTGGTTTCTCTGGAGCAATGTTATAAAGGGCTAGCTCATCATACTATCTATTACTTTATCCCAGAATATGGGTACCAAAAAAAAAAAAAAAGAATTATAACTCCTATGACGGGTTGCCTCCTCGATACTAAAATGAATGCGTGTAAAGTAGCCTGAGGAAGAATATTTTATTAGATCAATTAATATTGTAGAAGAGTTTTGTTCCCGGGTTAATCATTGGTATGATCTCTTAGCTTGTAGTTAAGGTTTGGGGCTAGTCATAAAAGTGACTTGGAAAGGACACCTCTGTTCTTTATTTTCCAGCAAGGACTTTAACTCAGATTTATTCAATTTGATACCTGCAGATTTCTTGAACAACACACTTGCCAAAGAAATTGTAAGAAGAGTGTTGAGTTACCTTTCAAGGGTGTTTCCCTTGTTTTGATTAGATTCATCTTTTTTACAGATGAAGAAAGCATCAAAACAGCTAGGTACTTTCTAAGGTTTATTGATCATAGCTGGTTTTAATGAAAAATAATATGGACTTCAATTTAACATCAATTCAGCCTATGTATTTATTGCTCCTTCTAATCCTTCTCTCTCTCTCTTTTTTTTTAACCTTTGCTAACCCCTGGGATGGATTATGATCTTGTTTACATATATTGTGTCCGTTCATGTAGAATCTTGTCTACAGGACTGTGGGACTCTTTATTGATGGCAATAATACTGGCACCTCTGTGTTTTAGGCCACCCATTGAACCCATGCCCCTTCTCTTCTGGAGGTCTGCAAAAAAGAAGATACCTGGTGGGACAAATATCCTGTCGCTCCTCCCTTGCTTCATCAATATTTTTTTGTTGAAGGCTTAGTGTGATGTTATAAGTGACTTAAAATGTTAAAGGGACAAAAATTATTGGTCTTACTAGATGTTTTCAGGCTGACATGGTCACATATCATTGACTCATGGACTCAATTTTGTGTATTGTAGCCAGATAAAAATAAAAACTAAGAGAATAAAAAATATTAGAGTTCATTGTACAGAGCAAGGCTGAATATTGTCCATGGAAGCTTTTGTTTTGTTTTGTTTTCCCGTACATATAAAATACATTTCTTACTGTTGGTTGGTGCTGAATTGAATAGCGTTTCCTCAAAACTCTTGTCTCCCCAGAACCTGTGAACGTGACCTTATTTGGAAATCAGTTTTCTGCAGATGTAATGAAGGTAAGATGATGTCAGATTGCCTTAGGGTGGGTCCTAAATCTAGTTTGACCGGTGTCCTAAGAAGAGGGAAATTTGGACCCAGGCACGCAGAGAAGCCGGCCACGGAAGCAGAGATTGGAATGATACAGCTGTTACTGAGGAACCCCAAGGGTTGCCAGCAACACTGCAAGCTAAGAGAGAGTCGTGGGACACATTTTCCCTCAGAGCCTGCAGGGGAAAGCAATCTTGCTAGCACCTCGATTTCGGACTTTTAGCAAGAGAAGAAATTTCTGTTGTTTTAAGCCACCCAGTGTATAGTACTTCATTACGGTAGCCATAGGAAACTAATACAGGGTTATTAACGAAAACTTAAAAGTCTCTGAACTTGCTAACTTGGACTTTTCTTGTAAGTGTTCAAGGTAGGCACCTGATGTTTTATTTTATTTTTTATTATTATTATTTTTTTAAAGATTTTATTTATTTGACACACAGAGAGAAATCCCAAGTAGGCAGAGAGGCAGGCAGCATAGAGGGGGAAGCAGGCTCCCCACTGAGCAGAGAGCCCAATGTGGGGCTCGATCCCAGGACCCTGAGACCATGACCTGAGCCGAACGAAGGCAGAGGCTTTAACCCACTGAACCACCCAGGCGCCCGGCACCTGATGTTTTAATGTCTTCAGAAAAGAGGGACTTGGGGAGTTTCCTTCCTGTCTTTCCTTGCCAATCCTGCCCTCACATGAAGGGGTTTGCATCAAATAAATCCCTTCTTAAATCTTTCTGTGCTGTAGTCTCATGCTCTCCCACAAGGAAAAGGGACCAGTTTTTATATTACATCCTAAGGAACATTGTCTCTCTTACATAGGGGAAGATGTCACTTCGTTAATTATTTCTAGACTCTTCCACTTCTCAGTAGTGCCTGAGACTCACGTGGGCACTGATTAATATGTGTACCACCATCTTTTTCCTGGGCTCCTGTCCCATGAGAAAGGGTGAATGAATGTCCTCAATTCCAGTTCAACTTTCTCAATAGAGTCACAGACTTGCTAATTGTTTTACTAAGTGATATTTTAAGTAAGAACATCTCAAAGATAAGTATTATTTGTTTCTGAAAATCAACACACTCTCAATTGATAAAAAGAGAAGAAATATTTTCCTTGGTAATACAATATTGGAGCAGACCATAGAGTAATTCTTTCCTTTTTTTTTTTTTTTTTTCCAGCTCATTTGCAGGTTTGGTGACATCACACTAAATATCCCAGATTTTGATGTCTGCCCTCTCTGTTTCTGGGGGAATGACACTATCTTGGATTAATTTGTTTTTCCTTTTCATAACAGCTCTGAGAGAAGATTAGGGCAGTAAGGCACGCAACTGATTCTTTGCCACAACATAAAAATAGAATCCTATTAAAACGCTTGCTGCATCTGGTTCAGTGAAACCGGCTCAGATCTGGTAGCAATGTGTAAACACACCTTCATAATACCTGAGAAAATATTTAACTAATTTTCTAATCAATTAATGCTGATTTTGTTCAGAGGAAGAAAAGAACAGTAAAAACAACTTGTGCATTATTTTTAAAAATATTTTATTTATTGGAGAAAGACAGAGTGGAAGCAGGGGGTGGGGCAGAGGGAGAAGCAGACTCCCACTGAGTGGGGAGCCCAATACGGGGCTGGATCCCAGGACTCTGGGATCATGACCTGAGCTGAAGGCAGTTGCTTAACCGTCTGAGCCCCTCAGGTGTTCCTTTTTCATTTTTTGAGTTTAAACAAATTCTATTTTAATATATGGGGAAATATTTCAAATATTAGGCATTATAAGTATTTTGTTTTGAACTGAAATTTTAACTGAAACAAAACACAGCTATTTTTGAAGACTTCTGAACAATATAGTAATTTAATATAGGGCAATAATAGAAGCTGCAAATCTCAAGAGAAACGGGGAACAAAAGAAATAAAATAATTGCCTGCTATTTTATGAAAAGATTAATATCAACTTCATTCTATTTATACTTACTCGAAGAAATATTGGCTGCCTACCATATACTAGACCCTCTGTTGTGTTGAAAAACAATTGTGAAGAAACTAGATGACGTGTCTGATCTCTTGGGAGAGATGGTTGATAAATGGCCTTTTTCATGCTTTAACATTACAGTCTTCTGGATTTTAAAATAGATGTAAAGAGCTCTGAGGCCAAGAGATGTTCAACACAATTCTAAATTGTCTGGAATTCGGGCCCCCCATGGAATGTTGATGCGGGGGGCAAAATCCATCCTACTGTGCGACTTGGGTCAGTCTCAGCCCCCAGTAACTCTCTGACTCGTTATGTCATTTTAATTGGTTAAACCTGAGGAACGAACTACTTACATGCTTGGTGATTGTAACAATTTAAAGCCATTCACAAAATTATGGAATAGTTTCTTTCTTTCACAAGTGAATTTCTGTCTCTCTCAATCGCATTTTCTTTCCCCAAAATTGTTCATGGAAAAATTAATAGTTCCAGCTTGATCTTTTGTAACTGCTGCCTGGTGTTCTGAATAGAAATGCAGCTTGATATATTTAAACATGTATTTAAGTTGTTTAAAATTCTACAGTATTATACACAATTTTACAAAAAACATGAACTATACTGCAATGAGTTCCCTTGTATGTATTTCTTTGTACACAAATGCTCAGAATATGTGTTGGCTATATTCTTGCAAGTCGGATTATGAAGTGAGATTCGAGAGACTTAATTTTTTTTTTAAAGATTTTATTTATTTATTGGACAGAGGGAGAGAGAGAACACAAGCAGAGGGAGCGGCAGGCAGAGGGAGAAAGAGGAGGAGTTTTCCCACTGAACAAGGAGCCCGACATGGGGCTCGATCCCAGTACTCTGGGATCATGATGCCCGACCTGCTGAGCCACCCGGGCACCCTGAGACTTAAGAATTTGATGGCTGGTGGAGCACCTGGGTGGCTCAGTGGGTTAAAGCCTCTGCCTTCGGCTCAGGTCATGATCCCAGGGTCCTGGGATCGAGCCCCGCATCGGGTTCTCTGCTCAGCAGGGAGCCTGCTTCCTCCTCTCTCTCTGCCTGCCTCTCTGCCTGCTTGTGATCTCTGTCTGTCAAATAAATAAATAAAAATCTTTAAAAAAAAAAAGAATTTGATGGATGGTGATAAAATATTCTCCAAGTGTCCTCCACCTACAGACTGACCAAAAATATGGGATAATGCTTATTTTCTGAGAACCAAACACTGGACATTATTAAAAACTTTAAACTTTTGCCATTCTACTGAGTGATGAATAATTTATCATTATTTCCTGTTTGTGTTTCTTTGACTATCATTTAATTTAATTTAATTTATTAATTAATATTCATATATTAAGTGGTCCTTATATTTTTCCCTTCTGCCAGAAGTATATTTTTAAACACTTTCTATGTTTTTAGTTGAAGACATTCATTATATACTGTGTTATAGATATTAAAATCTTTCTATAAATATTGCAAATATTTTCTTTCAGTCTATTGTGTACCTATGTTCTTATGTTTTAGCCATATATTTTTAATGTAAAATATTTTCATGTTTCGCTTCTTGGCAATAGAGCTTTATATCCTTATTTAATGGAGTTTGTTTGCTTTTTGGTATGGTTAGAGTGAACAATATTCTATTCTGCGTTTATTGAGTAGTTCAACTTTTGCACCTATGTGAAATGCCATACATACCGTATTCAAATTTCCATATATGCATGGGTTACTTTGTGTACTCACTATTCTGTTCTTGTAATCTATTTGTCTCAACATCAGTGATTTACTGTTTTAGTTATGATCCTTTTCTAGTACTTTTATTATTTGGTAGGTCAAACCATTAGTCTGTTCTTCCTAGGTATCTCTGTACATGTATTTTTCTGTAGGGATCTTTGAATCAGCTTGTCAAGTTTCAAAAATGCCTTTGGCAATGATTTCAAGGAACAGAGTTACGAATAGCCATGTGTTTCCATTTATTAAACATTCCTCTGTAGGTTTCAATAATGCATTTTTATTTTTCTCCTATGAAACTTCAAAGATCTTGTTGGATTTATTCTTGGGAATCTTACAATTGTACCATGAAATAGATCATTTTGTTCATTTTTGGGTTGTCTGCTGAAATAGTATTCGTTTCTCTATGTCTATCTGGCCATTTTATTGGATACATTATGATCGTGTCCCTGTTCTACATAGATATTGGATGCTCTGGTGTGACAATGTATTACAGTTCTCCATTAATATGTTCCTATGATTGCAGAAAGGAGATTTAATTATTTTTAATCTCCTTTATTATGAATAAGTTTAAATTGTAAAATGCAGCTTTAACCTGAGGGCGAAACTGAGCTCTCTGACCTTTCCCCCTGAATGAGAACAGTTTTAGAGCTACATGTCTCTCCTGAAAAAAAAGGAGGCCTACTGCATCCACGGCTGTAGAAACTACTTGGCCTGACAGGAGGCACAACAGCCTGGGTCGAGGACTGTAAGGAGGTAGATCACAGACTTGAATTTTTTTTTTTTCTTCTGATTTTGGGGAGAGATGGCATGGGGAAGAATTAGACATGGGATAGTTTTGACAGACCTGAGGGCCTTTGTGTGGTAAGGTAGAGCTGCGTTTGGAATAACCAGAATCGCCTCCCACTAAACCTGCCATGCTGGGCATCACAGCCTCCTCTCCCTCGCTTGATAATTCTTTCCTCCTTTGAAGAAAGACACTGTTAGTGTCTTGTCAGAGAGTTTACCTTTCAAGAGGAAGTTAATTTTCTTCATGTTCCTTCCCCATCACTCTTCATTATCTCCAGACCTATAATTAGAATCCAATTCCAGTATGTGTAGGAGACCAATTATGAAGTCAAACATGTAGGGAGAAGGCTCACACAACAAAGGATTTCAAAATTTTGCTCATTTTCCCTTTTTCAGTCCCCCTTTCTTCCATTATTGTATGTGGGATTTGTTTGTGGAGGTTAATTACACATTTTGGTCTATAGATAGCTGATTATTGAAACAGAATTGCAAAAGAAGCAGAGGGAAAGGAGACATCAGAGATCCTTGGAGCTGAATTACTTAAGAGATAAGAATTTGAATTGTTTTTTGAGTTCACTTTGGGCTGCATAATGCCGAGGTGAATTGAGTTAACTTGGAGCTTTTAAAATTTTTATTAAGAAAAAAGATATATGTAGATATTAGAACAGTGCTTAGAATATAGGAAGTTTTCTAAACTTTGTTAAATTTGTCGTATGAATAAATAAATACATGCTAGGTAGGTAGTGAGGTGGGTTGCAAGGTAATTTGAATTTTAAAAGTTTTTGACTTATTAATACCCAGATCTCCTTTTTGAGGGAAGTTATCCATATTATTGTGTGTCTTGGTGAGAAGTGGTGCATGCCTCTAAATTCTTTCACTTTGTTCTTTGAAATTCAGCTTTTCATAAACAAAATTTGCTCATTGGAAATGATTTTCTGTTTTCACTTTCTTTGATTTCTGCTCAAAGTCTTCTCATTTCTCTTCTTCTGCTTGCTTTGGGTTTAATTTGCTCATTTTTCTAGTTTCCTAAGATAAAAGCTAGATTATTGCTTTTAATATTTATCTTTTTTGTTTAAAGATTTATTTATTTGACAGAGAGAAAGAGTTCACAAGTAGGTGAAGAGGGAGGCAGAGAGAGAGGGAGAAGCAGGCTCCCCGCTGAGCAGAGAGCCCGATTCGGGGCTCGATCCCAGGACCCTGAGATCATGACCTGAGCCAAAGGCAGAGGCTTTAACCCACTGAGCCACCCAGGCGCCCCTAAATATTTATCTTTTTAAGTGTATGCAATCAATGCTATAGATTTCCCTCCAAGCCCTGCTTTCACCACATCCCACAAATTTTGATAAGTTGTGTTTTCATTTTCATTAAGTTCAGAACATTTTAAATTTCTCTAGAGATTTATTCTTTGACCCATGTGTTATTTAGAAGTGTATTTTTAAATCTGTATGTATTTGGGGATTTTCTACTTACCTGTCATTGTTTTGTAGTAAAATCCACTATGGTCTCAAAACAGGCATTTTACGATCTCTCTTCGTTTAATTTGCTATGATGTGTTTTACGGCCCAGAAAGTGGTCTATCTTGGTGAAAGTTCCATGTGAGCTACAGAAACACATATCATCTGCTGTTGTTGGATGAAGTGGTCTAGAGATTCCAATTACATACAGCTGATTGTCAAAGGAGTTGGGTTCAACTCTGTCCTTGCTGATTTTCTGCCTGTTGGATCTGTCCATTTCTGAGAAATGTGTATTGAAATCTCCAACTATGAGAGTGGATTCATCTCTCTCTCCTTGCTGTTTTATCAATTTTTGCCTCACATCCTTTGATGTTCTGACATTAGGTACATGAACATTAAACACTGCTCTGTCTTCTTAGAGAATTGACCCCTTTATCCTTACGGTAATTCCTTTCTTTATTCTTGATAACTTTTCTTACGTTGAAGTCTTCTCTGTTTGAAATAAATAATAAATAAATAAAACTACTCCTGCTTCCTTTTGACTAGTGTTAGCATGATATGTTTTTCTCTATCCCTTTACTTTTAATCTATATGTTTCCATTATAAAGTAGATTTCTTATAAACAGCATATAATTTGGTGATGGTTTTTTTTTGTACATTTCATTTTACCTGTTCTTTTTTTAAATTTAATTTTATTTTTTTCAGTGTTCCAAGATTCATTGTTTATGCACCACACCCAGTGCTCCATGCAATACGTGCCCTCCTTAATACCTACCAGATCCACTCTGACAATCTCTATCTTTTATATGATACATTTAAGCCACTGACATTCACAGTGATCATTGACATAGTTGGATTAATAACTACCATATTCATTGCTGTTTTCCATTTGTTGCCCATGTTCTAGGTTCCTATTTTTTCCCATTTTCCTATTTTGGTCTTCCACTCTTTTTCTGCCTTTGTGGTTTTAACTGAGCATTTTATGTGATTCCATTTTCTTTTCTTTCTTAGCACATCAGTTGTACTTCTTTTTAAAACATTTTTTGTGGTTGCCCTGGAATTTGCCATATACTTTTATAACCAATCCAAGTCCGTTTTCAAATAACACTATCCCACTTGATGGACATAAAAATAAAATATAAAAACTAATAAGCATAATTCTTCTCCTGTCTGCCTGGATCCGTAGTGTAGTTTCTGACATTAATTTGGGGGAAATTCTCAGTCATCATTGTTTCCAATATTTCTTCTGATCCTTTCCCTCTTTCTGCCTGTGGTGTTCCCAGTGTGTTTTGTGGTCTCACAGTTCTTACTGTGTTCCTGTTTTTCAGTCTCTATTCTCTTTGCTTTTCAGTATTTGAGGTTTCTTTTGATATCCTCCAGCTCAGACACTCTTTCCTCAGCCCTGTCTAATCTGCTAATAAGCCTATCAAATATATTCTTTATTTCTCTTACAATGTGTTATTATTTCTAGCATTTCTACTTGGTTCGCTCTTAGATTTACATCTCTCTGCGTACATTGCCCATCTATGCTTGTATGCTGTCTACCTTAACATATTAATAATCATGGTTTTAAATTCCTGGCCTGATAACTCCTACATTCATTCCTACTATGTCTGGTTCTGATTTGGGATCTTCTCTTCCAGTTGTGCGTGTTTGTTTGTTTTGGCCTTTTGGTATACCTTGTGATTTTCTTTTTCTGTTAGTCAGACATAATGCACCCGGTAAAAGGGACTGCCCTAAGCAGACCTTGAGCTCTGTGGGGGGTGGTGTGTGGGGGGAGGGGCAGCATTTGAAACTTCCACGATTAGGTCTCAAAAGATTAGTCTTTTGGGGAGCCTGTGTTCTTGGGCTGTGAACTTCATAAACGTTTCTCGTTTTCCTCCTCTTCCCTTAGGTGGGGCAGGATGGTAAAGCCAGCTGGAGTCGGTTTTCCACCCCCAGGGTCAATGAAGCTCCAATAATACTCCGCAGGTGAGGCGATGGTTAAAAAGAGTTTCCGCAGAGGGTCGCCTTGTGGCAAACAGTGTCTCGTAGAGTTTTTCAAAATGGCTCCTTTTCCCCTCGCAGTGCCAGAGCCCTGCGGAATGTTTGTCGGATATTTACTGTGGGGGCTATGGTTGAGCCCCTGGAAGCACCTGGAAGTCAACCTCCCAATACGACGGGGCAATGCCCCCACCATGAGTGGTCCGCACTGAGCCTCCCGGCGATGCCCGCTCAGCTTTCCCTGCTCACGTGTGTGCTGCTGGGGATTTAGCTCGTGGGTCGGCCCGGTAAGTCCAGAGTCCCTGCGTTCGTCCCTCTCCAGTCCTGCGGGCTGCGGTTGGCTCTGTGTCCTCCCTCTCTCATGGATCCAAGGAGAGTTGTTGATTTTTCGGTCTGTTTGGCTTTTTGAGCTGTTGTTAGGACAGAGTGGTATGGTCCAAGCTTCTTACCCGTGGAACCTATTAAGAGGATGTCCTTCACCTGCGTTTTATTCCTTTTCTGTGAACCTACCCTATGCCGGTCCGGTCTGCAGGGATTTCTACCTCTGTCTCTAACATAGGTCATTTAGTTGCCTATGCTGCTTTGGGATGTTTTTCATATTGTCAAATCGAATGGTAATTTTCCCTGTACATTAGGGCTTTTAGAATGTTTAATTTTTGATTCCCTAAATATTTTTGAAGTTTCTTAAAAAACAGCATCTGTTACTTATTGAGACTACTCTGTGCCATCCCTGGTAAGTATGATTGAAACTCCACTAAAGATTGGCAGGCAAGTTCTCAAATCTTTCCTTTGGAATCTGTTTCTCCCTGTTTCCTGAGATACCTTATGCCAGGTATTTTCCGCTCCGTGCAACATTTGTTTTTGCTGGGATAACAGTCTTGTGCCCCATTCTTTCCTACTGGGATCGGGTCAGGCCTCATGTTACATATATATAATCTGAGCATTATCAATTAATCTATTTCGCCTCCCTGACCAGCATAAAAGTAGTTTAGGACGGTACATAACCCACTTGGTTCCTGATACTATTGTCTTCCCTGAGACTCTTCTGGTAGAGGTGCTAAGGTGATATTCATGCACCCAAAGGCATAAGGTTGGGTGTGTGTGTTGCCCCTGGTCTCTTTTCTCACCATGTAGAGACAGCCTCACTGAGAGCCTTGGGGTGGTATCTGATGGTTGCATTTGAGCCCCTAGATTCAGCACCTTAATTATAGGAAGCAATACAGTTTCTTTGTCGATAGTCATTTTAAGTGGGTTTTAATTAGTCAAATTTAATGAAATTCTGACAATACATCTCTCCTTCATGTGTCTTTAACCGTATTTTTCTAGTGGTTCATTTCCAAAGCATATGCCTGCTTTTGAGTACCTCTCACCACACAAACCATCAAAAGCCCGCTTTAGACTTCTCGGCCCTCTCTCTCCTTCCTCTGTTCATTAGAGCTTCTTGAAAGTGTATTCAGAACTCACAGTACACCCTCCACCCCCCATCACAATTGATTTGTCTCCTGTCTCTTCCACTCCTCTGAAAGAGCTATCACTAACATCACTAATGCTTGCACATGGGTAAATCCATTGATTATTTTTCTAGCTTTACATTATTCACTGTTTCTGTTACATTTGGCATTAGATATTGTTTCATTCACATACCCAGCTTTCTGCCCATTTCCATGGGCATCCTGTTTTCTTGTTTTATTCCAAATTATTTACTGCTTTATCTCCCATGGACTTGTTTGCCTCTCTTTTGGACATTTTCAAAGATTTTACCTCTAGCCTTTCATGTGTTTATGTAGTTTCCTCATTTAGACCTATGGTTTAATATATAAATCTATATGCTAAATACTTGAAAATGAGAATTCTAGTTTCTGATAGCAGTGGATGAGATGGTTAAGACTAACTGTCCCACTGAAAACCACTACAAATGCCAAATAAAAAATATAAATCACCTTGTTTAAAGCATCAAAGTCCTGACAAGATTATGAATAATACTCAGATGAAATTTGAAACAAAAATAAAAATGCAGAGATGTAAGCAGAACACAAAAACTGCAATTATATTAAGAGCACAAAATTTTTAATCGATGGCTTTATCCGTCATGGGATGTATAAACCAAGGCAAGGGCCCATCCAAGGTAGGACTCTAACAGAGACCATTCCAACTGGAACCTGGGGACTCAGGGTTGAACCAAAGTAATAAGCACTGTGTGGATTTATAGCTGCAGTTTGATTTGTCTAGGTTTGGAAAAAACCTTATTTTTCAAAGGGGTGTTGGAGTTTTACTTTATTTATTTATTTGGTATTGCGGTTTTAATTAGACCTTGAAGCCCCTCTGTAGAGTCAGTTTAACTAGGTTAACCCTTTGCTAGGTGACCTACAAAGGAGTGATACTCTCTGCGGCCATCAAATAGACAAAGGATTTGTGGCTCTTGTAGAGTTACACAAAGCAAGTGTTAATTTAAAGGGGATAATATAGACATGGAAATCCAGTAATTTTTTAAGTGTTTCACAATACTCAGTAAATGAAAGTTCATTTTCACCTTAAGTGGTATCACTTTGAGACACTTGAGCGTCACTGTTCACTGGGACACATTTGTCCTTTTGAAATAGTAGTCATGCTTGTTGAATTGAAAAATCACTAATTTATCTTAAAACAAAACAAAAGAATTCGCTGTGATTTTACCAGGACTGGAACCAGATATCTTGAGAGACCGCCAGTTTCCCAATTTCTCTGTCTAATCCTGCTTTATCTACTACACCAACTTCGTACACCGGATTTCTCCTTACCCGTTCAGCTTCTGTGGGATTTTGGCTTTCTCTGACTCTCCATTTGATTTGACTATTTATTAAGGACATTTTCAAATGCACGTAAAGAGAATTATACGACAAACTACTCTTTGTAATTGCCTTCCTTGGACAATTACCAACTTTTCCTTCCCATTTTATGATGCATGTAGTTTTTTTTTTTTTTTAACTACTTAAAAAAAAAAAAAGCTAACCCCAGTTATGTATGAGTCAGGATCCTCTTCTTGATAAAACTACCATGTCATTATGAATCCTTGAGAATTGATAGTAGTTCCTTAATAGTCTCTAATACCTGGCTCATATTTAATCCCCCACATTGTATCAAAGATGCTTTTTAATTTGCTGGTTGTTGTCTCATGGAGTTGTTTATTTTGCTTCTCTCTACCCTGTACTTCCTGTAACTTGATAGATCCATAGACTTGATACTTGGGCAATAATTCTGCATCTATGACCCTATGTCCTCTTTTAGCATTGTATCATTAAGATAATGGTGAAAGGTTGTAGTGCTCTGTTATGATTTTCAAGTGGAAATGTTCTAATACTATCTTCCTTCTGTCCTTATTTACTGGAATTCTATGAAAGGAATCACATCAACCTCTTGCTACTCTTCATCTAAACATAAAGGAAAGGTAGAAAAAATAATTCACAGCAGGGAGTTGGTGCCCTAGCAACTTCCATGGTGTCCAGTGATACTTATTTTTTTTTCTAATCAGGAATTTTAGTATACTTGATACACTTGATTCATTACAGTTTTCTTTTTTAATGCTGTTTAAATTGTCCCATAGGGGTTCTGTCAAATTCTTTGTCCTTTTGTCATAAAGTGATTGGACTTACATTGCCCTCTTCCATTTTACACGGCAAAACAGAGTCATCTTTTTACTTCCAGGTCTTTTCATTTGGTAGATCAGGCTATTAATATGTTGAAGAGAAATAGTGTGGATGTATTTATTCTGGTATTTCAAATTCAAATTTGATATTTCACATTTTACTTTAATTCTTTGATTTTATACTTTTACATATTTCTATTTTAATAAAAATATTGGTTCTTAACAATATTAACACAACTATTTGCTTTTATCTATACCAGTAATGGTTTTGAAATAATCAGAATATTTTAACTATTTTCTCAAAATAAAATAACTTTCTCTCTGTGATTTGCAACCTTTGTTATAATGTTCAAGGTTATTTGTTTCAGTTTTGCCATCCCCAAGCCCAGTATTAAGGGATTTTTTGTGGCATGATTTTAAATGTACATAAAATATTTACCCTGTTCCAGTGTCAAAATGAATAAGAGCTATGCTTCCATTAAAGTTCTTCCTATCCTTCCCACCTACTTTCTCCATTTAGCTGTAGATAATCATTTCGATTATGGTTTTGTTATCCTTTCATGTGGATACTTGATAATAATTCTGGAATATTAGTTAGAAACAAGTTTTACATCATATTATACATCTAAATATATTCCATAATTAGTGAACAGCTATATGTAAAAATTAAATTACTTTCAATAAAAAGCCATTTAATGTTTACTCAAACTCTGAAAGAGGGGGGGAAGAAAATCTAAACATAAAAACTCCAAAACAAACATGGAAGCAAAAAATTTATTTCAAAATAAATGAAGTTAAACAGTAAACATTATCATGAAAAATTTTTATGACAAATGTATCAAAATAATTTGTAAAAATTAATAAGTATCTTGTATTACCTACTCTATTCTAGTAACTTCAAAACCGTCTTATATGATACCGGGTACTTTCATAATGTTTGTTTCGGTATACTATTTTATAAGTGAAGAAAGTTTGTAAACAAGGGTCTCCCATCTCATGGGTTTCATGTAAGCAAGGAGTTTAATGGAATGGCCTGGCTTCTTGGGACCATCAGCTTCCATAATCTGTCTCATTAGGATGCCCATCTGTGGCTTGGTTAATGACCATTGAGTGAAGGCCCTTCAGAGGTCTTCGTTTCTCTGTGCGGAATCTGATCTTTCTGCTGTTGAATTCCTTGCTGTTGGCTCTGGAGATCTGAAAATGAGTAACCACTTCTTGGAAATACTTCCAGGAAGAGAGGCTAGAGGGGCTGGGAGTCTGGAGGTGTCCACAGGGTCATGGCTGTGGTTCTGTATCAGCTCAAATATGCCTGCCACTAAGCAGATAAATTTTTCTACAAATACATATTCACACACACACACATATATATATGCATATATATGTGTGTGTATATGTATATGGCTATACTCATATGCTTTCTTAGAGTTGCATAGCTAATAATTGAAACAAGGAAGAAACAGACTAACCTGACTCTAAATTTCATGTCCTTTCCTATTGTGCCTTCTATAAAACATTTATTAAATATATGAAGTGATACAAATAGTAAATAAAAATAGCAAAAGAACAATTTCATGAATAATTACACAGGAAATATCAGAAATATGTGCATTTGAGTGGGCATGCATGTTCTGTCATTAGTTACAAAATGAACAAGATGTTTATTGGATAAATTTGGCATTAATATTGTGTAAATTTAAGATATGTATTGCACTACTTTGATACATTTACATATTGTAATACGGTTGCTTTTAATGATATTTATCACATTACATACTTATTACAACATAGTACAGAATAGTACAATATTACTTTGTTCAATAAACACACAGTAAATCTCAAAACTATTTTAATACTCGTTACATCTTTGTACCCTTAAACACCAGCAATTTTATCTCCTCACCCCCATCTCCTGCTAACCGCCATTTTATTCTTCATCTTTTTTCCACATGTTTATTTTTTTTTTTTTTACTCCATGTGTAAGCAATATCATGCAGTACTTGTCTTTGGCTGTTTTTGTTTACCATAATGTACTGAAGGTCCATCCATATTGTCATGAATAGTAGGATATCCTCCTTTCTTATGGCTAACTTACATTCCATTGTGTATAGATACCACATTTTTTTTTTTTTAACTGACTTTTTTTTTTTTTTTTAGATTTTATTTATTTATTTGACAGAGATCACAAGTAGGCAGAGAGACAGGCAGAGAGAGAGGAAGGAAAGCAGGCTTCCCACTGAGCAGAGAGCCCGATGCGGGGCTTGATCCCAGCACCCTGGGATCATGACCTGAGCTGAAGGCAGAGGCTTTAACCCACTGAGCCACCCAGGCGCCCCAATACCACATCTTTTTTTATCCCCTCATCCATTGATGGGCATTTGGGTTATGCCCTTATTTTGGCTACTGTGAATAATACTGCAGTGAACCCAGATGTGCATGTATCTTGTATGCAAAGGATATAAAAACAGGAAATTAACATTCTCAGAAGTGAAACTGATGAATTTTATAGTAGGTCTATTTTTAGTTTTTGAGGAATTGCCATAATGTTTTCCATAGTGGGTAGACTAATATACATTCCACCACAGTGTATAAGGATTCCCTTTTCAATATACCCTTAACAGCACATGTTGTCTGTCTTCTTGATGATAGCCATTCTAACAGATGTGAGGTAATAGCTCACTGTGGTTTTTATTTGCATTTTTTTTTTTATGATTAGTGATGTTGAGTGCCTTCTTCTGTGCCTTTTGAGCATTTTGATGTCCTCTTTGAAAAAAATGTATTTGTTCTTCTGCCTGTTTTAAAAATCAGATTGTTGGGATTTTGTCCTTATGGTCATTGTTGTTGTTAAGTTGTGTTGGTCCTTAGTATATTTTGGATATTAACCCCTTATCTGATGTATGGCTTAGAAAATTTGTTCCCATTCTATAGGCAGCCTTTTGATTTTGTTGTTGTTGTGCAGAAGCTTTTGAGTTTGATGTAGTTTCATTTGTTGATTTTTTTTCTTTTGTTATTAGTGCTTTTGACATTATGTCCACAATATTTTTGCCAAGACCAATTTCAATGAGCTTCTCCTGGAATTTTATAGTATCAGATCTTTTGTTTAAGTTTTTAATGTACTTTGAGTTAATTTTTATGAGTGGTGTGAGGTAGGGATCCAACTTCATTCCTTCACTGTGTTTCTCTGCACTGGCTTTGTAATCAGAAAATGGGATACTTCTGGGGCGCCTGGGTGGCTCAGTGGGTTAAGCCGCTGCCTTTGGCTCAGGTCATGATCTCAGGGTCCTGGGAGAGAGCCCGCTTCCCTCTCTCTCTCTCTCTGCCTGCCTCTCTGTCTACTGTGATCTCTCTCTGTCAAATAAATAAATAAAATCTTTAAAAAAAAAAAAAAGAAAGAAAATGGGATACTTCTGTTTTTTTTCTTCTTTTTCTCAGAATTCCTTTGGGTATTCGTCATCTTCTGTGGTTCCATACAAGTTTTAAGATTGTTTCTTCTATATCTGTGAAGAACGCTTCTATTATTTTGATGGATATTGCATTGAATCTATAGTTGGCTTTGGGTAGTGTGGCCATTTTAACAATATTCTTCCAACCCATGCACGTGGAATGCCTTTCCATTTGTCTTCATTAATTTCTTAACACAAAGTCTTATTATTTTCATTGTGCAGATTTTTCACTTCCTGGTTAAATTTATTTCTTTTTTAAAAGATCTATTTATTTTAGAGAGTGAGTGCAAGGAGGGGAAGTGCAAAGGGAGAGAGAAAGAGAGAATCTTAAGCAGACTCCCTGCGGAGCACAGAGCCCAACATCGGGCTCAATCCTATAACCCTGAGATCATGACCTGAGGTGAAATCAGAGTCAGAGTCTGAACTAAATGATCCTCAGGCATCTCTGGTTAAATTTATTTCTAAGCATTCTATTGTTTTTATGCAATCGCAAATGGGATAGTTTTCTTTATTTTGAGTTGGATGTTTTGTTATTGTCAATGTGCGGATTTCTGTAAGTTGATTTTACAACCTAATATATTGAAATAATTAATTTCAACACTTTTTTGATTGTCTCTGGGATTTTTTTTTTTTAAGATTTTATTTATCTATTTGACAGAGATCACAAGTAGGTGGAGAGGCAGGCAGAGAGAGAGGGGGAAGCAGGCTCCCCACTGAGCAGAGAGCCCAATGCAGGGCTTGATTCCAGGACCCTGAGACCATGACCTGAGCGGAAGGCAGAGGCTTTAACCCACGGAGCCACCCAGGCACCCCATCTCTGGGATTTCTTATGTAAGATCATGTCGTCAGCAAGTGGTGACAGTTTTACTTCCTTCCTTCCTTATTTGGATGACTTTTATTTCTTTGTCTTATCTAATTGCTCTAGCTAGGACTTCCATTTCAGATGGGAATGGTGAAGGTGGGCAACCTTGTTGTGTTCCTGATCTGAGAAGAAATCTTTCAGTTTCTTCACCATTGACTATATATTAGCTGTGGTTTTGTCATATATGTTCTTTATTGTGTTGAAGTATGTTCCTACTATACATAATCTGTTAAGTTTTTTCCCCCTGTGTCTCTCTGAGCTTTAATTTTTTTTATTTTTTAGGTTTTTTTTTGTTGTTTTTATCATGAAATGATGTTGCATTTTTTCAAATCCTATTTCTGTGTCTATTGAGATAATCATGTGATTTTTATCTTTTATTTTGTTGATGTAATGAATTATATTTATTGATTTGTGTGTCTTGAATCATCCTTGCATTCCAGAAATAATCATCTTTGCATTCCACTTGGCCATGGTATATCATCTTTTTAATGTGTTCTTGAATTTCGTTTGCTAATATTTTGTTGAGAATTTTTGCATTTTGTAATCAGTTATATTGGCTTATATGGTTTTCTTGGCATATTCTTAACTGGTTTTGGTATCAAGGTAATGCTGGCTTTGTATGAGTTTGGAAGTATGCCCTCTTCTTCAATCTTGAGGAAGAGTTTGAAGGGGATTGATGTTAATTCTTGAAATGTTTGGTAGAATTTACAGGTCAAGCTCTCAGGCTTTGGAATTTTCTATGTTGGGAGAGCTTTAATTACTTACTCAATCTCTTGACTTGTTATTCATCTGTTCAGATTTTCTATTTCTTCTTGATTCAGTCTTGGTAGGTTGTGTGTTTCTAGAAATGGATCTATTTCTTCTAGGCTATGTAATTTGTTGGCATATAATTGTTCATAGTTGTCTTTTAAAATTCTCTATTTTTGTAATATCAGTTTAATGTCAACTCTTTCATTTAAAATTTTATTTCTACGAGCCATCTCTTTTTTCCCTTAGTCTAGCTAAAGGTTTGTCAATTTTATTTTTTAAAGAAACAGGTTTTAGTTTCATTGATTTTTTTTTTTAATTGTTGGTCTCATTTATTTCCATTCTGATTTTTATTATTTCCTTTTTCCTGCTGACATTGGGCTTAATTGGTTATTCTAATTCCTTCAGGAGTTAAGTTAGAAGGTATAAAATTAGGTTGTTCGTTTGAGATCTAATTTTTTAATACATGCATTTTTTCCCATAAACTTTGCTATCAAACTGCTTATGTTGTATCCCACAAAATTTGATATGTTTTATTCTCATTTTCATTTGTTTCAAGGTAATTTTTTACTTCTTTTTCTATTGATCTGTTGGTTGTTTAGAACTATGTTGTTCAGTTTCCACATATTTGTCAATCTATCCACTTTCTTCTTGGTGTCGATTTCTAATTTCATAACACTGTGGTCAGAGAAGATAGCTGGTATGATTTCAGTTTGCTTAAATTTGCTATTACTTGTTTTGTGGCCTATTATATGACCTATCCTGGAGAATGTTCCATGTGCACTTGAGAATACGTATTCTGCTGTTGTTGGATGGAATGTTCTATACATGTCAAGTCCATTTGTTCTAAAGTATGGTTCAATTTCAACATTTGCTTGTTGATTTTCTGTCTTGGGTGATCTATTCATTATGATAGTGGGTTATTGAATTCCCCTGCTATTATTGTATTGTTGTCTATTTCTCCATTAGTATCTGTTAGTATTTGCTTAGTAAATTTCAGGGCTCAGGTTTTAGGAGCATGTATATTGAAATATCTTCTTGATATATTGATCTTTTTATCATGATATAGTGACCTTTTTGTCTCTTGTTATTATTTATGGCTTAAGGTCTATTTTGTCTAATAAAAGTATGGCTACACACATATCCATTTGCTTGGAGTACCGTTTTCTACCCTTTTACTTTGAGCCTCTGTGTGTCTTAAGGCTGAAATGGCTCTCCCGAAAGCAGCATGTAGTTGGGTCTTGTTTTTTAATTCAGCCAGCCACTCAGTGCCTTTTGGTGAGTGCAGTCCATTTACATTTATATTTATTGATATGTCAGGACTTAACTACTGCCATTTTTTCTTTTGTTTTCTGGTTATTTTGCTTTTCCTACTGTTTGTCTTTTTTTTTTTTTTAAGATTTTTATTTATTTATTTGAGACAGAGAAAGAGTGAGAGAGAGAGAGCACACAGAGGGACAGTGGGAGGGAAAAGCAGACTCCCCACTGAGCAGAGAGCCCCATGCAGGGGCTTAATCCTAGGACTCTGAGATATGACCTGAGCTGAAGGCAGACACTTAATCAACTGAGCCACCCAGGCATCCTTGTTTGTATACTTTTTAAAGTTAGTTGTTTTCCATGATGATTTGCTCAGTTTGCCTTTTTTTTTTTAATGTTTCATGTCTCTGCTTTAAATTTTTGTTTTGTTGTTACCATGAGGTTTGTATAAGGTAACATACATAATAATATATTTTTTTGTATAAGGTAACATACATAATAATATGTTATTATTATTGTTATTATTATTATAACATATTATAACATACATAATATGTTACATAAGGTACGTACATAATAATCTTTTTTTTCTGCTGATAGCAACTGATCCTCATTTGCCCATATAGTTTTCGTTAGTTTCTTCCTCCCCTTTTATGTTTTTGCTGTCACAAATTATCGATTTTTATGCTGTGGGTTTATGACCAAATTGTAGTAGCTATAGTTTAATGTGGTTTTTTTTTTCGCCCTTCAACCTTTGTGCTGTAAGTGTTTAACAGCCTATTCTAAAACAGTTAGGCTTTTCTGATTCTATTATCACCTTACTCAGAGTTTTGTGTACTTTTGTCTTTTCATTTTAGGTAGAAGATCTCTTTTCAACATATTTTGTAAAGCAGGTCTAGAGCTAGTGAGCCTTCTCAGCTTTTGTTTGTCTAGGAAAGCCTTTATTTCTCCCATATCCATCGCTATGCTGGATAATGTATTCTTGGCTAGAAATGTTTGTTTTGTTTTTGTTGTTTGTTATTTAAATACTTTGCTTCTGTCCTTCTACTCTCTCCTGGATCATAGAGTTTATGCTGAGAAATCTGATAGACTAATGGGGGTTTCTTTGTAGGCTACTTGCTTTTTCCCTCTGGCTGCCCTTAGTAGTTCTTTATCATTGACTTTGACAGCTGCATTACAATGTGTCTTGGAGAAGGTCTTTTTGCATTTATGTAGTAAGGTGATCTAGGAGTTTTGTGGACTTTCGTGTCCAGTTCTTCCCTCCGATTTGGGAAATTCTCAACTATTATTTTTTTAAGCCCTTTCTTCCTCCTCTTTTTCTCCGGTTCCTGTTATTTATGTTGGTTTTTCTAATGGAGTTTCATATCTCTTGCAGGATTTATTTATTTATTTTTTTTACTTTTTTTGAATCTTAATTTTCTCTCTTCTACCTGAATCATTTCTAGTTTCTTAACTTGTAGATTGCTTATTCTCTCTTTCATCTGGTCTGCTCTATTTGTACTGCTTTTGAATTCACTCTTCATCTCATTTATTGAGTTCTTAAGCTCTAGAATTTGAGTTCTGCTTTGTTTTGTTTTGTTTTAGAATTTCAATTTCTTTGGTAAAGTATCCCTTCAGTAACTTTGCGAGTTCATTGAGTTTGCCTTTCTGAGTTTTCATGTAGCTTACTGAACCTTTATTATAACCATTATTTTGAATTCTTTGTCATATCACAATCTTCTTTGAGTTCGAGTTCAGTTTCTGGAGGATTCTTTTGTGTGTGTGCTATCATATTACCATGATTTTTCATGGTGTTTGAGATGTACCTCCCCTGGCTCATTAGAATATCAAACACACATCTAGGGGACATTTTGTTGGTTTTGATTCTAACAGTCCAACAGGTTGGCAATTAGAGCCTGTTCTTTTGTTTTACAGCAGGTGGCTCTATACCACAAGCTTTGGTTACTCCTAACTGAGGTGTTCTGTGGCTGTTTGGGAACTCACACTGAAAATAGGATGGGGGGAGCAACAGAGTTGGGGAAGTGTGTATTTGGCCCTTAGGGCTTTAGGCATGCCCATGGCCTGGTAGGGGAATCCTTTAGTGAGGGAGTCCTGGATGGTCCTCTTGTTGAACTTCAAGTGTAGGCAACAAGTACTGTGTTTCTCCTTGTCTCTTTCCCTTTCGTTTCATCCCTATGCCTCTGCCACCCCGCAGTGAGGATCTCTCTCCTCATAGGACCAGGCACTGCTGAAGTGCAACAGGACCCTCAGCTGCTGCCTGCAGAGCTGCATAGACTTTCCCTCCCAAGTTTTCACCCTCCACCCCTCTGCCAGAGGCGTGCCAGCATCTCTGCTACTAGGGTCACTGGATGGGGTGGTGGGTACCTTTGTGACCCCCCCCATATTGGCAGAACCCTACCCCCATGTCTGCAGCCCCCTCTCCTCCCAGGCTAACTTTAGCTGGGCACATGTGCGTATATTTCTGGTGTCTTGATGTTCTGTGCAGAGTACTTTTGGTGGGTTATGGATGTCCTACTAGTTGTAAGTGGAAGGGAGGGACTAAGGGAACATTTCACACCATCATGATGCTCAAGATGATATTTCTTTCTAATAGTTAAGTGATAGCATATGGTTCTCAAGATTCTGTTAATTATGTGTTAGAATTTGAATTGCTTTTTAAATATTAGAAATATGCTATTAAATATCTTCCTATTGATTGGCATTTTGTTTCTTAGAATCAACCACAAAGGAAGAATGATATGTTTTCCTTTTTGAATTTGTTAATGATGACCTTGCTAAAGTTAAAATTGTTTATAATACAACAAGAGACCGTATGGAAAACAGTAAGATTGGGGAACACATGGAAAACATAAACGATAAAATACTTTTTAAAATTCTTAACACTACAGCAAATAAGTAAATAGAATGCAAAATAATTGCATGAATCATAATTTAGGAATTAAATCTGGTATCCATTTACTGTCCTTTACTACCTGTAGTTATTTTTATTTAATGAGGATAATAGGCATATGAGGAGTCACTTTTATGTCTGGTCCTTCTGATAGAAGAGAAGCCCTTGTATTTTATTTACACATCTGCACTCTATCACTTAGGCAGAGTGATCTGACAGTTTGGATAGGCTGTGTGCCTTTCAAATCTTTTTCTGGAGCCCAGGTTTGAAATCATACTTAATCTGATATAATTTCTTCTAGAATATCTTAATCTTTTTGGGGGGTCATGAATACCTTTGGGAATTTGAGAAAATCTTAATTCTTTGTCCACCAAACTAATCTTCCTACAGAGAATGAATGGCACTGGCATGAATTGGGGAATGGATAGGCCTATGAAATATTTATGTACTAGCTGGACATAGTGTCACAAGAACCATTAATCTGCCTAGTGATGGTCTGGATTGGACTGACTCACATATGGATAGGGAATTTTTAAACTGATTCTAATGTACTGATGAGATAAGCTGGGATAAGATGGGCTATGTAGCAGGAAAAGAAAACCAGATTTTCTCCGCTTATGGATGGTGCAGGGCAGGTGCCCTACTGGTGGGGACTCTTCATTCAAAGCTATCTGAACTTACTGGAATACTGTGAGAACATTATAATAGCTAGGAAGTGGAGGAAGGAAGGAAGATTATATCCTGGTTCTCACATAGTTCTGCATAGAAATAAAAAATGTCACTTATCATATTTTACTGGCTGAAGTCAGGTACTTGGCCATGTCCAATTTCAGGAAGTTCAACTCTCACATTTAATTTTAGTACCACAACTGTGGATGTTGATCAGGAAATCAGATCAGCTGAGCATTGGTTCATGGGAGAGCAAAGAAAAAAGACAACAACTTAGTGGGTTATTTAAACATATTCAATGTGCATCAGCAATACCTACTTAAAAGTAATAAGGAAATTAACTGCTATACAAATAAAGGTGAATTATGAATATTGGCATAATATTTTAAAAACAATAAAGCTTGAGAAATACAAAAAGGGTTTAGCAACAATGTAGCGTAGTAATAGGATTAAATTAAAACCAAAAGCAGAGTAAAAGACACAAGATTATGTAACCGAGAGTGAGAGTCAAACTTGGAAGACATTTCTCACCAAAAATAGGGAATAAACGTGTAAGTTACACCGAGCAGCACGAAATAGTTTGATTAGGACTGAGGAATGGAAATTACATTAGCCCAAAAATAAATAAAAAGTGTCCATCAAAAGGACTGGGCATCTTGAAAAAGAAATTCTCTGTTCCAGTTTGTTCCAGGAGGGACTCGGTTACTGTCAGGGAGACTGCAGAAACACTGAGATAACTCAATGAACCTCAAACATTTCCTTTAGCTCTAAATTATGCAGTGCAATCCTATGTCATCATTTTCAGTTATTTTCTGGGCAATATTATTTCTTGAGTGAATTGTTCTATTTACCTCAAAACATTTCATCCTGACAATGTCTTGTAGAATATAATCTTTTCCCTTAACTCAGTTTATGGTTGTTAGTATTTATTTAACCTGAGTTCTCTGTTCCCCCCTTTCATTTCCTCTCAATCCTCTGCCTCCCTGGACCATCTGTCATTTGTCTTTTCTAAAGGAAAACACATTTTCATTTTGTGGATATAAAGATTTGGGGTATAACTGGACTATGAAAGTGGAGGAGACAGATATTGTTTAATAGCTGTTTTCTATACTAGAAAAAGGGCTTGGTTACTCTCCTTCTCCCTATAGATGTTTCTTCCCTTAACAGACTTGATATTGTAGATACATATTTCATCTGAGGCAAAATTAGAAAGACCAAGAGACAGAGCAGAAATGATGCTGCTGCCAATTCATCTTTACTTGCACTTTTTTCACTGAGTCTGTCAGATGCTACGGGGGGAAAGAGACAAAGCTCCTGTGACAAATAGGCCCCATGATTATTTTCAACAAGTCACAAGAAAGTAGGACAAAATATCTTAATGTTTTCCTCTTTGCCTTCATCTTTCATTCAACAGAGATTTGCTGTCATTTATAAAGGTCATTGGGCCTGTAAGGAGTCAGGCAGAGAAAAAGTTTTGTCCATTCCTCAGGTACATTTTAAGTAGTGACCCTGTTGAAATCCTGCAAAGTGAGAGATTGGAACCAGTGTGCGTCTGCGTCTTTAAAGGGAGTCGATTTTACTAGGCCACCCACCGTCTTCTATCTACTTGGGGTTGTTGTGAGCATCCGATGATGGAGCATTTTCATGTGGAAATGATGGTAATGTTTAAAAGCTCGTTTATTTCTTTTTGTTCTTCTTTTTTTTTCTTTTTTGTAGAAATAGTAGATTGGTTTTGGGCATGAAGTCCTAAAGAAAAAAAAAAAAGTTCACTTGCGATATCCTTGGCACTTAATAAATATACTGATTTATTTAGTAACTTTTTTCTCTCCTCTTGGGAGGCATTTGGAAGTAATAGACTCCTCAAACTGTAAATGTGGCTATCGTGAACATGAATAAAAGATAGACTGAAATGAATATCTATAGTCACTTAGCCACAGTCACTTTGGTCTTGGAAATGGGCATCGTACCTGAAGGATTTATACTAATAGAAGAACTTTTAGAGCATGTATTGGATATAGTGCCTCCAATTTACTCCTGAGATAAGCCCGCCCTGCACTTTTAGCAGGAAACTTGTCACCCTAAATCTTCATGTGACAACGTGATGCAGCAGTGACGAGGAGAGACGGCTAATGACTGTTGATTGAATGCCTACCGTGTGCAAGGGACTGAAGATGGTCTGACAGGGGGTCAGAAAACTATTCAAGGAACCTGGAGCCATCAATATTATTACATTAGTCAGGATCTCGTCAGAAACTACTCTGCACTTCTGGAAAATTTCCAGGGCCATCCAGCACAGCTCTCTTCACACGTCTGTACCTCACTGGCTTCTCTTTCTCAGTTGCCTTGACCGGTTCTCTCTAACTGTTGGAAGGCTCCAAGGGTCAGTCTGGTATCATGTTTTCTTTGCCCCTACCTACTCTCCTCTGCGTGCTAATGTCTTCTGAATTGTCTCCAGCAGAGACCTCTGCCTTCAGCGTCCCTTGCACAACAATCTGATGAGTCCTTGCTCCACTTAGATGGAGAAGAGGAATATCCAAGTAAAAAATTTCAGAACAATTTGTCATTTTCCCACAGATAACTGTCCATTCTTTAAGTCTCTCCTACTCCCTTTTTAACTGGGTCTTTATTCTACTGGTTTCTCAAATAAAAACCTTGAGATGGTCTTGAAACTCTCCTTCACCACCCCCCCCCCCAGTATAATCCATTCGGTTAGACAATTACAACTCTGCCTTCAAATGATATTGAAAATCCTGGCATGGATTCTCCCTCTGGTATTCTTATTAGTCAAGAACTTCACCCATACTTGCCTGGTCGCGTTCACAGCCCGATGGCTCCTTGTCTTCCTGTTTGAGCTCAGATGTCCTGCCTCTCCCTAAGTGTCTGTCTGTTGTTGTTTTTAATACATAGAGCTTCATTAATACTCTTTGGCTCCTACTATTATTAATACAAGTCCCATGAGGGTAGGAACTTGTCTCTTTCATCCAGTACTCTATTTCAGCACACAAAGTAGGCTGAATATTTGTGTTGAAGGAGAAGGTGAGTGTTAATGAGAGATTTACAACCATCAACTCCTTGCTGCCGTAGACGATCCATGGATACTGAAGCCAAAGCGACAGGAATTTGATGGTGTTTCCCCTAAGAAAGGTGAACCTCCTTCTAAATGTTGCACATGTGCTAAGGAGGAAACAGACGGTCTGAGAAGGGATGTGGAGACCTGAGGTGAGTTACCACGGCAAAGACTGCAAAGGTACTGGAGGAAAAACAATGACAGTGCATTGAGGAAGAGGGCATTACTGTCAGAAAAGTAGGTCAGGGGGTCAAATCACGGATATCCTTAAAATTGGAGCATGAATTTTATCATCTCAAAAGGCCTTAGGAAAAGTTTTAAACAGAGGCATTATGAAAGTCATATTTTTAGCTGTTCAAGCTGGCTAGACAAGAGAGAATGAGTCTGCCTTCCGCAAAACAAGCCAGCAAGCTAGGTCATAGTGAGTGGGAAGTACAAAGATGCCATATATTAGTAGAGTGAAGACAACTGATGCAAGAGTCATCACAAACTCAAAACTGAGTGTTTGGCTAATAGGGTTTCTAACAACTGGATGTAGAAACTAAAGAAAAGGAAAAGAAAGAGGTAATGCTTACAGTAAAATTTTGGACACCCAGACTTGGGAAACCAGCCATCTGATTAACGAAACATAGGAACTGTGTGGGCAGTGGGCCTTGGAGATGACTTCTAACTTTATGTGCTTTGAACTTGGGTAATGATAGCACATAAGAACATCTAGTTGGCAGTTGCCAGTAAAATTCTGGCCCCTGAGTTAGAATAAATTGACCTCAGATATCTTATAGAAATAGTACTTTGAATATTGAGAACAGGGGCACCTGGCTGGCTCAGTGGTTAAGCAGCTGCCTTCAGCTCAGGTCATGATCTCAGGGTCTTGGGATCCACCTCCACATGGGGCTCTCTGCTCAGTGGGGAGACTACTTCTCCCTCCCCTCTCTGTGTTCTCTCTTGCTATGCCTCTCTCAAATAAAATCTTTTAAAAATATTGAACAAATGAATTCTTTAGTTGGAAGATTCATTAAGGGAACAAAGATTTTTGAATTATGAGGTCCCAGCTTTGAATGTTAAATCTGTGAGGATAACTAAATACAAAAAAGGGATGAGAGAAAGAGTGCGCCAAGAAAGAAGGATGGTTTGTGCAATGCCACAAGAAAGTGGGGGGAAAAGGATTTTTAGGAAAGAAATGAAGAGTGTTACCAAATGGTTAAACATTAACAAAGAATAAAATCTTTATGGAAAAAGCATTTGTATGTGGAGTCTATGGGATCATTGCTACTATCCCAGTTTGGGTTTTTCAGTATTACAGCAAGTTGGTCTAAGATCATAAAAAGTGAGTAAAGTCATGACAAAACAAGTGCAACAGATCTGATAAAATTTGTTAGAGAAATTTGCCAGTAAAAAAAGACTGAGTTTGAGTTTAAGATACTTATCCAAAATATGGAAATGGGAAAAATATGGATGACTTTTTAATTTAATCCTGGCATTGCCTGAGAAATCCTACTGTAGGGTGACCCACGTATAGGTCATCTGAGCCTAGAAATACCTAAATTTATCTGACTTGCTATTTACTGATTATACATATTGTCTTATAATGTTCTTAGAAAATGCATATTATTGATACTTTGCAACTCCATAAATTCAGAGATAAATTTATAAGTAGCTGATAAAAGTTATTCTTATTGTCCAGTAGAAAAAGTAACCCCGAAAAGTATGCCTTTTTCCCCCTTGTAGGACATTTATCACTTTTGTCTAACATAGCAATCTTACATAAACATATTTTTCCCACTGAATATAAAATTCAGTTTTTTGGAATTTCTTTCGGACTGAACTTGTTTCCCTTCTATGTTCTCATTACGAGTTAAATAAAAATTTGTTGCAACTTCACTGCTCATTTACATCAGAATTATGTTTTGAAAATTTGAAAATTATGCATTGACAGTGTCAGGGTTTTAATTTGTATTGGATTCCTTTCTTTGTAAGATGGGGAACACTTTTGCACATTGATGTATGAGGGGAAAAGTCAGGAAATGATAGGAGGTTCTGTCCGGAAGTGAAACTGCCCTGCCTTCTCGTCATTGGCAAGAGCATGAGCTGTGTTCTGTGTTCAGGTATCAGAATTAGGTGGTCCAGTAATAGGCAGCCCCACAGAAAAGTGTTCTGTGGATTCAAGCTACTAGGAAACACTGCTAATTTAAGTCCCGGAGAGTCTAAACCCTGCAATTCAGGGTTCAGAAAGAAAAATAAAACTTATGTAGGCACTGACCAAAACAGAACAAAAACCAACCAAACAAACAAAAAAACCCCAAAAACTTTAAAACTTTTATATTCCCTATCTCCTGGCTTTTTATTCTTGCTTGTTAGTTTTGATATCAGAATATTTGGACAGAAAAATCAGGAAGAAAGCAGAAAAATAATGGAATAAGGCATTAGAAGAACCCAGAGAAGATGAGATAAAAATCTTAGTGTGAATGTTCTCTCTCTCTCTCTCTCTGGCAAAGACCTGCATTCATGGAGTAAGTCAGTAGGTTCTATACCTGGAACTCGAGTTTTCCTCATCTGACAAAGAAGGGCATTGGCATTACTATAATGTTTTTTTTCCACTGTAAACTCGGTTTACTATCTTAACCTGGTGGTAAGAACCTAGGTATGCTTTCTTATCCAACAAATGTATGTGCTGTATCTAAAATTTTATGCACCTTAAGAAATAGACTATATCAAAGATGGTCCCTGGAATTTGAGAAATAGATATTTATAGATAAGGGAGTTTACTTATAAATTGCCTTATCAGTAAATTAATGGTTGTGATCCTTTATCCTTGGACAAAGATGAGGGGTTGGAGCACTGTGGATAAATTCTGACAATGTTTCTATGCTTCATGAGCTTTCCTGCTGTCTAGAGTAATGTGAAACACTTACTGGCACAGGTAGGCACCAAGTGAATGATTGCCCAAATAAACAAATGGATGAATAAAGCTAGGAGTAAATACCTATTGAACACCTTATGTTCCTAATTGATGAAACATAGGTAAGCAAAAAAAGAAACAAAGAAAAATTGCAGATACGGAAATAAGCTGATGAGTTAGACTAACTGGACCGCACCCCCCTCCCCCCGCACCCAAACACCTAAAAAACACACACCATCAACTACAGGACATATACACACATGGTCAGAGGGCCAAGGAGCCAGGGTCTCTTAACTTCTTCTCTAGTCTGTACTGGCTGAGGGCCTCTGAGATGGGAGGACCGATGCAAACTCCCAGGTGCTTCTGGGTCTTAGTCCACAGACAGGACAACTCCTGTAGCCCAAGGGAATTCTTCACAAGAAGACTGGCACCTGCAAGCCTTTGGAGGCAAAAGCATGTTGAAGCCAGGAAGAGGTATAGAGAAATAGTAAAGGAATCCAAGGGAATTTGAGCTGAGAGTATCCATACAAATGGGCACACTTGTCTATGAGTATCCTTTTTTTGTCAGTTGCTGATAAGAGAATCCTAGTAAGTTTGTGAACATTTTGAAACCACTGTGATGACCAAAATGGTCCTTGGAATTTAACCACCAATAGAAGATGTCAAAAATTGGTCCCAATATTTAATCTGATTATGAAATGAAAGTAAGTATTTTTCTCTGCTGATTGAAGTTAAATTTCATTATGGCTGCTCTGCACTGCAAAGCAAAACTGGCCAAAGCCTGGAGGTGGCATTTTTAAAATGTTTTATGTACCAGTTGTAAATGTTTTGTGGGATTTCTTAGATCTGTGGGCTATCGTCAATGTTTTTTCTTTACCTGTTTTTCACACTCTGACATATAACCATTAAAATTAAGGTAACACCGAGTAAAATCTAGGTTAATAAAAATCACTGTAGTTGTAAGATGTAAGTTAACGTTTGGGTTTATTTACTTTCTGAAGGTTTGCGTTTTAACTTAAATCAGGAAAATAGTATTTAAAAAGAATTGTGAATCTGCTTGACAATGCTGCCTTAAGCAAAGGCTTTCCAGAGGTATTTCTTGCATCTAATTACAAGGTAATTTATTGAAGTTTTAAAAATCACAGGAAAATCTGTTGATTTTAATCTTCAGTCAATGTGAGACTTACTAGATAATGGGTAATCTGAGTCCTGGGTTAGATATCTATAAAATGGAAAATAATAGTAACAGTTTTAAGAGACCATGAGCATTAACTGTGCAGAGCACACATTGCAATGTATGCGAACATAGGGAATACTTCATAAATGGTAATTATATCATTAGGAACAGCGTCAGCAGCAGCAGGAACAGTAGTAATAATGATGGTAGTAATGCTAATAGTAGCAGAAGCATGTAGTAGTAATACTAGCAGTAATGACTAATAATGAGTTTAAAGTCTCTTTACCTGCACATCCTGCTATGTTTGAATTGTTGACTTGTAGCTCTTTACTGTGCGATCTATCCACCCTACATTTTTTTTTAAAGATTTTATTTATTTATTTGACAGACAGAGATCACAAGTAGGCAGAGAGGCAGGCAGAGAGAGAGGAGGAAGCAGGCTCCCTGCTGAGCAGAGAGCCCAATGTGGGGCTCGATCCCAGGACCCCGGGATCATGACCTGAGCTGAAGGCAGAGGCTTTAACCCACTGATCCACCCAGGTGCCCCTACCACCCTACATTTTCTGACAGTCTCCTCCAATTCTGCCTTTTTTTTTTTTTTGTCTTCGCAACACTCATTATTCTCTAATGTATTGCATAATTTATTTCTTTCTTATTTATTTTTGTATCTACTGCTTATTTTTTGTGTCTTCTCTAAATCCATCCCACTAAGACTGCCAGCCAAAGCCTGCATTGTACAGGCAATGAGAAGGGGTACTTTTTGAGGCTATCAGTGAATGAATGAGGCTTGACAGCACCCTTTGACTTAGGGTGTGTTTCTGATGGCCCTATAGGAAATGAGACAAGTATTTTGTTTGTTTGTTTGTTTAACGTCCAGTGAGGGAGGGGCAGAGGGAGAGAGGGAGAGAGAATTCTAAGCAAGCTCCATGCCCAGCACAGAGCCCAAGGCAGGCAGGGCTTGGTTTCAGAACCCTGAGATCATAATCCGAGCCAAAATCAAGAGTTGGACGCTTAACCGACTGAGCTAATCAGGCACCCCTGTAAAAAGTATTTAAAAAAAGTAATTATGACTTAGTTAATTTTGACTTAAATTTCAGATATCTTATGTACATGTCTTCAAAAGTTTTTTCTCCAAGAAGAAATAGACAATTTGGGGGATCTTCCAGATATGAAGATATTTTTGCTGCTTTTACATGGTCACTAGTGGATAACAGAGAAGTTGGGTCTAAAATTATTGGGTTACCAAATCGTTCCTAAAAATCTATTGGCATTTGTTATATGGTCATCTGGAATTTAGTTTTGCTGAGAGATAAGGCTGGTTAAGCTATCTATTTAACCTGCTTTTACTTTTATAATTCATACATATTTACTGGACACCAATGAGCACATCAGTGTTTAAATTCCATTTTACTAATTGTTTTTATTTTTTCCCTCAAATATGTTAATAAAGAATGACTTGGACTTATATTGTCTCTACACCCTATTTCTCACCTTCTAAAAATATTTTAAAATTTCAATTCTTTTTCCTCTTCACTCAGTGATAACTTTTAAACTTTGTTCTTCATATTTTTTCTAAAAATTGAGTATAACTTAGCACCAAACTATCCCTACTCTTTACCTTATCATTTATTTTGTCTCTGTATTTTTCTTAATCTCTTCTATCTTCATTTTTGTCATGTTGATGTTACCACTTTTTTTCTCTTGTTAAATAAATGTTCTGTATTTTTCCCCCTTATATTCTATTGAAAATTTCTGATAATGTTTTAAAATATTCATCTGGACTATATAGTAATAGTATATTTTATATGTCAAATTTATACAAATTTCTATCTAGAAAGGTATTTGTCAATAAGCTAATCATTTAGATGCCCCTGAGTTGCTATTTCTTCATTACAAAGATTTTTAGCTAGACACTGGGTAAATGTGCACAGCGATTACTCCAGTTCCCAGAGAATGGCAGCGTTTAGTTGGTTGGGTTCTAGGAAATTGAATCTTTTCTTATCACTACTCCCTAGCTTTTTGATAGTCCAAAAACATCAACACCATTAAAACTTGTCTCTAGATGCATTGCTACTGGGACTCTCTCCTGTCTTGACACTTACTGAGCTGTGTACTTGTGGGGATTAAACCTGCAAGCGTGTAACGTGTGTGTGCTCGTGTGCCCGTGTGTACACGTGCGTCTGCACATGTAGGTGGTGGTGTCCATCTTTTTCTGGATGTTGAAAAATGAATACCATTATCAGAGATGGAGGGTATGGAAATAACTCTTCGGCTGCCTTAAACGACAGCTCTAATATAGTTGATGGTGATTACTCAATTTTCTGATGGGAAGAAACACTGGAGTTTGTAAACCCAGATGAACAGAAGGCAGGAGGGATAAAGTGTATCCCTTTTTAGTATCACATGAATATAACATATATTCACCAGCAGTTACATTTCTTAATTTTGTTACAATAGTCCATATTTCAGAGGAAACCTTCCATATTTGAAACTTAAAGATGACGTTTGTAATGGTGTTCCAGGTTTTCATCTTTTCTTTGCCTTAATGTTTATTTTATTGGGAAGTTGTGAAAATTGCCTTAAGACAATATTGCCAAATCAGTTTTAAATCAGAGGCTGTATTTATTTTTATCTTATGATTCAAATGATTCATGGAAGACTAGCAAACTATTTGAAGGTTGGAAACTGGTTTAAAAAAAGAGACTAGGATGGGGTGCCTGGGTGGCTCAGTGGGTTAAGCCTCTGCCTTTGGCTCAGGTCATGATCTCAGGGTCCTGGGATTGAGCCCCGCATCGGGCTCTCTGCTCAGCAGGGAGCCTGCTTCCTCCTCTCTGCCTGCCTCTCTGCCTGCTTGTGATCTCTCTGTCAAATAAATAAATAAAATCGTAAAAAAAAAAAAAAAGACTAGGAAAAATCAGATGAATATTTCACTACCTTCTTTCCTGTAGAAGGTCCTTCTTTAAAAGTGATAAATATGAGGGGTTCTTGGGTGGCTCAGTGGGTTAAGCCTCTGCCTTTGGCTCAGGTCATGATCCCAGGGTCCTGGGATTGAGCCCAGCATCAGGCTCTCTGCTCAGCAGGAAGCCTGCTTCCTCCTCTCTCTGCCTGCCTCTCTGTCTACTCTCTCTCTGTCAAATAAATAAAAGCTTTTTTAAAAAAGTGATAAATGTGATTTGCTTATTGGAAAAATGCAAACATAAGGTCTTGTAAATAAAACATTAAAGACTTCACACTATTCTACCAAAAGTATTTTACCAAAGTAACTACATGTTTACTTTTAAATTTTGAAAAAATCTACAAATTCTATATATGTAATATGTGTGGTAATAACTGCTGGATACATTCTTAAAAAGAAAGCTATAAAGAGCCTGTTTAAAACGCAACTACTTTAATATTTTGGACTTAAATAGTACCAGTGCAAACCAAAGAAAACCAAATTAAAAAATTAGGAAAAAGAACTGATTATGGGAAGGAACCAATATGCATCTTACTTACTGTTTTCCTAAATATGGGGTTGAAATAGAGCATGGGTTTTTTAAAAGTAATTTTTGTGTTAAAGGTTTATGCCCAGTGTTTTTTTTTTTTTTTAAGTACTCATTTTATAAAGAGAGAAATGCATATTCATAACAAATTAGGAAGTGAGGCCTACAAGTCAGATATTCAAATAGCTCTTTTCACTGGAAACTCCCTCAGGCCATCATGATTGATTACTCCTAATTTCCTTTTGGAAGAAAATGTCAGGCATAGATGCTTAACAGAACTTGAGCTTTAAGTGTTTTGAGAGATCACTGACTAGAGCTAAAATAGAATCTTTAGAGTTTGCTGTACAAAAACGTTTTAGGACCATCTAAATTTTTTACCCAATACTTCAGAAGTATTATAATAAAAATTATTTATTGGATTCTTTAATGACTTAAGCTTAAGCCTGCGTCCATAGGTTTTGTGATTGTGCATGGGGGCGGCGAACAGGGAAGAAAAGTGAACACTCTCCAGATACGTGGCTAATTTTCTGTTACCGCATTCTGAGGAGCTTGTACAGTACAAGTGCTTATTGGGAATATAGACTTAAATAACAAAATTTGGATTTCCGTAGCTAATCTTCATTGAGAATTGTTTTGCATAAAATGACTAAAATAACATTTTTCCACAAAACTAAGATGAAATGAAAGTTTTAAAGTGTAAGGGCTTATTCAGCCAGAGTGGCCCCACCCCGGTTGAACTGCCATTTTGTTGTTTAAGTAGTAAAACTTAAATTGACCCTGCCCCCCCCCCCCCCCAAGGGGAACTTATTTTAAAGCAAGTCCAGAAACCAGTCCCATGAAACAAAACCCAAATACAAGGGTGGGTCAGGTCAGGTGGAGATAACAGCCCGAATGCAGGGCTGAGTTGGGTCAGGTGGAGACATCCAATCAGTAGAGCATGCATGCTGTCTCCCTAGCTACCAAGGAGTGTGGGCCCCGCCTTTTGGGCACCCATTCTGACCAAGGTGATAGGCTAGTTCAAATAGCTACTATGGGGTGAATTGTAGTTCAACTGGTCACTTATGTGGGACCTAGCATGGCTGTGCAGCTTTCTCTGTGTGTTACAATCTCATTGGCTACCAGACTCAGCCATATGGCCTTTGCTCTATAAAAGTTAGTCTGTGAGGCAGGGAGGGGTTGCCCTCTCTGTTAAGAGGCGTGGCCCCGAATGATCGGTTTGATTCTTGATGCTTGGTGCGAAATAAAGCTTTGCTTGACCTTCGCTTTGTATCAGTCTCGCTCCTTTGACCATGGACCCATTATTGGGGGACCCGACATTGGGGACCCAACAAAAGGGTTGTTTAGGGGTGCCTGGGTGGCTCAGTTGGTTAAGCAACTGCCCTCAGCTCTGATCATGATCTTGGAGTCTGAGGATTAAGTCTGGGATTGGGCTCCCTTCTCAACAGGGAGTCTGCTTCCCCCTCTGACCACCCCCTGATGCGTGTACTCTCTCTCTCTCTTTCTCTCTCTCAAATAAATAAAATCTTTAAAAAAATAAAATATTATTTAGTATTCAAAAATCATTTAAATTCTGGCTTTGTCCTCCCCCCACCCCCCATCTAATAATTTTATTTTTGCCTTCAGTAGAAATAAGCTCATTTTTCATTTAAGTCTAGTTCCTTAGAGCTGTGTTCCATGCTGGTTCCCAATAAACTTGTCAAATCACTTACATTTTCTTTGCCTCTGCTTCTGGCTTCTACCCACCTTCCTCACTGCCACCGCACACACCAGCTAAGCCGTTCTTGGGAAGTTGGGTTGTCTTCTGCCTTTTATGTACTGATGTGACTGATAATTTTTAAAAAGTTGTATCTATATATTAGATGCCCCAGATCTTAGAAATGGGACCTTTGGGAAGACTTAAGGGTTAGGATTCCAGTAAGTATTGACAGCAGGAACTCATTATATTCATCAACATCCTTTGTTTTAAAAAAAAAAAAAAAAAAAACCTGAGTCAATTTTAAATATCTTACTAGCTTTATTCAAGGATTCACAAATTGGCCAGCATCCAATCTAGCAGATTAGAAAGGAGCTTCCAAGAACTAGACAACACAAAAGATCTAAGCAGAAGGGAGCAGGACCAAGGATATTCTACGAGGCTAAAAAGTGGTTTGATTATTGCAAGGTTTCTTTCCTTGTCCTGGATGGCAGGGGGTCTATCAGGTGGATGATGTAATAATGCTGATCAATCCTGATAGTCTGGTTAAGATTCCATTGCTTAGGACAGCTGAAACTGTAATGAAGTTGAATCTTAGTCTGGTGACCTTAAAATACACAGCTCCATGTAGGGCCTGTTCTGTTTTTAATGTCTTCATCATCAGCGTTGTCATCCTTATAATCTCTTGAGCTTAATACATGGCCAGCACCTTTTTAAATACCTTAATTTAATGTTTAATACACCCCAGCGACGGTTACCCTCATTTCACATATGAGTGTAGAGACTAAGGGTTGTTATTGCCTAGGTGTGCCAGTGAAGGCAGAATTAAAATCTGAGCCTCCCTGCTTCAGAGTACAGACTTTTGTCCCTGAGCATTGTGCTGGGATTACATGGCTTTTATAAATAAGTACTAATGCAAATTCTGAATTAGAAGAAAAAGTAAAAATATCAAAAATTTCAATCTTTAGTTTACCAGTTAACAAATGAATACCCAATTTTTTGCTCATATTAGCCCAGGTAGATTTTTCACTATTTTGTCTTTAAAATAATACATTTGTAAAATATCTGCATTCCAGAATAGTTTCCTATTCATAAATTGTAGAAACAAAATTTAAAAGTAATCAAGTAATAGTAAGATAACTGATAGTTTCTTATTCCTGCTGTAGCAAATTACCTCAAACTTAAAACACATATTATTGTGTAATTTTGGAAGTCAAATGCTTAAGATCAAGGTGCTGGCAGGGCTCTAGTCCTTCTGTAGGCTTCATGAAAGAATTCATTTTCTTGTCATTTTTTGGCTTCTGGAGACCATGCTCTTCTTTGGCTTATGATCTCTTCTTTCTTCTTCAAAGCCACCAACATAGCATCTTCTACCTTCTTTGACCTTCTGCCTCCCTTTTATAAGGATGCTTATAACTCTATTGGGTTATTTTGGAAAGTCCAAGATAATCCCTTATTTTAAGATAATCACGTCTGAAAAGTTATTTTAAACACATGGTTTTATGGGGCACCTGGGTGGCTCAGTGCGTTAAAGCCTCTGCCTTCGGCTCAGGTCATGATCCCAGGGTCCTGGGATCGAGCCCCGCATCGGGCTCTCTGCTCAGCAGGGAGCCTGTTTCCCGCCCCCCCACCCCCCCGCCTCTCTCTCTCTGCCTGCCTCTCTGCCTACTTGTAATCTCTGTCTGTCAAATAAATAAAATCTTAAAAAAATAAAAACAACACATGGTTTTATGGTCATATGTTCTGGGGATTAAGATGCTGACCTCTTTGAAGAAATTTATTCAGTCCCCACAATAGCTCCAGAAAGATGCTTTTTAAAAAAAATAATATAAATATGAATATCCTCCAGATATAAATAATCCTCCAGAAAGATGTTTTTTTAAAAAAAATCATGTATGATGTTGATAGTTGTTGTCTAAATCCCTCTTTGCGTACTAGATAGCAAGATAACTATGTTTATGCCCATCGTGGTTATAAAGGGAATGAAGAAGTATGCATAATATAGGAAATAAGAATTATGATATACTGTCTTCTCCCTGTTAACTTACTGAATCTTAAAAATCTAAAATGTTTTCAAGTTTCCATAGTTACATTTAATTTTGAATTAAGTTGGGAATGTACTTTAAATTATACCAGCCATGTCGACTATTGTAATAAGTTTCCTCTTTCATTGAGAGTTTGTTATAGGCATCTCAGAAGTATTTTTCCCTTGGAACACCTGGGTGGCTCAGTCAGTTAAGTGTCTTACTCTCAGTTTCAGCTCAGGTCATGGTCTCAGGGTTGTGAGCTCAAACCCCACATGTAGCTCTTTGCTCCGCTCAGAGTCTACTGGGAATTCTCTCCCCTTTCCTCTATGTCCTCTCTCCCCCCGCCCCATTCCCTGCTCTTATGCTCTCTCTTGCTCTCTCTCAAATAAGTAAATAAAATATTTTTAAAAAGTATTTTTCCCAAGAAACATACTAATAAATTACTACTAATTATTCTGATGCATATTCATACACATTTGATGGTCAGATTATTTTTTTTTTACATTGGGAGAAGACAAATTTCTGTGATAACCTGGAGTACAAATTACTAATATTAATAAAATTAATAATATTAAAGTCTTCTGAAAATAATAAAAAAACTTATTTTGTACTTACCCAATATGTACAGTAGAAATAATAGTTTTCTTCATGCTTTTACTCTGCAAAAATTCAGAGATTATTTTTCTAGCAGTTTAGACCATTTGTAAGTATCATATTTTTGTGACAACACACTTTGTCACTGTTTCATAAAGAATATTGTTGTCTTATGTTTAGACAACACCACTGATTGTTTGGGAATCCAAATCAGATAAGCTACTTAGAAAAGTGTGAAAACTCTAAATATTCTTGTCTTGTGGAAAGGAAGCCACTTGCTTTCAAAATGGTATTTTTTACTGACACTAAAACTTAAAAACTCTACACTGTAAAGTTAGGACTGTAGAAAAAGATTGCATAAATCTTATCATAACTTCAGGAAATGACAGTTTTCTTCTATGTGGTCTTATTGAGACTAGATTCTCTATTTCTGTTATATTTAAAAATACTTTCTTTGGAGATAAATTCGTTCTCACAGTAAGTCTTCAACTGGAACTTTGAAGCACATTTTTTGAAAGCTTTTATTTCTTTTCTTTTTTTGCATATTTAATTAATTTATTTATTTTAATAAACATATAATGTATTTTTATCCCCAGGGGTACAGGTCTATGAATCGCCAGGTTTACACATTTCACAGCACTCATCATAGCACATACCCTCCCCAATGTTCATATCCCCACCACCCTCTCCCGTCCCCCCTCCCCCCAGCAACCCTCAGTCTGTTTTTTGAGATTCAGTCTTTTATGGTTTGTCTCCCTCCAAATCCCATCTTTTCATTTTTTCTTTTCCTACCTCCCCCCAAGCCCCCCACATTGCATCTCCACTTCCTCATATCAAAGAGATCATATGATAGTTGTCTTTCTCCGATATACTCATTTCGCTAAGCATAATACCCTCTAGTTCCATCCACATCATCGCAAATGGCAAGATTCATTTCTTTTGATGGATGCATAGTATTCCATTGTGTATGTATACCACATCTTCTTTATCCATTCATCTGTTGGTGGACATCTAGGTTCTTTCCATAGTTTGGCTATTGTGGACATTGCTGCTATAAACATTCGGGTGCACGTGCCCCTTCGGAGCACCACGTTTGTATATTTAGGATATATACCCAGGAGTGCAATCGCTGGGTCATAGGGTAGCTCTATTTTCAGTTTTTTGAGGAACCTCCACACTGTTTTCCAGAGTGGTTGCACCAGCTTGCATTCCCACCAAAAGTGTAGGAGGGTTCCCCTCTCTCCATATCCTTGCCAGCATCTGTCATTTCTTGACTTGTGAATTTTAGCCATTCTGACTGGTGTGAGGTGGTATCTCATTGTGGTTTTGATTTGTATTTCCCTGATGCCGAGTGATGTGGAGCATTTTTTCATGTGTCTGTTGGCCATCTGGATGTCTTCTTTGCAGAAATGTCTGTTCATGTCCTCTGCCCATTTCTTGATTGGATTATTTGTTCTTTGGGTGTTGAGTTTGCTAAGCTCTTTATAGATTTTTGGATACAAGCCCTTTCTCTGATATGTCGTTTGCAAATATCATCTCACATTCTGTCAGTTGTCTTTTGGTTTTGTTAACTGTTTCCTTTGCTGTGCAGAAGCTTTTGATCTTGATGACATCCCAATAGTTCATTTTTGCCCTTGTTTCTGTTGCCTTTGGCGATGTTCCTAGGAAGAAGTTGCTGCGGTAGAGGTCAAAGAGATTGCTACCTGTGTTCTCCTCAAGGATTTTGATGGATTCCTTTCTCACATTGAGGTCCTTCATCCATTTTGAGTCTATTTTCATGTGTGGTGTAAGGAAATAGTCCAATTTCATTTTTCTACATGTAGCTGTCCAATTTTCCCAACATCGTTTGTTGAAGAGACTGTCTTTTTTCCATTGGACGTTCTTTCCTGCTTTGCCAAAAATTAGTTGACCATAGAGTTGAGGGTCTATTTCTGGGCTCTCTATTCTGTTCCATTGATCTGTGTGTCTGTTTTTGTGCCAGTACCATACTGTCTTGATGATGACAGCCTTGTAAAAGAGCTTGAAGTCTGGAATTGTGATGCCACCAACTTTGGCTTTCTTTTTCAATATTCCTCTGGCTATTCGACGTGTCTTCTGGTTCCATATTAATTGTAGGATTATTTTTTCCATTTCTTAGAAAAAAAATGGTGGGATTTTGATAGGATTGCATTAAACGTGTACATTGCTTTAGGTAGCATAGACATTTCACACTATTTGTTCTTCTAATCCATGAGCATGGCACATTTTTCCATTTCTTTATGTCTTCCTTAATTTCTTTCATGAGTACCTTGTAGTTTTCTGAGTACAGATTCTTTGCCTCTTTGGTTAGGTTTATTCCTAGGTATCTTATCGTTTTGGCTGCAATTGTAAATGGGATTAACTCCTTAATTTCTCTTTCTTCTGTCTTGTTGTTGGTGTAAGGAAATGCGACTGATTTCTGTGCATTGACTTTATATCCTGACACTTTACTGAATTCCTGTATAAGTTCTAGCAGATTTGGAGTGGAGTCTTTTGGGTTTTCCACATATAGTATCATATCATCTGCAAAGAGTGATAGTTTGACTTCTTTGCCGATTTGGATGCCTTTAATTTCTTTTTGTTGTCTGATTCCTGAGGCTGGGACTTCTAGTACAATGTTGAACAGCAGTGGTGATAACGGACATCCTTGCCGTGTTCCTGACCTTAGCGGAATAGCTTTCAGTTTTTCTCCATTGAGAATGGTATTTGCAGTGGGTTTTTCATAGATGGCTTTGATAATATTGAGGTATGTGCCCTCTATCTCTACACTTTGAAGAGTTTTAATCAGGAAGGGATGCTGCACTTTGTCAAATGCTTTTTCAGCGTCTATTGAGAGTATCATATGGCTCTTACTCTTTCTTTTATTAATGTATTGTATCACATTGATGGATTTGCGGATGTTGAACCAACCTTGCATCCCTGGAATAAATCCCACTTGGTCATGGTGAATAATCCTTTTAATATACTGTTGGATCCTATTGGCCAGTATTTTGGTGAGAATTTTCGCATCTGTGTTCATCAAGGATATTGGTCTGTAATTCTCTTTTTTGATGGGATCCTTGTCTGATTTTGGGATCAAGGTGATGCTGGCCTCATAAAATGAGTTTGGAAGTTTTCCTTCCATTTCAATTTTTGGAACAGTTTTAGGAGAATAGGAATTAATTCTTCTTGAAATGTTTGGTAGAATTCCCTTGGGAAGCCATCTGGTCCTGGACTTTTGTTTGTTTGGAGATTTTTGATGACTGTTTCAATCTCCTTACTGGTTTTGGGTCTGCTCGGGTTTTCTGTTTCTTCCTGATTCAGTTGTGGTAGTTTATATGTTTCTAGAAATGTATCCATTTCTTCCAGATTGTCAAATTTGTTGGCGTAGAGTTGCTCCTAGTATGTTCTTATAATTGTTTGTATTTCTTTGGTTTTGGTTGTGATCTGTCCTCTTTCATTCGTGATTTTGTTTATTTGCGTCCTTTCTCTTTTCTTTTTGATAAGTCTGGACAGGGGTTTGTCAATCTTATTAATTCTTTCAAAGAACCAGCTCCTAGTTTTGTTGATTTGTTCCATTGTTTTTTTAGTTTCTATTTCATTGATTTCTGCTCTGATCTTTATGATTTCTCTTCTCCTGCTGGGTTTAGGCTTCCTTTGTTCTTTCTCCAGCTCCTTTAGGTGTAGGGTTAGGTTGTGTATTTGAGACCTTTCTTGTTTCTTGAGAAAGGCTTGCACCGCTATATATTTTCCTCTCAGGACTGCTTTTGTTGTGTCCCACAGATTTTGAACCGTTGTGTTTTCATTATCATTTGTTTCCATGAATTTTTTCAATTCTTCTTTAATTTCCTGGTTGACCCTTTTTTTAGAAGGATGCTGTTTAGTCTCCATGTATTTGCGCTCTTTCCAAATTTCCTCTTGTGATTGAGTTCTAGCTTCAGAGCATTGTGGTCTGTAAATACGCAGGGAATAATCTCAATCTTTTGATACCAGTTGAGACCTGATTTATGACCCAGGATGTGGTCTATTCTGCAGAATGTTCCATGTGCACTAGAGAAGAATGTGTATTCTGTTGCTTTGGGATGGAATGTTCTGAATATATCTGTGATGTCCATCTGGTCCAGTGTGTCCTTTAAGGCCTTTATTTCCTTGTTGATCTTTTGCTTGGATGATCTGTCCATTTCAGTGAGGGGAGTGTTAAAGTCCCCTGCTATTATTGTATTACTGTCAATGTATTTCTTTGATTTTGTTATGAATTGGTTTATATAGTTGGCTGCTCCCATGTTAGGGGCATAGATATTTAAGATTGTTAGGTCTTCTTGTTGGACAGACCCTTTGAGTATGATATAGTGTCCTTCCTCATCTCTTATTATAGTCTTTGGCTTAAAATCTAATTGATCTGATATAAGGATTGCCACCCCAGCTTTCTTCTGATGTCCATTAGCATGGTACATTGTTTTCCACCCTGTCACTTTAAATCTGGAGGTGTCTTAAGGTCTAAAATGAGTTTCTTGTAGGCAGCGTATTGATGGGTTTTGTTTTTTAATCCATTCTGATACCCTTTGTCTTTTGATTGGGGCATTCAGCCCATTAGCATTCAGGGTAACTATTGAGAGATATGAATTTAGTGCCATTGTATTGCCTGTAAGGTGACTGTTACTGTATATTGTCTCTGTTTCTTTCTGATCTACTACTTTTAGGGTCTCTCCTTGCTTAGAGGACCCCTTTCAATATTTCCTGTAGAGCTGGTTTGGTGTTTATAAATTCTTTCAGCTTTTGTTTGTCCTGGAAGCTCTTTATCTCGCCTTCTATTTTCAATGATAGCCTAGCCGGATATAGTATTCTTGGCTGCATGTTTTTCTTGTTTAGTGCTCTGAATATATCATGCCAGTTCTTTCTGGCCTGCCAGGTCTCTGTGGATAGGTCCGCTGCCAATCTAATGTTTTTACCCTTGTATGTTACAGACTACTTTTCCCGGGCTGCTTTCAGGATTTTCTCTTTGTCGCTAAGACTTGTAAATTTTACTATCGGGTGACGAGGTGTGGACCTATTTTTATTGATTTTGAGGGGCGTTCTTAGCATCTCCTGGATTTTGATGTTTGTTCCCTTTGCTATATTAGGGAAATTCTCTCCAATAATTCCCTCCAATATACACCTTCTGCTCCCCTCTCTTTCTTCTTCTTCTGGAATCCCAGTTATTCTAATGTTGTGTTATCTTATGGTGTCGCTTATCTCTCGAATTTTCTCCTCATGGTCCAGTATTTGTTTGTCTCTCTTTTGCTCAACTTCTTTATTCTCTATCATTTGGTCTTCTATGTCACTAATTCTTTCTTCTGCCTCATTTATCCTAGCAGCAAGAGCTTCCATTTTTAATTACACCTCATTAATAGCTTTTTTGATTTCAACTTGGTTAGATTTTAGTTCTTTCATTTCTCCAGAAAGGGCTTTTATCTCTCCGGAGAGGGTTTCTCTAATATCTTCCATGCCTTTTTTGAGCCCAGCTAGGACCTTGAGAATCATCATTCTGAACTCTAGATCTGACATATTACCAATGTCTGTATTGATTAGGTCCCTAGCCTTCAGTACTGCCTCTTGTTCTTTTTTTTGTGGTGAGTTTTTCTGCCTTGTCATTTTGTCCAGATAAGAGTATATGAAGGAGCAAATAAAATACTGAAAGGATGGCCAAGACCCCAGGAAAATGCACTTTAACCAAATCAGAAGAGACCGCAAATCGTGGGGGGAAGAAAAGGGATAAAAAGAAGTTTAGAAAACAAAATTAAAAAAAGAAAACAAATAAAGAAAAAATATAAAAAAGAAAATATATATATATATATTAGATAAACTAGTTAAAAAACGTTAAAAAGGAAAGGGATAAAAGTTAAAAAAAATTTAGCAGAAGAAAAAAAAATAAAAAAAAATTAAATTAACCGCAAGACTAAAGAATCATGGAGAGAAAGCCACGAGTTCCGTGCTTTGCTTTCTCCTCTTCTGGAATTCTGCTGCTGTCCTTGGTAGGTGAACTTGGTCTTGGCTGGATTTCTTGTTGATCTTCTGGGGGAGGTGTCTGTTGTAGTGATTCTCAAGTGTCTTTGCCCGAGGTGGAATTGCACCGCCCTTACCAGGGGCTGGGCTAAGTAATCCGCTTGGATTCGCTTTCAGGAGCTTTTGTTCCCTGAGCGCTTTCCGTAGAGTTCCCGAGGACGGGAATGAAGATGGCGGCCACCCAGTCTCCAGCCCGGAGGAGCTGAGAGCTTGGGGCCTCACTCCTCAGTGCGCCCTCAGAGAAAAGAGCCCAACCACTCCTGTCTCCCTGGCCTCTGCCCACGCTCCGAGCCTACCCAGCCTGCGACTGGTTCAAGGTAACCCCGAGCTGAGAGCTCACTCCTCGGCTCTGTCTCTGTAGCCAGTTTCCCCTGTCTAGTATCTGCGAGTTCTGCAACACTCAGACACCCCTGATCCTTCTGTGACCCTGTGGGACCTAGGGCCACGCTGACCCCGCATCGGCTTTCCCCCAGTTTAGCCTCTGGAGCGATGTCTCCCAGTGGAGCAGACTTTTAAAAGTTCCGATTTTGTGCTCTGTTGCTCCATCGCTTGCCGGGAGCCGGCCCTCCCCCCGTCGTCTTTCTTCCCGTCGCTTTGGATTCACTTCTCCGCAGGTCCTACCTTTCAGAAAGTGATTGGTTTTCTGTTTCTAGAATTGCTGCTCTTCTTCTCTTCGATTTCCTGTTGGATTTGTAGGTGTTCACAATGGTTAGATAAGCTGTCTAGCTGATCTCCTGCTACCCGATGTCATCTCAGCCTGCTACTTCTCTTCCGTCTGGACTCCTCCCCCCAAAAGCTTTTATTTCTGAATGTAATGTGTTTATTTTTGAAATAAGTCATTTGAGTTTCCTTTAATCTTTATTTTTCCAATATTTTCAAAATATTGTATTCAGTGGTTATAAAAACTCGAAGTTATTTCAAACTAGGATTACTTCAAATGATTGAAGAATTTCTTCAACAAAGTAAAATTTTCTCTAAATTGATTCTATATCTGATGCTTACTTAACTGAGAAAAACAAGAAAAATGCTGATTATTATCTCAGATGTACAGTATTACATGTATGAAATCTAGGCTAATAAAGTTCAGATTTATTCTTATCTGCTACAAGCATTATTTTTTATTATTATTTTTTAATTTAAGTTTTTTGTTTTAATTTTAGTATAGTTAACATAGTGTTATATTAGTTTCAGGAGTACAACATAGTGATTCAACAGTTCTTTGTATTACTTAGTGCTCATCAAGAGAAGTGACTCTTAATCCCCTTTGCCTGTTTCACCCATCCCCCACCCTCCTCCCCTCTGTTAAACATCTGTTTGTTCTCTATAGTTAAGAGTCTGTTTCCTGGTTTGTGTGTGTGTCTCTCTCCCTTTTTTTACTTTTTGTTTGTTTGTTTCTTAAACTCTTACGTAGGAGTGAAATCACATGGTATTTGTCTTTCTCTGAGTTATTTTGCAGAGCATTGTACACTGTAGCTCCATCCATGCTGTAGCATTGGCGAGATGTCATCCTTTTTTATAGATAGTATTTCATTGTATATATTCCATTTTTTCTTTATTCATTCATCTATCATTGGACACTTGGGCTGCTTCCATAATTTTGCTGTTGTAAATAATGCTGCAATAAATATTAGAGTGCATGTATCCCTTTGAATTAGTGTCTTTGTATTTGGGGGGTACATTTCTAGTAGTGCAATTCCTAGATTGTAGGGTAGCACTATTTTTAACTTTTTGAGGAACCCCCACACTGTTTTCCAGAGTGGCTACACCAACTTGCTTTCTCACCAACAGTGCATGATGTTTTTCTCCAGATGATATCTCATTGTTGATATTTTTTCTTTGCTCTGCAGAAGCTTTTTATTTTGATGTAGTCCCAATAGTTTATTTTTGCTTTCATTTCCTTTGCCTCAGGGCACATATCTAGAAAAATGTTGCCATGGCTGATGTCAGAGATTTACTGCCTGTGCTCTCTTCAAGGATCTTTATGGTTCCAGTGCTCACAATTAGGTCTTTAATCCATTTTGAGTTCATTTTCTGTGTATGATATAAGAAAGTGGTCCAGTTTCCTTCTTGTGCATATAGCTGTCCGTTTTCCTAACACCATTTGTTGAAGAGACTGTCTTTTTCCCATTGGATATTCTTGCCTCCTTGGTTGAAGATTAATGGATCATATAACTGTGGATTTATTTCTGGGGTTTTGTTTCTGTTCTATTGCTCTACCTGTCTGTTTTTGTGCCAGTACCATACTGATTTGAATACTAGAGCTTTGTAATGTAACTCAAAGTCTGGAATTGTGATATTGTGATATTTCCAAGGTTGCTTTGGCTCTTTGGGGTCTTTCATGGTTTCATACAAATTTTAGGATTGTTTGTTCTAGTCTGTGAGAAATGCTGTTGATATTTTGATAGGGACTGCATTAAATCTGTACATTGCTTTGGGTAGTATGGACATTTTAACAGTATTTATTCTTTTAATCCATGACCATGGAATATATTTCTGTTTGTGTTATCTTCTATTTCTTTCAATAGTATTTTATAGTTTTCAGAGTACTGGTCTTTCACCTCTTTAAGTTTATTCCTAGGTACGTTATACTTTTTGGTGTAATTGTAAATGGGATTATTTTCTTAATTTCTTTCTGCCACTTCCTTATTGGTATATAGAAATGCAACTGATTTCTGTGCATTGATTTTGTATCCCATGACTTTACTGAATTCATTTATCAGTTCTAGTAGTTTTTTGGTGGAGTCTTTAGGGTTTTCTATATATAATATTGTGTCATCCGCAAATAGTGAAAATTTTACTTCTTCCTTATCAATTTAGATGAATTTTATTTCTTGTCTAGTTGGTATGGATAGGATAGGACTTGAATAAGAGTGGTGAAGGTGGACATCCTTGTTTTATTCCTGATGTTGGGGAGAAAGCTTTCAGGTTTTTTTTTTGTTTTTGTTTGTTTGTTTGTTTGTTTACCATTGAGTATGATGTTGGCTGTGAGGTTTTTATATATGGCCTATATAGTGTTGAGGTATGTTCCATGCAAACCGACTTTGTTGAAGCCTTTTATCATGAATGGATGCTATATTTTGTCAAATGCTTTTTCTGTATCCATTGAAATGATCAGGTGTTTTACCCTTCCTCTTATTGATGTGATGTATCATGTTGATTGATTTGTAAATATTAAGCCACCCTTGCATCTCAGGAATAAATCCTACTTGATTGTGCTGAATGATTTTTTAAAATATATTGTTGAATTCATTTTGCTAATATTTTTGTGGAGGATTTTTGCATCTATATTCATCAGAGATATTGGCATATAGTTCTTTTTTTTTTTTTTTGTAGTGTCTTTATCTACCTTTGGTATCAAGATGATGATGGCCTCATAGAATGAATTGGAAGTTCTTCCTCTTCTAAATTTTGGAATCGTTTGAGAAGAACAGGTATTAAATCTTCTTTATATATTTGGTAGAATTTACCTGTGAAGCCATCTGGTTCTCAGTTCTTGTTTGGGAGTTTTTGGATTCAATTTCATTGCTGGTAATTGGTCTCTTAAAGTTTCCTATTTCTTCCTGCTCCAATTTTGGGAGGTTATGAGTTTCTAGGAATTTATCCATTTCTTCTAGGTTGTACAATCTGTTGGCTTAAATCTTTTCATAATATTCTCTTATAATTCTTTGCATTTCTGTGATACCGGTTGTTACTTCTTTCACTTCTGATTTTGTTTGAGTACTACCTTTTTTTAAATTGGCCTCTTCTCTACTTTAGTTGTGGACTTTGTTTTGCCAGGCTTTGGGACATTTTCTGGGTTATTTAAACTGATGTCAGTGTCACCTAGTTGTATTCATGGGATTAGGCAAACTTAGGGTCCTCTACTCTGCCATCTTCCTAGAATCCTGCTATAAACATTATTTCAACATTATATAATGAGGTGGATACAAAAGGAAAAGTAAAAATGGTTCTTTGTTGATGGAAACATTAACATGTATTTTCTATTTAAATTTTCACCACCTAATCAGATTTCTTTAGTGTTTCCCATCTTATACACTAGAAAAGCAAAGTATAGTGTCTAGGTTTGCAGAACTAATAAATGATAGGGCTGGCATTCAAAATCTTATCCTCTTGACTGAAATTATTTTCATCGCTCTGTAGTGACACAAACAACAGTTTCAGGCTTGATTCCAACCCTCCATTAAATGGACAAAAAATAAAACAAAATGTCTAACAAGGCAGTATTTTACGTCATGTGACACAATAATAGTCGGGTAAGTTATCAGAACACTAGGGGTTTAAAGAACAACTTCTTTGGTATTTAATGGATGAAAGGGTGAAGGGAAGATTCTTTTGACATTGATGGTTCTTGAGATGGTCTCCAGGAATTGGATAAGAGGTAGTCATAGAGAATGATGGAAAGCATTATGGAAAAAGGGAATAGTTAAAAAAAATAACATCTAGTTCTGGAATGTCTGCAGATTAGTGGAAGCACCAACCAAACTATAGAGGATATTTGTTGAATTTAGCCTGGGAAAGGAAAAATGGGCTCAGGTGTAGCCAGTTAGAGATGGACTACACAGACAGAAAATGGCCAGACCATTTATTGCAATAGAACTCTGACCCCAATCTGTAGCAGTCAGCTCCAGAAACCACAACACAACCCCTGCTGAAGTCGGCCCCAAATGGCCAGGACTTGATCAATAATATCTCTTTATTTTTGCCCCTCTTCTAACTTAGGGCTAACTAGAGAACATCAAATATCTTCCCCTAACCAATCACATAGGATGCTCTCCTTCCATTTAGTTCACTTCCAGCTTCAAGGATAACAATAACCTGAATTCTTTACCTTTTTCTCAACTATAACACTTTCCTCCTTTGCCTTCTTTTGAGTCTCTGTTAAGCTGAAGTGATGGTGATCAACTCTCTCGCTATAGGAAGTCCCAAATAAAGAGCTGTTATCTGATCTTACTGTGTTTTTACAGCAGTCGTTTGAGTTGAAGGTACTAGAGAGACATGGGCCTACTTTAGAAATATAGTGATGTGCAAGACTGTTTTTATGGAAGGACTCATGCAGGAAGAGTGAAACATTTAGACTTGAGTGCAAACCGAGTAACAGTTAAGAAGCTATTGTAAGGTTTAGGTATGAGATGAGAATCTGTGAATAGGACAAAGAAATGGAAATAAAATAGAAAAAATAAAATAGAATCATCAATAATCCATTCATTCTTTCTTTCCATAAATATTTACTGTTCCCCTGTTTGGCCACTTAGTTAGAATCTTCTGGGTAAATTTTAATTTCATGAATGATAAATTTTCCATAATAGTGAATATCCCCAAAACATTCCTGTCACAATTCCCCAGCCTTTGTTCCTGTTATATAGTTGATTCGCAAATGACAATTACTGGTCCTTCTTTCTCAATTAAATGCATGAAAGATATTCAGGGCACTGGGGATTTTTCTCTTTTTAAATTACTTCTCCAGTGAAACCAGTTGGAGGCAGAAACATGGGAAAGCATATTTGTACTATAACTTGTTGAGGAATTATGATTTAAAACAAAATCTCTTCCCAACCAAGAAAAGCTCTCTATAAGGATAAAAGAGACAGAAATTTTGCAATTGAAGAGCACTAAACCAGAATGGATCATAGGCATGGCACTAAGAAATTCTTTTTGGGGTGCCTGCGTGGCTCAGTGGGTTAAAGCCTCTGCCTTTGGCTCAGGTCATGATCCCAGGGCCCTGGGATCGAGCCCTGCATCCAGCTTTATGCTTGGCAGGGAGCCTGCTTCCCCTCCTCTCTCTCTGCCTGCCTCTCTGCTTACTTGTGATCTCTGTCTGTCAAATAAATAAAATCTTAAAAAAAAAAATTGTTTTTCCATTTGGTCTCCTTGGACATCCTGGTGAATGGTGGGTGCCTTATTTCTCATACTGCCTACTTCTCCTCAACTAACTTCAGCTAATTGGCAGAAGAACAGAAATCTCATTCTTGATCTTCAAGTAGCCTGTACTGACAACATAGTGGCAGAGTATGCCTAGTGACCACTGGATGGGGGTGAGATTTTCAGCTTTGCATTTGAATCTTCTGGTTTTGGCTGGGAGTAATAGATACGCCTTATTACTACAGGATGGGGTAGAAGTCCAGGATGTCTGCATGGCTCCCACTGACACTATGGTGGTAGAGGGTCATTACTGCTGGGGAATGGTGAAACTCCCAGCTCTTCATGTAGTGTTCTTGGATACCACACCATGGCAGTTGAGGAAGTGTGTGTGTGTGTGTGTGTGTGTGTGTGTGTGTGTGGAGGGGCACTTCACCATAACCAGGTAAGGCTATATGCCTAGTCTTCCTACTTGGCCTTTGATGACAAATTTGATGGTGAGACTGCAGCTTTTTCCATGGTTTCTGGACTAGGACTGTCACTGTTAAAGTTGTTTTGTATTTCGTTTTGTCTCTCTTACTAGCTTGTCCTTATGTTCTTATGCTTTGTCTAAAAAATAAAGGTTTTCTTGCCCTTTCTTTGCACCATTGGTGTTTCTGTATTGCTGACTTCTCTAACACCCAGTCTGGGATGGATATGTGTAGCAAAAAGAAAACCCAATAGACTCACCAACATATTGTTCTTCAGGCTCACGTCCCTAGCCAGTCTGCCTTTTTCTCACAACTTTTCAGAGCCACTGTTTGTTTTATGTATATTATTTAAGGTTTTTAGTCGAATTTAGCAGGAAGAGGGGAAAGCGTGTCTATCCCATTTTGGTCTGGATATTGCTTTAAATCCTAAAAATATGCTTTTTATATACTGCCCCACACTGAAATCCCAAACGTCTTATCTTGGGGATATTTTCAGAAGTCTAGGTTGACAGGTCTGTCATTTCCTTTTAAGTACTGTGAGGAACCTCTTTGAAGGATGAAGTTCTCTACAATGTGAGGACACTGGTGGTTAAAAAAGGAACTAGAAGTGAATGAAGAAACTTCAGATGGAAACTGTATTTTAGTCCTGATCACAACTAAGAAGTCAAGATATCTGAGACTCTAGGATATCAGAGCTTGAATGTTACCCTCCATAAGAAAAAAAAATGTCTTTAAAATTTGGGGGCAGTTATAGTTAATTTAGGACAATGTATACAAACTCTGGGGACATGGTATTTGTCCCTATATGCCAGGCTGAATGGTTGTTTGATAATGAAGATAAATACTATGGTGTTACGGAAGTTAAGGGATTGTAAGCCAGAACTGTGAAATGCACTGATAACAAGAATCCTGAAAATTTCTCCAGTTAATAGCAAGTGGAGGAAAACATATGGATCAAGTGCTTGCCATTTTTTTAAAGATTTTATTTATTTATTTGACAGAGAGAGACACAGCTAGAGAGGGAACACAAGCAAGGGGAGCGGGAGAGGGAGAAGGAGGCTTCCCGCCGAGCAGGGAGCCTGATGCGGGGCTCCATCCCAGGACCCTGGGGTCATGACCTGAATCAAAGGCAGACACTTAACGACGGAGCACCCCCAAGTGTTTGTCATTCTTAAAATATACACTGGACAGCAAATATTATTGGAGGACTATTTCCCTTCAGTGCAAAGGTCACATGTTGAATTTTTCACATACTCCCCAAAGCAGTAGTGCTGTTCCACAGAGCAAAGAGAAGAAAATAATAAATTGCAATAGTTAGCAGAACAGAGAGGAAAGACCAGGAGAGGAAAATGGATGATGAAGGGATTTGAAGAGTAAGAGCCACTTTGTAGTAATTACGGTGAAGGATAGAGCCTCCACTCTGTCTCATATCCACTATTAGTGACTCAACCCAAATATACTATTTTACTTTTGGAGTATTGACATGTGTGTAATATTTATCTATTGGACTTGAAAAGATGTACTCCTAGGTTAGAATAAGGAACTGAAATATTTCTGAAGATGAAGTCAATAACCATGTTTTAAAGAAAATTGATTGGTTCTCTTTCATACTCATTTTTAAAAAGTTATTTCTCTTTGCAATGACGATTTCCTCTTGAATATTTCTAGTAGTATTGCATCTTCACCTGAGATTATAAATACTTATTGCAAAAATATTGATGTTAAGCTGAATATTAAGATATTTTGGATTCTTGTCCATTTTGTCTTCTCCTCTTAAGGTGTTTTTCTTTTTATTCACTTTCACTCAGTATCAGACTCCCTGTCATTTATCATGCTACATTTACTGTGAACTGAATTCTACCAGCCAGTTCTTGATGACTCCTTCTACTTGCAAGACAGTGCAATAAATCACAAGGAAAGCACTCTTATTAAATATATATTTTCTAGGGAATTTTGGAAAACCATAAATTAAATTTTTTTTTAAGTTTTAAGGTTATGGGCATAGGAGTTCCATTCCTAGATAAAATGGATTTAGTACACTGCATGCAGCCTTTCTCTCCCACTGAATGTTGTACAGAACCTTGACATCATGCATGGAGCAGCTATTTGATGCAGTCCCACCACACTGGCTGTGACTTTAACATCATTTTTCCTTCAGTATACCCTGCCCTGGATTCAGGTTCACCCACAATCGGGAAGTTGGCATT